>NC_087372.1:10430099-11041528 GCF_031761385.1 Necator americanus | reverse complement strand
ACATACATACATACATACATACATACATACATACATACATACATACATACATACATACATACATACATACATACATACATACATACATACATACATACATACATACATACATACATACATACATACATACATACATACATACATACATACATACATACATACATACATACATACATACATACATACATACATACATACATACATACATACATACATACATACATACATACATACATACATACATACATACATACATACATACATACATACATACATACATACATACATACATACATACATACATACATACATACATACATACATACATACATAACATACATACATACATACATACATACATACATACATACATACATACATACATACATACATACATACATACATACATACATACATACATACATACATACATACATACATACATACATACATACATACATACATACATACATACATACATACATACATACATACATACATACATACATACATACATACATACATACATACATACATACATACATACATACATACATACATACATACATACATACATACATACATACATACATACATACATACATACATCTAACGCAGGTCTTTGACGACTTTTGTGGTAATCCTGTCCCGGCTGAAATACGAAGAACCACGACCGACTTGTATAGCCATCTCCTTGTACTGAGTGTTTTTACTGAAATAGTTATCGTTGTTAAGGGAAAAGTGATGTGGTTAATATGGGATCACATACTTGGAATGACCACCGAAAACTGATAATCAGTATTCTGTGGTCATCTTTAACGTTATTAAAATATAGAAGATTGTCCTTCTTTTCACCGTCTTGCATTTTCCTTTCTTCAGTATTGCTTCTCGTCGTTTCTAAGGCTTTGGTGAAGGGATTCCTATGTAAATCAATATTGTGGTTCTGCTCGATATTGTTGTCTTAATCTTTCAAACCTTTGAATATGAAAAATTTGAGGACACATATCTGGATCGAGCGTTGGATTTCGTCAGGGTGTCGCTACGAACAGAACGGGTGCAGCGTAGTCGGATCCAAACTTGAAATTGCCTCGGAATTAACAAGTTGGAACCAGCGCCTTCTCTGGGGGAATGAAAACAGCTCACATAGCGCATTGGCTCGTTCTGCAAGTCATTCTATAGACTAGGCACACTTTCGTAAACCTCGAAGTTTCCGAATTGCATCGTTGCAAAAGCGTTGGGGCATCCCAGGCTAATTAATTAACGCAACACAATTTATTCTTGTGGCTCAAATTAAGTCCGGAACACTGGGAACTGATGCGTAGATAGCATTGAGAGTTGCTATTCAAATAGAAGTTGGCAGTATTGCAGATTTTACAATGCTATTAAAACCAGAACGAAACACAATAGTTGTAAGCATTCCCTCCGGACACTTTTCTCCGTACCCAGAAACTTGCCCCTCCGAACAGGGAAAAATGCATGACTGCAGCTGGCTGCAAAAAATTTCATAGCGAGGATGCAAATTCTTTCAGAATAAAATATATATATTGAGCTGTTATCGATAATGCCATGATCAATCACTATGAGAATCACCACATTATACGGCGCAAGGGAATTAGAGAAACAATAGACAATTGTTTATGCACTCAATTTTACAGAAGCGAGAGTTTTGTTCCAACTAACTAACAACGTTTGGAGAATGTTTCAATTAGACCGCTCACGCAGGTCGATGGAAGTGCGAATCTATGTATAGGTAGATAAATTGTTAGTTGTAGGTAGTCATTCGTATATTTATGCAACTATTTACATAAAAGGAAAGAATTTAATGTATTTGTCGGGTAGATCCACACTTCATTTTCCAAACTTAAAAATAAACACAGAAAGAGTAAGTGCCCACACACTCTTAAAACCATTTGATTGGAAATTTTCCTACTACTTTTTCTTTTAGCAAGCCCAAAATATTAATGTTTTCATCGCTGTACAACGGCTGAACAGGGTGAACCAGCATGACTCTGCGGGAATGCCGGCGCTGCACCTTTGACTTTTGTTCTGAATGATGCGGTCACCAGCATCTTCGCTGAGTCATGCCGCCCTTGAATATTGGTCTGAGTAGTAATCTCGCTTTGCAGCTTGCACAGAATCCATGCATTCGTCATTGCAAGTTCCGAGATCTGATGTCTCGCGTGAACTGCAAATCTACAATGAGCGACCTGAGTACCTCCATGCCAACAATTTCCAGTATTTCAGCGCAACGAAATAGAGTGTTTCTATCAAAGATTACTTGCTCCCTTTAAATGTTTGACTTACATGGAGTGGAGAGTGACAGTGTGACAGTTCTTTGCAATATCTGGGTAATTTCGGCCATAAAATTTTTCAAGCTTTATAGCCTACGTACGTACGGAAATTTCTCATTGCATTGGTATAGACATGGCCACTAGGAGCAGGTAGCAAGCAGACTCACACACCGACCTCACATACAGATTCATAAATATATCGTGTAGATACAGATACGCGTTTCTGTTGATTGGCAAATAATGATCATAATGGTGTAAAAATACCGTATATCCATTATTGGTTAGATTGATGGCCTTAACAATTCTCTCTTGCGTCTCCAATCGCCTTACCCACATAATGTGATGATTTTATTAGCGAAACATATTGGCATTATCACTAATCGTTCAATATATACGCCTTGTTTCTGAATGATTTTAGTTCTTCACTAAATGTTATGAGGTCTTTCATGACGGCTGCGGTGATATTTGTTTCTTTGTTCTATGTGACTTGTTCACAGCGACAATTTACTAAATGCGAAGAAATGTGTTTGAGCGCTATGATAGCAAATTTTATGTATCGTTCGGATCTTTATATGTGTAAGCCTGGTATCACAGCAAGAAGGGTGAGTTTATATTTGACTAGCAACTCTTCATGCAACTTACAAACTATTTTTCAGTGTTACCGTTATGCTTGCGACAGTATTCGCGGATATCCTGTAGTTGAGCGATATGCGTGTCCTAAACTTTGTTATTTCGTCGTTTCTGAAATACAGAAATATTCAAAATTCAAAGGTCCTCTGGTTGACAATAATGGATGGGTAGACCATTATCATGAATATTGCACGACTCCTGCTTACGAGGAGTTCAAAGCCTACGGTAGCACCGACCTTGGCCACTACTTGTTGTGATGCTCATTGAACTTGCCTTCAGTGGTCAATAAACATTGCAAATATGAGCAACACCTTTGAGTTTCTGCTACGGAATTAGACTATTGTTGTTGCTTGCAGTGATTAGTCTCGTTCTTTTCAGGTACATAAGCATTCTTCAAAGATTTTGCAGTCTTCTTGCCGAGGACATCGGCAGTAGGTTCTAAGAACATTCAAAGTTGATTTAATTCCAAATATTTTCATTTATATTCTCACTATTATGGGCGAGGTTCGAATCCGTCCTAGTGCTTACCAAGCTTTTCCTGGGTCGATAAATTGGTACCAGACTTGTCTGGGAGGATAAACCACGTACCACAACTACGAGTCACAGGGGTTTTATATAGGGACCTCACGGCCCGCCCCGTAAATCAAAACCTGCATAGGTCTTGGTATGGGAATAATTCGTTTGTGATCGCAATGCAATCATCCCTCTTGTTCATTTTTGGATTTTTGGCGGTTATCTAAAAGGCCTTTAGTGTTCTGCGTGCTGTGATCTCGGACTCGTAGGATAATATACGAACTTCTACCTCTACTTCGGAGTTTGGATGACATATTTTAGGTATGCTCAAAATAGGGCGAAGGTTTTTGATTTTGCGAGTCCATCTAGATGCTCCTTGACCCTAATACACAGTGGACGTCCCGTTTCCCCTATATAATCGTCACCGCACAACCTGCACGTGATACGATGAAATATTCCCTCTCGCACTGAAAATGGATTGGAAGAGATACTAATAAATGTCCACGAATGTTCCTCACTAGAGAGATCACAGCTGGTTAGTGGCGAGGCTACGTGGCGCGTCTCCCGGCGGCGGATAGGGGGCTAATCGCGTACCAAAAGCGACATTATGCTTGCCCAGACACGCGGGTGGATTCAGGGGATGGACTCCCTGTTTCTGCTGAGCCAGGACTGACTCATGACATCCTTGTATCATGAACTTGCAAGCTTTTGGCCGGACCGCACGTCAGTCCGGCCAAAAGCTTGCAAGTTCTCCCAAAAACTCATGGGACTAGAGGCTTGAAACCTGCCCATGGGTTTTAAAATCTTTTTGCATGTCACAGTAATAGAAAAGAGCCTCCTGATTCCGAAGGAAAGCCTGGTACGGTAGCGTCAGGAACGGCGGGGATACAGGAGTCATATAGGCTACCGAAGCGGAAAAGGACTAAAATGACGATCTGTACTTATAACGCACGTACGCTTGCATCGGAAGGGGCCATCGAAAATCTGATGATGCAAGCCAAGAAGATCAAGTACGACGACATCGGACTGATCGAGACGAGACGAGGTCACCATCTCAACGCCGTATATGAAACTGGAGAAGAGCTGTTCTTAGGAACATGCGACAGCAGAGGTGTTGGTAGAGTTGACGTCCTCGTAAACACGATTATGGCAAAAAACATCGACTCTTTCGAACAACGTACGTCCCGAATCGGACGTCTGCGGATGAGAAGATGTGGTCCAACACCAGTTTGATTATCTTCGTTGCTTACGCTCCAACATCAAGCTACGAAGAAGAAGAAGTCGAAACTTTTTATATGGACCTGGAGAAGTTCTACCGAGAAGATCATGCCTTCTACAAGGTCATAATTGGCGATTTCAACGCCAGAGTTGGCCCAAGAAGAACGCCTGAGAAACTTCACATCGGGACCCCCAGCCTACAATGGAATGACCAGGGGGAGAGGCTTTCCGAGTTCATCATGACGACTAAGACCATCCATGGGAACTCGCAATTCCAGAAGCCCTCTTCTCTACGCTGAACGTGGGAGTCACCCGGTGGAGGGTACCGTAATGAAATAGACACCATCATCGTCAATAAAAGGTTCTGCCTGACGGACGTCGCTGTTGTACCAAAGTTCTATACGGGATAGGACCATTGCCTCCTCCGATGAAGATTTTCCTTCACAAGGAGAGCAGAGAAAGCCGCCAAGTACAGAGAGAAATCCCAGGACTATCATCAACTGGGATCTCTACGCTAGCCGGCTTTAGGGAAGATTCTGCAATGGACAACATCGAGGAGGAATATGACCGGCTCGTTAAACACCTTCACGACGGCGCGAAGAAGGCTGAGAATTTTAAGACCACCAAGAGACGCCTGTTTCTTGAAACTCTTGAGCTGATACGTAAGCGTGGAGCAGCACGAGCCGCAGGGAACCAAGAGTTCACGTCCGAGCTCGCAAGGCTTTGCAGAGAAGCGATAAAGGAAGACCTTAAAGAGAGAAGAGCAGAAGTGCTGGCTGAAGCCGCAGAGGCGGGGAAAAGCATCAGCTACATCGCCAGATCGAGTACTCTGGTACTCTGGTCTACTCTGATCTCTTCGACAGCCATGTCCACTTGCCTCCTCACCATCTGAGGGAAGACGGACTAGTCATTCCAGAGGTTCTGCCGTGCCGAAATACGACGTGCTATCATGTATCCGACAGAATAAGACCAGATCACCTAAAGAACCCTCCGCCAGTACTCATCAATACCCTGGCGAGGCTCTTTACACGCTATCTGTCGGAATGCAAGGTTCCTAAACAGTGGAAGACCAGCAGGACCGTGTTGTTGTAGAAAGAGGGAGATCCACATGACATCGGCCACTATCGTCCAATCTGCTTACTTCCGTCATCTACAAGCTCTTTACTAGAGCGATCCTTAATAGGATTGAAAAGTCTTGGATGAAGGACAGCCATGCGAGCAAGCAGGGTTTCGAAAAGGATTCAGCATGATTGCCCACATTAGCACTGTTTCGAAACTCATCGAGGTATAACGAGAGTACAAGATTCCCCTCTGTCTCACCTTCATCGACTTGAAGAAGGCCTTTGACTCAGTTGAGACGGAAGCGGTGGTGGAAGCCTTGGACAACCAAGGCGTCCCTACTCAGTACATAAAGGTACTTTGAGAGTTGTACAGTAACTCCACGACCGGAATTTCGCCATTCTACAAGAACATCATCATTGACATGAAGAGGGGGGTCCGACAGGGATACAATTTCACCCAAAATATTCACAGCCACCCTCGAGAACGCAATGGGAAAGTTGGAATGGGACGACATGGGAGTGAAGGTTGATGGTCGGCAGCTACACCATTTGCGCTTTGCTGATGACATCGTACTGATAACACCTAGCATCAGCCAAGCGGAACGAATGCTGACCGAATTCAACGAAACATGTGGATGCATCGGTCTTCAGGTGAATCTACAAAAGACGATGTTCATGCGGAACGGATGGATCTCGGATGCCCCATTCACGCTCAACGGAACGAGAATATCCGAATGGAACAGCTATGTTTATCTGGGTCGGAAAATGAACATAAACGACCTGACCCCCGAGCTGGACAGGAGGAGACGAGCGGCTTGGGGAGCGTATAAGAGCATCGAGGATGTAGTGAAGAAGACCAGGAACACCCTGTTCCGTGCTCACCTCTTCAACACCACTGTACTTCCTGCTTTGACCTATGCTTCGGAAACCTGGACATTTCGCAAGCATTAAGAAAACGCGGTGAGCGTCATTGGATGCGCAATTAAGAGAGTGATGCTAGGAGTATCAATTTTCACGCAAGTGAGGGATGGGATTCGAAGTTCTCTCCTACGTCAGTGATCGAAGGTTAGAGACGCCGCCGCGTTTGCCAAGGAAGGTAAAATAAGGTGGGCCAGACACGTGATGCGCTTTAATGACAACCGTTGGACCAGAGCCGTGAGTGACTGGGTTCCCCGCGATAGTAAACGCACTACAGGAAGACCGCCGACCCGATGGTCAGATTTTTTCACGAAGTCCTTCGAAGAAAAATATGATGCTCTTCGTGTCCCACGCGAAAGGAGGAACCACTGGGCTACTCTGGCACACGATCGGGACAAATGGAAGAATTACTGGCGTCCGCTCGACCAGTTCGAAGATCAACGGGAGTCAAGGTGATCAAGGTGACCAATGTGCCTGATGTGCACCAATGCGCTTGACTACAAATCAGGATCATCGAGGTTTATGGACGCGTGTTGGCCTGAACAGTGACTTGCGGGGGCCGGAAGCTGTAGTGTGTGTTTATCCCCCAAGCCAAGTTTAATGCCATTTTATCGAGTGCGAAGGGACCAAAGGCTTGCTTGGTACTGCACAGTTATACTGCAACAGTTACTACTGTTTCGAATCATTGATTGATTGTGCAGCAACAGGTGTATGATAGAAACTCAAAATCGCTGGGTTTTTTTTTTGCAAGACATATAACTGAAATGGCTATCTGAAATCTGCATTTTTTCTTTCTGACTTGCGGTTTATTAGATTTTTGATGTGAGGCTACTGAAATTAACAGTAGTAGCACTAATACTAATTCAAATAATAATTTCTTCCAAACATAATAATTACAGTTTAAAAAGGTGGAAGAAATCTACCTTATAGAAAGTACTACAGCGGCAGGATGAAAACTTACTCAAGCTCAATGTTTTGTAGAAATAGCCCGACAATTTGCAGACCCTTTGTTCATCTTGTCAGGGTCAAGCGTTGTGGTAGGGCACGACCCCTTTGCTCCCGTCGCCTTTTTTCTCCTTCTACAACGTTCCTGCGACAGTTCTCCGTTCCTGACCATTCCATGTATTGGGAATTTTGGGTGTTTCGAAAAACCAAAGTCAAAAATTACCCGTGGAACAAATGCAAATGAGAAAATCGGTAGATGACAGGAGCGAAGAAATACCAAGTAGCAGAAAAAGCAAATTTGCTGAAATGTTTTCCAAATATTGGTACTGAAATATTTTAATTTCTATTCTACTCTATTTTTTACCAAACTCTATGAAATATCTTAAGATTCTGACTAGATCACATAGTCAAAAGGATAAAAAGGATAAAATCACTTTTCGAAGAAGAAAGTCTGCCCCAAGTAACAGTCATATCGCTTCCCACCTCCTAATTTTCTTTGATTTTTGGTCTGACAGAGAATGGAAAAATGGCATTTTTGGCTTCTTTGTCCCATCAAAAGTTTAGAAAAACGGCAAGGTACTGGAAGTGGAGTGATGAAGCATGTTATAGAGAGACTCCTCGGCTACAAAACAGTAGAAATTGATTTGCTCCGCGCTAAGTTACTTTGAGTTATTCATTTTTATTCAAGAGCAAGTTGTGTGCGAGCAAAAGTTGGGATTTTGGCGAGTTTTTCCGTTCCAGAAAAATAGGACGGCGTTTTAAAAGATTATTCATATACTCGGATAGCGGGGTTAAGGAAACTGTCATCTGCAGAATTTCTCCTTTTCGGACCATCTGCCTCTCTCAAAATTTAGATGAAACACATCCAAAAGATGTCAGAAAATTTTGAATATCGTTCATCAAAGTTCTAAAAAGACTAGGAGGTGGAGAAAACAGCGATATGACAGGTTTTTAGGACCAACCTTCTTCTCTAAAAATGCTACCTAAATTTTTTCTTGCTCCTTTTATAGCGAACTTATTCGCGATCTCCCAGACGTGACAATGTGCACAGAATCTGAGCTTTTTTGGTTAATTAATTTCATTAAATCCACTTTAGACTACTGTGAACTACGTAGAATTGAATTCTTCATTATTTGAATTAGTATGGAATTTCTATCTCTTTTCAAAAATTTGTCCAGTGGAGTGTCAAACCTGCATTGTCAAAACGAAATGTTGATGCTTCAATGTTACTGTCCTTCGGCTGAAATTAAATATAATATTTTTTCTTGTATAATCATTTGATAATATTCATTGTTTTGTATTACTGTCATTCATTGTTTATTGTATTGTTTGTCTTACAATGTATGTAATTATCTAATGCTACGTAATATTTTGTCCTGGTTATTACGTTATCCTCCATTCTGCCTCTGATATTATTCATTGTTTTATATTACTGCCTACCGCACACTTCGTTACGATCCCCATCCCACGATGGGAAAATCCCATCACACGCTTGACCCTACCCCTGGTTCATAGCAATTTATTGCTGACACACGAAAAGAAACATCACCTCAAACAATGTGACACCACATTGTGCTTGGTGCAGCTACGAATTTTTAGTTCTTGTCCTATTACAGAAGACCGGAATAACCTATCATTAATTACCATTTGGCTTCTGCGTATATTAATGACGTTTGTACAGCATGAAGGGGTAGAACAAGGGTTTGAGCTTAAAAATATCTTTTGAAAACTTCAATTGGATTGGATTGCTCTCGAGTCAAGTTTGCGGTATTTTTTCATACCTCCTATTCCGAATTTCTTCCGTCAAGTACGGTTTCCTCTTGAAAGTTGCATTGGTTTTTCGACAGATTTCCCGTTTTATTTCAGCTCTAAAAATCTAAATGTTCTTTCTAGTTTATTGGTTCAAATGATTTTAAAGCGCGTTACTGTTAAAGAATCTTAACTTAAAGATGAACAAGTGCAATTCATGGCAAGACTTTTCCTATGCGAAATTACTACACTGCTCGGGATCTTTTTTTTATTGTCCCTTATTCGTTTGTCAGAGATGTTTTCGACATTATTCTAACATCTACTAACTATCTTCTGAAAGACCTAGGTGTCGTATTATGCATACTATTGACAGCATCCAAAAATATACATGCCAGGAGCGCCAAAGGTGAGCAAAGGGTGACCCCACAAGAACAGTTCGTTGAAGGCAACATACGCACCATCAGTGAGAAGTCGCAATCCGAATCTTTGTCCATTTCTACTTAATCTGAATCCATTCCATCCTCACAAAAGCAGAAATGATTCACACTGTCCGGCTGCATTTTGCATTCCGTATGCAAACAAGCAAGAAAAAAATAAAACCATTGGCAATCAGTGTGCAGTATCCATTATTAATGTATCGAACAGTCGTCCCTCTGCAAATGAAGGAAATTTGCTTAACAAATACGCTATTAGTGGAAGCATCCATCCTTCAAAAACTGAAAATCATTATACATTTGAACATTACATTATACATTGAAACACAGCTTGCTAAAAATCTACAACTGTGAGTTGATCATTGATATGCAGCTTCACGTTCCTGTGCGACAATGATACACACTATACACTATAATGATATAGTTTAACTATTCCAATGCAACGCAACGCACAATGGTGCAAACATTTGTCTCGTTGAATGAACTCTCCTGAAACCTCTTAACACCGAAATCGTAAGCAATTTCGTTTTGTTTTCGTTTTTTTCCGCGAAAGGTACGCTCTTAACGGATATTTTGTAGCGTCATAAGAAAATCTGTCACTGCGTATTCTGAGCAATGCATTTCTGCGAACCAATTGAGCTAAAAAAAACCATACTCTCCTACTGTTTTTGGGAAAAAAAAACTAAGTGATTGACTTGAACTGACTATACTGTTACTTTACGTTTTCCTCACAAAAAAAAATTACCGTACTAATTTTTGTATTTTAGCTCGAATCCTCCTGTCCTGTAGCACAACTCTGTTTCGCATCATCTCTGCAATCGTTGTCAATCGTTCGAAGTCCTATAAGGACCGTTACGGACCATGCACGATATATGCTCTCGCTACTAGATAGAATTATTGATGCAGCTCAGGTACTTGGGACATTCGACGGGAACTCTTGAAAATTTTTCTAGCCATGGGTTTAATTTAACTTAATGGAGTAGCTTCCGACTAGCAAATTTCGCTCCTATTCTCAGCATTCGAATTGTGAGGGTGGTCTTCCGAGTTTAGAGTTCGCTAGTTTCACATAAACAAAACCTTGCGATGTGATGGAGGGCAACGATGTTGATTTTTGGACGGCTCTGCGTTCTTTTATTAATCGTAGTTTGCTGACATATATATGTTTTTGATAGACGTTACTCGATCAGTCACATAAATCAGTTGTCCTCCAGGTCCCTTTAGAGAAGAGATTTTGAGGGATTTTGAGGGATTTTGAGAGAACACTGATTCACTTTGAGTTAACACTGATTCACTACTTGTGAATGGGTGTAAATGTCGTAACTGTGTTGCGCTCATGTTTTCAGGATCTTGAAGAAATTCGTGAAGTTGGTGCACGACATGTGATTCTAAAACAAGGATGTGGTCTGGGGCCTGCTGAACTTGACAAATTTCAGGAGATTTTTGTAGAGGTGATACTGAAACAAGATGGAGTACGACAAAGTAAAGAGGCAAGGTGAGCGCATCGACATACCCAGTAGAACAATTGCAGTATTATTAGAAGTATTATTAGTATTAAATATTAGTATTATTAGTATTAGATTTGCAGTGTAATTTTTTTTTTACGTTTCCGATTTTTTTAGTCGTGCTTGGCGTATCCTCATTTGTGCGTTTGTGGATCTGTTTCGCGATGGTTTCGAGATGCAGCTTCGTCAATTCAGGCGGAAACATTCATTCAATGCCCACACGCAATATTTTGAGAATATCGAAAGGTCCCTTTATACCAATACTTATTTCACTTTACCTTAGAAAATTGAGAAGAACTGCAAAATGCTTACGTAAGGAATCAATGACCAATAACTCATAAGATGTATTTGAGCAATTATTCGTTAATTAATTAATTAATTGCTAATTTAGGAGCCCAAGAAATCCAGAGATTTCTTCTGAGTTGACACTTACGTACGCGATCAAAAATAGGTATTTCAAAAATACTACTGAGCTATGCCGAGAAGACTCTCAAAGCAATTCTTCATTAAAAATGTTCTATAATGGACGAACGTAGAGTCGGTTAAGTCAAAGCTGCATTGTTTTACCTTATTTTTTTGTCTAGTATATACTTTTTTCTTCGTCTCCTTTTAGCACTTTTCCCCTTTCATTTTTCCCTTCAATTTCTGTTCTTAGATCAAGATCATTCTTTCATATATATATATATATATATATATATATATATATATATATATATATATATATATATATATTCGATAATTGTTTTCTTTAGTAGAGCTGTACACGAGGTTGTTATAGTTCTTTATTCGTGGCTAACGTTTCGGCAATATCGCCTTCTTCAGAGCCTGAAAGGGGTGAAATCGAACGTGACTAATCCGATCAAACGCCTTATCCGCCCAACAAAGAAAGTCCTACGTTAACCGTTGGGTCTCATAGCTACCCGTGGAAGAAAACATCGTACCTTAGCATCAGCTGACTATCCTGCCACTGCTAGATACCTGATGTGAGGTGACTAGCGCAATCAAATATCAGCCTTAAATAAAGCGCGAGTTCCCGCATAATGGAGAGGCATTCCTCCTTGCGATTCATTTTTGGACTCTTGGAGTGGATCCAGAAAGCCTCCAGAGCCTTGCGCGCCGCAATGCTAGGTTCGCGCGCCAAAATCGTGATCTTAACTTCAAAATCTTCTCCGTTATGACGCCGCACCCTGTGACCACCCAATGCAGTGGAGTCACATGATTTCCTTTTGCCGTCCAGGTGTTCTTTGATTCGAATACATAGTGGTCTAGCTGTTTCTCCTATGTATTCGTCACCACACTGTACACATCAAATCATATAAACAACACATGAACTCATGCCATCACCCTCGTTGTTATCCGGGCATATTTTACACTCCGGTGTCGTGCAAATATGATCATATAGGCGATTACGAATGAGTATTTGCTTAAGGTTACTAGGAGGGAGCTCCACGATGGTGACAGATTCTTCAAGTTTAGCTTTCCTCAGACACCGCCGAATAGCAGCGCTAACCTCATCGGAAATAAATGGTACACAAAAGGGTACTTTCTCCATACCAGATTTATTTCGGGTTTGTGCTCTTTTTGTGATAGACCACATAGGTGTGTAGCCATTACTGACCGCAATTTTCCTAGCAAGCTCGATAGATTCTCGTCTTTCTTCTCTTCCAGTGCAAACGGAGGTGGCCGTGCGAAACATGTTTCGTACTACCGACCTTTTAACTTGTGTGGGATGGGCAGAAAGAAAGTGAACTAAGATATTTTTATTACTGGGTTTGCGGTACCACTTTGTCCTGTGCGTTCTGTTTGAAATATGCACTTGGACGTTAAGGAAGGGTAACCATTCTCCTTTGGGCTTATCCCGAGTGAACTTTATATACTCCGACTGCTCATTTAAAATTTTGAAACAGTTGTCCATCTCTGCTTGAGACGAACAGACAAGGAAACAGTCGTCGATATATCGGCAATATAGCAAAGGTCGTGTTTCCCAAATCGGTGCCTCAATCTTAGCCATGAAAGCAATGGCGAGCGTTGGCGCCAACCGTTCTCCCATGGCAAGACCTCTGATTTGCGCAAAATAGTTGCCCGACCATCTAAAGACAGTGCATTTGAGACATTCCCTGAGAACAACCATCAACTGCTCCACGGAAAAGCCATACATGTTTATAGAGCTCTGGTGTTCAGTTAAAAGCTCAAAAACTGCCTGCATAGCCGAGTCGTTGGAGACGTTCGTGTACAATGCAGTAACATCGAAAGACTCCATTACGCATGAGTTATCAAAATGCGTGTTCTTTAGGTGGTCCAAAAACATATGGGTGTTCGTAAGGTGGGCTGGTACGAATTTTAACAGCTGCACAAACACTACGTTTAAGAACCAAGCGATCCTATCTGTGGGACCTCCTACGCAGCTTATGATAGGTCTTACCTTGAACGTTGAAGGATCTTCAGAGGCAAATTCACTATCAGAATTCAGCTTGTGAGTTTTTATTAGGAGGTACAAGACAGGACACGCAGGTAACTCTGTTTTAAGCCGGGTCGCAGTCGAGGATGGTAATTGCGCTGATTTGCTGGTACTCATCCATACCCTATTGAGTCTACGGTGTTGCGCTAGAAATTCTTCGACAGTGGAAGAGCGATAGAGGGAGCTGTCTTGGAGGTGACATAATGTGAGGGCTTCGTCTAGATGACGAGGAATGACTACAAATTCCCCACCATTGTCACTGGTGGATAATCTGATAGTTTTAGACTTAACAAGCTCTCGAACTTCCCTAATGCCTAAGCGCTGTTCATGAGTGATGTTTGGGTGACACTTTCTCCGTCTGTAGCGATCTAAAACGTTGAATAATTTATCTGCAAAAAGACGGATACTAATATCCACCACTGCGTTAGGTTCCTGTTGTCTAAAGAAAGTACGTGGTAAGGGTATAGGCGGAAGCGCTTTAGACTGCTGCTGGGCAGTCTCAGTGATTTTTGATTTTGCTTTTTGACGGAGACGATCTTGAAGTTCTTGTAGATTGCATGCGATTTTTCGCAGAACCGCGGTAGAAATAGGTTGAGATGGTGAGAAACTAGGTCCTAATTCCAGCGCTGATTGTATGTTCTTTGATATAGAAATGCCTCCAAGTACGGTAACTCGAGAGGTGGCAGACAAAGATTGCTCGTTAGCAGTAGTTTCGCGATGGCTAAGGTCAAAGCGGAATGCTTTTTGATACTTTTGTGCACTATCACTACGTGACCTACTAAGCAAACTGTCGAACTTTTTCCGTAAAGCGGACTTAGTCTTAGACCGGATAGAATCACATATCGAAATCGACCCACCCACTATTCTCCTCCAAAGGCGTTCATCCAAAAATCGTGAACATGACAATTCTTTCGACAAACATTTCTTGATATTAGCGTATAATTCGTCTTGTTTGGCACGCAGGCATGTTCGAAGAAGACGCGTTTGGATGTCCACCAATTGTCTGTTGTTCTTTGGTACACCGCACAGAGCGTGAAGTTGCTTTTGATCTATGAACCTTGGTACCACGCGATGAGTCAGACAACGATGTAGGAAGTGGATGGATTGGCGAGACACTGTGATCTTCTGTCTCAATGATAGAGCCTCTCGCACAAGTCGATGGTATCTGGCTGGCACGTTGCGAAGAAGTCTCCATGTGCGACTTTCGATAAACCTCGGCATGTTAGTGCTTCAATAATTGTTTTCTTTAGTAGAGCCGTACACGAGGTTGTTATAGTCCTTTATTCGTGGCTAACGTTTCGGCAATATCGCCTTCTTCAGAGCCTGAAAGGGGTGAAATCGAACGTGACTAATCCGATCAAACGCCTTATCCGCCCAACAAAGAAAGTCCTACGTTAACCGTTGGGTCTCATAGCTACCCGTGGAAGAAAACATCGTACCTTAGCATCAGCTGACTATCCTGCCACTGCTAGATACCTGATGTGAGGTGACTAGCGCAATCAAATATCAGCCTTAAATAAGGCGCGAGTTCCCGCGTAATGGAGAGGCATTCCTCCTTGCGATTCATTTTTGGACTCTTGGAGTGGATCCAAAAAGCCTCCAGAGCCTTGCGCGCCGCAATGCTAGGTTCGCGCGCCAAAATCGTGATCTTAACTTCAAAATCTTCTCCGTTATGACGCCGCACCCTGTGACCACCCAATGCAGTGGAGTCACATGATTTCCTTTTGCCGTCCAGGTGTTCTTTGATTCGAATACATAGTGGTCTAGCTGTGTCTCCTATGTATTCGTCACACACTGTACACATCAAATCATATAAACAACACATGAACTCATGCAATCACCCTCGTTGTTATCCGGGCATATTTTACACTCCGGTGTCGTGCAAATACGATCATATAGGCGATTACGAATGAGTATTTGCTTAAGGTTACTATGGGGAGGGTTACTTAAGGTTACTATATATATATATATATATATATATATATATATATATATATATTCTTGATCTATATAAATATATATCATATACTGCAGTGGACAATCCTCTGCGGATTCCCCGCCATTTCTAAACCTTTTTTTTGAAATCGAAATTGAAAATTCCAACTTTTTGGAATTTTTTGAATTGCAGTTCCGAGAAGCTCAAAAAAGTTCCGCTTCGATCCGTTTTGTTCCTAAGCAGTCGCTCTAGGGAAACATGGACGAACTACTCTGTTTTCAGGCGTGCTTCTCAATGCCCATCTCGAAAAGCGTCACTTAACGTTGATCCTCGTCTGAACAATTGCAGTAGGAGGATTTCTCAGCTCAATATTTGAGGGATCGAAGCACCTCGTCTTTTCCCTTTGAAACTCCATTCCTGTATATTCTTGTGAATTTTCTACACAACTGTTACAGTTCTTGGAGAAAGAGAGATTGAATCAAAAATAAACGATAAAATGTCATGGACAACGTCATAGTACCTGTTCTTTTCCATTTTGTATCATGTTGAAAATTCAGTCAAACTTTTAAAGAACGACTTCTCTATGACTTTATTTCTCATTGTAATGCTAATCACCTCCGGCTAAACCTAAACTTTAGGCTTCTTGTGGTGCTCGCTTTGCTTGCCTTCAGTGATCAGTTAAAATATCAAAAGTAGTGGCAATTTTCTACAAAGATAGAATTCTGCTTTTTCTAACAGCGCTTCCTTCCTTTTTTAGAAATTTAGTCACCGACAAAAGATTTCGTAGTTTTCTTCCTGAGCGAGTCAGTTTTACATCTGGTGAACGCTTAAACCTGACTTCACTCTTTCGATATCGTCACATTTTGGAAATATTAATGAATTATTGGTTTCTCTCATTAATGAATTATTGGTTTCTCTCCTGTTTCTTCGCAACACTCAGCACAGAATGATTTGTTAGCATGAAATGACGAGGACGTTACATTGATAAAGATAACGTTCCATGTCAGATCAAGTAACTTGTTAGCTATTATTTAACCAACTGTTTGCATGCGTGTTTCCAACTTTTAAAAAGAGTATATTACCGGAGTCACTCTTTTTCATCGATTTCTAGCGCTGGCGCACCAATTCTCGGTGTTGGATCCGTCTCACTGCCTTCTGGAACTTCGTGACTGACATACACACAGAGACACGTGACAGAATAAGCTTCTTCCTATATAGCATTATCACCAGTGTGAACGCACAGCCAAAGCCGGAGTTGATGAAGAAATTTCTCTTTTCGTTTTTCTTTCCGTTCCTCTCCAATCGCGCACTGCTTCCACCTATTTTGTATCTAGAAGTTATTCTCTTTGCTAAATCTTCAGCAGAATATTGGTAGCGAAGGAGGCAAGACTTCATCCATCTTTGATAACTAACTCGTGGTAAACAAACAGTGTGTTTCTTGTTTACACTGGTTAATGCACTCTGTATGTGATTCGATCGACGTATCGTGGAAGACGACTAGCTTAAAGGTCACATTTTAAGGCGTTATTAGTGCACTTAGTAAGAGGTTCAACTTTGATTGCACAATCAACTATTCGGAGGCACCTTAGTGCCAACAAAGTCTTTTACCTCACCAAGATCGATAAATTAGTACAAAACTTGTTTGGTAGGATAAAAACCACCGAGCTGACACATTTTGTCGGCCCGGTCGCCACTCACTGTCAAGGTGCACAAGGCCTCAAACAATTCTGAGTCGCTGTCTCTGATATTCAAATTGAATCGGTCGTGGCCAGCAAACAATTTCCATCAAATAGAACTGTTCAAAAGTGTATACAAGCTCAATAGAAGCGAAGAAACTGCTCATTTCAAGGAAAAATCGTGTTATTCGTATTGAGTGAGCTAATCAGCATATGATTGGACTCGTTAGCAGTGGTACAACGTTTTATTTTCTGGAAATCCAAGTTTAACTTGAGGGGAAGCAATGGCATTAAGTGTGTCAGGCGTCCAGTTGAAAAGAGATATGACCTCGTGTATCAACTGTCCACTGTAAAGCATGGTGGAAGAAACATCAGGTTTTGGGGTTGCTTCAGTAGCCATAATATCGGAACTCTTCCCCAAAATTCATGGACATTTGGACAGATACAGCTGTGAGAATATCTTAGAAACAACAATACGGCAATTTGCTCTTCAACTCATTAGCAGAGGATTCATCTTCCAGCAATATAATGATTCGAAGCAGGCATCTGGGCATAGTCGTGGCTGGTTCAACATGGGTATATTGGTAATTCTTGTGGTCAATCGGCTTCGTCCTAAATGTGGCGTTCCTTCAATTACTTCATTTGCTAATACTTTCTTCACAAAAACGGAGATGGTCGCTCTGGAGACGACTTGTCTCATTCCTTGATTGGTTCCTCGCAGAATAGATTTTCGAGTTTCATCTGACATGATCCGTGCTCCGAACGCTCTAGCGATAACAGAAATACAATAAAAGTCAGTGAAAAAAATCTGGCAGAAAAACACAAGAAATAGACGAAATAAACTAAAAAGAAAAAAGTGAAAAAAGAACTTTTTCAGTTTTTTTAGAAATAATATAAATCAAAGCAAAGTGCACCTATTTTTTAAGACTAAGTTTGTAAACCCTAATGACAGATCTGGCCCAAGTTTTGAGAATATTCGGTGATTTTCAGAAGAGGAAACCTTAAAAAACCGTTTGTCAATTGATCGCTACTGCACCACAAATAACACGACACAACCCCACATGACGATTTAAGGAGGGACAAGATAGATGACACGAGGAGTATTTCGCATTAGACCCGTGCCTCCTGATGGTTATGAGGAATGGCGGATGCTCGGACACGGGGATCAGCTTTCCGATTGCTTACTTCGACACAACGCAAAAAATAGGCCCAAACATCCTCTTGTTTTCGGAAAATTGCTAAGTCAAGCTAAAAATGAACGCGCATTATGCTCTTCCCTGAAGCTTTGCATTCAACACTCAAAAAATCGGGAATGGACTCTCCAACGCAGAAATTGGGCAAGAAATAGAATATTGCGAAATTTTCCGGAGCTCCTGCAAATAGCTGCCCGAAACAAACATTGCTTCTGTAACAACTTTCTCAAATCACTTTTCGACGTGACATGCAGCTACGAAGTTTTCCCGAAACGTTGAAGAAATCAGGCAACCTAGCTAAGTGATGCTCAACAGGGCGAACAATGTCTGAAGTCAGGTTCTGAAAAATAACGGGAGAGTCATCACATGACGATGACAAAAATATTCATTCTGATCTTGCTTGCTTGCTTGATCTTGATACAGTTTACCTGCTTATTAAACATTGTCCTTCGCAGCAAAGAGAGCGCGGTGCACGATTCGACGGTTAACGGGGATATTCCAAACGACCAGTTGAAAGTTCTCTACGTGATTCTGTTTTATTGCTGTTATAATTTACCAGTCAAAACGTCCAGCTGAAGCTAGATTTCAGACTTTCAATGGTGTTCGCTCCCATCTCCTTCACTGATCAATGAAAATTAATAGTAGTGGCATTTTCTGTGAAATTAGGTTTGTTTTATTCAAGCAATTAGCAAGCTAAACTCCTCTTTTTTTAATCACAAATAAAGGCCAAAGGTTTCTTTCTGAACGAGTTAGTTCCACATTTGGAAAATATTCAAACTTCAGTTCCGAACACTTCTTCGATACCAATATAATATAAACACCGAAATATGGGTTTTCCTCCTGATTTCCCTCCATAGTTATCACAAAATGACGTTTTAACGTAAAATAACGTGAACAACATTATCGCATTGATAAAGATAACGTTCCACTTCAGATCAAGTAAACTGTTGGTTACTATTTAAGCAGCCGTTTGCATAGGTGTTTCTACTTTTTAAAGAAAGCATGTTACCAAAATGAGGCAAATGTGCAAGGAGATAGACATGCGGAGTCATAGACATGAAATTTAACGGGGGCAGTGATCACTGCTACGAAACGGTTGCAACACCATCCATTTTTCGCGACATCCATTTTTAAGCCAGCATAGCACGAATCTGGGGTGGTATGGATTTCAGGTGGAGTATCCGTATAAGGGGTTGTAGATTGTGGAGACCGGGGTGGTTACGTTCATCGCTCCCTGAATTACTGCAAGCAGCCGACCCCTGAATGCTGTTTTGCACCATGCTTTCTATTGCAGCGCGCCACCCTTGCACGCATAGCGTCCCTTACTGCCTATCGGGGCAGTCCGAATTGATTTTCGACGAATCGCGGGATGGAGGCGGCGCAAGGGGTGGAGCATTACAATAGGTGACATCGTACAAAATAACATTCTGGAGGCGCCTGTTTGCAGTGATGCAGGGAGAGATGAGCAGAACTGCTTCCATCTTCCAACTGAACTGTATACGGATACTCCGCGCGAAATCCGCACCACCTCAGATTCGTGGTATGCTGCCTTTAAGTTACTGACACCAATTCGACGCCGGTGTACCCACCGCACCCTACTTTTCGAATTTCTTGACTGACACACAGTGGCAGAAAAAGCCCGTAATTATATATTATACCAGTCTGAACGTCCGGCTAAAGCCGGACTTTAGATTCTCTGTGGTGTTTGCTTCGCTCGACTTCACTGATCAATTAATCAAAATTAATCGGAGATTAATAGTAGTGACATTTTCTTTAAAATCAAGATTTGGTTTTTCAACAACGTTTTCTTCTTTTTTACTATAAATAAAGACAAAAAACCTCATAATTTTCCTTCTAAACGCGTCAGTTCTACATTTCGAGAATATACAAACTCCAGCTTCAACCACTCCTTCGTTACCAACATAATATAGGGACAATTTAAAGGAACGAAAACGTGAACGAAATCATCGTGGTGATAAAGATAAAGTTCGTCAGATCATGTAAACTGTTTGCTACTATTTAAGCAGCAGGTTTTATTCGTGATTCCACTTTCTGAGAAAGACATGTTACCAAAATGAGGCAAACATGCAAGGAAACAGAGACGCTGAGGTGTCGTAGAAGTGAAACTCAACAGCGGGACTGGCCATAAATCTGTTACAACAAATCATTCACCTTTCTTGACATGCACACGAAATTAATGGGCAATGCTGCTGCTACGACGCAGCAATACCACCCCATTGGACCCGCGTAACCCCATTTAATAGCTTTCTGGCGTCGGGGCAGCAATTCGACGCCGGTGGACTCGTCGCACCCCTTTTGGAGTTTCGTCACACACACATACACACACACACGTGAGACACTAAGCGCGTTAGAGTGGCTGTGAGCGGACTCCTCGGAAATATTGCAGACGTCGAATCAACTTTCGAAAAGAGTTCAAGAATTCCCCTTTTCCACGTCACGCACTGCAGCTGTATACCATGGATGGACAAGTTCGAAGGCAAACATATCTGAGCTCCAGATTGAAGCTTCTACAGGAAACACGAAGCTCAATAAGCTTATTAATATAGTCATTTGCGATCAAAAATTCCCAATGCGGATAGGTCGCTGAAAACCCGCATAGAACAAAAAAATGGAACCGCAACCACAATGTGATATTTCGTAACGTTTGGAGATGGTGTTGAGGTTTTCAAAAACAAAGTACAAAAATGTTTCGCTAATAAAATCATCACATTCTTTGTGAGGCATGAGGCAATTAAAGATATTTTAAGCGAATGTTAATTCACTCTATTTTACAAAAGCACAAGATTATTTACATCTATTCAATAATGAATACACAATATTCCTCTACAAAGGAGAAAATTAGAGTCGATCAATTTTGTCAGTTGTCTCCCAAATCTTAGGAGCATCGCTTGCCAGTTGTCTCCGTGATCATGACCGTGAAAATGGATTTCGAAAAAAACTATAATCTCTCAAAAGCACAGTAACTGTCATGGACTAAAGGAAAGTCTATATTTGAAGCTTTACAGAACAAAGAAAGACAAGCGATGAAGTAGGTAGTGTTGATCAATCCGCACGAATTTCCCTAAACGTTCGGCCTCAACTGAAAATCATTTAAAGTTTCTGAATTCACACATTTTTGTAGCCTCTGCACGCACGAGTCTGATGCACATCGACCCCACTTCCCTTAGACTGCGCTACGGCCATCACAGAAAAAGTTTTCTTCAATGCATGAAAATCGGTGAATCCATGAGTGGTCCGTTTTTAAAATTGGAATCCTTGTTTTTGAAGAGCACGGAGACAAACGGTGGGTGGCTTTTATACTACTTACCACGGTACTTCATCCGTACCACCAATTTCAGCTTTAGCGGCGTCATTATTTGTTCTAGACTGAGAAAAGAAAAGTTGTCAAGATTGTTCCGATTTCTGCTCTCGACACTCATTCTTATGATGTAAGGGAATAAGAATGGATTAGAATGGATTAATATTCAAGATATAATAGCGCAACTTTTTTGAAAGGCGAGAAACTCTCAATCAGGTGGCTGTAAGATCTTGTAGACACTTTCAGGTTCATTTTTTAAATTTGAAAAGAACGGCCACAAGTTATTTGTTTTTACGTTATCGATTAGTTGCGAAACATCTGCTACTGTTGAACTGAGAGCACTGATAACGTATCTAACTGCTTCAACACGTACAATCCAATGATTCTCTCAGCAAAGGCTCATTGCATTGACGCCAATCGTTACATTACTTGCTCCCTCTCATCTAACAAACTATAATGGTTATTTTTTCTAGAATAATGTCTGTACTCCATTGATTAGGTGCAAAACGCCATGTTTCTGTTCCATTTCTGTTGATTTGAGAGCATTAACAATTGTCTCTAACGTCTCCCTTTAGTTCACCATGTATAATGTGTTTATTCTGCATCAATGCATTAACGCTAATCGCTACATAAATACGTTCCTTTCCGAAAGCTTTACATTTTCGCCAAACGTTATGAAGCGTTCAACAACGGCTGCGATAATATTTCTTCCCATGTTTTATGCGGGGATGTTTTTGCCTGATACAAGATCTTCTTATTGCAAAATACTATGCTTGGACGCAATACTTCAAACTCGAGTGTTCACTGGTTTCAGACTGGATTGTAGAGCAGAGAAATCTAATGAGGTGAAGTTTTGTGAGTGCCTTGTTAACAAGGAACTTTCCATAGCATCTTCTGACCCAGTTTCAGTGTTACCAGAATCTCTGTAGACTTGTTAACAAACATCCGACATCCGAGTGTCCCGGAATCTGTCGATTCACGGCAGCAGAATACAATAGAATCGGTATGATAGACCCCAGAAAAGGAGGCAGAATGTCTCCTCGAATTTGTTCGAATCCTGCTTGGACTACTACTACTTCTACTTTTAAAAGAAGAAAAGCAACAACAGTTACGGACTTTCGCAGTTGTACAAGTCTCTGCGAATACTTATTTCCACGCATTCTTGAACTTAATTCTCGTTGTCCTTATGACGATGAA
Organism: Necator americanus; assembly: GCF_031761385.1. Classification (NCBI taxonomy): domain Eukaryota; kingdom Metazoa; phylum Nematoda; class Chromadorea; order Rhabditida; family Ancylostomatidae; genus Necator; species Necator americanus. Next base: position 11,018,488 of record NC_087372.1, on the reverse strand, counting down.
AATACAGTAAGTTCACATTTAATTATCACCTTTCCGTCCTTTCACAAATCCATTTTTAGTGTTATCATTATCACTGCAACACACTTCTTAAGCAAGGATTGACGGTCGTTCGCGAATTTGCCGTCGATGCTTGTCCCACGCTGTGTATGTCCATGGCAGCAGTAATGGAACGCTGCGAAATGGAATGCATGAGAAAAAAGAACAAAACCGAAATTTTTATGACTTGTTCGAATATTGATAGTACATCAGAGACGACTACAATGCCTTCACCAACGTGGTTCCCTGCGACTCCCCCAGGTACCGATTTCAGCGATTGCAGAAACCACTGCGAACACCTATTCCGTGAAATTCTTAGAAATTATCCTAGTTGCACTCATAGTGACGAACACCAAGTGAGTTCATATTTAACTTTCAATCTTCCCTATTATTTACAAACCCAGTTCTTCTAGTGTTATTATGAAAATTGCGTCCAACTTCTTAACGGTAAAGTGGAGGCCGCTCGCAAAGATATCGAAGAGGAATGTCCTCAAATATGTTCGACCATGGGACATGCAATGCCTGATATTGACGTAGCTAAAGATATGAGTAGAATGGAAATTCGTAGATTTTGTTTGGAATCGTTAGAGAGGACCACAAACTCTCCCACAACGATTACCTACCCAAACGAGGAATTTTCCGATTGCAAAGAACTATGTGAAAATGTATTTCCTATAACTCTCAAACCTAGAAAATTTTTTTGTGAGGATAAAGGAAAGCCATTCAATCCTGTGAGTTTACACGTGACTAGCTGCCTTCTGCGCTACTTATGTATTCACTTTCAGTGTGTTCTTAGTTCTTGCAAAAAATCTATTAGCCGAGTAAGTATGGACAATGGCCAAGATGGCAAGGATGCTTGTCCAAAAATGTGTTCGACCATGGCAGTTGCAATGCGTGGCCGCGACATGAATAGACGACTGTTTAGTAGAAAGAAGATTGAAGAATTTTGTTCGAAAATTGTTTCAACGTCTGAGGGGACCACAAACTCTCCCACAACAACCGCGATTACCTACCCAAACGAGGAATTTTCCGATTGCAAAGAACTATGTGAAAACGTATTTCCCAAAACTCTCAAACCTAGAGAATTTTTTTGTGAGGATGAAGGGAAACCATTCAATCCTGTGAGTTTACACGTAACTAGCTGCTTTCTGCGCTACTTATGTATTTACTTTCAGTGTGTTCTTAGTTCTTGTAAAAAAATTATCAGCAGAATACTTATGGAGGATGGCCAAGATGGCGAGGATGCTTGTCCAAAAATGTGTTCGTCCATGGCAACTGCAATGCGTGGCCGCAACATGGATAGACGAAAGCTTAGTAAAGAGAAGATTCAAAAATTTTGTTCGAAAATTGTTTCAACGTCTGAGGGGACCACAAACTCTCCCACAACAACTGCGATAACCTACCCAAACGAGGAATTTTCCAATTGCAAAGAGCTATGTGAATACGTATTTCCTAAAATTCTCAAATCTAAAGAGTTTCTTTGTGAGGATAAAGGAAAGCCATTCAATCCTGTGAGTTTACACGTAACTAGCTGCCTTCTGCGCTACTTATGTATTCACTTTCAGTGTGTTCTTAGTTCTTGCAAAAAATCTATTAGCCGAGTAAGTATGGACAATGGCCAAGATGGCAAGGATGCTTGTCCAAAAATGTGTTCGACCATGGCAGTTGCAATGCGTGGCCGCGACATGAATAGACGACTGTTTAGTAGAAAGAAGATTGAAGAATTTTGTTCGAAAATTGTTTCAACGTCTGAGGGGACCACAAACTCTCCCACAACAACCGCGATTACCTACCCAAACGAGGAATTTTCCAATTGCAAAGAGCTATGTGAATACGTATTTCCTAAAATTCTCAAATCTAAAGAGTTTCTTTGTGATCATAAAGAAAAACCATTCAATCCTGTGAGTTTACACGTAACTAGCTGCTTTCTGCGCTACTTATTTATTTACTTTCAGTGCATTCTTAGTTCTTGTAAAAAAGTTACCTGCCAAACATTTATGGGCGACGGTCAAGATGCGAATGATGCTTGTCCCAGCATGTGTTGGTCTATAGCAGTTGCAATGCGTGGCCGCGACATGGATAGACGACATTTTGATAAGGACAAGATTCGGGAATTTTGTTCGAGTATTAATTCGACATCAGGGAGGGCCACAAATCCTCCAACAAGCGCAGTGGCGACCTGTCCAAACGAGAAATTTTCCAACTGCAGAGATTTATGCGAATATGCACTAACTGAAACACTTTCTGATCATCCTCGTCTTTGTTGGGAACAAAAAAAGTCAGCCAGTCTTGTGAGTTTACTTTCCTAGCTAGGAGCTTTCAGTGTTGTTTATGAATCCAATTTCAGTGTATTCATTATGCTTGCGAAATAGTTGTTCGCCAAAATCTGATGCTTGAACATGTTTGTCCTCAAATGTGCCCTTCCATGATAGCTGCAGTGCGTGATGTGGAAAAACTAGATTCTCGTAGTAAAAACATCATTCTTGGGCTTTGTTCAAGTGTTTCTATGTCGCCTAGGATATTTCCTGGTTGTCCAATCACAGACACTGATATCCCCACCACAACTACTGAGAAGCTCACCACAACCACTGAGACGCTCGCAACAACCACAAAGATGCCCGACACAACCACAAAGATGCCCGACACAACCACAAAGATGCCCGACACAACCAAAAAGATGCCCGACACAACCAAAAAGATGCCCGACACAACCACTGAAATGCCTTTATAACATACATATGATGACTGGAAGAACAGTACTTTGACATTTAGCAAGCAAAAGGAAATAAATTATTCTATGTTGTGATATGTCGTCCTTCCTAGTTACAACGAAGATTAACAGCAAACTTGTATCCTAATTGTAATCGTATCAAGGCTACAAAAATACGTGGATTCAGAAACATTGATTTTGATTTCGGGTCGAGCCCGTAGGAAAATTTGAACGGGCTGATCAAGATTCTGGTAAATAGTCAACATCTACTTCATCGTTTCTTATTTTTTGGTTCTGAAATCTTCAAAAATAGACTTTCCTTTGGTCCATGGCAGTTGCTCGCATTTTGAGCGATTATACTTCTTTGCCAAAATCCCCATTTTCACGGTCACAATCACAAAGACAACCCACAGACGGAATAGACTGGCCAATGGACCCTATGATCAAGAAAGAACACATAAGCACTGGTAGTGCATTGTAAAGTATGTTGAACAGCTTATGAAATTGTGGGTACAGCACAACACATTGGAACCGCGTATCTGATTTACTTTGGAACGCTGGGACACTTCGTGTCTCAAGTTGATGAGCGCTGCACTTAGAAACGAACAGCAAGTAGAAAAACAACTACTTAATGTTTTTATGGTTGTGACGGTGGTGATTTGATTTGATTTGCGTGAAGATGTTCCACATATGGTGGAACAGCTCTTCACTTGCGAAAGAGCTGTTTCTACAGAAGAAATTCACAGCAGAAATAATCAAGAATATAAATATAAAATAAAATAAAAATAAAAAGGACTTCGGCCATGCCACTGGGAAATACTTTGCGGAATTCACAGCCATATTAATCCGCGATTAGGTAACAAATTTGGCTGGGAATTCCAGTTAATAGAAGGAAGAACAGAAGTTAATAAAGTGGTTCTTCTTTCTTGTCCAAGGGAATATCGTCAATTTATTTTTTTTTTCGAATGTGCATGAGGTGTTCTGAAATGGCTAGACACAAAAGGTCCAGGGAACTTGCAAAGGTCAGACTGCAATCCCTATCCTATTGTAAGCGATGTGGGTAATGCGGTCTATCGCAAGTTGATCGATACTGTAACGTTTGCTGTAGGGGCGGAACTATCTATCACGAGAGGCAGAGCAGTCTCGCGGCTGGGCTCATAGGAGCCCGTGCCTGGAGCACACATAGAGCACCCTAGCCACCGGATACCTGCAGACCAAGGACCGATCACGGATGCTTGAGGTGACGACACCAAGGACCGCATCGCGCGCCTGAGCCTTTCGAGGATACTCCCGATGGGGGCGAAGCCCAGATCATCTATCAGAGGTAAGGCTTTCTCCTTGCGAGGGTCGAGAGCTGCTTCCACTGCGCGACGCTGGCAGCGAGTGGTTCACCCCTCAATGCCGTGAAGTAGGAACCGACGAACAAGGTGACAGCATTGCACACGAGCGTGCTCAGACGCGAGAGGTTCCGAAACCCGCATTGCCGAGGAGACATTGTATCGCGTCCTGGCCGAGAGGAACTGAGGAACGCTTCATCGAGGCGAAAGCCGCAAATAATAGGCGTGAGGGAAACTGCATCCGGCGCGCCTTCGAATACTGCTTGGAGGTGGGTCATTTCTGCGACGAACGAGACCCAGTACAAGTCCGTAGACAGGTTCTTACGGGGTATCGGGAGACGCAAATACAAAACGAGCTGCTCTAAAGAAGCAGACGAAGCAGACAGAGTTGTTCTCGAGCGACGTACGAGGAATGCGGGACAGTGCCAAAACAGCGCTAGGGTTGCGAGCGCCTGGCGACTGGGTTTCACGCCATAGACCCACACATAATCCTTAGCTGAAACCATCGACTTATCAAATCCCCTTCAGGAGCTAACAACATTGATGGTATGCTGATCGAAGATTATGCATTGCAAATCGCGACGATCGGGCCCTACAGTGAAGAAGTCTTTAGCTTCGAGGATAACGCCGGAACCCCATCCTGTTGAAACCGCTTGGTAAAGGACAGGTCTAATGCGATCAACAATAGGCGGTAGATTCACGGTACCGTGACGACCCGAGGGAGTCTCTTCCACCGATCCGACGTCAACATCTGAATATGAGCTCGCTAATACTTCCTGGATAATGAGGGAGGAACGCTGTCGAAACGCGATGATGTCCTCCAAATGCTGCAGTTTTATCAAAGGAACTGCCAGAGGTACTCCGTCCTTCGGTATCGAAATTAAGGGTAACAACGTCCGGTTAAAGCGAGGCTTAAGGTGGCCGGAAGGAGGAGGGTGCGAATAAGTTTCCGTCGGGATCCGGAGATCTACCCGTAGAAGTGGGCTACGGAGAATACGGACGGGACGCGGGTTAACGAACTTCGCCCCTGTATCCAAATGCTTCAAATAATAATAACAATAATAATAAATTATAATAATAATAAATGGTGGAAGCCGATGGGTGTTTCGCTCGGTATGCGTACCGGTCGGGGTATGAGCTCTTCGAGAGCTGAGAACTGCTCTCGTCGCGCCAGGTGCCTCGCAGCATCACGACCCCGATTCCTGCCATAACGTTAATGGAAAGAAGGGTCTTCGTTACAGAATGATTGCGATGAATTACCGAATGCTAATGAAACTTCTGAAGGGCTGGCCCAGCTGGTATCATCATGACTGAGAGACTCGGCCGTCCACGGCTTGGACGGACCCGGTGGAGATGACGGGAAGGAACCTGAAGGTGGAGGAAAGATACTACGGAAGGTTTCGGTGGGGTTGGGGAATTACCGCTAGAACAAGAGGACGCAACGTCGACTTCACCCAAAGTGGCGGCGCGGGTCGAAGAAACTAAGGATGCTGTGGGAGTAATGGAGAGATTCTTCACAGACGCGGTAGGACGTACTGGGTTATCGTCTGAGGTGAGAACAGTAGAGTCGACACTTGCAGCTACACTAGTCTGAACGTCCGCCGGATCCCCACTAAAGTTCGGTGGGGGAGTAGAGAAGTCCATTCCTGGTCGTAAAGTAGGGAGAGGAGGACGAAGCTGGGTGAGACGTCAACATTGCTTCCCCTGCCGGAGACTCCCAGAAAAAGCTATACTGAGGTGCCCCTCAGATCGGCCCACGGAAAGCGGGTCGCCGTCAGAATACATTACCGCAAATATAGACAGTTGATAGCAAGTGTCGACTCTACTGTTCTCACCTCAGACGATAACCCAGTACGTCCTACCGCGTCTGTGAAGAATCTCTCCATTACTCCCACAGCATCCTTAGTTTCTTCGACCCGCGCCGCCACTTTGGGTGAAGTCGACGTTGCGTCCTCTTGTTCTAGCGGTAATTCCCCAACCCCACCGAAACCTTCCGTAGTATCTTTCCTCCACCTTCAGGTTCCTTCCCGTCATCTCCACCGGGTCCGTCCAAGCCGTGGACGGCCAAGTCTCTCAGTCATGATGATACCAGCTGGGCCAGCCCTTCAGAAGTTTCATTAGCATTCGGTAATTCATCGCAATCATTCTGTAACGAAGACCCTTCTTTCCATTAACGTTATGGCAGGAATCGGGGTCGTGATGCTGCGAGGCACCTGGCGCGACGAGAGCAGTTCTCAGCTCCTCTCGAAGAGCTCATACCCCGACCGGTACGCATACCGAGCGAAACACCCATCGGCTTCCACCATTTATTATTATTATAATTTATTATTATTGTTATTATTATTTGAAGCATTTGGATACAGGGGCGAAGTTCGTTAACCCGCGTCCCGTCCGTATTCTCCGTAGCCCACTTCTACGGGTAGATCTCCGGATCCCGACGGAAACTTATTCGCACCCTCCTCCTTCCGGCCACCTTAAGCCTCGCTTTAACCGGACGTTGTTACCCTTAATTTCGATACCGAAGGACGGAGTACCTCTGGCAGTTCCTTTGATAAAACTGCAGCATTTGGAGGACATCATCGCGTTTCGACAGCGTTCCTCCCTCATTATCCAGGAAGTATTAGCGAGCTCATATTCAGATGTTGACGTCGGATCGGTGGAAGAGACTCCCTCGGGTCGTCACGGTACCGTGAATCTACCGCCTATTGTTGATCGCATTAGACCTGTCCTTTACCAAGCGGTTTCAACAGGATGGGGTTCCGGCGTTATCCTCGAAGCTAAAGACTTCTTCACTGTAGGGCCCGATCGTCGCGATTTGCAATGCATAATCTTCGATCAGCATACCATCAATGTTGTTAGCTCCTGAAGGGGATTTGATAAGTCGATGGTTTCAGCTAAGGATTATGTGTGGGTCTATGGCGTGAAACCCAGTCGCCAGGCGCTCGCAACCCTAGCGCTGTTTTGGCACTGTCCCGCATTCCTCGTACGTCGCTCGAGAACAACTCTGTCTGCTTCGTCTGCTTCTTTAGAGCAGCTCGTTTTGTATTTGCGTCTCCCGATACCCCGTAAGAACCTGTCTACGGACTTGTACTGGGTCTCGTTCGTCACAGAAATGACCCACCTCCAAGCAGTATTCGAAGGCGCGCCGGATGCAGTTTCCCTCACGCCTATTATTTGCGGCTTTCGCCTCGATGAAGCGTTCCTCAGTTCCTCTCGGCCAGGACGCGATACAATGTCTCCTCGGCAATGCGGGTTTCGGAACCTCTCGCGTCTGAGCACGCTCGTGTGCAATTCTGTCACCTTGTTCGTCGGTTCCTCCCGATACACCCAGAGGAGGCAATCGTACCCCTTGTGTTTGTCACGCCCAACCAAAGAAGACGAGCAGTGGCTTGTCGACAAAGCAGGATCTTTTGAAAAGTACTATCGTTTCCCAGAGATCTCCAACGTAGCCTTGTCGGCTTTATGCAATAATAACCATAATGCACGACGATCGACAGACGTACTGGATGACTGCAAGACCCAGTTTTCGGACCTTTCCGTTTTGTGCCCAATTCGTCCTCACGGACATATCCACTTAAGCTGGATGGGCTGGTAGCTGACCATTGGTCATGTGGATAGTCGACGCTAATTTTCTATTTGACTGCGAGCCCAAATCTGCTCGTCTGGCGCGCCACAGCCAGACAGTTGGGCTCGCAGTCAAATTCTGTGATATTTTGAAATACACAAGAATCCATTCGTTTTTGCTGTGTGCTCATCGAATTGAAAGGAGCTCCCTTCTTCACATCATCCACATTTCTCTCCTGAAAAAGTGGGATAGGGAAACAAGGGGTCCTAAGACGTCAAATGAGTGGGTTGGTATCAAAAAACACTGAAGTTTAACGATGCCAAAGTGATGCCACAAGGTAAAAAGATGTGCCTGACACGAGTCGCACAACGTCAGATTTTGCAGCAAGGCTGAAAAGTACTAAGATTGGGGAGGTGGGTTCCTCACCCCCAGGCAGATGCCCCTGCGCTATAAAGCAGAAAGATGCCATAAAGATTTCTAGAGGGCACATTGGAGCACTGGCCCCAGAAAGCAGTACGATTGGGTGGCACGCGTCTGAGAGCCCCAACTAGGCATGCTGGTAAAAGAAGGCAGCGGAGCAGGCACTGCGGCATCGTGTAGATTACCGGTACCAGAAAGTAGAGAAGCCAAACCTGATAGTGCGTCAATGGTAGAAAATAGTAAAACAAAAATGTGAGAAAGGTTGCCTGCAAAGCGAACCACCGAAATGTACTCCTCCGCGTGTCTACTAATCTACAGTAATTACAGGTACCATGTTTGCTAGCTGATTTCTCCGGAAATTATATACACGAATGAAAATGGCTCCCATTAGTTGTAGTTAGCTGTTTACATGATCTGATGTAAGATCCTTATCTTTATAATACAATTTTATGTTAAACCAGTCTGAACGTCCGGCCAAAGCCGGATTTCAGAGTTTCTTTTGTGCTTGCTTCGCTCGCTTCACTTCTTCTTCTTCTTAGCCCTTGTCCCGCGTTTTCGCAGGGTCCGCCTTTCTGTTTCTTGTCTTCCATTTGCTTCTATCCATTGCATCACCCGTACATCAATGCGCATCTATCATATTCAGCTTCACACGGTCTAACCAGCGAATATTTGGCCTCCCGCACGGCGTCACTCCTGAAACGTCGAGCTTCAATGCGGTTTTGGCCACAGAATCTTCCTCTCGCCGCAAGACGTGACCGAACCATCTCAGTCGGGCCTCCTTCATCTTCTCAGTTATCGGGACGACGCCGAAGATGGAGCGCACAGTGTCGTTGGATACTTTCTCTTTTAGCGTTACACCTATTGTCCACCTTAGCACCCGCATCTCCATAGCGTGTAACACTCTTTCCAACGCTTTCGCCGTCGGCCAGCACTCGCATCCGTAGAGGGCAACAGGACGCACAACCGTTCTGTAGATCTTCGACTTCAGTCAAACAGGGACTTTCCTGTCGCACAGCACACCTGTTGCCATTTTCCATTTCATCCATGCCGCATTAACACATTCTCGACCTTCTTGATCAATGTCGCCTGTGGAAGTCACTTTGAATCCAAGGTACTTGAAACAGTTCACCTTGTTTAATTCGGTGCCATCGACACGAATTGAACCATCCTCTATCCTTGGTCCGCACTCCTTGCACTCAGTTTTTGATGTGTTGAGGCGCAATCCATATTTATGCAGCCGATCCTTCCAAGACTGTACTTGTTTCTGAAGATCACCTCGAGACTCCGACGTGAGCCAGACATCGTTGGCAAAGAGTAGAGTCCACGGGTGCTGCTTCTGGATTTCCTTCGTTATCGTGTCCATCCACAGTATGAACAGCAGGGTGAGAGGGATGAACCCTGGTGAACCCCTACTCCTACAGGTAATGGCCTGCTTGTTCCAGCAGCACATCGGACAACGCTGGTGGGCTTCGCATAAAGCAGCTTTGTCCACCGCACATATTCTTCTGGTACTCTATGCGACCTCATGGACATCCATAACAGCTCATGTGGGACACGGTCGAAAGCTTTCTCGAGATCGAGAAAAGCAAGATGCACACTGCGGTTATTCTCTCGATGTTTCTCCAGAAGGATATGGACAGCATGGATAGCATCTATAGTCTGCTGCAGTCTTTCACAAAACCACACTGGTTGAGTGAAACGCTGACAATTTTACTCAGACGAGCCTCCAGGACACGCTCAAAAACCTTCATCGTATGGCGCAGCAGTCGTATAGGCCTGTACGAAGTGCGGTCAGCAATGTCTCCTTTCCCTTTCCAGACAGGCACGGTCACGGAAGTTTGCCAAACGTCTGGAGTCCGTTCTTCTGCAACGATCTTGCTAAATAGAGTTGCGAGCCGCACGGACCCAAAGATCTCCTAGCAGCTTCCCGACATCAGCAGGTATGTCATCAGGACTGGTTGCCTTGTTCGACTTCATTTTTGCAGGGACAGCACTGACTTCGACGGCAGTAATTGGTAGAACAGGACCCTCGACGCTGGGAACAGTTGGGATCGGAGGATGAGAGAACTCTTCGTTACACAAGTAGTTGTAGTACTCTCGCCACCTCTCCAGGATATGAATAGGGCGGCGCAGAACGGCTCCATCAGCTCACTTAACGATCTTGGTGTGTTCCATATCCAACGTTTGAGCGATGTCGCGCTCTGACTAAACGATACACTGCCCGCTCCCCTTCTCTGGTATCAAACATGTCGTACACAGCCTTGTAGCGGTCCGATTTCGGCTTGGAGACTGCCTTCTTAGCCTCCTTCTTCGCCGCTAGCTAAGCATCCCGATCTTCAGGCTGGCGTGTCCTCCACTAGAGCTTATACTTGGACTTCTTCTCACGAATTGCCGCCTGAACTTCCTCGTTCCAAAACCACGTAGCCTTTTGTACTTTGGGCTTACCTAGAGTCGTCTTTCCCAAAGTGTTCTCCGCGGTCAAACGTATAACGCTGGAAGTAGACAACCACATTTCCTCCACACTACGAGTAGGGTGGGGAAGTGTAGATGGAGCCACCAACGCGAAAAATACCTCCTTTCGATCCTTCAGATTCCACCATTTGATGCGCTGTGTTTCAGTCCTTGGATGTCTCTTCCTTGGACGGGAGATTTTCAAGTCCATAACGAGCAGATGGTGTTGGGCAGCGACATGGTCTGTAGGGATGACTTTTGAATCCTGCAGAAGTCGGCGATCTCGTCGGCGTAACATCCATTGTGTTTCACGACTGCCGCTGGTGTACGTGATCAAATGCGATTTTCTTTTCCGATACTGCGTTTAGCAATAATCAAGTCACTTGCAACAGCATACTCCAGGATTCACAACCCGTCGTCGTTGCCAGAACCGTATCCACCAGGACAACTCTCGAACCCGTCTTTCCGAGAACCGACATTTCCGTTGAAGCCTCTTCCGATAAGAAGTACTTCTTCGCCTTCCAGGGATTGGACGTACTGCTCCAGATCTTCCCAAAAGCACGCCTTCTCTTCTTCACTACAGCCGCCTGCGGCGCATAAGCAGAGACGACTCGCAATTCCGTTTCTCCTGTATCTACTTTTACAGCCATCAAGCGATCCGATAGTCGATCCACCGCTGTGACGCTATTTCTAAACGACTCGTTCAATATGATACCAACGCCATTGCGATTTGATGTGCCATGGTAGATGAGCTTGTAGCCATCGCCTAATTCCCTTGACTTGGAGCCTTTACAGCGAGTCTCCTGTACACAACATATGTCAACACGGCGTTTTCTGAGACTGTCTGCCAGTTCACGACTTCTTCCAGTAAGCGTCCCAACGTTAAGTGTTGCCAAGCGCACTGGATGTTGCTGGCGATGGCGGACTAACTTCTTTGGCCCTTTCCGTCCTCCACCCGGTAGCCCTCGCATATTTACCACATTGCCCGGGCGAGGACAATGCGCGTCTCTTCTGGGGTACGCCCTAACTTCTGAAGAACACATAGTAGACATTAGCAGTATGACGCGACGGGTGTGTTGTCCTCGGTCGGCTTGTCGCACTAGCAAGCTAGCAGCCTGGCACCGGAATCGTCGTACTACCCCCTCACTTAGCTAGCCTGTAGCTTTGGCCAAAGGACCGGGCTACTAGCCGGACACCTCTGTGGCATGGTTGAACGTGCCGAGACGAAGTCTCGCCACTATAGCTGCCCGACGGCCAGGGCCATCGCTGCGCCGCTTTGAGGCGTGAGGTAGGATTTCCAGCAGCTGCGCTCGCTTCACTGATCAACGAAAATGAGAATTAGTACCATTTTCTTTAGAATTAGACTTGTGTATCTCTAACAATCTTTCTTCATCTTTTTTATTATAACTAAGAGCGAAAGATTTCATACTTTTCTTTCCAAATGCGTCAGTTCTACATTTGGAGCACATTCACACTTCAGCTTCAAACACTCCTTACCAAGATATTATAGACAAAATTTGAAAGCATTACTCAAAACATGGGTTTTCCTCCTGCTTTCCCTCAACACTTATCACAGAATGATGTTTTAACATAAAATAACGTGAAAGACGTCATCGTGCTGATGAATATAACGTTCCTCGTCAGATCATGTAAACTGTTGTCCACTATTTAAGCAGCCGTTTGCATGCATGTTTCCACTTTCTAAGGAACCCATGCTATCAACCTGAGGTGAACGAAGAAGGAAATAGAAATGCGAAGAAGTCATAAAGGTGAAAAGGAACGCGCTTAGTGGCCACGGCTATAAAACGGCCGATATCATTTATCTTTTGCGACATGCACACCAATCCGACGCTGCGGGACACGTTGCAACCGACACTGACCCGTTGCAACCTATTTTATAGCTATCTGGCGGGGGCGCACCAACTCGTTAGTTGTTTTAACATAAAATGACGTAAACAACATCATCGTGCTGACAGAGATGAGTTACTCATCAGATCATTTAAACTGATGGGCACTATTTAAGCAGCCGTTTGTGTGGATGTTTCCACTTTCTGAAGGAGGCGTGCTACCAAGTTAAGGAAACGTAGAAGGAAATAGATATGCGGAGGAGTCACAGAGATGCAAAGCAGCACGTATAGTGGCCATGGATATGAAACGGTTGCAACGTATAATTCACCTTTCGCGACAACTACACGAAGTTGTTACGCACTTATCGCCAGATAGCTATAAAATCGGGTGTGACGGCCATAGACAATACAGCACAAATAACACTAAACGACCTTAGGATACGATACAAAAACGGGCATCAGCATGATGGCTTTGAGAAATGGCAAATACTGGCACCCGGAAGACATCATAGAAGCTATAAAGTGGGGTGGACCCGTCGCACCCCACTTTATAGCTTCTCACTAGGATTATGAAGCTCACGCAGTTTAATGTTAGCACATCATTCTACCTTAACTGCTGGGGGAAACAATGAGAATATCTCATATTTCAAATAATGTTTTCAAATTCTAGCGGTATCGCAGGCATAAAGGTATTCAATTTTGTAGCAAACATTCGAAGGAATTGTCGCTACTTTTAATTTTTGTTGACCAGAAAAGGCAAGCGAAGTGAGAACCGCAAGAAGTCCGCAGTCGGGAGTCAGCCGAAGCAGTGATGATAGTAGAGAGCTATTCCTAAATACACAATACTAGTAAGTGGCTACATTGTTACACAACAACAACAGCCATAGACAATGCACTACAGATAGCAAAAACGACCTTAGAATACGATACAAAAAAGGGCATAAGCATGATGGCTTTGAGGAATGACAAATACTGGCACCCGAAAGACAGCTATCTGATGGCTAATTCCGACACAACGCAAAAAATAGGCCCAGACATCCTCTTGTACGCGAAAAATTGATGAGGATCAGTTTGGAAATGAAAGCGCATTAGGCCTTCCTATGAAGTTTTGCATTCGACAATCAGGAAAGAACTCTCCCTCAAAAATTGGGAACTGATTTGAATGCTGTGAAGTTTTCTGCAGCTCGTCTAAATAGCTTTCTGAAACAAACATTGCTTCTGGAACAACCTTAAGGAACGATAAGGAAATCATTGCGGTGTTTGCCTCGAGGTATGAGCACAATGTCTGTAAACAAACAGGATATTCATCACAATTCTTTCTCAACATAATTCGAATATTGATTATTACAATGGGTGTCAAAACATACAGCTTTCATACACCAAATGTTTTAGTGCAGAGTTTCAACGTTCTTAACTGTTGATCTCAGTTGACGCACCCGGTTGACAAAAATACTGAGTCTGATTTCAGCACAGTTCACCTTCTTATAAAACATTGTCCATCACAGCAAAGAGTGCGCTGTGCAGGCTTCGTCGGCTAACGAGGATATTCGAAAAGGTGAGCTGGAAGTCCTCTACTTGGTTCTAATCTATTGATGTTATAGATTATTTCATCTTGCTTGCAGAATATCAAGGACCTGTTCTTCCAGCCAACACAACCATGGTACGTTGAGCTTCACAGTGGGACACTGACACTTAAAAAATAATCTAGACGTCGAATCAACGTCCGAACAAAGCTTCAAAATCTCGTTTTACCACGTCACGCACTGGCTAGCTGTCTATCATGGGTGGTCAACTCTGAGATCAAACATCTCTGAGCATCAGATTTTGAACAACTATGTTGGCTGGCTCAGCAGAAACAGGGAGTCCATCCCTGGATTCCACCCACGTCTCTGGGCAAGCACAAGATCGCTTTTGGTCCGCGATTAGCTCCCTATCCGCCGCCCGGGAACGCGCCACGTAGCCTCACGACTAACCGGTTGTGATCCCTCTAGTGAGGGAGATCCGTGGAAACCTCACCATACTCATTGGAAATAGGGGTACGACAGAGCGATATTATATCGCCGAAGCTGTTTACGGCTGCACTGCAATGGGTAATGAAATCACTTTCCTGGGAAGAAAGGGGCACACGCGTTGATGGAAGATTTCTCTCGAATCTTCGTTTTGCGGAAGATATCGTTCTCTTTTTGAACAGTACCAATGAAGCAGAAACGATGCTCAACGAATTGAACGAGGCAGGAAAGAAAATAGTACTGCGAGTAAACAGAAAGAAGACACAGTTCATGAGGAACGCCTACTGCGAGGAAGGATGAGTACAACTTGAAGGCTCCCAAATCGTGGAAACTTCGTCATACATATAACTTGGACGTTCTACGAACATGGAAATCGACTTGAAGGAAGAACTGAATAGAAGAATGACAGCAGCATGGGCAGCATTCGCACCCGTCAGGGAAGCTACGGACCAACTGACGGAGCAGGATCTCCGCTCCCATCTGTTTGACTCGACAGTTCTCCTGAAGTTTAACCGGCGCATACAACACCTAGCCGGTCTTCGCAGCTCCGACTTAGGAGAAATGTCTCGTCTTCGCGATCCTGCGGAATTTATATCGAAAGCAAAGCATAATGAGGTCGGTCACATTACGAGAAGAATCGACGATAATTGGACTAAAAGAACGCTGGAGTGGATCTCAAGAGATGAAAACGCCCTCAAAGGAGACCGAGATGGGGCGACGTGCTCGCTACACGGATGTACCAGCTGAGATCTCAGCTGGATGCGGCTCAAGGACCTCGTCATTCACGAAACTTGAGAACATTTTAGGTGACAATGGGGAGGGAGAAAAACGAGAGATGCTAGGGCCCGCATGTTCAGTGAAGACGGGCCGTTTAAGTATCTAAGTAAGCAAGTAATGAGTGCATTGAAACTGGATTCGCGAACAACACGAAAAGTTTCAAGTTGAGTGTGACTTAATGAGTGAGGCTTCCACAGTGAATACGAAACTCAATAAGCTTATTCGGATGGTCAGTTGCGATCAAAAATTTCCAGTTCGGAATGGTCACGGTCAGCCGGCATAGAACAAAAGAATGGAACCATAACCACTGTGTGACTTCTCTTAACGTTTGGAGATTGTGTTAAGGTTTTCAAAAACAAGGTATATTTTTAGCGATATGCGATAATGCAAAGATGTTTTGCTAATAGAATCATAATTATCATGATCATGCTATATAATAACGGGCCCAGTCTGTCACGTGTGTGTGTCTATGTGTGTGAAACGAAATTCCAGAAATGGGGTGCGACGAATCCCACGGCGTCGGATTGGTGCGGCGGCGCCAGATAGCTATAAAAGGAGGAGCGATGGTCCGGGTGTGGTATGGAATTAGTGTCCCTTGGTGCAGTAGTGTCACGCAATAACTTCGTGTGGATATTGCACAGGTCTGGCGTTGCGTCCGTTTCATATCCGTGAACACTGGCCGTGTTGCCTTCCACTTCTACGACACCTCAGCGCGTCTACTTCTTTGCACGTTTCCCTCGGGATGATGACATCACTTCCTCAGAAAGTGTAAACACGCATGCAAGCGGCTGCTTAAGAAGAAGCAAGTTCTTTATATGATCTGACAAGGAACGTTGTCTTTATCAGTACGAGGATGTTCACGTCATTTTATGTTAAAACTTCATTCTGTGATAACTGCCGGAGGAAAAAAGGAGGAACTCTTATTCCGCAAATAATACTTTCAAATTGTGTCTATATTATATTGGCATCGAAGGAGTGTTTGAAGCTGAAGTTTGAATATTCCCCAAGCGTAGAACTGACCCGTTTAGAAGGAAAACTATGAAATAAATTGCCTTCATTTATAATAAAAAAGAAGAAGAAAGATCACTAGAGGTACACAAGTCTAATTTCACAGAAAAGGGCACTAGTATTGATTTTCTTCGATCGGGAGGAGAGCTTAGCGAACACTACAGATAGTCTGATGTCCAGCTTTACCCAGACGTTCAGACTACCTCATACCTCATCTGAATACTAACGGAATATGTATGTGTATGTAGTGCGCAGTGTAGTATAGTGTATGTGCATATGTAGGGCATTCACACAGAGCGTGAATTTTTTTAACCACAAATCTATTAGCTATGGACAGACTTGAGGAAGTCAAAACATGAAATGCGTTTAGGATGTGAATGCACAATAGCGGAAGTAGTTCTCCATACAGGTCACAATTATCTCTTACAGGAATCGTGAATGGGAGCTGCTCCATCCATTTATTGCATTTATTTATAGCAAAAAAGAGGAAGAAAGCGTTGGTAGATCAACGCCAATCTAGTTTCAGAGCATAATACACTACCATTAATTTTCATTGATCATTAAAGGGGAGCGAAGCGAGAACCACAGGAAGTCTGAAGTCCGACTTTAGCCAGGCCTTCAGACTGAGACATAATTATATTTTTTGTGAGGAATTAAAGACGTCCTAAGCGATTGTTAATACGCTCCATTTTACAAAAGCGTAAGCATATTTGCAGTTATTCTATAACGAATACACAATATTTCTTCAGAAAGGAAAAAATCAGGATCGATCTTTCGTCGGTTGTCCTTCAAATCTTAGGAGTATGGTCTGTGGGTTGTCTCTGTGATGGTGACCTTGAAGCTAGGGATTTTGACAGAAAAAAAACTACAATCGCTCAAAAGGCGAGCAACTCAATCAAAGTCAATGTCCAAACCTTTTCAGAACAAAAGAAAAGATTCGATGAAGTAGAAACTGTTGATGAATCCGTTTGAGTTTTCCTAAACGCTCGGCCCCAACTCAAAATCATTCGAAGTTTCTGAATCTACGCATCTTGCCGTGGCGTTGCGTCGGCACAATTACGATTACGATTACGATTACGATACCTATTTGCTTTTAATTGTCGCTGTAACTCAAAAAGACAACATTTCACAACGTGGAATAATTTATTAATGCTTTTGTTGTTGCTAAATGTTAAGGTACGTTCTGCCAGTCATCACATCTGTGTTATAAGGGCATCTCAGTGGTGAAGGATGACATCTCAGTGGTTGTGATGGGAACCTCAGTGGTTGTGGCGTGCATCTCGGTGGTAGAAGATGAAATCTCAGCGGTTGTGGATGGCGTTTCAGTGGTTGTGGTGGGAATCTCAGTGGTTGTAGAGTGCATCTCGGTGGTGGAAGATGATATCTTAGCGGTTGTGGATGGCGTTTCAGTGGTTGTGGTGGGAATCTCAGTGGTTGTAGAGTGCATCTCGGTGGTGGAAGATGATATCTCAGCGGTTGTGGATGGCGTTTCAGTAGTTGTGGTGGGAATCTCAGTGGTTGTAGAGTGCATCTCGGTGGTGGAAGATGATATCTCAGCGGTTGTGGATGGCGTTTCAGTGGTTGTGGTGGGAATCTCAGTGGTTGTAGAGTGCATCTCGGTGGTGGAAGATGATATCTCAGCGGTTGTGGATGGCGTTTCAGTGGTTGTTGTGGGAATCTCAGTGGTTGTAGAGTGCATCTCGGTGGTGGAAGATGATATCTCAGCGGTTGTGGATGGCGTTTCAGTGGTTGTTGTGGGAATCTCAGTGGTTGTAGAGTGCATCTCGGTGGTGGAAGATGATATCTCAGTGGTTGTGGATGGCGTTTCAGTGGTTGTGGTAGGAATCTCAGTTGTTGTGGCGTGCATCTCAGTGGTGGAGAATGACATCTCAGCGGTTGTGGTGGGGATATCTGTCCCTGTCACCGCTGTTGTTCTTGGAGGCTTTGTAGTCCTCACTGGTGGTACAATTTTCAAACAAAATTTGTGAATCTGTTCTTTACCAAACTGTTTTCTATCCATGTTGCGGTTACGCATTGCAAGTGCCATATGCGAGCACAGGTTTGGGCAAGCATGTTTGGCATCTTGGCCGCCGTTCATCAGTGTTCGCTTAACAACTTCCTTACAAGAACTGAGAACACACTGAAAGTGGATTTGTAAGCAGCTTGGAAAGAAGCTAACTGTTTGCAAACTTACAGTGTTATATTTTTTTCCTCCATCCTGACAAAAGTACTTATAAGGTTTAAGAGTTCTAGGAAATACGTATAAACATAGCTTTTTGCAGTTGGAAAATTCTTCGTATGGGTAGGTTACTGCTGTTGTTCTTGGAGGCTTCGTAGTCATCACTGGTGGTACAATTTTCAAACAAAATTTGCGAATCTGTTCTTTACCAAACTGTTTTCTATCCATGTTGCGGTTACTCATTGCAATCGCCATATGCGAGCACAGGTTTGGGCAAGCATGTTTGGCATCTTGACCATCGTCCGTCAATGTTCGCTTAACAACCTCCTTACAAGAACTGAGAACACACTGAAAGTGGATTTGTAAGCAGCTTGGAAAGAAGCTAACTGTTTGCAAACTTACAGTGTTATATTTTTTTCCTCCATGCTGACAAAAGTACTTATAAGGTTTAAGAGTTCTAGGAAATACGTATAAACATAGCTTTTTGCAGTTGGAAAATTCTTCGTATGGGTAGGTTACTGCTGTTGTTCTTGGAGGCTTTGTAGTCCTCAGTGGTGGTACAATTTTCAAACAAAATTTGCGAAGCTGTTCTTTACCAAACTGTTTTCTATCCATGTTGCGGTTACTCATTGCAATCGCCATGGAAGAGCACAGGTTTGGGCAAGCATTTTTGGCATCTTGACCATCGTCCATCAGTGTTCGCTTAACAACTTCCTTACAAGAGCTGAGAACACACTGAAAGTGGATCTGTAAGCAGCGTGGAAAGAAGCTAACTGTTTGTAAACTTACAGTGTTGTATTTTTTTCCTCCATCAGGGCAAAAGTATTTATAAGGTTTAAGAGTTCTAGGAAATACGTACACACATAGCTTTCTGCAGTTAGAAAATTCTTCGTATGGGTAGGTTACTGCTGTTGTTCTTGGAGGCTTTGTAGTCCTCAGTGGTGGTACAATTTTCAAACAAAATTTGCGAAGCTGTTCTTGACCAAACTGTTTTCTATCCATGTTGCGGTTACTCATTGCAATCGCCATGGAAGAGCACAGGTTTGGGCAAGCATTTTTGGCATCTTGGCCGCCGTCCATCAGCGTTCGCTTAACAACTTCCTTACAAGAGCTGAGAACACACTGAAAGTAGATTTGTAAGCAGCGTGGAAAGAAGCTAACTGTTTGTAAACTTACAGTGTTGTATTTTTTTCCTCCATCAGGGCAAAAGTATTTATAAGGTTTAAGAGTTCTAGGAAATACGTACACACATAGCTTTTTGCAGTTGGAAAATGCTTCGTATGGGTAGGTTACCGCAGTTGTTCTTGGAGGCTTTGTAGTCTTCTTTGGTGATACTCCTTTCGCACAAAATCTAATAATTTCCATTGTAGTCATATATCTGGCTATATCAATGTCAGGCATTTCATCTGATATGAATGTACATATTTCGGAACATTCCTTGCCAATACCTTCTTGATAGGTGCTCACTTCAGATCTAATTATAGATAGACAAGTATCAAGAAGACACTAAATGTGGATTCGTAAACAGCACAGAAAATTGATATCTAAGTGAACTTACTAGTTCGCTTTGCGGATGAGTGCAACGAGAATTCTCAATAATTCCACTGAATAGGTATTCACATAGCTCTTCGCAATTGGAAAATTCTTCATTTGAATAGGTCACTGCTGTTGTTCTTAGATGGTTTCTAGCCTTCTTTGGGAAACCAAACGTCCAGCAAATATTTCTAACTTCCTTCATAGTCGGCGGCACAGGCAGATAAAGATAATGCATTCCATTTGACATAGAATCACATATAGAAGGACATTCATTATAATCATCTGTTGCAGCGACGCTACCAATTATGCCTTGACAACTTTCAAAAAAACACTGAAAGTGGATTCGTAAACAACACAGGAATTTTATAGCTACGTGTAAACTCACTCTACGGTCATTGCGTGGAGTACAAGAAGAGGAACTTTTGACAATTCTGCTGAATAATCTTTCGCATAGTCTTTTGCAAGCGGTGGATTCCATATATAGGTCCCTGAAATTCGGGATTGAGCGGGCCGCGCGCAACCGCATTGTTGCTTCTGTTGTTGTTGAAGTTGGAGTCGCAGTGGTAATCCAAGCAGGGTTCAAACAAATTTCAGAAGACATTCTGCTTCCTTCTTCGGGGCCCACCACGCTAAATCTGTTGTATTCTGTCGCCGTGAATCGGCAGATTCCGGGACATTCAGATGTCGGATGTTTGTTAACAAGTCTACAGAGATGCTGGTAACACTGAAATTGAATCTGTAGATGGTATGGAAAGTTGCTTGCCAACTAGACACTTAAAGAACTTCACCTCATTAGATTCCTCTACTCTACATTTTAGTCTTAAAACAGGTAGAGTGAACACTCGAGTTTGAAGTATTGCGTCCAAGCATAGTATTTTGCAGTAAGAAGCTCTTGTGTGAGCCACAGACAACCCCACATAGAACATGGGGTTAAAAATTATCGCAGCCGTTATGAAAGATTTCATAACGTTTGGAGAGAATGTTAAACCTCTGAGAAAGAAACCTATATATGTAGCGATTAGCGTTAATGCTGTAATGCCACGTCAACAGAATAATCTCATTATACGTGGTGAAGCAATGAGAGACGTTAGAGACTATCGTTAAAGCACTCAAATCAAAAGAAGCAGGAGATGTTTTGCAACTAATCAATAGACAAAATTCCATTAAAAAATCACCATTGTCGTTTGTTAGATGCGCAAATATATGCCAATAAATGTATTATACTTTTGTGTTTGTATGTACAGCACAAAATCTAGTATATTAGAAATAGAAAACAAATTGTGACTGTCCATTATTTCAAATTTAGGAAAGAAAATAAAAAGGCAGGTGTCAATAAAATCTTCTATACACCTGATTGACAATTTATCGCTCTTGAAAAATCCTGTGCTATTATATCTTGAAGATTTATGGATTCTTGCGTTCTTAGACAATCAAAGTGAATATCAAGTGGAAATACGAAATATTTTTGACACCCTTTCGTTTTCACCGTGTAGCAGAATCAATGAGGCCGCTAAAACCGAAGCTGGTGCTTAGGATGGAGTATCAGTCTCACCGTGTGAAACACCGCCCGCCTTATTTCTCTACGGTCTTCGAAAATGTGAAATCTGACCTCAAACACAGATCCCATATAAATCGATTGATTTTCGTGGATGGGTAAGAACATTTTAGTAGCGCAGACGAATAGAGATTTGACTGCGACTTCACGAATGATTTTCATCATAACCCGAAGCTGGTCCTTGCAGGTCGTAGCATAGGCTGCAAAAAAACCTTGAATGATTTTGAGTTGAAGTCGAGCATGTAGGCACATCTGAAACGGATTGATCAACATCTTCTTCTTCGTTGTTTTTTTCCTTTTTTCTTTTCCGTGGAGGTTAGAGAAATAAACTTTCGATTAATGTGTGACCTTTACCGGCTTTTTAAGTTAGCATAGCTGTTTGAGGTTAATCCCCATCTTGAAAACAGGGAATCAAATGGCGGACGGTACTCCTAAGTACAACTCCTTTATAGGAAACATTTTTCCAACATCGGCGGCTTCATTGTTTTTAGTAGACGCAGAAAACAAATGACAAGAATGCTCCGTTTTGTCCATCATCGACCATTACCGACTTTTATCCATTTGACACTCTGTTTGCGACCTAAGGCAGTGAGAAGATATGAGTCAATGAGTTTCCAAGAAATTGTAATCGAGGTTTGTTGTAGACGAGAGAATTCTTTGTCAAATAGTTAAGTGACATTTCCGACTTTTATTTTCTTTTTGAAGAAAATTTGTGCCATCTCCATCTTCTCTAATTGCACCACCACGTAGAATGTGATGATTCTATTTCGAAACATCGTTGCATTATGGTCAACTGCTAAAAATAAACTTGTTTTCGTAATGTAAAACACCTTCCCTAAACGCCATGAAATCTCTTTCAATTATTTAATGATTGATTCAATTCCAGAACTATCATGATCATGAATTGAATTGAATCGAATCAATCAGTGTGTGTGTGTGTGTGTGTGTGTGTGTGTGTGTGTGTGTGTGTGTGTGTGTGTGTGTGTGTGTGTGTGTGTGTGTGTGTGTGTGTGTGTGTGTGTGTGTGTGTGTGTGTGTGTGTGTGTGTGTGTGTGTGTGTGTGTGTGTGTGTGTGTGTGTGTGTGTGTGTGTGTGCGTGCGTGTGTGTGTGTGTGTGTGTGTGTGTGTGTGTGTGTGTGTGTGTGTGTGTGTGTGTGTGTGTGTGTGTGTGTGTGTGTGTGTGTGTGTGTGTGTGTGTGTGTGTGTGTGTGTGTGTGTGTGTGTGTGTGTGTGTGTGTGTGTGTGTGTGTGTGTGTGTGTGTGTGTGTGTGTGTGTGTGTGTGTGTGTGTGTGTGTGTGTGTGTGTGTGTGTGTGTGTGTGTGTGTGTGTGTGTGTGTGTGTGTGTGTGTGTGTGTGTGTGTGTGTGTGTGTGTGTGTGTGTGTGTGTGTGTGTGTGTGTGTGTGTGTGTGTGTGTGTGTGACGGGTCCACCGGCGCCGAATTGGTGCCCGTCGCCACAATGTTACAAAATGGCGTGCGGGAGCACCGGCGTCGGATTGATGCGCCGACGCCAAAAAGGTATTAAATGGGAGAATCAGCCAAGCGGAACGAATGCTGAGCGAATTCGACGAAACATGTGGATGATCGGTCGATCGGTCTTTGTCTGAATCTATAAAAAAAAATGTTAATGCTCAAGTAATCGGTCTCGGATGCCCCATTCAGGCTCAACGAAACGAACATATCCGAATGCAGCAGCTACGTCTATCTGGGTCGGGAATTAAACATGACCTCACCCCCGAGCTGGGCAAGCGGAGACGAGCGGATTGGGGAGCGTATAAGAGCATCGAGGATGTAGTGAAGAAGACCAGGAACACCCTGTTCCGTGCTCATCTCTTCAACACCACCGTACTTCCTGCTTTGACCTATGCTTCTTAAACCTGGGCATTTCGCAAGCAGGAAGAAAACGCGGTGAGCGTCATTGAACGCGTAATTGAGAGAGTGATGCTAGGAGTATCCCGGATCACGCAAGTGAGGGGCGGGATTCAAAGTTCTCTCCTACGTCAGCGATCAAAGATTTGAGACGACGTCGCGTTTGCCAAGGAAAGTAAAATAAGGTGGGCTGGACACGTGATGCGCTTTAATGACAACCGCTGGACCGGAGCCGTGAGCGACTGGGTTCCCCGCGATATTAAGCGCACTACAGGGAGACCGCCGACCCGATGGTCAGATTTCTTCACGAAGTCCTCCAAAGGAAATTATGATCCTCTACGTGTCCCACGCGAAAGGAGGAACCACTGGGCTACTCTGGCACGCGATCGGGACAAATGAAAGAATTACTGGCGCCCGCTCGATCAGTTCGAAGATCAACGGGAGTCAAGGTGATCAAGGTGACCAATAAATGTGAAAATTAAGAATAAATGAAAGTATCAAAGAGATCACCGGATACCAAATCCAATGGAATATTTTCTTTTATCATAAGAGATGATGTGAAATTTTCTCTATCCCATAATACATTGATTCATTAGACCCCCTTAGAAGTAGGTCGTAGTGAACCCATTTTCCAGAGAACCACTGAAATTCCACTTTACAGTATCCCTTTGTGGTTATCTTTCAGACTGCTTTTCTCGTGACGATTCTCGTTGTTTGTTCCGCTAGCCATAACTCCTCGTGTGCTACCGTACTCAGTTCCTTTCATACACATGTGAATTGCACATTTCGTCGATGATACTCTAGGAAGTTCGGAGACGCAGAGTTGGTTCCGCTCAGGAGTACGTTCGATTAGTGCGTGCGAAGCGTACCATTTGCGATCGTACAACCTCGACTACCAATAAGATGTTCTCGCTCCGCTGGGGTTCCTTGATTTTTTTGCGGATATCAGCAAAGGAGGAGAGAAAATGTAAAATGCCACAAAGCCCAAAACAATAATCGCGATGATTCATCCAAGCGAAAAATTTTACAATTTCAGAGAGCTCTGTCGGCACGTACTCCCTAAAACTCTCAAACCTGAAAGGTTTGTGGGATAAGGGAAAAATTCAATCGTGTGTGCTCTGACGTAACTAGTTTTATTTGCTGTTTATGAGTCCACTTTCAGTGTACTCTTAGTTCTTGTGAAGAAGTTGTTAGCCGATCACGCATGGACAATGGCCAAGATGCCGCATATGCTTGTCCCAAAATGTCCTTTTCAATGGCAGTTGCACTGCGTGGTCGCGACATGGATAGGCGAAAGTTTGGTAAAAGAGAGGACACCAGAGAGGAACACAGAGCTTCCAATAACAACGGGGTTTCTTGATTGGACAGGTCAACCTGTCCAATCAAGAAAGTTTTCAACTCCAAAGATTTATGCGAATACGCATTGAGTGAAACCCTTCATGATCATCCCGAAGTGAAAGTGAAACCCTTCATGATCCATGATTTTTTGGGAACAAAAAACTTAACCACCCTTGTGAGTTTACTCCTATTTAAGAACTTCATAGTTATCCAGAGTTGTTTATGAATCCACTTTCAATGTATTCGTTATGCTTCCGAAATAGTTGTTCGCCAAAATCTGATGCTCGAACATGTTTGTCCTGAGATGATAGCTGCAGTGCGTGATGTGAAAAACAGGAACCTCGTGGTAAGAGTGGCGATGATGGAGGCGGATATAGTCCAATGCTTAACACTTATTAGCATGATTGAAGTCAGAAATAAAGTTCCTGAAATAAAGAAAAGATTTGAAATAAATGACGCTTAGTTTTTGCCCTCTCCATGCGAGAACATCAGACTTTTCACCTATTTCCTGAAAAAGAGACAATTTCTCGATCAGATCCTTAACAATGCTTTTTGTGCATTTGGCGGTGGACTAGGTCTCTGAAAACATAGCCAATTGTGTGCCTTGGGAAATAATAGATGAAATAGATGCTTCTCACCTACTTCTACACTATGTCGCGCTTACCCCACGTCACTGCCGGCAACTTCGAAAAAGAGGAAACGAATAAAGTAGACGGATGTGCGCTCTTTCACCACTGAATGTAGAACAATACACAAACGCTTATTTTTATTCTTATTTCATCATCAATTAACGAGTTGGTATTGTGGGAAGTCTATTCCATAAGTTTATAATATTTCTACGTATTTGTCCACATTTTCGAAAGTTGTCCATAATATTTTATCAATCCATAGTAGGAAAGAAGAATATTTCAAGAAAACTGAAAGAAAAGGTCAGAGAGAACGAACAAGTCTTTTTCTACAGTCAACTGGAAGGTAAATAAGTGAGTATCAGTAGAGAAATTGCTGACCAAAAGAAGCAAAAGGGTAGTGGTGATTCGCGTAGAAACATTTTGTAAAGAGGTCAACATATTTTCCTTTGTAAGTATATCTGAATAGAGTAGAAAAAATGCTACAACATTACTGAAAGGATGTGGTGCTGGATGCCCAGCCATAACGTGGCCATTATGGGAGTCCCCGCGAATGCGATGTGACTGTGTGACTTTAACAACAATGAGATTTGCTGGGTAAGTGGGACTATCCTGCGAAATACACGGCGGATAACCGCCTCTATCTGGTTTGTCTATATGTACAGATATGTTTCTTCATTGCTTCCACGTTCAAGAGGAATCAGTTATCTAGCTCGACCCATGTTTGCCAGATGTCTGGAGATCTGGAGTGTTTGTAGCGTCGTTTGTGACTCTGACCACCGTCCAATTCTTCTCAGCTTCAAGAAACGGTTCTACAGGAAAAACCGAAAGTCGACATGGCAGGTCTGAAAGACGAGGAATCCACAACGAAATTCCGCCAACAAGTAACCGTTCATGTTGGAATACGGATCGAGAATAAGCTTAGCTATGCAGACTCCTTCACAAAACGACGCTCTATAGAAAACTCTCCTGGTTCCAACACTGAGGAAGAGATTTGTTTTTTCATCCGCTACTAATAGAACGTCCACGCATAATTCTGCATCAGCAATTTCATTCAAGGAAAGCGTTTAGAAGAAGGAGTTCCTTCGTCAGCTGCAAAAAGACTGCGAGAGCAAATAGACATCAATAGTGAAGGAGTTTCACAAAAACCCGGAAGGAAAAAAAGGAAAAGTGGATTTCAATAATTTTTGGACACTCTTCGAAGCAAATTTTCACACTCAGCCGCTCACAAAGTTGCACAAGTCCAACTATTCCACTAACTCCCTAAGAGGAGACGCACGCGAACTCATACGTCGATATCTTGTTACAGAGAATAACTACGACTATGCCATAGCACTACTTGAAGCTAAATGTGCAGAATCTAAATAAGTCAAAGCCGGAGAACAGATCGACTTAGGCACAGCGCCGTCTTTTGGAAAATCTTATTCCTACCGTTATCCAGTTGCAAAACCTACATATTTCTCTTGACGGTAGCTACACATAAAATAATCGCAAAATTCACGCCAGCTCTTCAACGCAAAGTTCTCGAACAGTGCCTTACGGACTGCGAGCAAAATAGCGACTGGAAAATGGAAGATGTTTATCCACACTTAACAATCTTCTTACAACAGAAGAACAAATCAATAAAATGGTTGAAGACAAGAACTACCAAGATTTTAATGAAGATACGAGAAGAACTGCAACGAAGAATAAGCCATTTACCCAAATACGGATGTCCTGTATATTTTGCAAATCATCGCAACACCGAGCTGTAGCATGTCTAAAGTACTCACGATTTTCCGAATGCTGTTCCTTCTTATGCTGGCATCAACAGCACAATGCCTCAATTGCGCACGCGAAGGGCACTTCGCCACACAGTGTCTGGTAAATGAATGCCAGCTATGTCCAGGGAAACGTCATTAATCACCCCCTTTGCCAACCACCGCG
Source organism: Necator americanus (assembly GCF_031761385.1). Taxonomy (NCBI): domain Eukaryota; kingdom Metazoa; phylum Nematoda; class Chromadorea; order Rhabditida; family Ancylostomatidae; genus Necator; species Necator americanus. Next base: position 10,991,299 of record NC_087372.1, on the reverse strand, counting down.
TAACAACCAAGTTCAGGTCTAGCCTGTGAAAGACAAGAGACTTCGGTCTACACTACAGCACCAAATATGACGCCATCAACTCCCAGTAGGAAAACATTGACGCGACTCAAAACATCTCGAGTTGCCAACGCACATCTGGTCCAAACACATGCTAAGCGAAAGCAAGAGACAGAACAACGAGAAAGGCAAGATGCCACAACCCTTCATGACAAGGACATCAGCACAACTCAGAACGATGTTTTCCTACTCACAGGCATCGCCCGAGTTCGCGATGACCTTCACAACAAATGAAAAGATGTTGAAATTCTTCTCGCCAGTGGAGCTGACCAATCCTTAATCTGCCAAAGCCTCGCAGATGATCTGGAATTGATGCTCACTACCACGCAAGCTTTCCTGATGTAAACTTTCGGCTCAAATGACCTCACGCCCAAGCAGTGCGGACTCATACAGTTGGACCTTTGAGACCATAAAGGCCAAAAACACCCAGCACAGTTATGCACGACAGAAGTACTTACAGGACAATGGCAAATGGTAGGCATTTCGAAGGACGATACGGCTTTCGTCTCTCAGCATAATCTACGACTCTCAAAACCAATGGAGCGCTATACATCAAAACCACAAATTTTCCTAGGATGTGACCAGATGTGGAATCTAGACCATCTTCTACCACTCTACACTCTCCCATCAGGTCTTCAGTTAATTCCTTCCAAACTCGGCTACTTCCTCACGGGAAGCGAGATAGGGCAAAAGGAGATGTATCACGACGTGAGACCCACGCCAACGTGGTGGCAATGATGAACGGCGTAACACATGAAAACGATGAAGTGATAGCGATAGTGATAGTGAAGCGTTGGGATAAATAGTGGACCTTGGACTCGGCAGGGATTTTAAAATTCACGGAGACAAATCAAGAGGAAAGGGCTGTCGTTAATGAACAAGTAACCAGGTTTTTCAACTACACCATAGAACGCCGCGAGGATGGCTACTATGTACGACTACCATAGAAGAATAATCACCCACCTTTACCGGACAACAAGAGCATCTCCCCAAAAAGGCCGCAGAATGTTATCAATGAACTTAAAACGGAACCAGACCTGTTGAAAGATTACAGACAAACTTTCCAAATGCAGCTGGAAAGTTGAATTATAGAGGAAATTCGAAACGACCAACCACGGCAAGGCGCAATTCTACACTAATTCTACACTATTCCACACCAACCCGTTGTTACGCCTCACAAAGAAACAAAACAAAAACAAACTACCAATAGTGTTTGATGCATCATCCGATTACAAGGAATGTCCATCACTCAATGACATTCTCCATTAAGGACCGTTGGTACTACCAGAAATTTACGCCATGTCGACTCTCTCTGGATGTTTTTTCCCTTTTTAGCCACAGAAGATGTTGAGGAAGCATTCTTTCAAGAGCGTCTACACCAGCCAGATTGAGACGCTAGAAGATTCTTATGGGTACAAGACACGTATTTACCTATTGATAAGGGCAAGCTAGTATCGACACGTACTTACTTATTGATAAAGATAGCCACGTATCGATTTACGCGTGTCACATTCGGGTTGAACGCATCCCCATTTCTCCTCGCTGGAACTATACTTCATCATCTACATCACGCCGTCTATGATAAGACGCTGGCGCAAGAAATCCAGAGCAATCTCTATGTTGACAATTTGTTCATTTTTGCTGATACTCCCGACAATTTAGAGTCAAAAGTGGTTGTAGCCCGACAAATTTTCATGAACATGGAAACGAATTTACGAAAATTCTATTCCAACCACTCACAGCTTGAAGATTGTATTCCAGCCGAAGCCTGCTCCAAATTGTCCTCTCAAAAGTTCTTGTGATAGAATGGGATGCAAAAAAGATTATCTCAGCATCAGTTGTACCGTTCCACCGACACCTGTAGCTACCAAGAGGACAGTTGCACGTCACATTGCTTCCATTCTCTCGGCTCTCTCGGCTGGCTCGTTCCATTGCTTACTCGAGCAAAACCATTTCAACAATCTCTCTTGAAAGAAAAATTGGCGTGGGTGAGCTTCTCCTACCCCATCTTAAACAACAATGGCACACCATCCCTCAGAACAACTAAGGATTCCGACGAGTGTTTCCAAGGAACTTTCTTCCATATTCCAAGGAGTTCAATTTGGCAATATTTGCAGATGCTAATGAGATGGTCATGTCAACATGTGCGTACCTGTACAATGCCAAATTCCACATTGGTAATGGGAAAATGTAAACTTGCCTTCATAAGAACCAGCATGAACATGCCGAAATTGGAGATAAACGCCTTAAGGCATGGCGGTGTGCCTTACATACTCAGTTTATCAAGCTATGAAACACTCACTTTCACGTCTGCAACAGCCCCTCCTTCGGTTACAGTCTTTTTTCCCAAATAGCGCTCAGCTGGTTTGCATCGCCCCCTAGCAATGCACAGGGGTACTCGTTTGCAATCGTCATAAGAAGATCCGTAAAATCATTGGTGCCTTAACAGACGAAGAAGTAATAATCCGCTTCGCATATATTAACACGAAAGATAATCCGGCTGATGCTGGTACAAGAGGACTTACCCAGGAAAGTCTCCAACATCACCTTTGGTGGACTTTACCAGAATTCCTACATACCCCTTGAATTGCTGGCCGGTCACATTTTACCCTCCTGTTGCAAAAGAAGGACCCAAAGAAAGAGACCCGAATGCTCTTGACGAATACACCAATCAAGAGAATAAGGAAGTCCATATTTTCTCAACCCAAATCCGTGACAAAGTGATGGATCTGCTAGACTAAGCATAATAAGCACACCGTCAGTCAACGGGTCGTCGCATACGCTCTGCGATTTATAGCACAACTGACTAGCCGAACAAATCCGCAGCTGCGACAGCGAATCGAACAGACCGTGCCTGAGTACGCCTCACAGAAACACTACCATATATAACAACCACAGAAATGGAAAGCGCACGACGAGTTCTAATCCGTAACCATCAACGGGTTCACCTAACACCAAATCAGCGAAAGTCCTGAAGCAACTGATGCTGAAAAAAGATGAACACGGTATCCTTCGCTGTCACAGACGTCATGGAAATTCCAGTCTTCCTTCCAATGCCCAACACCCTTAAATCATCGCAATAAAAACAAAGCATACTTATTGTGGAACATGCGCACTCGCCGCTCCACTGCACAATATCACACACAATGGCCAACGTAAGAGAGCAGTTTTGGACTTCCAAATTAAGGCAAATGGCACGCACTGTCGTAAGAAGATGTGTCCCTTGCCAAAAGCTAAACAACCTTCCATTCCGATATTCAGATATGGATGATTTCCAGAAACGACGGGTTCGAAGAACACCACTGTTTGAACACCTTGAGATTGATTATTTTGGTCCGCTTTAGTCAAAAAGAGGCGATGAAACGGTGAAGGTAGACGGAATCATCCATCTCGAACTAGTCCCGGACATGAGTACAAATCAGCTACTTCTGGCTTTGTGCCGATTATAGGCGCGACAGCGAGTACCTGCGAGTGCGACGTCTGACAACGGATCGAACTTCTTACTCGGAGACCAAATCCTTCGGGATCCAGTATTACCTGCGATAAATGTGTCATTCGCTCAGTCAATGACAACCAAAGGATTGTCTGGAAGACGATTTTGCCCTATGCTCCGTGGCAGGGAGCCCTTTACGAGCGTCCAATCAAATCTGTTAAACACAGTCTTTACAAAGTAATGCAGCGATCCGTGCCAACACAGGACGTGTTGGAAACTCTCCTCGTGGAAATAGAGAGTTGTCTCAATACTCGTTCACTCATTTGCCAAGGGGAAAAGTGGGACGAAAGCCCAATATTGCGCTCAATTGACTTCATACAACGTGATATAATCATCAGCTATCCCTTTGAGTTGATCGGGGTGGATGATCAGGACGCCAGTTATCTTCCTCGTGGTGAAACAGAACTGCTCAAGAACTGCTAGCAAGCAGAAGAGGCTCTCAAAAGCAGTCATCAACTCACCGAACGTTTTTTGGAATATATGGAGTCAGCAGTGTTTGACAAGTCTGCAAGAGTCCCATAAACTGCAAATCAACAACAAACGTACCACTACCAAACTCCCGTCAATTGGAACAGTCGTGTAACTGTTGACGCAGTGATACCTCGAAACGGGTGGAAATTGGGAAGGATAATAGACTTCAAGCCAACACCCACAGGTATGATTAAAAAAAGCAGAGCTTCAGACTCCTAATGGTAGAAAAACACGACATCCAATAAACCTTCTTATCCCACTGGAATTGAATAATACAAATGACGCAGACAAACAGCACCAACCTGAGAATCTGCGCGCAGAAGCGCACCGGTTACAACACCAGAGGTATGACCTACGCCCGAAGAATAAGATAGACTACAGAGAAAATGGAAGCGAATCGGCTCGAGTGAATTCTACGGTGAAGTCCTTCTCAATTAACCTTATGACACTTACGCTAAGCACAAAACTCATCTCCGCAACGAACGCAATATCAGTGGCAACTCAGAATCCTATCCAAGACTTTATGCACTGTCTGCACGAGGGAATGCACCTCACACTTATCACGCTTGCCATACTTCTAACGGCAATCATTTTCGAACATTTCTTCCTGTGGAATCACAAGATACGCCTATACCTTATCTACAATTCAGCGTCATTACGTTCGTTCGGCACGCGCTCAAAGTTCTCCGCACTAATATGAGGTCTACCGCGAACTATATACAATGCGTATGCCGTCACACAAATCGCCGGCAGCATACCCCCACCAAGGAACTTTAATGCCATATATAACCTTAGCCAAGTCCTCAAATGGTCATTTGCTCCATATTTCAAGCATAGTATACATAGAGCAAAAAAACCGCAACCGTTGGATCACCAAAGCCTATACCCACAGAATAACCGAGAGCACATTACGTGACAAATTGTTATTATCTTTGCTCCCAATACTCTATCTGCTTACTTTTAGCTCAGCAATGGCCGCAAACAACTTTGAAGAATCTCCAGTGTCACCGAACGAATACCATGACTCAGCGGAAGAAGTGCGACGACTGAACCGTGTGCTCAAAAACAACTACAGGGCGTTTGCTAATCTGCCATCCCCACGTGATCTTTAAAATAATCTTATATCATTGTGTTGTCATATACTCTCTTTTTGATGCACGCAGTAGGTTTAGCATTGAGGTACACCGCCTTGTGAACGTTCACAGTACCGCGAAGGAACGCTCTGCCAACACCGACATCCTGCTCCTGAAGGGAGACAAATTTTGCGTTGAACTCATCTATATCCAGAACTTCGCCTATTTTTTTGCGATACCGCCTATCTTATTTGTGCTCGACCGGGCAACTCCTGAGATGTGGGACGAGCTGATCCACCAGGACGGATATACGACAACAGCCTTGAGCCAAATGTGCCGTGCCAGGGAATTCTAGAAACGAAGCTGAAAAATGAGCTCACCGCTTTGGACTATCTTCGGGAGGGGGTGCAATGTTCACGCGTCCAGCGGAGCTTTGAGGAGGCCAATACCAAAGAACGGTTTGAACAACAGCGCATGTCAGCTCTCCAAACCCTTCAACACTCATTCGACACCATGCCTCAACACTACATGTCGCCAGAAGAGCTGAGTCAAGCACTCTGCACCGAATACTTCGCGAAGCAGAGTGAGATTCTGGATACACTACACAACTCACAGACTGGACTTGCTCCCGCCATGACACTGATCAAAACGGGAGAGCCGACACCGAAATACTTAGACGGACGCAAGGGTTGTACACGAAGTAGAGACAGAGAGCGTCCTCCCTGCTCCGAGTAGTCGAGTCAGACGCGCCGCAAACGAGCTAGGAAACGAAGCAATAGGGAAATTGAAAACAATATCATGTCGCAACGGAGAATCAACAGAGAAGATCATGTCGAATCGGGAGAAAGAAGAGAAGATCCAGGCCTCATGGAGATAGTCGATGAAGTAGAGGGTGATGAGAATGATGTCGAAGATAAGGAAAGCCCAGAGGAACCAACAGGGGTGGACCTCTTGGAACAAGAACACGCAGGCGACGAGCTAGCACAACACCTTGCAGGAAAAGAACGCCTCTTGGAGCAGCTACACCGGGCCGGGCAAGTGCGTGATAGCGTTAATGATCCGCGAGTTGGAACAACAGCCAACGTGCCATACCAGAAGGTACGACAAGGGAAGGCTCCCGCGTGGGCACGAACAAACCATACAATGTGCTTTTTGCCTCGCGGTTGGACGCCACTACAGTGCTTCATCCACTGAGATCACTACCTCCAGGAGAAGGAAGAATCACCTGGAACGCACGAAACAGTACATCATGTGTTTGAAAACGCAGTGTCCGGGAGACCTAGCTGCGGGAAGTTCGACACACGATGCTTCTACTGCAACGAGTTTGGTCACCATTCGGCGATGTGCGACTTGCCGGAGCTCAGTGAACCCTGCTATGAGGGTAGCGTACGAGAACGTTACAAATGAGATTCGGAGGTTACGCAGACACGTAGATGCCGTCAAAGTGGCCGGGGGAATATCGCGGAAGCGCGATTAAGAGGAAAAAGAAACAGCCGACGTTCCCGAGAACCGAGGATTTCGAAACATAATGAGAAAACGGGTCAGATAAAAGAGTCAGCGAAGAAAGACAAAGGTCGTACCTGCGGATAAGCTCGAAGCGTTGAAGCCTATAATGCCCAGCAGGCAGTTGGTCATGATCGGAATTGGGCAAATGCGTAGAAACGGCCTTTGCATCAATCCGCTATGAAGATGCTGTTGTCCACGTCCGAGAATGGGAAACGTCTGGCCAACATATGTGACCAGTCGAGGACAGGAGTTGAGATGAGAACACCCAAAACTCAGGTCAACCACATTTCTCAATATCTCGAAAATGCTGAGCTGTTTGGGCGCCGCATTAGACTCTGACCACCGTTCAGTTCTTCTCAGTTTCAGGATACAGTTCCACAAGAGAAGCTGAAGAGTTCCTCTTGCATCAAAAACAGACGTGACTGGTTTAAAAGGCGAAGAAATCAGAACGAAATACGAAATTCCGCCAACTTGTGTCTATACATGTTGGAGTGCGGACCAGAAAGAACCTTTACGATGCAGATTCATACACAAAATGTTTCCAGGACGCTGTACGAGAAATGCTTCCGGTTTTAATACCATGGAAGAAGTTAGCCTTTGCATCTGCGGAAACAAAATATGTTCCACCTGCACTGTTGGCAATTCAGCCATGAAAAGCGTCTGAAAAGGAAGGTGCGTCATCAACAGCAGCAAGACCGCGGAAACGAGTAGACGTCAGGACCGCGAAAAGCCAAGAACCCGCGAAAAGCCTATGCTTCAGTAAAGCAAAACTCTAGCTAGAACTAGAATAAAAAGATGTTCTCTAGTCCTCAACACTTCCAATTGAGTGGCTGCAGGTGAACCCTACCAATTTGGTTGAATCACTTCAACATTCTACTGAACCTGCTACTAACTTTGAGCACTTCCAGTCAGAGAGAAGCTACCGACCGAGTCGGAGTCCCTGATCTCTACCCAAAACTGGCAAATTGAAAAATGGCAAGTCTGGTGGAGGCGATGGAATTAATGCAGAAATGTTGAAATTTATTTTCCATCTGGGATTCGTGAGATGACAAAGATTATCCATCTAATATAAATCGACGAAAGGATACCTTTGCTGGTTATTGTGTAAAAGATTTTGGGGCGGATTATCTAGGACCGACATACTGAACATAACAAAGAAAGAACTCGCGATTAGCAAACTGGAATTTGTCATCGCCGATCTGCGATTGATCGAGTAATCGTCGTCAGAAGAGTGTTCGAAATCTAGCAGCAGTATTCGGAGCCAATGCCTTTCTGAACTCTGACTTCGAAATTCCTCACCGAGAGCTAACTCACCCGTTTCATGACTTGGATCAACAAACCAGTTTTTACTGTTCGAACACCAACGGGGTGTACGACAGTGTTTGTAGTCATAAGACCAGTTACACAAAGAGCAGTGGCAGGACTCTTCTTGTTCGCCATCTAGACCGATGACACCATGCATAGAGCACCATATGAGCACCGTATGAGCATCCTTGCCGACTTCGATTTAGCACCAACAGGGTGTTCCTTGACCGATCTTCGGTACGCCAACGATTTTGTTATACTCTCGCAAAGTAACGTGAAAGGTTCTCATTTTGTCAACCCTGTATCAATGAAAAGTGCAGCTAATGGACTGCTTCTACAGCCTGATAAGTGCAGGCAAATGTGGGTCTCTTCTACACCTTGAACGGGAATAAGGTTGACGGACAAGCGGCGCTACCTGTTACCTGGGGTGCATCCTGATGAGCAACGGCACCTTTGAGAAAGGTATTCAGCAAAAATGCACTAAGGCCATTTCTGCATACGAACCCCTAACGAAATATCTGTGGTCGATTTCCGTCAACAACGAGGTCAAGCTGCGATTCTACCTATCCGCAACTCGCCCTATCGTGATGTACGGATCGAAAACTTGGGTAGCACCAAATGGAAGTCACCAGTCTATGGTAATGAAGAGGCTTGATTGGAAGGGAAGAAAGCTACTTAGGTGGTTTCTTGGCCACCTTTGGCCTGGCGTATGTCACAATGAAGATCTTAGGGCTGAAATTAATGTGGTGTTAAGTGGAAGATATCGGCATCTTGCACCGCCATCGAAGATCGTCCTCGCGTCTTCGGTCATATACTGTGGAGACCAGTAGATCGTCCCGTCCTACGTGTTGTGAGGAGTTTTCCTTCAATCAGCTGTTAGGTCTTTCGTATAACGCAACTTTGAATCTGAATCCATTAAAGTTTGAGGAAAGCTCAATCTTTTTTTGGACGGAATTGGTTTTTTTTTTGGTTTAATCCTTCACATACGTTATTTGTTACTGGTGTCGCGTATACGAGATTGTACTTGCTCGTAGTGCTATTGTAGTGGTATTTGCACCAAATTCAATCAACAGACAAACCAAACCTTATAGCTTGCAACGTTACATGAGGGGTTACCCAGATATTGTGAAAACATGATGTTGTCCGATACAACCCACATAGCTCAACACAAATACCTAGAGCGAACATAGAATCTTTAATACCAACTCGCTGAGCCGCCCGACGCTGTGGACCTGAAGTGTTTGAATCATTCGGGATCGATAGGCTGTTCATCAAAGGCAGCAATTCTCGCAAGATACGATAGAGTGACGTATGGGTGGATTCTGTGCAAGATGTAAACAGAGGTTGTGCAGAGCTAAATTAAAGGGCGACACGTCTCGGCGAAGATACGAGTAACATCCGCCAAATGATGAAAACAACCCACTGATCAAGTTGCAAGTAAGCTATTTGCAATTGTTACGGTAGTTTTCAAATCTACAATATTTCACACCACAATTCGTATAATAGAATACAGTAACATTACTGCATTATTGCTGAGGCGATGGTCTTCGACGATCACGAAGGTACGTCCTAGTGTTGTTTCTACTCATATCCTCCTCTCGAAATCGCCATCCTTGAGGTTTTTGGCTATATAAATGAGATGGACGAGGTCTAGAATACTAGCTACTGCTACAGTACCCAAATTAAAATCAACTCAGCCAAATAAGTAATAGCAGTTCACATTTACAGAGAAGGTGATAACCGTTTATCCTAGTAATATTGTCTTTGCTCTACCGCTGAAGACGGGTCTAGCATACCCCACTCTCATACATTCTCTCATACACCACACCCCGACCGCTAATCATCGCCGCCTCATTCGTTCCCTCGCCCGCCTTCATATCCTGAGTTTGAATTTATTACCTGCCCATTTCTACATATCATTTACATTAACTAAGCATAAATTTTGACGGCATCGCTTAGCTCTACGCAGTCAACTATATGTTATCGCATTCAAATGAGAAGAATCGGCTAAAGGATTCGTGTTGTATTTACGACGTCCGGAGCGGGAAATTGAAAACTGCATTTTACGAAAATCGTGACTGCAACGGAAATACGTGCCGAGAAGATAGATGTGCTTCGTGATGCAGCGAAGCATGTCTTTCCCTCAAGAATTTACATTGTGCCGACGATCTTGAAATTCACGTTTACCACATACAACTCTTCAATGAAGACTCCATATTATTCCGCTTGAGGCTAAAATTTTGATTATTCAAATTCAGACCATATGTATTTTTATTCCTCTACATAGCGGAAACCTTGAAAATTTGGGTAATTTTTCGTTATAACTAATGTTTCCTTCGCACGAATGGTGAAATCTGAAAACAATTAGATTTCTTGTCTTTTGTCTCCCAAATTCCCTGCACTTCTAACGAATTCGCTCTTTTTTTAATTTCTTATCATCAGTGGACTGAAGTTGAGAGCTGCTTTCATAATGATTGTTTCGTTCATGTTATAGGAGTTAACTTTAAAAACGGAGAGAGCCGCAGTGAATAAGTGTCTAAAAAGTTGATTCTGGTTAATTTATCGTCTACTTAAAGATAGTCCAAAGTCTTATTTGTAAACTAGATTTAATAGGTGGTTTCTCAGAACACAGTGGTTTAGCCGCATGCCGCGCGCGACAAAACCTCGACAAAACCCTTCGGAGAAACCTCTAAAAATTTCTGATAGCCAAAGAAACTCGGGTAGCAATTTTAAAAGCTAAGCTTTCCAGAGTTTGGGTCTCGGAAACTTCTTTCGAATCTGCTAGATCTACAGTTTCCTGTCAAATTTAACTCTTAGTCAACTGAATATATTTTAGTGAGGCTACGCTGTACGAGGATAAACTGCACAATTTTACAAAGTAGGTTTTCGTTCGAAAAACAAATCTACACAAATGTTACTCTTACGGGGTACTTATGTAGTACAATTGTGTGTACATAGTAGGCATTAATTTCTTAGACCTGACAATTCCTTTTCTTTGTTTTTTTACCACATATTTTTCTTACTACGCATGAGTTATTATATCATTGATCTAGGAGACAAATTTCAAACTGGCCGTTTTGAATCAAAAAATAAAGCAGATTATTGAAATTTTACGGTGTGCTTCATTTTCCAAACAACTGGATGCTCTGTTTTTAAGATATGTTGTGGAACTGCCCTTGGATGAGAAAGTATAATATGTCAGTGAGTTGTGAACATATTATTGCTATGGCCTTGTTTCACAATCTCTCATTCTCTATAATTTTTCCTGAAAACATGGCATTTTTCTGAAGTTTCCAGATGCAATTAACACTTTGCTTTTGCTAGTTTTCCCCTAATGTTTTATCAACTCTCATTCTCAACTTTATCAACTACTAAGCTAAGAAATTACTTTTTTTTAAACTGACTTTGGCCTTCCACCGAAAAATTTCTCCTTTCTTTTCTCTTTTCGGATTGATTTAAGAAGACAAGTAAACGGTTACAAGCTGCATGAAGATTTGGATCGATTAGAGAACATATATGTTGAGGATAATGTATCTATTCGAACCCAAGATGTTGATATGCATGAGAAAAATTTAGAATCTTTAAGAGCATTGCTCCTATAAACTTCCGCTGTTCTTGTTATAAACTTGTTATAAACCACTGCATTCACACAAACATTGCGGCAGACATACAAATACCTGGAAACGAAATGCAAAAAAAAACCCCACAGATCATACACTCTATTCTAGATACTTATGATTTGTCCTTTTTCATGCAATCATGCAAACTATATGGTTATTCTTTTATACAACCATGAGTACAAGCAATTAGTTGGTATAATTCACAGAAATATACAACTGTATCTATGAGATCCCCTTTCCTTGATCTTACCTGTTGCCTTACATGCGATGGCATTCGTGCTCTTCTTCAATATTTTTGCTTCGTCAAGAATTCGTTCCTACATGCAGAGGATATAAAAGTTTGTTATTTGCCACATTATCTTATTACCGCTTCTTTAACATTTTATTCAAATGTTCGGTAGCTCGAGACAGTCAAAATTTGCGAAATCTACGAAACGTTCACATTTTGAGCTAACCTGTACTCTATTTATTCTATTTGAGACATGATCACTTTTTCATTCATGTCCATTTTTTTATTGTGTCCTTCTGTCTGTGTACTTACCTAAAATCACCCAATACTACAGTCTACTACAATATGCCAACAATGTTTGATTTTTCTGAACAAACATTCCTCGTTTATTTTAACACCTTCAAATAGTTTTCTGATTCTCAAGTGGATAGGGTTTTGAGTTATATACATGTATATTTGTTTGAGTTATATAGTTATAGTTAGAGTTAACCAACATGAGCAGTTGCAGTTCGGGAGCTTTTTTTAAGAGCAGAACTGTCGTTGTAGCAGGGAAATGGCCTTCGAAAAGGTTGAAAAGTCAGCACTCAGTTTAATAATGTTAAAGGCATCACCCCACGAATCTGAGGTGGTACGGATTTCAGGTGGAGTATTCATACACAGGATCGTAGATTAAGGAGAGCGGGGTGATTCCGTCCATTTCTTTCTAATTGCCGTAAAAAACGGCCTGGAAGATACGGCTTCGAGCGTTTCGGCGCGCTATTTTTCACAACGAGTTCGATTGGAGCGCGCCAGACGTATGTACGCGCCGCATCATCCGGGCCGTTTTTTTACCCCAATTAGCAAGAAATGGACGGAATCATCCACCTCTCCATAATTTACGACCCCGTATACGAATACTCCACCTGAAATCCGCCAAAACCACCTCAGACTCGTGGGGTGATGCTTTTAACGATTGCCACACTTCTGGAAAATTGCTAGCTTTAATTAGTCCACGATAATATATGCATGCATCCAACTATATGTTTAATGCTCTAGAAAAGCTCTAATATTGATGTACACTTATTTTATTATCGCTTACAAATTCTCTCATGAACAAAAATTAGGAAAGAATCTTTTCTTAAGAATTTTCGAGTTTCTCATTTCATGGTAATATTCTAAAGGCCGAGCACCGGCGATAAATGTTGAATCACGATGTCCGAGAACTTCACGATTCGACATTCATCGCTCTTATCTTCAATAATCACAGAACTCTCTTAGCGACATTCATATACGACCGCATGTTCCTTATCCATAAAATTCTACGAACAATTGCAGTCGCTATATGGTGCAGGTGCTTGACGTTAAATTGCAGAGCGGAAAATATTTCGTCGAATGCACAGGATCACCGGCGTCGTCATGCATCATACCTCTGGCATGTATTTGGCGCGGTAGGAAGTCGTTTCGTCGACGAGCGGCTCGAATTTGGACATGATATTTATTGGCAGCAGCAGTATAATTGCCCGTAGGCAGCCGCCGAGACGACAAGCAGCACACGCTCGAACTACCGTAGTCAACAGAGTCGGTGACGCTGCCGCAGCAAAGATTTATTAGCAAGCCATCGTCGGGCGGTACCATGCACCTTAATTTCGGAAGTCAGCTTCAGAACAAATCGGCTCTTTGCCCAGCGAAGTTACCGTAGCTTCACGAAAATTTACATAATCTGTGCGTTGGTTTGTGACGATTGTGATGGACGTAATAACTTTCGAATGACATACTAGTAGCCGACGGTGGGGAGTATATTTCTCAAGCAGAGCGGATGTCTACGAGCGACGAAAATCGTCCATTTCCGCGCTTGCCGCCAGCTTCATTGGGATCATTTAGGAAGGAGCCAACAACAGCTTTGCATCTTTCGTGGAAAACAATGGGAACTTCCAAATTTCCTACCATCTCTTTTTTTACACTTCTTTTTTTGAGAAAAACAACTATGTTTTAGTGCGTCTTTTTTCTTTGCTACACTACTGGAGCAAACATGAGTAAGGACCGCAAGAGAAGGGTCGTGCGGTAATTATAGAACTAGAAGTATAGGCTTCATACCGTTTCTGTTTTGAACCTGATAGAACCTTTTTCTCTTTTTTAAACATTTTGTTCCCATTCTTCCTCGATTGATGGACTCTGCTGAATGTTTCCTCTTTCTGTTTCACTAGATTAACGTTCTTAACAAATCCGCTTGTTTTTCTTTTGAGCGTTTTTACCCTTTTCGTGGAATATCCTATCCTACAGAACCTACCTCTCTGTGCAAAATCGTACAGAAGATATTTGAGTGTCATGCAAGAAAATTGATTTTAGAAACTAATCCAACTTTTAATAGGTAGAGAGCTAAGAAGACTTTCCCTTATCAACGTGAATGAAGAAAAAAATTCTGGATAATAATCTAAGAGAACTCGTTTTGCGGTGACATGCGATGTCAGTCGATAATAAGCGAGGTTGGTACAGAAACCAAAAAGTAATTTTTGGTTGGAGGAGGAAAATACTTCAAAATTGGGAAAATTCCCAATGATAATCATTTCTTTCAAGCAGGGATAACGAGAAAAATGTAAGGCTTTCACAAATACGAATGGACTTCTCTATTTTCAAAACTTCTTAAACCCTCTCAAAATCTACTTGAAGATTGTCTTCTTCCAGAATTTATAAATCCGATCCTCGAACTTCTTCGTCTCTCGCTCTCTGAGTTGACTAAGAGTTGATCCAGATTAATCACTTGCTTTCTGTCTTTACTAGTTGAATGTAAATGCTCTACAAATCTTGCTCCTACGAAAACACGTCGGCCAAAACCATGTTCTTATCCTAAAATTACAGCTTCACTTTTGGAAAAAAAGACCCTCGAAGTCGAAGTTTTGCAGTTTGTCGTAGGATGATCAGCGTCAAGCGCATTCCGATTAGAAATGCATGGTGTGTGTGGTAATACGTAGCGTTTTGATGCGTTTTGATGTACGACTTTGAGGGAATATTTGAGCGAAATATGAGGCTAGAAAGTCGCCGATAACATGCATTTTTAGACGAAGAGCAGCTGCTAGGACTCAACATAAAGGGAATAGTATAAACTTAGCGGTAAACTGCTTATTCGTAGAAAATTCCATCAAGGTTCCTCGCAAGCAGAGTTTTTGGATCTGTTTTTATCCAGAATTATAATGTAGAAAACACTATCATAGCGCAGTAGAGGGGTGTGACTAATCAATACTTAACTACCTTATGGACGTCGTAAGGAAAAGAGTCAGAATTTATTCCAGAAAGTCCTCATAAAAATAGGATGAGACGTCGAGGAATGGGGCGTGACCCGCTATTCAATGCTTCCTTAGCGATTATGCTCAACTTATGCACGTCTCAAATTTTGACATCTACACTTTTCCCAATAAATGGGTTTGGGGGATAAATCCAGCCCAATATTCAGCTTATGACTTAATCAAAGTATCTAAATCCTGACTATGCAGTAAAATGCACCGTTAGCTCAGCTACGAATAATTTTTGATTTCTTTCAAACGTTTCTTATCCCATTGAATACTAATACACATAGAGTTGGTTACACACTTCGAAAATTGTCTTACGGTAAGAATGACGCTAATAAAATCAAAAAGAAGACATGTGAAATTAGGCGTCTTTCAGCGTCCGCCAAACGCTAAACGCAGTTTTGTCGAACTCAATGCGAAATGCCCGGAGGCGGAATACGGTGTCTCGACGGGAATTGACTGCATCACTTCAATATAATTCAATTTCATCCAAGGGATTGCTTCTTCTGGAGTCTGTTGACTTTCATATACGTTGAATCGTGTGACACTATTTAGATACAAAAGAGAAAGCATTCAATTAACTTAAAGTTAAAGAAATTTACATTGGACATTTTTCTGTTGATAAATCCGTGATTTTTCAATAAACTCATCGAAACGCAACGTAGTTCTAACGTGGTATGAACTTCTCGAGTGTCTTCAAACTGTTTTCTAAAAGCAATCATTTTGAAATATGTTACCTCTCCATCTTGAAACCTCTCTCACGGAATACTGTAATGACTGCTCGAATCTCGAGTATTCGAGCATTCAGACATCAACAGGAACAAGATGGACTTTTTCTACTATATTCGATCCACTGTAACCGAGAGAATCGGGAAAAACAGGTTAATTTGTGGAGTGGTAATGGTCAGCAAATAGCAGTTGATTTTTTTAAAATTATGACTGCCTTGCTTATTTAAAAAAAAAAATTTCTCTGTTTTAGCTAATCACTGGGAACTTCTAACTTTTTATTTCGTATGCTTCGCTAGTTAACAAAAATGTAGCAGTAACGCTAACAAAATACCAAAGTGATTTGAATACGCAATTATTGGGAGGCTTTCCGAGAGATTGGAAGATTGTTCGTTTTTTAAGAAAAAAAAAATTTGAGCTGAAATGCGGAAAGAAATCAACTAAATGAAAGTTTTCTCTCTTAGCCAGCTGTGACTAAATAAAAGAGATTTCATTGAGTGGAATGACAGAATGGGCGTTTAATTACGAATTATTATAGAAAAATTATCCTCACAAAGTTGTATTTTAACTTTATTATAGTAAAGTTGTGATCACCACTTACATATATAATTCTCTGAGAGCATATCTCTTCAAGTAACAAAACAGTTGTACGTTATTGTTTTGTTCATAATTTTTAAAATCCATTCCATGTTTACAAAAATCCCATTTTTATGTTCCTTTTTATATATTTTAGGTATTATGACACCGTATGTTATTAATTTTTATTGTTTTCTATTGTACGTTTTATTTGTTTATTCATTGTCCCATTTATATATTTTTCATTGCTCTTCTTAAACAAAAATTACGCATAGCCTCAAGAATGTACGTGAAAGAAATGTTATAAAGAAGAAACTGTCCTACATTTGTTCCCAGCTTGTTCCCAGCCCGTGAATGCAGCACAAAACTACCTCTAACTCAATTGTTTTGTTTTTTTTTCTTAGCTTGTCTAGTACACGTGACTAACTAAAAGCTACCTATTCATCCTGTCAATAAATATGAACAATTTTTTTTGGAAAGTTCTAAAAATTCGAAATCGCCTTCAAAAAAAGCTCATGTCTATCGCATTCTCCTTAATTGTCTTCTTCTCTCTTTTCGCTGTACTGTTACTGTATCTTTTTGTTCATATTTACTTACTACTACTTTCTTCTTACTCACTTCTTCTTACTATATTTTCCCAACGTTTTTGGGTAGCTGATTTTCCTTTGGTTGACTAGTGACTGTAATAAATAATGTAGTATACGACTGTAGTAATAATTAGTGTAATATTAATGTGACTGTAGTAATAATAATTAATATGAATAAATAATTGTCAGTAAGTCTGCATAACTCTTTTTCTTGACTTTCATTTCTTTTTTTTTGTCCATCCAGTTTTCGCTAATCTATCACACAAAAATGTATAATAACAAATAATTAATTGAGGAAACCCATAGTTAGGAAAGTTAATAAAATTACTAGATGATGAATCCAGAAGTTAAAATCTTGTGTAAAATTGCTGTTGGTACATACTTCCGTGGTCCATCCCTAAGGTGGCATCATCTGAGTTCCGTCATCGACACGACGAATTGTCGAAAGGGGCTATTTATGTGTGCGCTGTTCAGGAAGTCTCAGCGTCATTAAATAGGTGCGCACACTTCGAATTTCGAACCATTTAACACTAAGTGGTTTTGCTGAGGCGTAAGGCCTCCTCTAGATGCTCGTGTTGTGTGTGCTCGGTTAAGCATGAGATGATTCGGTGGAAGAGAAGGAAAAATGGAATCGCTTCTGCCTTTAACTTCTCAGACCTCAAGCGTTTCTTACCTTAAACGCTTAGATGGCCCGTCCTTACCGAGCGGGCTAGCATCATTCCAAGTCGTTCCTTTCGCGCTCAATCGTCATCCAAGATGTCCGACGTTGATGAGATCTTCGAGCCATATCCAGCTGAGCTCTCGACTCAGTCCACCTCGTTGGTAGTTTTCCTCGAGGGCCTTTAGCATCTCTTGGGATTTACTCTAATTCTCTGTTCTTTTTCTCGATCATTTTTTCTTTAATCTTCGTCGTAATTTATCGCCGCTTCGTTGAAAACACGCCCTTCTGTCGCGAAAAAGTTGATGTTTCACTTTCTTATCGAATTATGAAGAAAGGTGTTGTTTGAACTTAGTGTCGTGTCCTTCGCCACACTCGACGATGTCGACGTTCGTTGGTGTTTTTGAGTGAGTTGCGTTGCGAAAATGTGATTGGCTATGTGCCTGATGGGCTCGGTCAAAAACGATAGGTGGTCTGTGAACGACCCACACGGACCACCGATCGAATCACAAACGAGGTCATCCAGAAGGTGTTTGCTCAAAACTGGACCTTATCTGCTACTTCTGGGATTCGAAGTGTACGCTGTACAACGAGCTGCTCCCGCAATTGCACACGGTCACCAATCTCATTCACACCGCTCAGCTCCAGAAACTCTTGCAGACGTTTGAGAAAAAACTGCCCAGAAGAACTTTGGTGCATCTCCATCATGTTAGTCAAATAGCGAGAATTCATATCGCCAGGGAAGTCCATCAAAAAACCGAAGAGCTAAGTTGGTAAAGAATAACCCATCCTCTCTATTCTCTTGACAGAGCCCCGCCCCTCCATTCATCACTTATTCTGTTCCCTTCAAGCTTTCTTGGCTAAGGAAACTTCCACCAAGTTCTATGACATCAGTCGGCGGTCGCCGACTTTTTCGATTCCTCGCATTCACAGTTCTAGTAGAAGGCGATCGCTGACCTGTCTTTACCTTTTAGGTGGAGCAGTGGAATGACCAATAATGGGAGTTATATTGTTGGTTGATTTCAATTGTAAGCTGAATAAAAAATAGACAACAAAAACTTACAAAATCGACAAGACTTGCGTATCAACTTAGTTTTTGTCATTAGGCGGATAAACACTGAGACCATCGCCATCTACGATTTCTTTTTTCCAACCGCACTGCACAATATTATTTGTTTGTTTTTCTGACGCAAACTCAGAACAATTTACTTCGCTGGGGGACCTTGCTGTTTGTTGGATAAACCTTCCCAACGCCAGAGCAAGTGCATATATATGTTCTTGTTGCACATGTATTAGGTGGTGCATTTATCTGTAGAGGAATTTTGTTAGATATCAATATATCCGAACTAGTCCAATTTATCCTCCAGAAAGCGTTCATCCAATTTGCTAAACCAATCAAATACAAGTGTAGACAAATTTTTTGTCCATTTCCGTTTATATACATAATAATAATAATTTCACATAATTGCAAGATATATATCAATTAATCATCTTACAATTACGTGAAAATACAGAAATTTCCACAATTACGGTAAGAAAAACATTCCATTTTGTCGCTGCACCACTGAAGCCGCTTACGACAGTGATACTTAGCAGCTTTATGTAGTAGGATTAGCAACCTTCTAATACAGAGTTTTTAGTACCCAGTCCGGAGAATTTGCCATTATCCTCATAGCCGGACAATTTAGCAAGACCAGACGAGAAAAATCTCGTGTTAATCATCGCTTCGATACACCAAAAGCGCTAATTTTGCGGTTTTAGTTAATTATGTCGTACTATAAATCATTTTTGCACCGACGAGTAAGGCGAAATGCAGGTGTACAGTTGATGGTTCGAAACCGCTCGGAGCCATCCGATCTCGTCGAGGTCATAAATTGGAGATCGACTTTTTCGGAAGAATGAAAACACTGACTTGAGACAACAGTTAGCCCCACCAGTCATTGTGCAGACCAAACATGCTTTCATAAACCTCAAGCGATTCTGAATTGAACTCGACGTATCCGAAAACTGTTGATCAACATCACGCACTTCCTTTACATCCTCTATCCTTTTTGTGCGAAGCCTAGACTTAAATCCTGCAATACTACCTGTAAATCCGTTTTTTCCTGGTGACCTACTTTCAAACGCCCCACAAAATTCGAGAAAAGACAGAATCCATGACGAATGGGCGGGGCTCCATTTATCACTAAGCTCGAGTTCTCGATTGGTTGGTTCATTTAAGTGTGGCAAAAGCCACGCGGACCGCCCTCCATGCGAATCGGACGTAGCGAGAATTTCTTAGTTCTTCGAACAATTCCTTCTTTACTGGCTTTTTCTTACTGTGAAGATCATTATTTCCCAATTATTTCGTGGAGTTAACCGTCGTTAAGTTTCGTTTCGAGATCCGGCACCGTGCTTCTTGTCCGTTTTTTTTTTCATGGCGACATTCTGGCAGACGTTTTTGTGTATGTCAATGTCTTCGAGTTCTAAATCCTTTCCTTTATAAGGATGTCGATTTCTCATTAACATTTCATCGAAAAAGGGGACGCGTAGGGCCTACATTCTCGTTCTAAGATTTCTCAGAATTTTCCAGAATGATAATACATAGAGCCGACGAATTCCTTATAGTTTTAAGTGCTTTTTTGCGGTGATATAATTTGGGTTTTTATGATTCCGGACCGAGCAAATTTCTTAACAATTTTTCATGGAACCACGGATTTTTTTGGTGCAAACTTCGACGCTGTTTTTGAAACTAGAAGTGGTAGGCGAAAAGAGCGAATTTAACGGAAACATCTAGCTGATTGGGGTTAAGTGCATTACATGGACAAATCGTTACAAGAAACCATCATTAGAAAACTTGGATTTCTTAACTCAATACCGTACGATGTGGTTAAAGACCGGCTTAGCTTTTCTAATCTTTATGAATTTGAAAACAGTAAAATACTTTTAAAATGCAAAATTCGTTTAAAAAAAGTCGTTAAAAAAAGAGATTTGCCCTTCCTCTATCGGCAATGATGTTTTTAAGTGTTCTTCAATGAGGGCCCCGTAAAAAATTTCTTCGAACAGAGCAGGAATAAAAAAACATACTGTATTCGAAATGCAATTTCGACCAACTCAGGAATTTCCTCTTGCTTTTTCTATATGTTTTTGGATCCACATATTACCTGAACTGTTAGCACTTCTAGCAACAGAATCTAAGGATAGTTCCTCATAAATCTAAATAATTATATTATTGTAATAAAGCTAAGAAATGTATAAAGCTTGTTGCAAATAACATATTTGGTAGTTTCAAGAGAAAACTGATGAACACATCAACAGCAAATATAATACATTTGTTGTGATGAATACAAAATATGTATTTCGCTTCAAGATTAATCAGAGATTTTTGCGCTGACTCTATGGACTCATGGAGATGGAAAGTCATATATTTCACGCTACTATTGAAAAAATGGATAAAATCGAGCAATTTGTTTTTTTGAGCGTGCCTGTCACTACTTTTCAAACATCCCGTTGCTGAATCATTTTTCCTCACTCTCATACCCGCGATTCGCGCGTTATCGTGCGTTTAACTCAGAGATACTGTACTTCATAACCTTTAACTTCATTAAACAACCTAAAAACTTGACAATTCGACTATTTTTCAGAAATGTTTCTCACATATCATTTTATTCTTTATCCTACCCTTCGTTGCTCTTCGACACTTCCGATTCGGTTTAGTGCTAATCTCCTTGATATGTTCATTAATGTCACTAGTACACATATCTAAATGAGTGAAGGAAATGAGTTCACAGTTCATCTTTCATCCAGAAATCAGGGGAACTACGTCGCCAAGCGGGACCCTATATCCACAAGTGTGGGTCTATGTTAAGACCGTTAACGTATGAGCTCCTTTTCTTTCTTTCACTTCAATAACTTGCAGTTGCTGTGCAAAAACTAATCACTTTCCTCAGATTGAATTTTATTCTAACATATCAGTAGAGTTTCATAGAGGATTTATTTAATGTTTTATTTAAGATTTATTACCGCGTAACCTAGAATAGAATTTCAATTACGACAGGAGCGACGCCGGTAAAAATGAGTTATGAATGAATTTTATTAAAGTACGCACGCCGTAATGTGTGCGTATAAGTTTCTGGTTACGGCAGCTCAGAATTCACTGCCTGGAGTTTTCTAAAACATTTTCGTTCTTCCCACATGAGCTCGGATTCTGTACTTTACATTTCGAGATATCTACTGATAGCTAAGAAATTCAAAGTCTTTATTGATATTCGAATATTCGAATAGTTCAAGGAGCTGAAAAACTACGTCCTTTGAATCTTCAAATTTGAAGATTTGGGTACCGGTACTGGGTATAAAATGTCGTGGTTCATTTATTCTTAGTACAACTATACGGAGCCAAACATACAGATGATCTATGTCCGTATCAACTCTTATAACCTTCGTATACCTCGGATATCTATATGATTATCTAAAAAAAAATATGGAAACTCGTTACCATTTATGTTCCGCTACTATTCATGATTAACTGATTATGTTTAGATATTACTTGTGATTTTTACTTATTGTTTTACTTTGGTTCCTTGATCATTTGACAGTATTCACCAAACTTTTTCTATTTTGATCATATCAGCACTATTAATTAAATTTTTTCTCCAAGGTCCAAGTTCAACTCTATTTCTCTTTGCTAAATTTCAGTATGGATTAAATAAATCCCACATATATATCAGATACAGTTTCGAACCTTATTCTTCTCATTCCATTTCGTAACGCCCTTGAGAACACGGTTGTTAGGGATTTGGGAAGTTCCACCACATACATTTTTATTCCATTTACCGTATTTCTTCTCTATCATTCTTACATACAACATCGTAGCTTTTCTCGCATAGATAGATGATTGGATTTCGCGCTGAACATATTTATGACCACTCGATAGGAAAAAAAATCATCTAAATTCGTCAAATTACGTGTTTAAGGAAAAGTGGAGATAAATTTATGATGAAACTGAGTCTCGTAAACAACGGCACAGAAATGGATTTTTTTACACCGAATCTTCCCTAGAAAGAAATAATAATAATAATGGGAATAAAAGAAATAATAATGAGAAGAAGAGAAAATAGCGATAAGAAGGGGCGGATGTAGTCGGTAAGAGGTTCCACGGTAGCTGCATGATCGATCAGAGGTTCGAATTTGCCGTAGTGCAAACCAAATATTTTATCGTTCTGTGTCGATAGATTGGTATCAGACTTATCTGCGAACAGGAAACACTAACATGGCACATCGACTAGTCCCCCGCAAGTAGTTCTGTAGGCCAGTTTCAAGTTTGCAAACCTCACACGATTCTGAATTAAAAGCATCACCCCCCCCCCCCCCAAAGATTTTAGGTGGAGTATTCGTATAGTAGATTATAGAGAGGAGGGTGATTCCGTCCATTTCTTCCTAACTGCCGTAAAAAACGGCCAGGAAGATGCGGCGGGTACACAAGGCTGGCGCGCTCCAATCGAGCTCCTTGTGGAAAATAGTGTGTCGGACCTTTCGAGCCGTTCTTTACGTCAATTAGGAAGAAATGGACGGGATCATCCTTCTCTCTTCATATATTCCACCTGAAATCCGTACCACCTCAGATTCGTGAGATGATGCCTTTAAAGTGAATGTGGTGGCGCATCCCAAGCGGATTTATCGACGCCAGACACTTTTAGCGGTTATCCTTTAAGAAGAAAATATTAAGTATCAAAGAGCCCAAATTTAATCGCAAAGCAAATGCAGATTGTAGTTTAAATGTCGTGGTCCTCTATCCCACTTCCGTCGCTTACTTCTTTTACCCGTCTTGGCCCGTTAAATAACGCCCTGAATGCATTAGTTGAACTTGTAAGTTAATTTCGTCCATAGTACAGGCTAGAAAGAAGCACTTTCTTATGAAAACATAGCGATAAAATTGGATTTCCCCAATCAAATTTTTCCCTAAGTTTATTTGTTGCGAAATAAGAAGGAATTGGTTATTAATTCGAGTGCTAGAAATACGCAACTCTCTGACTACATTCGTAAATTAGTCAAGTCGTCGGCTATTTTTCCTAGGAACTACATCGCTAATGGAGTTTCCCTACACTGCGTTCGTAAGCACCACCTCTGGATTATTTAGTGCTACATTGACCGCTGATCCTTTCATTTTTCTTTTTTCTATTGGGAGAAAAATTAATTTTTCAAATATTTTACTCGCTAATATGAGGCTACTACCAAACTTGGTCGTCATTTGGGACTGCAAAACTAATTTACGAGGCCGGGTGTGTGTATGTGTTTTTATGACGCCACTCATAATTTTCCCTATGGTAATCGAAGAAAACATCGAAATTAATTTACTACTTCAGTTTTATATCCCGAGAATTATATATGCGGCTCTCCCATTCGGCCGCTATATAGCGTATTTATTTCTTATACATCCGGATGTTTCATTTTTACGATAGAAATTCCTTAAAGCTGACTTTTAACATCAATTCAAATTGTATGACGATAATTTCTGTGGAGAGCCTATGAAATTTGATCTACGTCCTAGAAATTCCAAGAAGATCGCGTTGTACTTAAACATGTAAGCTGATTCTGGTTATGTTATAAGCAGAATCGGCTTACTTCACGCCGACTACGACGTTCTACTCAACGTTTACCATGAAAATCCTACATTTTGCATTACTTAATGAGTTTCGTGGATATTTCATTATTGATGTGGATGATATATTAATTTGTTTTCGAGCTACGTGCTGTCTACGAACGTCTTCGAATTTCAAACGGAAATTTCGCGGCTATAGACAGCAAACGTGTTTTTATCCTTGAGTTCTCTTCGTTTATGCGTCGATTTTTGAAATTTCTACTCTCCTGGTCCAGAAGCATTCAGCGCTTTATCGCATAGTCCGTGCTGGTGAATCTCACGAAAGTGGTAGGTACCATGAGTTTCCATTATTCCCATATCATTTAATTTCTTTTTTCCTGAAAATTCTGGAAATATAGTGTAGTTCACTCATCTTTAAGTTTTTGCATTTTTTTCGCAATTTCTCGTTAGATCACCTCGTCCCTATGTCTGTGTAAACAAAACGAGTCTGTATTTACACGAGCTGCACAAGGAATTGAAGAAAAACTCTACTGCCCCGAAGGTAAATTTGAAATTCATTTCTAATTTTAATTTGCTCTAGAATCTACCAACTTTTCACTATAGTAATTTCTTCATGCTCTTCCGCTTTTGTTTTTTTTTCATTATTTTCAAATTTCTCTTCAACACTTCTGCTTTGAAATCTTAGCCAATGCAAATTTTCCTCGAGGAATGATTAATGCCCAGGAAAGTGTAGGAATGCAATAATTGTTGTAGCGATAAGATAAGTAAGGGTTAGATGTCGTCAAAATTGGCAAGAAATTGAATAATCTTCACTCCATTCTTTGTATTATACGCAGTTTTGATTTCTCCATACTTTAGGCCCACTCTCCCAGAAAAAAACATCATCCTCAGGAACTCATAAGTCTAACATACTTTTCTCCGCAATTTCCTAAAACAATGGAAGGCTTTCTTTTATCGAGAAGTGATTTTCTCTCAAAAAATGGTTGTGCTGCTCGACTACTCGAATATTTGTACATTTGGTTTATTAAAGGAAACTGAAGCTAAATGAGAAGCAGAATATACAAAAACTGGTTGGCATGCAATTAACTGATCTCATTTTTACACCTCAGGCATACCTGGATCCATTACATCCTAATGCTAATTCTGTGTATAGTTACTGTTATTCTTGCGAACAGAGTTATTTACTTCCTGAATCGTTCAGCATAACCATTATCGTATCTAGAAAATTGTGAGGAATAGAAGGAGGATGTTGGTTGATCTGATTGGTTCCAGTCAAACCAGATCGGTTGATGGTTCAAAAACTTCCTAGTGCCAACCAAGTATTTCGTCTCTCAGGGGATCAACAAGTTATTGTCTTGGAAGTTCTCTTGGGGATAAAAACTCGACTTGATACAACGCCTAACCACGCGCAACTTATTCGATAGGCTTTATAAGCTTTTTGAAATGAAGCGGTTGTATTGGGGCACCCCAACAGGATTGACTAAGCCCAGACACTTTATCCTTTATTCACACAATTTACTCAGACCCGGATATGTTCAACCGGATGAACGCAACCTCTGCTCCAACGCGTGTTCTTCCTCACGCTTCTTCTTCCGACTTTCATTACTCGAAATGCATTAATTCAAACACATTTGGTGTTCGTGTTGGAGAAGGAAAATCCTGGTTAGATTTCGATACTTGGGAACTCTTTGTAAAAATCATGGATAATAAACCGTTGGGGCGGGTGTAGTGCAGCGGTTAGAGGTTCCGCTTCCTGCACGATCGATCGGAGGTTCGAATCCGCCCTAGTGCTCACTGAGCCTCTCATCCCTCCGGGGTCGATAAACTGGTACTAGACTTGTCTGGGAGGATAAAAACAATGACTTGACACTTCGGCTAGCCAACGCAAATCATTGTATAGGCCAGATACACGTTCGTAAAACCCCAAACTATTCTGAATTGAAGCGAACGTGGGGGCGCATCCCAAGCGGATTGATTAACGCCAGAAACTTTATCCTTTATCTTTATATAAACCGTCGGATAACTTCTCTTAAAAACTTTGAACACGTATTTCCTCTACCTCAATCTGAAACCACATACCGTTAGATTTTCAGGATTTCCCCTTCAATCCAAGCTATTGACCAGTAGTTTCTTAGACCATAGTTTCATAGTTTGTGCAGTTTTTAGTTGGTAATCGATCAACGAGATGTGGATTTCTTTTAAATTGTGGAAAATCGTAGTTGATCTCGACATGATAATTCGAGGCTTTTCTAACGTCTTCTATCGTCACTTAGAAAGAGGATGCGATGAGGGCCGCCCCCTCATCGCATTCTCTTTTTACCTCGGCCACCTTTTTCAAGCTGTAGTAATGGCGTGTTCCCTCCAAGGTGATGCACAAGCTTATCTGCAAGCAAAAAGCTGTGTTCTAGATTTGATTTCCATAGTGATAGATGCGGTAAATGCTTTCCTTCCCGTAGCTTTCCCTTCGCCTCAACTATTCATTATGTGCTGGAAAATAAGGAAAAGTCTAAAAGTTGAGCCAAGGAGGAGTGAGATTCTCAATCGCGAGAACTTTGTTTCACGTCCGGTAGCGGCTCCGATTGTTTGCCTGTATGCATTCTACCATCTTTATTTCTTTTTACATCTTTCGTTCTGCGCTCCGCTCGAACGCAAATGTTCTGCCGCTGATCGCTTCGTTACCGTAAGCCATAGGATTCTTCCTTATCAGATGCATAACTTGGAAACGTTGCTCGTGGCCCCGCCCCTGAAGCAATCGCCGAGCTGTGCTCTGAAATTCGACAGCGCGAAATTGAATACGCCTGTTTGTCGCGATGGCTGCCGGGTATGGGCGCGAGCGAAGCCGCCGCGGGCCGGCCGCGGTCTGTATTCCCTAAATATATTTTTCAGAAAATTGTTTTCATACGAACGCGCGAAATTTGAAACCATCAGGCTGTGTTAGCTCCCCGTTCGCCAGCAGGCAAGCGCACCAGCTTATGAAAACGTCCAATTATAGCTGTCCTCATGTTGGCCATCTCATAACTGCGTTCCATACCAGTTTTACTCAAGCTTAGTAGCTGTGTCTAAATATTTCTCTTTCGAAAGAATGCACAACCAATCAATGTATCGATCCCTGGATCAGTTGACAAGCTCGTTTTCCTCATCTCTTAACCATCTGAAATAGCTGCATAACTGCTTAATTCTTGTTTTATAGTATCATCAAGTAGTTCAAGAATGTACAGGAACCTCTGAATTACAGTAGTATAAACGCTCCTCTCTAGTTCTAGTGCACAATTGGAAATCAGCATAGATTTTCAACAAAAAAAAACTTCTTTCGAAGCTCTGCACTCTAATTAAAGTAGTACGCACAATTTCGCGCAGAATTAGCCACTGTTTCATTTCAAATTCTTCAACTTCATAGAAGGAATAGAGGTTGACAGGAGAGTAGGTCCATAACATCTTCACACTGCTAATAAACACAAAATATTGGGGTCTTTTGAAATGTATGCTCCCGAGAAGTGATGCTGTGTTTATTCAAATAAGTTCGATACTAGGTCCTGAAAGGAAAACAACGGAAATTCCGCTGTAATATGATAGTTTGTTTTCGTGCGTAGAACGAAGCGGTCATTACTGCTTTGTGTCATTCCATAGTGGGAAAGCTGCTCGCTAGGTTCTGAACGGAAAACCATTTTCAGATAATCCTCAATAGTTCTTGCAGGATATCCCAACCACTGCAAAGGTTTCGAGCACACTAATTCGTGAAAGGTCTACGGAGTTGGTATTTATCGTTCTATTGCTTCTTCAGTCAGACTTCTATGTAAAAAAAAAAACTATTCCTAGAATACCAGAAACGCTTCAGGAGTAAGATCTCTCTACCCTCACTCAAAAAGTTCTCTATTCCAAAATTAAAGTTGTTCCTAATCAGTTACGTGGATTACTGTATATGAGACGTTTTCTGAGCCTGCTTGATTCGATTTTTCTCCTGAAGTTCTAATGGATATGGATTTGAAGGTCTAAAAGTCCATTGAGATGTCCATATCGAAAAATTCTTCGATGAAATGCGAACGTCATTGCCCTTTTTGACGGAGCGAAACGTATCGGTTTTCCGGTCATGTACACATCACTTGCGCTGCACTGTTTTTCTGTCCCAGAGGTGTGCTTAATTTTTAATGTTGTTGCGAATTTCAGAAGAAAAATCCGAAATAAATTCTACAGCTTCACATTTGTCAGTCATTATAGAGAATGATTGATTGTTTCTAGGAAAAAAAATAAAAATACCCCTTTCTCGAATATTCTTGTGACAACCCTCACGACATTTAAGGCTGACGAACTTAAAAAAATCGCATGGAATTCCGAAAGATAGAAGAATATGCATCCTATCAACCTCATGGTCATAATAATCGCTTCCCCTTGAGATTTCTGGAAGCTCATGCAAAACATTTCTCTATGATGTCATGCAAAACTCAGAAAATTCACTTTTTTAATTCGACCAACACTTTTGGCTACTGTGTTTCTCGACTTCTTCTTTTTATGCAAACATTCTGCATCTCTAAACATTCCATCCGATAGTGCTGGATCTGATTCGGGAACATTCTTGGCGCCACTTCTATTACCTTCTCGTTCTCTGTTTCTCTTTTCTTTGAGGTGGATTCTCTCCTGATCGTCGAGGAAAATCGATTGCAAAATCATTAAGTCATTTCTTCGTATTCCAGTTAATCTATCCAACTACTCGTGACAACTATCATAAATCGATTTCTAATCGTACAACAATAGTTTTTTTCTGAAGTACTATCAAACACAGTGTATTTCAGTCAAAAAAACCATTTATTATGAGCTCGATAGGCCACCTGCGCTAAAAACCTTTCTTTTTCGGATCTAACTACATTTTCGATTTTAGTGGGCGTGGCCAAGTCACCACTGAATAGTGAATGTTGAATTTGTTGTACAAAACTGAAATATTCTTCATCTGCCATCGGATAATTTTGTTCTTCTTTTATCCTGGCGATAATTTTTGCTGTTACGCACAATTAATAGAGTACGTAAGTTATGGACTACTGCATAAAGAAAGAACACTCTCCAAAAGTCTAAATGTACGGTAACGCCCACACCAAAGCTGTTGCTCTTATGAACAACGTTTATTTGTTTTATCCATTTATTTACTTGTATGCACCAGTGGGGCGCATCGGAAAAAAAAGGCACAAAAAGGAACACACGTACTGTCTGAGTCAGAACATTGAGAAAAGAAATCGGAAACCAAATTGTTGTCGTTGGAACGGGGAGCAGTCCTTTTTGTGGCGGACAACATGTCGAACATCTCTAAGTTCCAGTTTATCGATAATTAGGAAATATTATTATATTTAAGGAGTGTTTTCTTTAATGGAACACATTCTCACGGACTTTCTGAAAGACTGTCAATGTCACAATTTCAAAGAATTAATTCTATTCTTGTTTGAACTTGAGTCTATATCTATATCTTCTTGATACTTCTACCTTTTTTTAAGCAAAGCTCCACTTTTCTTCTTATTTTCTAAATTATGTCAAGATAGAATGAATGGCATGGTCGTCTACTGAAAAAATAGGCAGATATCAGCCGTCAGTGCATAGTTGTTTGGATATATGTGCAGTTTCTGAAAATGGAACTAGCAAACATGTGTATAGAAGAAAGAAGATGTATAGAAGAATAGCAGAGAGTAGACGTACGGATCAGACTGTTGCACGACATTACGGCACTAGAGTGTTGTTTTACTTTTTATATACTTCTTTCCCAACTCCTCTGACTCTGTATCGTAGCACCGGTGTCGGTCTGTCATTCCATGGAAAACGCATTATCAAACACCTCAGAAAGTGGGCAGTAATTCCTGCCCCCTTTCTTGGGCTGTGGGACGAGTCTCCTTCTCTTCCGCCACAACTTCATCCACCTGGCGCCAATGCACAATCCTTTTCTTTTCTGGCGTAGACACACAACTCTGACGCAGTGGCACGGATCTCATCCCATTTCGGTATGTCCCGGTGTCAGTGCAGGGTTCAGTTATCGTTGTTCCCATCTTACTCTTTCTGAATCCAGCGCACAAGTCCACTGGAACGTGTTCATTTGTCTGCTTTGAAATTTTCTCTCTTACACACACATGATCTGGCAAGCTCCTGATTATGAAGCATGACATGACACATTCAGTAGTTTGATTGTTTTCTTTTATTATCTTTTATTTCAGTTTGGTTTACTATTTATTATTTTTAGAACAAATTTTGCTGCTTGAATCGAAATATGAAAGTTTTGTTCTCTCACAAAGTGTGGGTGTAAGGGTCGGGAGTTTAAAGGGGCTGGCATAGCGCAGTCGGTAAGAGGTTCCGTTGTGGTTGCATGATCGATCAGAGGTTCGTATTCGCCATTGCACGTACCAAGTCTTTCTCCCTCCTGGGTCGACGAGTTGGTACCAGATTTGTTTGCGAGGATAAGAACATTGATACATGACATTTACATCAGGTGGCAGCTCATAGTATCGGCTAGACTTGACGTTTGAGGTTCGTGCACCTCAAACGATTCTGAAAAGAATCGCGGCACCGCAAGCGGATTGATACTTTAGACAATTTATTTTGTTATTGTTATTGTGCTTCGTTTTGTATAACTCAGCGTGTATAGCTTTGTCAGGGAGGGGTTGGCATGTACGCTTTTCTCTAGAGCTACTTTCCTTAACTACTGTACTTTCGTACAACGTCCATGTTGCTTTCTTCTTTTAGGAAGCCTTTGACTCCTCGAAAGATGAGGAAATTTTGCCGGCTAAGCGGATACCATTGACATCTGCGGCTTACCTCCAGAACTTGCAAATATCTCAGACAAATGACCTTCTCCCACAAGTTTGTGCTACCGTAATACCAGATTAGTCGGAGCGGATGGTGCACCTTTGATCCTGATTGGAACCAACCTTTGATTTCTTCCTTTGTTCTCCTTTTTCCACTCTTTTTTCCTGTACTCTCTTCTTTTTTTGGCACTATACTGAGCGTAGAAAATGAATAAATAATAAATTACTATCGAGAGTAGACGACAAGCAAGGTTTCTTTTATTATTAATTCGGTTTCATGGTTGGTCATCAGCCTTTAATAAAACGAATAGAAAAATAACTGTCGGAAAAAATGCCATCATTTTCTGTTTGCATGCCTTTTATGGTTCTTAAGAAATTAGAAAACGTGGAAATCAGTCCCACTAAATCGTCATTGTTGTCGCTACACAAATCTACTGACGAGGAAACCGTTCAGTATTTTCTATCCAAAAGTAATTTGAGCACAGAAATTGAAGGACGCGATCGAGATCTGAGAAGAAATCGGGGAAGAACTGAGGGAAATTGTGTTGACAGTATATCTCTCAAAATTTACACATGAATCATTCCTGGTGTCTATCTACGTTTTTCTTTTCTTTTGGAACAAGGACTTTACACCTCAAAGTGCAAGTACACATTTTTTCCATACCACTATTCGAATTTCTGGAGTTTCTGGATTTTTCAGTGATATCCTGGTTTTTCTTGAATGCTACTCACCTGCTCTTGTTTCCCTTTTTGCATATCCTACATCTTTCATAGTTTCTAGAATCTTCTATGCAAAAGATATTCTATATGTCGAGTCAAATATTTCCTCCATTATTGTGGAGCTATCGAAGAAGCGAAAGCTAATTAAAGCTTTCGTTGCCTTGCTCCTATTCGTTCTTCCTCATTGTGACGCTCTCTGATTGGTTGATCATTGTCCTAACCCATTATGTGCACACAGTTCTATCGTTAGTCCATTTTCTTTGATGACTCTCATATATTTTAGATTACTAGCTGGGCCGTTATTTTTTTTTTCTTTTTTTTCATTTGAAAAAAAGCACCGTTCAGTGAATAGTTTCTAAGAAAAAAAATTTTCGCTCTAATTTGTCCTTACCAAATAAAATTTTCGTATAAACGTTTTCCACTGTGGTTAAATAAAAAATTTCCACACAACTGGAGGCAGTTTAAAATAAATATTTGCCACATCTTTTTTTTTTGCTAAGCGAAATGAAACTCCAGAGAATTTAATTCTAGAATTTCTCGCCGTCGTATCAAATTACACATTCAGCTGCTTTGATTGTTTACTTTCAATTTTCTATAAACTTCACGGAAAACTCCCAGAAAAGAAAGTAACAATAATAATATTTGGAACTGTTTGTAGTCGTAGCGTTGTTACTGTTCTTACTTGCGCCCTAATTTCAAGGAAAATACCGTAAGCTTCGCTTTACTCAATTTATTCCGAGTATCAGTTAAGTGAACCTATCTTCCTGGAGTACTATAGTGTTGCTTGTAGACGATCGAACAGAAGTTGTAAATGAGTCCAGTTGTATGGAAGATCAAATGAATGTATGAAAGAATGAGGGGAAATGTTTCTAAAATTCTTGAAAATTCAAGCATTTTCTCTGTTAGTCTGTGTCTTCGCTTTATAAAACACCTGACGGCTATTCGCCTCAATAATAGAATCTGGTTCGCCTTACCCTTTGAGATCTTTCAAAAAGGGTCCCAAGCCTGTTTGATGACAGATGAATGTATTAGAAGTATTCACAAGTCATCCAAAAGAAAATCCACAACTTGTACTCCCTCGCAATCATATACGGTAACATTTTGACTTGTGTAATGAAGG
Organism: Necator americanus; assembly: GCF_031761385.1. Taxonomy (NCBI): domain Eukaryota; kingdom Metazoa; phylum Nematoda; class Chromadorea; order Rhabditida; family Ancylostomatidae; genus Necator; species Necator americanus. The sequence continues at coordinate 10,958,545 of NC_087372.1, read as the reverse complement.
AGTTCCTGTTACTTCAAAAAATGAAGGAAAAAGTGGATAACGATCGTAAACCTCAAACGACAAGTCGTTTGAGGTTTACGATCGTTATCCACTTTTTCCTTCATTATGGATATGTAACTGGCCTACACAATGACTTGCGAGGGTGAAGTTAGTGTTTTTATGCATGCAGACAACACTGGCACACATTTATCGACCCCGGAGGGATGAGAGGCTTGGTTGGCACTGCGGCGAATCCGAACCTCTGATTGATCATGCAACCACAGCGGAACCTCTTACCTACTGCGCTACGCCCCCCCCCCACCCCTTTAACTTTGAAATAAAGCAGACTTCATTTTTGCCAAGCGTTAGAAGATATCTTAAGGTACTAAATTTGGCTTCATCAATCAATTTCAAGGTCGGAACTATCCGTCTGCGCACTTCTTCATTTCTCCAAACGTCTATAACTTAATTTTATACCAATGCCTGTAATATTGTCCTTTTTATAAATTTTTTTAATTTATTTATTTATCGAAAATACCTACAGGTATAAAATAAAACAAAAAAAACAAGACGGAACAGAGATCACCACAATTTCGTCTTTGCTTTACACAACAAGGCGGGCCCTTCAAAGCATGAGGAGTGGTGGGTTGGCAGGTCATTCTCCTGCTACAGAAGGTGAGAAATCCTCACGCGAAATCCTTTTCTTAGACCCAGAACACTACGGTAGATAAACCAATACCAGGGTTCAAGTGACCAGCTCAGCGATGAACGGAGGAATCCGTCAGGGATCCTGGGCGAACGGCTGGGAGAGGGAGACCTCAAGCGCAAGGGCCTAATAATTCTGCTATCCTTGAACGGCTTTCCACCACTACGAGAGAATAAGGACCAATTGTAGGGACGAATTTGAAAAGGAGCATATCAAGGCAGAATTCCAGCTAGCTAGTGTCATAATGAATAACAGAAAAAGAGGAACTAAAACTGTGAGCTAAGAACATATATCAATCCAATGCTTATTGTGGTCGCTTGTTAGAGGAGGAACTTGCTCTACGTCTTTGAAACAATGAGATTTTAGGCCCCCCTCATATCTAGAATAGGTAGGACATATGATTCGGATAGCCTGGTTTTGAATATCTTCGAGTTTGAACTAGACATAACTTCAGCTGGAAGTAGATTAATCCAACGCGCAACTCTGCAGGAAAAGGAGTTAAACATAGTTGAGAAGAGTTTTCGTCTGAGCTTAGAGTAGTGCAAATTGAAGTTTTTTCCTGTTCTCCCGCTTGTTGGTTGGAAAACCAATATTTGCTAAATTTCTAGTTTCAATATTTTCTTTTGTTATTTAATAGGTTACAAGTAAGTACGTGAATGAAATTTTCACAAGTATTCCTCAGAAGAATAATCGTTTCAGAACATTCGAGGCAGAGCAACAATTTCAAACCTTTAGACAAAAATCTTATCCCAAATTGGACAACCGCTTAGTTTGAAATTCATTTATTATTTATTCGTATTTATTTTAATTGCTTATTAATTCGCATTGTCTTACTGTTAAACCAGCATTTTATTTATCATTCTCCTTTTTGTATCTTCACTGAAGAACTGAGAAAGCTTAAAAACCACACTTAGTCTAATAACAAAAAATAGGATTTTGCGGATGAAAATTGAGAGAAAGTGGAAATTTTCCAGTTTCAGCTTTTATGAACTTTTCAGTGAGCAGGAGAAGAAGAAAACCTGGAAGATTTTTCAATGAACCCCCAGAGTGAACTGCGAGTGGACTGTGCAAGATTTTTGAAAATTTTGCAAATATAACTGATTGATGACTGCTTTGAGCATTTTTTAACTTTCCAAATTTTTATGTTGTATGATTACTGTACTTTCAAGTGGAACTATTTTTTGTGTTGTTCTCCAGTGGGCTGAGTGAGGATAGGTTGAACAAAATGCTGAAATCGTGCGCTATGCAAAATTTCGAATGGTGGGCAGTTCTGAATAGTCAAAGGCGTCACCCCAGGAATCTGAGATGGTGCAGTTTTCAGGTGGAGTATTCGTATACGGGATGGGAGACTATGGAGAGGGGGGGGGGGTGATTCCGTCCATTTTTTCCTAATTGCCGTAAAAAAACGGAAGATGCGGCGCCGCACAATGCTGGCGCGCTCCAATCGAACTCCTTGTAGAAAATAGCGCGCCAGAACGCTCGAAGCCGTATCTTCCGGGCCGTTTTTTAAGGCAATTAGGAAGAAATGGACAAAATCACCCCCCTCTTCTTAATCTACGATCCCGTATACGAATACTCCACCTGAAATCCGTACCACCACAGATTCGTGGAGTGATGCCTTTAAGCATTAAATGCCTATTTCAGCCCAGTTACTGTTTCTTTACACATAGTAGTTCCAGCATAATTCAAGAAAGGGTAGGAGATTTTAGGGGAGGAACTTGGACAAAGATATGTTCAAAAAAGAAGTGCGTGTGCAGAAGTTTAACTGAGTGATCGCACTTATCCAACTGGATAAATGCGCGCAGGAGGATAAATGAAGCTGGACTAGTTATATGTGGCAACTCCAATGAAAGTTTTTTTGGTGGATAAACGCACCAAACAATGGAAATACATCATCCATTCGTTGTACCAGTGGAAATGTATGTCCGACGGAACGCATAGTAATGAGTTTACGTCCGCAGTTCAATTAAATAATATTAGATGGAAAGGTAGGGAAAAGAATATCATCATTACATATTTATTCACTCAAGGACAAATATCTTAGACATGGACTTAGGACTATATTTTAACTATGAATCACTTTTTGAGAGCATTCATTTTGGATCGCCGTGGGAGATCGAGGAGATGTGGTTATTTTTGTTTGTAAGTGGACAAAGCCCCTTTTTGTGAAATGACCTTGTCTTAAAGACATCGTCATCATCGTCGTTGGCGTAACTGCAATGTCGGCGGCGGATTTCAATTCCAACACACACTCCTCCGAATTCAATTCGGTTTCGAGAAGGCAATTTCAATTGGCCCGGTCGGCTGTGCTGTGAACTCTTTAAATCGAAACCTTCACATTTTTTGTCAAACCTAAGCATTAAATAAATAGAGATTTGTCTTTTTCCACGTAAATTCTAACAATTTCAAGAATAGCTTTTTTCGCATTTTTTCTACTTTTTCCTGTAAGAAACTCTCACCTATACAAGTTTAACTTTACGTTTTATCTTTTATCTTCATAACCTTATTTATCTTCTCTTTATCTTTATTTTACCCTTCGGTTACCTATTATTTCCGTGTGTTTACATCCCCATGTTATTTCTTCGTATTTGTTGAGGCTGATTGCTCACACATTCACTGAAACGTTGGAAAATGTTCTTCAATTTCACATATAATGATGGACGATTTTTTCTATCGTCGGAGATTTTACAATTTGTTTCTCCATTCTTAATCTGCTGAGACTTTAACGATACATAGAATAAATTATCCCTCTCTGCGTAGAAAAGCTATGGATTCGCTCATTGGACGAGTTTTCCTTGGGAATTAGTACGTATTGTGCAGATCAACTGCCAGATCCCATTTTCGCTGCTTCTTAGCCTCCTCATCCTTTTTTATACCGTTATGAAGTATTCACGGTAATTTTCTCCACAAAAGAGAAAAAAAAAACCCGGCTTCGCTTTTCTTTCAAGTCTTAAGATTTTTATAGCTCTACGACGTACATAGGGTTGGGATATCAAAGTATTACTTGATATTTGAAGCCAACGTATCACGACGATGACTTCGTGCGGGACCCAAGCGCAGAGTCCGGGTAGTAGATTGCTGGACTGAGTGTGATTATACTCATCTTTCCCGATTCGTAGTTTAAAAAAAAAACGGCGTGAGAATCGCTTTAGATTCTACGAGGCACGTTAGGACGCGACTCCATGTGCACGTTCCAATCTCTTCAGGTTTCACTTGAATGCGTTGATGCGAAGACACCACTGATCTTCGACCGCTCGCACTTGGATGCGACGCGTGCCCAAATGGGGGCGTCGCAACTGAAATCATCTCAAATAACGTCGTCTTTCACGCGTTTCTTACGACGATCAAGGAGAGATCACCGGAACCACACAAGGATTCCGCAATCTACATCCATATCCCAAGCGTTTTCTATGGATTCCCTCTCCACATCAGATTCGTGCCTTTACCCATAACTCCATTTTTCTTGCATTTTGTTTGCACCAAATGAACCATAAATAAAGACGATAGAGGGCAAAGTGAATCAAATTCGGAAGAATCGGAGAAAAAGCGGAAAGAAAACACGCCCATCTGCGTTTTTTCTTTTTTTTTTGGCGAAGAATCATCGTAGCTACTGTAGTACAACTCATTCTTATATAGCTGTATATATATTGTCATTTGTCATTCCCTATTCAAAGAACACCTTTTCCGCATTTTGTATGCAGCCAGTAGTTTTTTTCTCTTTGCAAAAATGCTAAAATTTCACATCGCGTTTTTCTATCTAATTTCTACTTTCCAGTATTGAAAACGAAATGTGCGCCTCGCGTTTTTTTTTACTGTGTTGCGTGCAATTTTTCAATTACATTCGTCTATTACATTAGCCCCTCCTACTTTATGTAATTAATTATTGCGACTTACCGGTGCCAGTAGTTCGGTGAAGAAAATCGGAGATGATCACAGTAGTTAATTTGACAGCGCCACTATTTTTTATTTGCACTGTACAGATAATTCCGGGCATTCGAGTTTTGATCTACACCAGTTTTTATGATGAGGCATTTTGTTTATTAAGGTTACAATAGCAAGGTTTTACCTCTTTTTTTTGTTGAGCATTCTCAATTTTTCTTCCAATCCTTGCCAGATGCTTTTCTGAGAAGACAAACTTCAGCTTTTTATCAGATGATCTACGTATTTTACAGCACCTAATTAGGCCTATTTAAATTTGTACTCGCACTAGTCACTAGTCGGAATGAGGCTAATTTGCTAACTCAGAGCCTCGACTCAATACAGAGGATCAGTTCAAACGAGAGTTATGCGCTCATGCTCATTCCTAGATCAGATTGAATTTTCGAGCTCACCTTTTCTTGTTTTCAAGGACAGGTGAGCTTAACTTCAATTTTTTAAAATTATTTACTTCGGATAAACTTTTTTTCAATACCTTTTTCTCGTCCTTCACGAAAGCAGCCTAGAAATCCATTTATTTTATTTACTTAACCTATTTTACGGCGGTTTAAAGTATTAGAATAGCTGATCAGGTCTCACTGAGGAGTATAAGTGAGATAGTAAAGTGACTGACTGATCCTTATTAACGATCAGCTCAATTAGAGTAACTTCTTCTTAGCTGCCAGGTAAGATTAACTATCAGCGCAACCCTAACGCTGAATAGCTGACGCACATGAGCAAGTAGTTATCATTTACAACATTCCAATGTTTATTTAGGACCTGTTTTTCCTAAGTATTATTAAATAGCACGAAATGCACACAACTGCTCAACCCTTTTGAATAATTTTTCCGTCACCTTTTAAAAATTCGCTTTTTATGAATCTCATCGTGTACGAACGCATCTATCTCAGGCTAATTAAGACTGATGTGTGACGATGCCAAGAAAATGTTGCTTTATAGTGAAGAGAAGAAAATTTTATAACATTATAAAGGTGGCAAGCGTAAGTAATAATTTCCAATTAGCGACGAGTAAAAGAAAAATATTAGAAAAAATTATATGTTCCATCAAAGCAATCAATTAAAACGAATGAACATTTTTGATTGAAAAAAAGCCAACTCAAAATTAGGAGAAAGTTAGGCTTCGTCCGTTTGACTGGTTCTCAAGACAATTTTGGAAATTTCAAAAACGTTTCACTATTTTTCCACCATTACCGGCCACATTTTTTTTCCCCGGTGACGTAAGCGTACTCCACATGCACTGCATGTATTATGTTTGCAGCGTTGCGAATAATTTCTGCTCCGCTCCCGTTGTCGCAGACTTTTTTCTTTCTCGTTTACTTCCGGCTGTTAACGAATTATAATAGAACATGGACCGAATATCTTTGTTCCCTTAGAAATTAAATCTAAGGAAATTTTCTGGATAATGTACTTTTTTTTTGTAAAAATATTACTCTCAACGAGTTAGTATTTATGCTCGGAAAAATGAGAAAACAATACATGTAATGAAAAATTGTAAAAAATGTAGTATAGATGTGCAAAATAACATTAATGTTATAATTTTTGTTCTTATCCACGTGGAACCTACTCTCACCTTTTTGTCTGTTTAATCTAGAGAATTTTATGGTGTCTATTTAAAAAAATTCAAAAAACAGTAATCGGAAATTTTCTGCAGAGCATGTGATTTTGTTTGACTTGTGTAACTTTAGAAATTATTAGTGGAATTCTGGATTTTCTCCTATGAAAATATTAATTTGAACAAAAGAATTTTTTCTCTTTTTCTTTTCTCTGAAATTTTTTTTCAGGCGTAACGCCCTCGCAGGGCGAGGGAATTCTCAGATTTTATGTAGATTTGCTCACCGTTTAACTTTCTACCTTTTTAAAATCGTTTTTTAGACTTTCATTCTTTTTTGCTCTTTAAGCGTGTTTCAGGAGATGAAAACAAAACATTCATATATCAGTGAAATTTAGAGGCTGTTTCTATTAAAGACATCATTAAAGAGATCATTCCACGAATCTGAGGTGGTACGCATTTCATTTGGAGTATTCGTATACGGGATCGTAGATTATGGAGAGAATTGTGATTCCGTCCATTTCTTCCTAATTTCCACAAAAACGGCCCGAAAGATACGGCTTCGAGCGTTTCGGCGCGCTATTTTCTACAAGGAGCTCGATTGGAGCGCGCCAGTAGTGTGCACACGCCGCTTCCGGGCCATTTTTTACGCCAATAAGGAAGAGATTGACGAATCACCCCCTCTCCACAATCTACGGTCTCGTATACGACTACTCCACCTGAAATCCGTACCAACTCAGATTCGTGGGGTGATGCCTTTAAGGCTCTTGTCTGAAGTTTTAAACTTTGCACTGACATTTTCAAATTTCTTCACGGGACGATATTAGAACTTCACCCTTGTCTGCGTACGTCACTCATATCTGATTATATTTGGAAACATCTCAAATCTTTTGTTTTCTTTTTTAAACCAAGTTATCCATAAAAAAGCATCATTTCTCTGTTTTCTGTCTCATGTACGCAGTTAGAACACCTGTTTATAGTCATGGGCATCCTACGCCCATCCTCGTGTCACGTGTCAACGCGTGCGACCACGTGCCACGTACGTGACGCAATGCGACGATGGATTCGTTGAGCAGCCAGTGTGGAAATGTACGAACCTCTCTTATCCTGCTCAAACGCGCACTCGTGACATGAGAGCAAATCCCAAGGAGGAGATCACAACCGGACTAAGGTGGTCACGACCACATAGGGTTCTCCGGACCGCGTCACAATCCTTGCCAACTTCTTCAATCAGTAACGCCACGTCTTTGGATATGGATTGGAAAGTGAAAAAAAAATTAGAAAGGAAAATCAATACAAATGAAGGGCAGTTACGATGAGAATCCTGTAAACTGTGTAGTTAGTGATGCTAATTTATTGGGAAAAATGATGAACACTTACAAAGACTACGGTCTCGGAAAATAGCCCATGTTTTGGATTTTCCTTTCACTTCCTAAAGAGTCCGTTAACTTTCGCCTTCGTGGCGTAAAAATGAATTTTCGACAATTTCGTGGGAACTATCAGTTGTTTAGTCGTTTATTTATTTATTGTACCTCCACTTTTACTTGTAGCAAACAATGTGCAGAAAAAAAGTTAAAGACATCCAAATAAGTGTGAATGTACTTAAAATTGGCCTGAAAAAGTGCATTTTTGAAGTACAGAGGAATATTTCGCAGCAGTTCTCAAAGACAAGAATGGATCACTCTTTTTGACAACTTTGACTTGGAAAATTTTCAATTAATTGAGTCTTTGAAGAAATGTAGCATTCAGGTGTGACCGGGTAATATCGTTTAAGAATTAGGATACTTTGGAAGATTATAGGGAGGTCACACCGACCCCAAATTTGTCTAGAAATCATCCAGAAATATTGTGGAACATCCTAAAACGTCCTAAAAGTGCTTACGTTCCCAACTGAGACCTTTAACAACGATATAATTGTACTTGAACGACAGTTTGTTGTCACATCAGAAGCATCAACAAAATCGATGTGTGCTCTTTTCGGTGTGAAGTCGCTAATGCTGCCGACTGCTTCCTAATTTTTAATTCGATGTGCGAAATTGAAATCGCCTCGTCGTCGTCGTCGTCGCTTTTCACTACAAGGCCAGTAAGCTGTCGTTTCAACGACGAGTTACACCTCACTTAACGTCGTTCAATTACTCCATTTACACTCATTTACTCTCTTCGTACGTAAGTTCATTTCATAAGTTATGCATCGTTTAGCGAGGAAATTCTCAACGTAACCACCACATGCGAAATTATTGACATTTTAAGAAAGTTCCACTTAATTTTGGCGAATAATTACAATTACAAAAAAATTTCTCAAATTCTTAGCAGTAAATTTGCTTTTTTCCTTCTTTTTGCTGGAGTGGAAAGACTCCACAGAGCAATTATTTATTAAAATACCGTTTTTTTGCTACACATACCACTTCTATACAAAAGTTATTTCATTCAGCTTAACTATTAGATTTATTTACGTTTTTTTTTTGCTGCGCTAACCAATGTCATAAGAACAATAATTTATAGTGATTGACCGTGAAAAATTACGTTACTGAATTTTTTTGAATTAATTAATGAATTAGTAAATAGTCAATATTTCCGGGATAAGAACAAAGTCTTGTTTTTTTTTTTGTTCGTTAAATTTTCCTGGAAAAGATGTTGGAGTATGTACGTGTTCGGCGAAAACGAGCCGCGTGGGTAAGTATTTTTCCCAGGGAATAGGGGGAATAATGTGGACGTGACATTTTTTGACACGATATACAGTACTTTCATTGGATGTGCATTACAAATCTTCACTTGTATCTACAAAAAAAAATGAAGACTTTTCAATTTTCAACAAGTATCGCCTTACTTCTTTACTAATGCTTTGAGAGCTTGAACAATGCAGATAGTCCAGATTTATTGAGTGGAGCATGTTATGTAACCACTGAAGCGATTGAAAATTTTTACACTTCCTTTTCATCGCTTACAGTTGCAGTTGATATTTCCATCATTCGGTTGTTTTTGGTAGCAGTGAGATCTCGTGTTGAAAATGATCTTCAGAGAGTTTTTTTTAATATTTCTTTTTTTTTAAGAAACTCTTGAGTACTTAACTGATTTCTTTAACAGAATCGAAACGAGATGTGTAGCATTCGGTGAGGATTTTCATAAAGAAATCACCACTACACGAATTATTTCGATTTCTCTTGTCCAGAGTCACACGTTTCTGTGAAGAATTCCCATCACATAATGTCACAAATTGTTACACTTTACCGTGAAAAAGTTTGTGTTTTGGTTATGCACTTGATGTGTTGGATTAGCTGCTCCGAAATCGTGCAATACTTTTCAAAAATTCTCAAGTTCATATGTCCCGTTCATATAGTAAACATTTGGATATTATTCGTATTAGTCGATTCATGTGACAAACAAATCCCTTCAAGCCTCTTTAAAGTCCATAGCTCAATTTCACAAACAGATTTCAAAAAAAGTAGCTTTCGTTTAAGTGGTTTATCGAAGCAGATTTCTGAGGATCTTCCAGAGAAATCTGCTTCTGATAAAGCTCTTTCCCCGTGCAGTTCTTATCGTGTGGAAGTTGATCCTCATCTCTATGCGATACAGATTTTTGCTATTCTCTTCTGGAATGCTATTTAGAGAAAAGTTTTTTTGAGGTGGGGGCAAGGCAGCAAATGTCAGAAATTTCGAAGAAGAAAACAGAAGAAATTAGAATATTCACTCGGTCCAGACAAAGTACTATGTAAATTTCTCCTCAAAAAACTAGTTATTAAAGAAAGAGGTATAAAAAAATCGACAAAATATATTAGCTGCTCTTCGCTGAAGTAATTAAATTAAAAAATTAAAATTGTACCTGCCATTAATTGTATATGATTCAATAAACTAATTAAGTTTGATTTGATCTTTTGCAGCAGTAATTAATATTAGGACGGCTACTATTCGGAATCATAATGGTATTTATGTAAAACTACTTCTACATTCCTTTGGGACAATTCTTTCTAATAAAACTAGTAATCTATTTTTTAAATTCATTTCTTTGCTTATTTATTCATTCATTCATTAACCTATTCATTCATTCATTCATTCGTGTCCATGCACTAACACAACGTCGTCGTCGTCTTCGTCCACTTCTATTTTTTCTCGCCATCTTTCTTTCTTCTTCCTCTCAGAGTCTCTCGCTCATGGCATCGTTAAATACTAGCCGTGCTACTAATGACATCGAACGCAAGCATTCATTCCCATTTGATTTAAATTCACCAAAGTAATCGTGCTCGATCTGGCTATAGAGCACTTTATCTTCCACTGTTACTTCATTCAGGATTAGGTCCATTATCTCTATCTTTAAAACATAGTTCGTCTTTTAAAAAAATTCCTCTCGAATATTTTTATTAGTTGACGGGGAGACGTTTCGGTCATCTGTGCGTGTCTACGAGGCGATCGCAATGAAATTTCGAGTAGTCTTGCCGTGTGTGACGAACGCAATGAATGTTTCAGGGGGCTTCAGTTCCTCCCGAGACCAACGGCACCACGGGCACACACATACACGCACGGCACACTTGGACTCCTACGACCACTTCCAGAGATCACCGCAACCTTAGGGATTAAAGCCAGAAATTCACACTAAGGTCACAGCACCTTACTGTCCCCTGACGAGTTTTCGGGAGAAGCTATTGTTGGAAATACTCTTCTTCTAACCTTTTACTGATGGAATACCTTATTTAAGTTGTCAATTTTTCTAAATTTAGCTTTAACTAATTAATACATTAATTCTTATCTTAACTACTAATTAATTCATTTAGTTGAATAAGGCTATTTAATGTTTGCTGCATAACTACTTCTAAATTTTTTACCCATCAAAAAATGAGCGATGTGAATGCGAATTTGTGAATTTCTGGAGCTTTCGTTGTTCGTTCTAACTTTAATATTTTTAAATCGTGACGTAATTCCGCAAACTTTCATCATTTGCGCTTTTTAAGTAGCAACAACGTAGGCGCAAAGGTCTGACAGAAGGTTGAATTTTTCTTCTACAACAATCTATTTAATTAACAACTATTTAATTTTAGTAATTATAATGCGCTCAGATCAAAACGAACTGAGGCCTGTTACGAATTGCGTAAGCGATTGCGTTCAAAGCGACACGATGGGACCTTTACCGATCTTCCAGCGCTTCCCGTCAGTCCTACATGGTTCGCAACCATCTAGCACCAACCGCATCGGACCACCGATCATTTTGATCCGACCACAGATTTGATAATCGCACAACTAAGATTACTTTTATTACTCAAGTTTTTCCCTGAAAAGAGAATTTTGTAGAAGAGGGAAAATAAAATTCTACCAAAGAAATTAGAAAGGATCTTCTAAAGTGAGATAGTGTATACTTTGAAGTTCTTTTTTTATTTTGCAAACAACACTTCGTTTGTCCTGATTTTGAAAATAATGGAGTGTGGAATACTGTACTTTCTCTGGGAAGCATGAAATGACCAAATGGAATGTATTTTGTACTAAAAAAATAGTTGGTTAAACTACTAGTATTGCTCCTATTTACTTATTTACTTACTTATTTATTGACTTTCTTTTTTCTTGCATTTTTATTTACGACTAAACCTTGCTGTGACCTCAACAAATCCTTGTTTTTGTAGTGAACGCGGCTAGGAATTTGGGAAGTAATTTCAAGACCCACTTTTTCAGCTACCTCTAAATTTTCAATGGTTTTATTTAATCTTTTATTTCATCTTCTAATTCTTGTAGCTACCCAGATTTTTTCGGCCATATTTTATGCCTAACCGCATCTACAATATTTTTTTGTGAATTCTATGCAGAAATGTTGACCTTGTGAATTTTCAACGTGTGTTTATTCCTGAAACACATCTTGATTCCTACTTATATCCAGCTTTTCTTTTTTATTACATAGAAATTAGGTAAGGTAAGATTTTTTAAAAGAACGAATCTCTAACTAAGCATCTCATGCATCGATGAGTAACCGATATCGAAAAAAAACGGAGAAATTGCCGAACGACCTTTGCTCCATCGCGTTCAGCGAGAAGCGATTTTGTGGGATTTTGCGCGTGCGCAAGCGCGTATTTCAAGTCGATGTTTCGGAATGGAATTATCAATTATTCACCGGGTTTGCTTCGAGCCCATTAGAACACTTTCAAGCCCAATACGGAAGCAAAATAGCCGGCTCTGAAGTAGAGTTCCGAAACGAATTCATGACTCAGTTCATTTGAAATTGATGACTAGTTGAATGGCTTGGGAGCAAAGACTCACGTCGAGGTTCATCGATGAGTTTAATTATTTCTGAACCTTCACTGAATTTGTCACACTCCTTTATTTTTTGTTTGTTCGTTTATTTATTTGTTTACACACCATAAAGTGTGTCATTTACTGCGTAAGAAATATGCTGGCAGTGTATCTTGTCAAACCATCTCATGAGATATTAAAAGGAAATTTCAAGAATTTTAAAAGATTTCCAGGATAGCAAATTCTATAAAGGAGTGATCGTGCTGGCATGTTGCCTAGTGCACACGTTGTAACACCACCTTTCTTCTCTTTTTCAAAAAAGTCATCAAAACATTATTTTTCGGCCCGGATCCGTTGCGTCAATCCTTTGAGCTGAAATTTAGAAAATTATCCATGTTTTATCGCCTAGGATCATGGACTCTAGTAAGGTTATTTGCGAGGGTGTAGTCTGCTGTATTTTTAGCGCTGCTAATTAAAAATGTGCGGATATAGATCCCGTGACATTATATTCGGCCCAAAGAATCAGAGAAAACCTCGAAATAAAATAAGTCATGGAAAAAGGTGTGCATCCGTAAACTCGTCCGATAAGCTCATCCAAAAAAAACAGCGACGAGTAATTGGCATATTTTAGATTTTTGCAATGTAGAACAGCCTTGAAGGAACTATTAAGTTTTTTTTTACTTCCAGATTTGTGATGACTCTTGTAGTTTTGTGCGTACGGCAACGTTTTGGAAAACCCAAAAATCCATGTCGGACTAGGTAGAGGAAGTATCAGCGGCATCGAGAAACAGTTATTCTCTGCTATCAATCACCATCGCTTTGTCAACATCCATTTTTTTCAAGACTTTTTTTCGGCTAATCCGAGAAATCCAAGATTCTCGATCCGGTTACTGTAGTTACAAATAGTTTGACTGACGTGTTACTTGAAATAAACCGATTTTTAATCTATTTCTCCATAGACATGGGGTGGGTGTGGTGTAGCGGTTAGAGGTTCCGCTTCCTGCACGATCGATCGGAGGTTCGAATCCGCCCTAGTGATTACCAAGCCTTTCATCCTTCCGGGTTCGATAAATTGGTACCAGACTTGTCTGGAGGGATAAAAACACTGACTTGACACATCGGCTAGCCACCGCAGGTCATTGTATAGGCCAGTTACACGTTCGTAAACCCCAAACGATTCTGAATTGAAGTGACCGTGAGGGGGCATCCCAAGCGGATTGATTGACGCCAGGAAATTTATCCTTTATCCTTATCTCCACAGACAAGATTTATGAACGTTTCGGAAAGTACCTGAACATTTCTCCGAAATCTTTCACCACATTTTTTTCTTCTTCTCTAAATTTCCGTCAACTTAGCGATTTTCACTAAGCGTATTGTTGTTGGCAGAGCGGCATGAGGCGGCCCACTTCATTCAATTCGTGAAAATTCAAGCGTTTTGAGGCGTTTTCAAGTCACATAATGGTCGTCTGCGGGCGGCTAAGTGGCCTTGGCTACGATTATGATTTGTTCCCCCCTCTCTCTTAGACTCTTGCTTAAGGGGGCTCAAATTCCCGGATTGCTTGGATCGGTTGCGATAGTGCAGATTCCACTTACAAGTGTACAAATGAAAAATTTTCCGTGAAGTACATCTGTGGATGTTCGATGCTAGTTTCTCGATTAATAACAAACAAAATCGCCTTTCTTATTTTTCGCCTTAAGCCGCTCTTTTTTCTCCTGCATTCTTTTCGAAAATCATTTTTCGCTGCACTCTTTTTACTTTTCCAGTGCGGCCAAGAAAATAAGGAAGTTTTTGGGAATTGATAATAATTTGATAATAGTAGCTCAACATTGATTAATAAATAATTGATCATCAGTTGTGAAATAATTATTGTTTTAATAAATAATAATAATGCGAATATTTAGTGATATAATAAGTAATAGTTTGAAAGATTAAAAAATATTGCTCTTTTTTAAAGCCATTAGCTGTCGATTGGAACTTTTGATATATACATATATTAGAGCAGAGTTTTTATCTCTTGTTCTTGGATTTCCAGACCTCATCCTTTTCGGTTTTTTAAAAAATTTCTCGAAGATTTTTAGCGTTGCTTTCCTGATGCGTTGCCTGAAAATTCTAATATTGTTGCATTAAACCAATTCTATACATATTCAAAAATCCACAAAAGAAATCGGGATAGAAAAGTGAAGGAATTGAGGATAATGTCGTTTAGTTTTTTTTCAGCAAAAATTAGAAACGAAAGTTGGAAAGCTCTTTGAGCCCCATATTTTCCATTTATTTACTCATTTATCAACTCATTTAGTTGTTTATATCTACTTATTATTTTAGTCATTTGAATATGGAACTATTTGTTTTTTTTACCTTCGAGTAGATACCGTTGTTTATTAGGACATCTTGTTTAGCCACACATGAAATTATCAACGAAATTACTGGATTGGGTAAAATTAATTCCCTTTTAGCATCTCTTTCCTTAAATTTGATCTTGTTTGGAGCCCGGTTCGTGACATTTCCGGATCGATTTCATTATCGTTCACGTCCGCTCCAGAATGCACCCACCTCATCAAAGAGCTGTCCACTCCTCCGTATTCCACATCCTTCCTTAAACCACATTACTTATACAGGCTTATTCAAACCAACTCTTAAAATCTAGTCTCTATGGATCGTTATTTTCTCAACTCCCCGTTGAAATCGTCCATATCGGCCGCTCTCAATGTTTTGCTACTGCGATTTTTCAATTGTGGGTGTGTCGGTGAAAGCATTTTGAAAGATGATGGCTATTTAGAGGGAAAAATCGCGCCAGCGTTCATTTTATGAGATTCGCATTGATGATTTCCAAAATTTAGCCATTCGTTTTAGCGGCATTTGAGTGCCGGTGGTGGTGCATTTAAAAAGCGCACAAAAGATTTATAGCCATTCTTAAAATTCCATAAAAATTTCACTTTAGAGATGAAAGTGTTGTCGTTTGTGACGTTTGTCAGCGTGGAAGATATTTTACCTGAAATCACGACACAGGATGATTTCATTTCACCCTGTAACCACCTCCATTTTCCGCTTCAACAACGCTAATTCGTTAATTTATAGTCACAGCGCATGCGAACCGAGGCTTAGAGCGCCACCGCGAACGTTTCATCGAACATTAGATGAGTGAATGTGTTGGTCAACGACCAAATTCTGGATGGCTACACCATTACACCTGGAAACTCCGTGGAATACTGTAGCTTAAAGTACTGTACTGTACATCTTTACCTCGCCAATGCATTTTACTGGAATTCGTAATCGTTGGGGTTTTTGGAACGCGTGTTGGCCTATACAATGACTTGCGTTGGCCAGACGATGTGTCAACTCGGTGTTTTTATTTTTCCCGACAAGCCTGGCACAAATTTATCGACCACGCGGCACGGAAGGCTTGGTTGGCTCTGGGGAGGTTTCGAACCAACGACCGTGCGACTACGGTTCTAACCGACTGCACTGCACCCGCCACTGTCGATTATTGCTAGGGGAATGTTGAAGAATGTTCCTAACCACATACAGTTGCATGGAACAGGTATGCAACTACTGTAATCTGTACAGTAATCCAGTTCCGCAGTTTTCATGGTGACGGGATACTGTATGCGGTTACGGAGAAGGGCGGCAAAGACCGTGGACGCTCCTGGAAGCACTTCTGCAAGAAATGCAACGAAGTGTCCCAATCACCTCAATTCTGAGTACGAACGAGTTTCCATGTAACTCTCATGCCTTCATGAAGATAAATATCGTAGTCTTATTTGAAAAACAGACGTAGTTCAACATTAAATTAATAATAAGCTCATTTTCGTGGAATTTCCCCCCTCGAAGCTATCCCATCTCTTCTTTTGACTGCTTGATCCGAATTTTATGATTTCAGTACTTTGCTGGCATTTCTTCGAAAATTTCATGCACAGCTCAAAACACTTCTTTAAAATCTTAAATGTTTAAAAAAACTTGTTTTTGTTCTAAAACCTAAAAGTTTTTTAACATAGTCCTTCTTACATTACAGAAATCTGCAGTTAAAGCAATCATTTTTCTTTGACAAGGATCAAATTTTCACAAATAAGCATAAAAACTAAATTTTGAAACGAGTGTTTTGTTGACAAATGAATATAACGGTGGAACTTTTTTCGATTATGCCCTTAGCTAAATGTTTATTGTCATTGCTGGCGAATGGAAGAGTTTGTCAGATCCAAGACACTCCAATTGAAGAATGGAATTAAGAACCCTCTTGTTCACGTATTGCAACAATTTGAATATTAGGAGAGCACGAATGGGGCGGAGCTTAACATTCACTTTTTTGCGAAAAAAAATCTCCTATTAGTTTTCCTCATTGAAATTTTGCCGATTTCATTACAATCGCTTCCTGACAGCTAATTCTCTCTGACAGCTATTTTTATCAGAAAAAAAAGCTTTTGAAAAACGTGAAATTTTTCAGGAATTCACCTTCAAATTTTAATTATTTCAACTGTACTCGAGTAATTCTTAGTAGATCTTAATGTTCATCATCTTTTCGTGTTAGGACCTTCTCATCACTGGCACAGAGACCAAAGTGTTCCGGTTATTTGTCAAATTGCGTGTCATGCATTGGTGGTCGTTTCAGCGTTCTCGAAATTTAATGTTGATGCCTCACAACCGGGCGTACACACACATGTACATCTATGTATGCCCACGCCCTTGTGCCCTAAACTAAAATTGATATTGGAGACGCGGATATTCGTGGATTTCAACTACGATCAAATCGACATCTTCAGTTCTTGGTCTTTCCGTCCGGAGAAACCCGAAATCCAGCTTCTTAGATCTCCCGTTGAAATTTTGAATAAAAAAGAGAATTTTTTTAACTTTTAATGCTTAGATAAACTTTTAATGTTATTGCTCCTAAAACTTTGAATATTTTAAGGGTGTCGAGTTTTTCAGCCAATAACATTCTACTTAAAATAACAACTTCAGGAAAGGCATTTTAATATAAATAAGCAAACAACTATCCCACCCAAAAATAAACGACCAGTAAATTAAAATAAACAATTAACGAATTATTTTGCTTGAGTTTCAGTCACATTCGAACTTTCCATTGTCTTATCATAGCTTCATTCATATCTTCATTATACTTCCGCAGCACAATTTTATGATGCTTGCTAATTTTATTTCTATGTTATTATGAATAATTCCTTTTTGCGTTCATAGTATGAGTTCGTAAAAAATGTTTATACTGGGTAGCATCATTTATCCGTATCGTTTATTAATTAGTCGTTTTATTTTCTGATTCACTCCTGTCCCGAAATCCAGCTTCTCAGGTCTCTCGGCTGTGATTATCCTGCAAAAATTTTTATTTCAAGCTGTTTTTCCTTTTTGAATAATTTGCTGCCGATTGCTACCGTACTCTGGCTGGCCTGGTATCTATTTGAGTGTAAGTGTTGCTAAAACGATTTGAACCGTAGAGATAATACGACTACTACAATATGTGGCCAATTTTTTTTTCTTCTTTACGTTTCGTGCATTAAACGATTAAAGTCTGGAAACATCAAATAAATAATGAAAAATGTGAGATCATTTGGATCCACGGTGGATCAATTTCTCGTTATCTTTAAAGGACAAAATTACGCTCGGCCTTAAAGCACTTCATTTCCTGTTGCTGATGTGCGAAACCGCTGAAATGCTTCAATCAACGCTTCACACAAAAGTCTCGAAGTTAAAAGCACTTCGGATTTCCGTCCCTTTTCTTTTGATCAATGCTCCTTTTATAATTTCTGAAATCTGGATCAATCCTATGTTCAAATCGTTTGCAAACATTCAAATTACGTGATTCATTTCTGAATTATTGATTTTGGATTCGAATTTTGAGTTTGAATTTCGCATTTGAATTACTGTAGATCTTGACGGCAGCGATTCACTTCCTCTCTGAGGTTGTTAAGAGGATAAGAGGCTCGGAAGAATCTTTAAAAGGAAGCGAGTCGTCGCAAGGTAATTTATTTTAATTGATCTTAATTACACACTCTTGCGTTTCATCCTAAAGATCCTAGGATATTCAACACAGTGTTCTTAGATTTTCGAAAGTTTGCTCAAGTCGTGTTTTTCTTTCTTAGTTCTTACTTTCGATTTTATTTTTCTGCACTTCGATTAGTATTTGTTTATTTAAACGAGAATTTCGGCATTTTCTCCTTATTTGTTTGGAGTTCCCGAAACTGCAGCAGTAACCCTTGAACGCTCAGATTTGCATTATACTATTTTTGTGCCACTATTTGTTTCACTTCATAAACAAACGAGCACCATCTTTGTAATCGTTTCGGGACCACATCTTCACTTCTTCGAGGGAACGGGAACAAAATCAAAATAGGTCGTATTGAGTTTTTATGAATAAAAAAATAAAAATCAGTGCGACATCCTACTGTGTCGACGGTTGTCGACAGTGGAACGTATCGAAATTAAAATTGTATCAAATTAGGAAATTTTCCCTGTTTCTCTGCACATGAAAACGTTCTTGCCGTTCGTCACTTTGAAAGCTAGAAGTGCCAGATCTGTGTTACTGAAGCGAACATCAATTATTCAACCAATGAGAATCCGAGTGGGCGTGGCTTAGCAGAGGACCAATCACCAATGGGATCATGTGCGATAGGCGTGTCATTTCGTTATCTGGCCAATAATCGTGTGGGTTGAAAAATTCGAAGTTGTTTCGACTACCTTTTCCGTTATGGTAAACAAATTGTGGCTCGGGTAACTTGTCCTTCTGCGAATCTGCGTGGCGACTAGAATGCGCCAAGCTAAATTCTGCCTTCCGTATGTGTTGCAAAACGCTTGCTTTAGAAAAACATGCGCATTTCCATAGTACGACACCTAAATGTTTGTTTTTTTTTTCTCCGGAGAGACAGAGACCTACCTGTCCGACTACCAATGGTCATCACAGGAATTAGATGTTCCACAGCCTACCTTCTAACTGATAAGGGCAACTAAGCTTTAAGAAACAAAAAATATCGCAAGATAAAAATATATACTTGTCTATAAATGGGAATATAAACGGTTGCCCAGGCTCTAGTGGCAATAAGTAAACAAATAAATAATTAAATAAGAAAAGCCTATCCTGGTTTAGTAAAAAAAAAGTACCTCGACTCGAGTAACGGTAAGTTTCATCCTCGATTTTCTGATCCTCGTCCTCGTTGAGCTGTACGTGCAGCTATCTTTGGGCAGATCAAACAACAAATCCATAGATCCGAAAATATGTTGCTTAAACTACTACGTAATATGCGCACACCGCGAGCGTATTAATTATTTATAGGTGAAGATGAAGGGTTCGGAGCGCGAAGATGATTCCGCCCCACAACTGCTGTTTCACGCTTACTAAATCGGTCGGTAGCGGTAGGAGGGAAGGGCAGAGGGAGAGAGGGAGGGGGTTGTTTAATTACTTAATGAAATGCTACTTTAATCACTCCAATTATGGCGTGGAACGTAACTGTGTGATTGAAGAATTACTTAATAACATATTATTATTTAATATTAATTTAACAATCTAATAATTTCGTTTTTGAATCCTTCTCGTTATTGAAACTTCTTCTATGGGTGAGAAATGATGATTTTTTAAGACTTAAAAACCCAAAAGAAAACCTTTGCAAAAATTCGATTCCGATCGCTCCACAGCGCTGAACACTTCGTTCCTTTTCGCTGGAACACACACCTTTCCGGCGGACAAAAATTGCCTTCGTTTCCGAGTTCAACCGTAGAGAACACTGTGTTCATCTATGTATTGTTCTGCGGTCCTGAACGGAATTAAACGATGAGTTCGAGACGAGTGCAAAGAGCTATTCTTTTTTCGTTTCTTTGTTTTTCCGGAGTATAAAATAATGAAGTACTGAACGGTTGAATGAAGATATTGTGCACGTGAAATTTCTAAATCCTATTGTTTCTTCTGTGAATTTCTCAAACTAAAGGTTTGATTTGCTTTTGTTTGGATATATTCCCACAATTTACAATCCTTCTACTTCTCATCTTTCTTTCATCCGTTAAATTCATTATTTCACCCTATTTTCTCCCAACTCAATCGATTCTGCCGTATTTTTCCCTGGTAATCCTTCTCATTTTCTTCTTTCTTTATTTCTTGGCCTGGCCTTCGTTTTTTTTTCTTTCAGCATTTTTTCTCCGGTTTCTTTTGTTTTTCTTTCCTTCTTTTCCTTAAACACTCATTTTCACTATTATTTTATTTTCCGTTAGACGTCCTTCCCAGACTTGCCAGGATTCTTGGAATCTTCACTTACATACTTCTATTGTTGTTTTGTCTTTCTACTTTTCAAAATTCTAAAACAGAGATCGACGATAAAGGAAAACACTATTCAGTGTGTACCTCGATTATAGTTACCTCATTTGTCACTTGATCCCAAATCTCCCACATTAAGATATTTGTACAAACGTGGTGCATGTATTTTCTCACGGATTTCGTATGATGATCAATTAAATTGTGACACTTTGTGACTACAACTCTTTCTATATTTTTTTAGTTCAAGTATATGATGCCAAAGAATTTTTGCTCTCATCGTATTGTCTTCATCGTTTTCTGCTACCTCACTCACTTACTCAGCCAAATTCTTCTCCACATTGCACTCTCCTCCTCCTCCTCCGTCCTCCCTCCTCCTCCGCCCGGCTGCTCAGCTTTACGCACGCCATCGTGGGTACTTTAATTAAGAGTTAACGCACGAAAGAGAAAAGATCACCGTCCGCCGACAACGAATTTCAATCTGTGCTTGCGGCTTGCGTTTCTGACCATTAATTTTAGATTTTAGACATCTAGTTGGCCCATAGTGAGGAAATAGCCCCTAGAAATCATACGTAGCAACAAACTGTTCTGACTAAGACTTGTTCTCGAACAATAAATCCATCAAAAAGAACTTTATAGTGGTGTAGTAGTATACCTGTTAGCAAACATTATCGCTCATCGCTCGATTCAATGAGCTCGTCGAACGGGCTATATGGTCCGGTTTTTTCGCGACCAACTATCCTGAACTAGCGTGTGTTGTGTTGTGAACGAACGTGAAGAGGAATCTAGGCCAAGTTCGTGGTAGTTATCACGAATATTTAGCGCGTAAATGTAGCCCGGCTATGCGCGCGTATGGTGCGACCGGTTCAACGTCGTCGTCGACGACGACGACGACGACCGTGTGGCTGGCTGGATGGATAGCTGATGGCTAGCGTTTTTACGTACGCAACGACGTTCCGAAGCGCCAACGAAGTCGCGCCGCTGCCACTGCTGCTGTCATCCAGTCATGCGAGCACGTGATCGGTTACGGAACGAAGCGTTTAGCGCATGCTTCGTTGATAATGTTACCTGTTATGAAGTGTTTCACTGGGTTTTATTGTTGGAAAGATGTTTTGCGCATGCTTCGATGAGCTTATAGCGTCGGCTTGGTGAAGTGCTAGTTGTCTGCTGCTTAGTTCACGAATTCCTGATTTGCTACGAGCTTTGTTGGTTCCGAAACGAAGTATGTCCATTGTCAGACCATGTATCTTCAATTTTTCCCCTCTTTCACAAAATCCTTCTTTGACCGTTTCCATCTTTCCGTTCCTAAAATAGATTTCATGTTAAGACCCTTTGATTTTCTAGATTTTCTAGAAGATATCAATGAAAAATGAATTTATCTCAAATAAGTCTTTTCTAAAAAAAATCAATGGTAAATTTTTGAAGATTCTTTCTGTTTCGTAGCAGATCCCTTTTCATCTTCTCCTTTGAATAACGTTTACAGATTAATGTTGGTTGAATTTTTTGCATTGTAGAAAAAAATTGTTGTGATGCAAGCGAAAACGCCCATGGATCCAATTCTTTCCGTGAAAATATCCAAGGATTGTTTTGCACTAAAATTTTTGCAAGAAAACTCAACTGCAACAACTAATTATTTCCGTGCGAATTTTTCAGTGTTCCCATGCAGAGTTTATGAAATTTCAGACTACATCGCTATAACTCATTACGAAAACTCCTAACATATCCCAAAGAAAATTTTAATATTCAATAATTTATGTTCTCAGTAGTGTGAAATTGCTGAAAATGAGAAGTGGATAATAATTCTCTTTAATTCTCATTCGTTCTAATTTTCCTTAATTTGTTGTATTTACAAAGATGAACATGCCGATACGTGAATAACTTTGGTTGCGTAGGTGAATCATCCCTCTATTTTTATCATTATTTTCATCTCTACCTCTACTTATTTTAAGTGATGTTTTAGAAATCGATTTCGCTTATCAAATTGTGCAACTACGACATCTTTTCTATACCGTACCCGACAAAACCAACATGCCAGCTTATACGAGCATTTTATTGGCCACTGGCCAACTAACTCCTTTTTTAACCATTCTCAAAACAGAGAAAATTTCTCAAATTCTGCCACCTTAAGCAGCAGCATCCCTTGCTTGTTTTTGAGTTGTTAGAATAGAAAATTCTGCAGAAATCCCCGAATAAAAACACGTAGAATTTGTGCTTCTCTTCCTTGCTTTTTTGCCTGCCGACTTTTATTTTAGTCGATCTCATAGAAAAGTCGTGTACACCCGAGCTACCGCAATACGATGGCCTGAAAATTGTGGGGAATTTTTTTTTAAAAATTGTGGATTATTTGTTGCTTACAAATCACTTATTGTCCTCCTCGTTGGCAGTGATCCTTTTATGTTATTTGAAGTTGGTTTGAAAATTTCTAGTAATAATACTATTTTTGGGAATACTGTAATTAAAACTACTGTCTCTTCTTAATTTCAGTAACTTCTGTTTTGTTTTGTCGTTAATTATTCATTTTTTGACTAGTCTTCAATTTTATAATATTTCATTCGTTTATGCTTCAAAAATAAAATTCCTAATAAATCAACCATACAATACCGTATACGCATATTACCGAAATATTTGATTCACCAGGGATCCTTGAGATATTCGTAAGAAGCGCTTAAAAACTCGATGAACATTGAAATTTTCTAAATTCGCTTTCAACCTCTCCGTTATTTTTTTCGGTGGTAGAACAATATATCTGAGAATAATTTATTGCCTTAATCACCAGAGGGTGCTTGTTCCTTTTTAGTTTAGAAGAGATCATTGTTATCCTGAAATAAATCTATTTATCTCCTTAGTTGTTCATAGAACAAACTGCCGACGTTTTACGATGCAGCAAAATAAATCGAAACGTATAAAAATGAAACGATCTACTAAAATAAAGCAATTTCTTATATCTAATCGACGCACGTACGGTATGAATTTTAGATTGTATGAATTTTACGAGTTCTGATGAGTTCTGATTCCTTTTATTTTTACCAATTTTGTTTTTTTTGTCTATTTTGGATCTTAAAATCAATTTGCTGAATGAACACTCGACGAGGTTGTGAGATTTAAAAATGAAGGCTCAAAAATGTGAAAAAATTAAGGTCAAAAATAAACTTTAAATGACCTAAGGTGCCTGGCGCTGAGTAAACCCTTTCGGATGCACGTATGCGTATTCTGCCTATTTAATGGCTTATGGAGATCATTCTAGTGTTTTTATGCATCC
The DNA here is from genome assembly GCF_031761385.1 of Necator americanus. Taxonomy (NCBI): domain Eukaryota; kingdom Metazoa; phylum Nematoda; class Chromadorea; order Rhabditida; family Ancylostomatidae; genus Necator; species Necator americanus. Next base: position 10,934,669 of record NC_087372.1, on the reverse strand, counting down.
AGACACCTCTGTTACAAATTTCTCGACTTTGGATGAACGGGAATGCTTAGTTTGCCTACGGCGGTTTTGAGTTATAGACCATACAATATCAATGGGACCTCTCACCTGCGACACTGCGCTGCAGCCGCTTGTGAGAATTAATAGAAATATGTTCAACACACTCGTCTAATCCAATGAAAAACCGCTTGTGGAATGATACGATCGTGTATTTTTTGGTAATCATTTTGTCGAGACTGGTTTGCAATCTCTTAGCCGCAGCAATTCTCTCATAAAGAGTTCTTTTGTATAATTTTCAGCAGAGAAACCAGATTATCAAGAATTGTAGTAAACTCTTCTGCTCTTCCTTTTTTCTGAGAGTGAAATTGGCTTTGTCTGTTAGCGGTTTTTGATTTAGGAAATTGCCTCTCACATTTCTTTGTTTTAGAAATTTTCTAGGTCAAACAACTCAAAAACGAGATACGAGATGTCATCGTAATTACTAAAACATGGTCAGTTCGTAGATGAATTAGTTTTTTTTCGTGTCCTTACCAGAGCTACAGTACCATATTTGATTCATTCATTTCTTGATCACATAGAAAAATATGGAAATTTTATCTGTTTACGTCCAATTCATATTTTCTTGTGAATTTTTATTATATTATCGTTTTTTTAGTGAATTGTTCATCTTATACTGTTATTTGTTATTTTCTTCGCCATCAATCTTACTAATTTCGCTGTAGCGGCGTTTCTTCATTAAGAATTTCCAATAATTTAACATTTCGACTTGATATGCCACCCCATACATTTCCGGAGCCTACCATAACCCTTCTATCGTAATCTTAGATTTTTGTAAAAAGATTCTCTCTGCAGACGAGTCATATTGCTTCACATCGGTCAAATCATGTTCATACTCATCGCTGAGATGAAAAACTTTTTGCTAGTAGTTTCTCTATTTCTAGATGCTCATATGATTTTCAAATTCTTTTACGCCTCAAATTTCCCATGGAAAATACATTCCTGAAATTACTAGAATTAAAAGTCTTAGAAAAAGATCCGATCAGCACACAGCTTACCACAATACTCCTAAAATTCTTTTCTCACCAAACTAGGTAGGATTCGTTGTTTCTCGTCACTCTACGGATCTATTAGTGGGAGTGAATAAGAAACAGTGATTCTACTGCTTTTACCTATTTTATTTTACTTTATTTATTTTGTTTTTTTTTTTAATTTTATTATTTTTTATTTTTTGCTCCCATGTTCAATCTTTGAACCAAGCACACAGCGCTGACAAAATCAGTCAGGTAGGATTGCTAGGATTGAAAATTTATCGTCCACTAGTACTTGCCGAGAACTCTCTATCGTATCCGAAGGCATACAAAAATGTGACATTTTTATGCTTCTTCCTAGAACTTCAGCTTACGCAGAATTCCAACAGAACGCAGAAATACAGATACGCACACAACGTTTTGATTTCGATCAAATCCAGGGAAATTTTCATCCCATCCATATGAATATGAAAGCTTCATTCGTCATGAAATCACTCGTGATGAAGGGAGACCACTTTCTCACCATAAACGCACGCGTGTGATGGTGTCGGTGGCGCACGCCGCCGCCGTCGCTGCTGCAGCGACGGCGGCGCTGTCGCCTGCGCTGCCGCCGCGACGCGACTAACTGATTTGAGTGGTTTTCGCCTATTCGGAGGGCTTGCTTTCAACCAGATTAACCTAATTTATCCAATTCACTCAACTCCTAACACCTGTTTTTCGTCGCGTTGTTAAACGCGGCCTTTTATGACCGCTTCAAGCCGTGAATTGCTTCACACACAAAATGCAATGTCAATTTTCCGTTACCGTAGTATCTTACGAACGTGTCATTTGAGTCGTTGGTATACGGTGATTTTCTCTTTTTATTTTTTATTTATTCTTTTATTATTTTCTGAAATAAAATTAAGATAACTTCTGCAGATTCTCCAAATTATTTGTTTCTTTTCAGTTTCTGCCATGTTTTCCGTCGGTCTTAAGGTGTATACTTAATCATTACCATTCGAAGGGTATCGGTATTCAATGTCATACGGTTTTCGCTGCGGTTCAACTTCTGCTACCAAATCAAGTTCTTGTTCGTCGTTCAGTTCATCCATACCTTCTTTTTCTCTTTATTTTTCCTCTCATTCACTCATTTGCTCTAGTTTTTTTTTCCCATTACCCATCCATCATTCCATTCAGAATTTTGGTTTCCGCAAGATACAGCTTATTATATAGCTAGATTACCGTGCATTCTTGTTGCTTTCCGCGTCCTCCAACAAAAACAGACTGCTAGAACCATGCACTCTTTGCATTCCTACGATTACGAACACCTTCCGTAATTATACTGTAAGTAAGTAGTGCTACAGTTGTGTTCATCGATTGTTATTCAATGTTTCTTCCGCTTCCAGTTTGATTTCGCTCATTCTATACAGAAAATATCATTTTTGTGGAATTTTCAGGAAGTTTTTGCAAAATTGTTGAGAACTTTTCCACTTCGCTTTTAATATCATCTGAATTTGTTTATATTTTCCAGTTCCATCCTATTCAATTTCCCCTTCAATTAGTCTTATTTCTGCAAAATTTACCACAACAATTGTTTAGTTGTTAATTAGTGAATTTGATGGTGATACTCAGGATAACTCGTCACACTAAAACAATACCTCGAATAAAAAAAGCTGAATTAATTCAATTTTAGAATTTCCAGTCGTTTTAGCATAAATCCAGGCAAATAAATGGCTAGTACATTTTTCTTCCACGTACTTTTCCCTTCAGGAACTCACTCAATTCTTATCAGATGAGTTTTATCAGTAAACGCTGCGGTAGTACTGTGATTATGCCATAGCTGAGCCACTTTTCATAAAGTTGCTTGCCTTAGGTGCTACTCAACTGCTTTTCTACTGTTTTCCTCTTCTCTCTGTATTGGATCACTCCTAATTTTGATTTCTTGAATTCTTACAGTAATCAATATTCGCATAGAAATCTCCTACACTTTAGCTTCATTCCACAATCTTCCATTTATGGATTTCCTTAAATGGTCACACTTTTTGAGAACTGCAAGAATTTCTTATTTTCTAATATCTGAATTGTTCGCATCGCTGCTAAATCTGCTCGTTTGCGAAAAACATCCATTTTTTCATATTTTTTCTTCGTATTTCAACAAATTAATGATTATGTTAAATGTTTTGTTGTGGTTTTTGTTTACTTTATATGTTTATTTTTATGAAGCCCATCAGCACAGAATATATGGACCTCGAAATGAAAGAAGTCTTTTGCAATTCCGATTTTCTAGGATCTGATCCTAAGAAACGTTTCGATGAAATGAAAAAAAAATTATTTTCAATCAAATGTTGGAATTTTCTGATAATATATAGAAAATTAGAAAGTAAAAAACATGCCAGAAAAATTAACTCTGAAGAGTTTTCAGTTGCAAAACATTAAAATTTTCAGGAAGTAACTGAGCGAAATATGTTTTTCCGGGGATATTCTGAGTTTCTCAATATATCCCATGATTTCTGGTTGTTGCCCACATTATCTCTTAATCCGCTCCCTCACAGATGCTTAAAATATTTCCTTCCTACCCCTCCCACTTTACTCTCTAAAATTGATTATTTTTAACAATTCATTCAAATGGTTTACCAGTAGGGCTAATATACTCGTCATTTCTAATTTTTTCTTATCGCATTTGGTTTAATACGTACATTCTCGAAAAAAAAGTATTTTTGCTCCAATTTAAACACCATCCATTACTTTTTCTGCTGCCACTTTCCTCATTGTTATGTTTTTTAGTTCTCATTTAATCTAAATATATAAAGTATCAGAAAACGTGAAACGAGAAAGAAAAAGAATAGAAAAAGTTTTATAGAAATTTTTGGGGTGTAACCTGATTTTCTGGAAGTTTTCCGTGCGATTCCTACACAGAACGCAATAATTTTCAAGATATTTTCCACCTAGTGGTTTTTCTAGCGAAGAAAATCTGTGTATCTCTATTAACTACACTCTAAATACCTCATACTCCTGCTGAATACTATATATAATACATATAAGAAAATGCTGCATGTACTAGAAAGATAAGATGTGAAAAAAGTTAATGACATATAAAATAATATGATAATAATAGCAATAATAATAATAAAATGATATAAAATAAATGAAATATAAAATATGAAACCCTATACCCTATACATATAAATACTATCTATAGTAAAACTACAGGAGTATAAGGGGATTTCAATTACTTGGATCAAGTATTAGCGGCTAATTTAATGCCTAACGTGACGACGACGACGGCGACGCGACGGACATATTTAATGCACTTCCTCTTAGGCATCTCGCCATACGCGGCCTAACGTTGCAAATCCACCTCCACTCTCATCTTCATCACACGTACATACTACGTTGAACCCTCACGATCTCATCGTTTATTAATAAAGTGTCCGACCGAAGAGCTCTTCGGAAACGAAAAGCTTTCTTCAGCACAAGGGACCGTCTCGAATCCCTCATCTTCTTCAGTTTGTTCTAATAAAAATTATAGGATATCTTAGGACCACCATGAACGAAGAGCAATCTTCAGTTCTGAAAATTCTGTTTTTTTTTGTCCTTACCGAAAAAAAAAACATTTTTTTGGCTTTTCGCTGTAATTTCCTTTTCTACACTCTATGACGGTAAACGTATGTAAACTGAGAACTGCGAAGTTTTTTTTTTGGTTGCCCGGTTAGTTCAGGTTCAGGTACCTCTTCGCAGATTCGAATGTTCGAATGATCATTCACAGCTGCAGTGAATAATTCGAGTAATTGGATATTGGACTAGTCCATCATAGAGAAAAGGATGTTTTGTTTTAAAAACGTGATTGACTTTATTTTATTGTATTTTTATTATTTGGATTTATTTTTATTGATTTGGTTTGAAAAAACAGCATGATTTGGTTCCGAATATAGACGTTTTCTTTAGTCATTTCCATCACAGATTTGTCGCTCATCTTTCTTGAAAATATGATATATAAGGTAAAAACAACATAATAAAAAAGTATTTAATATAATGATCCTCATATGATGATTTTTCTTCTTATATGCTGCTAATTGCCAACAGTGAACAGTTAGTTTATTGTGACCTGAATTTTTTTCTCCTTTTTTTTTGCTAAGTCAAGGCATTTTTCTTGTCTCCAGGCTTTTGCATACATTCCACATTCTTTTCCCGTTCCTCCACAACAAACACATTTTTGATTCTATTTTATTTTTGTTCAAAACACTTCTATTTTACTTACATATTTACGTTAAGATTAAAATTTATTACAATTGGGTCCTGCAACGATGCAATAAATTAGAATTTCTCTTTTTCACTTCTTCGTTTAATCCACTAAATGGTATCTCGCGGTCTTTCTTTTTCTGGATTTTTACAGATTTTTGCAAATTTTATTCCAATTCTTTCTCGGTCTTATTTTCTATTTCACCTTTTCCCTAAATTATGAGTCGTTTCTTTTATTGTAGATCTTTGATTTTTATTGCTATACATTTTCACAACACAATTCTTTTTAAATGAGCTTTCTAATCTTTCAGAAATTTTCCAAAGAAATATTTTTAGGTCACCAAACATAAATCAATGTTTCTGCCACAGAATTCTGTTATTTCTTCTTACATTCACGGATGGCTCGATATTTGAAGCCGTAGAGATCCAAACATACATTTTCAGTGGAGATGTGAGGAAGTTGCTAGGATAAACTCAGTCTTATTAGTCTAGTCCAGAAATCACATCCGCATTTTCAGAAATCACAGTTGGTTTCACAGATCCGCTTAGCAGTTAAGAACGTGATCGAATTTTTTTTTTTGCGTTTTACCTTTTGATTCGCTGTGTTTCGTCAAATGTTCGTTGTCGTTTCTGTTCGATATCCATCGATAATTCGATTTATTGATTTAGCGCTGCCAAAGTGTTAATGACATTATTAGCATATTTTCAGATGAATCATGTCGCTTCTTGGATAATTGACGAAAACAAGCATAACCAGCTTGTCTCGTGGGTTTTCAATTGGAATCCTTTTTCTTGAAAAAAATAAACTATTTTGCCTGCTAAAACTACCTCACGCTTTAATTACAATCATTTTTTGTCTGCAGTTTTTATATTTGGTTCTTTCCTTCGCCTGCACTTGCAGTGATCACAAATCCTACATCAAACATTACATATCTGGTCTTTCTTTCTAACTTTTTGTTTCGGAAAATCTTTGAATGAATGTCAAAAATGTTTATAAAGCATTTTTTCCTTTCATTTTCTGCCTGTGAATGCAAAAATACGACTGAAATTAACGGCATTACTAGCTCGGAGAAAATATGTTTGTTCTTTGACAAAAAAATGCATTGTCATTTTTGAGACCTACCTTTGCACTCAAATTTCGCCATGTTTCTTCACCTTGAAAAACCTTGAAAATTTTTTATGATATGATTTTTTTGCGAAGAAAAACTGCGTCGGGTCGTTCGGCATTGTGAAACACATAAATAAAACTTTCTAAATAAGTCTGAAAAAATTCAAAGAGAAGAAAAAAAGCATCTGATACACATTTAGTACAGAAACTAATGGAAGAAACTAATTGATAGCTCTAATTTAATATGATTTTATTTCAGACATTAAAGCAGCAAGAAAAAGAGCAAAATTATCACTCGATCAAGTGTGTGAAAGAAAGCAATTTAATTTTTTATTTATTTCACTTAAATACCACTTCACAAATTTTTATTTATTTCACTTAAATACCACTTCTTTTAAATGAAAACTGTCACTATTTTTGCACCAATTTAATATATCATTCATGTAAGACATGTATCTCCTATTTCAGATCGTTGTTCGATCGACGCTCATCGCAAACGCAACCGGATTTTGTGGACGGTTAGTGATAGTTTTCCAGCAGCGGGTGGGCTTCACTCGTTTTTGTTTGCTCCTGCCATTCATTGCCCATCATCTCTAACACGTACAGTACATTTGAGATCAGCAGCTCGTTGGCTTTCGAGTTTCAAAAATTTAATTAGTTCGATTTTCATCACTCCCAAGAATTCTGAGGGATCGCGACGTATTAAACCGTCGGCGCGACAGATTTTCGGATAGAAGTTAGTAGCGGTGTTGTACTTACCTCCTATCCCATAAAATATTCTCACAGCCATCGTAATAATCGTAATACAGTTGCGCCTGTTACGCAACTACATACATACCGTACCTCCAGCATTTCGTGTTAAGATCAACCGGATTTTGTGCGAACAGCGGTTTTTTGATTTGTTGAAAAGAAACATTCCAACGAAACTTGTTACAGTCTGCCCTATTTCTGCTATTATAACTCCACACATTTCTTTTATTCATTGCTAAATGTAATCCGGACAAACCAGTTGGTCCCGGCTGGATCACTGACATAGTAGTTGTTTGTTCTGCTCTCTTCCTACACCTTTATTGTTGCTTAGTAGTACTTTTAGATTAGTTCATAGTTCATCTACGAATATGAGCTCAACAACTTATAGAATATGCAATCACTCGACAATTTCATACCGTAATCTCAAAGCAACATTTTTCTAATCGTTTTATTGAAGAATTATCACGTCCAGAAACACTTTTTACGCATTTTTCAAGAATTTTAGAGCATAATGCAGGTTGGAACAACATTTGTTGGTATACTACAGCTAATAGTCAATTCTTTTCGGATCCTTACGGTAGATGATCGATCGATAATACCGTAGCGATTCAGAGAGGGTTAAGGACATATGACCTTAGTCGGTTTCCGTTTGAGGACGTTTTTCGCTTGATTTTAGTTCGTATTATGTATAATAACAGTGGATAAACAGCAGAGAAAGTATGTTTCCACAAATGTATATCGAATGCCAAATTCTCTTATTTTTTGATGAGGAGAGATGCAGCGGTCAGAACGAACATTCACACAGCGCAGATTGACTTTCACCGTTATTTCACTATGGGGATACCTATTCTGATTTTTAACATGTTACTATGAGAGTCTAGCGAAGAGTTCAATTCTATTTATAATTAATTTCGATTATGACTTGGTCAAAAAAACTAAAATCAAATAATCACGTGATAAAACTGAAATCTGTATAGGATTCATTTGAATTTCTTGGAGTTATTTGTTGCAAAAATTTGTACTCTACAATAGAACCATTAAATGTCAATAGTCGACGCATTAAATACATCATTTATGCCTTAAAAATTGCTCACTTATATGTTTATGAGGTAAAAACGAAAAATAATAAAAACGAAGGCAAAAATATACGACAAAATATACAGCTTCTAAATGTTTCTTTACTCACTAGATAAAATATAAACAAAAGATAGAACAGAAGGTAGAAGAGGAAGATAGAACATAAAAAGAATAAAAATATAGGTGTTTGTGGATTAAAATCCGTGATGCTCTGCAACTGTTTTTTTCACGTTCTTGAGAGAAAACTAAAATTTGATTATCAATATCTATTTCGATTATATGGTCTCAGGTAAGAACTGCGCCGGTACCGCGTGGGCGTTGCACAGCCCCTACTGCGGCACAGTTAAACGATCGCCTATTTGTGAGTATATTTTAAATGCGAAGCAAACGTTATTTGAAAAAATTAGAATAACGATTGCTCTTTCATCCTGTTAAAGTTATTTCGTTGAAATCATTTTCTTTTATTAATTTTTACTTATGGTCGTATTCCTGCGAAAGAGGGGATTTTTTAGTAGTCGTCTACATTTTGCAAAGTTGATCAGACTGATTTTTGTGCTGTTATGCGAAATTACATTCAAAAAACTAGTTAATTATCATAATTAATAATCAATGCGATAACTTAATAATAATTTTACATACTACAGTTCTTAAAATAATAACTGCGAAAAAAGAACAAATTAGTGTAGAATTTGAACAAATTTGTGAACAAAACATTTATCTCGGACTAACATGGGTTTTAAATAAGGCACAGATTTCTAACAAACTCATAACATAATAATAATAAGTAATAATAATAATAAGTGCCAAGTATATATCGTTTTAATTTTTCCGAGATTTTACGCCTATTAACAATATAGATAGGATGCAATAACAGTATGATTTGCTCCAATTTAACCAAACTCTAAAATTAATCCTAAAAAAGTGTTTGCAAAAAAATGTGGCTGAAAATGGACGTTCACTGCGAAGATCTCATATTATTCTGCAAATTCTAATTTATTGATTGTTTTGCTGTGGTTTTTCTGAAATGGCTTCTCAATAACTTCTCATTATTACATTCACGGGCTTCTCACCTCACTAATGCTCGTATCACACGTTTGCTCGAATAACTGCATATATCCGAGACTTTCCAAAGACTTCACAGATTACTGTGGCTGCGAAGCATTTTTGTGCCCCCGAACGGCCTCCAACTATCCCACGATCCCCATCCATAAAACTTCTGTTTATAGTTTCGTTACGATTATCGTACATTCCACGTCTAATGTCGTATTCGAACAAACATATTGCGAAAAGTGTTTCTACAAAAAGGATGCACGATTACGGTAGAATGTTGTGCTACATTCCAGTAGTCTTCCTATCCAAATGATACTTCAAATGTCTCGAATGTAAAATTATGAAGACTGAAGTTCAGCAGTCTGGCATCATCGTTATTGATTGCCATACTCTGTGTCTCTAAACACACGACATGGGACCATGACCATTTCAAGAAAAATATAGCTACGTCAAGAAATTATTTTTTGTTGAAGGGGATTTATTTATGTGATTTACATATATTTATTTACTTATTTGCTTATGATACCTGAGAAGGCTCTCGTAATCATTATTGATTGATTTTGACATAATAACCTTACACATAATACCAGTTATGTAAATGCCACGTCAAGTCAACTGAATCTCAAATTTTTTGACCAAGCGTCACAGTGGGTACATGGTTCCTATGCAACTGCACCATAACTCCTAGTTTTAAGTTGATGTATGGATTTTTTTGTGTACTACGAAAGTACTATAACTTTTTCCAATTTCTGGAACTTCCAGAACAACGGTGCCAATCTCAGCAACTTTATTAAAAACCTAGCGATGACAGCTGTAGAAATAAGAAGTCATCAGCCTCCTGCGAGTTATTTACAGAATTTTCGTTCACTTGCGGAAATGGCAACTTATATACGTACCTGGACGTAGAAGCTTCAGAAAATCATATTAAATTAGCTGTTATCGAAAATTAATAACTGAGGATTACGATTGAATTGAGGTTTCTTTTTGCTCATCACAATTCATTCCTCAACACGATTATTTCGACGACAACAACGTTTCTCGGCTACCGTAATCACTTCGGCGAATGCTGTACAGTGAGTGTTTATGAATGTTCTGTAGTTGATTAAGTAGGTGAAAATTTTCGTTAATGGCTAATTTACAGTTATTACAAGACTTGAACCTATTTGAGCGCAAAAAACTCTAGCGAAGCGCAAATCAACAGCGACTGCAGCGCCTCACCTCAGTATCCACAAAATCGTTGGATAAAAATCGAAAAAGAATTGGGATACTAGATGCTATGCTATGCAACTATTTTTACAGAAAAATGCTATCAATGCTTCAAATTTAAGAACATTTTTAAATTCGGTCGTGAAAATCTCAAACAAAGTCTCTTCACGTATTTTGTGTCACTTTTAACGTTCTTAAATCGCTACTATAATCTCGGCGTGAAAAATGGAAGAAGAACTTTTGTGTTTAAAAAAAGTACTAAAAACAGTAGGAATACAGTATTCCAACTAACTTCTTTAAACGCAAAAATTATGTAAACGATGTGTTTTGTGGATTTTATTTGAAAATTAATGAGTCCGAAATCAAATTATTTTAATTCAAATTCGAGAATATCATTGCAAAGAATTCTTTTGAGAATGTTAATGCAATGGATGAGACATAATTTTTGGAAACTGGTGAACAATTTTAGAGTTTTTGACACAATAAAAAGGGAACAAAAATAAGCAATTGAATAGATGACAATTGTAAAAAAAAATAATACAATAATAAGCGGTTGTTCTGGAAGATTCAAAGAAAGAGAGAGTTTCGGAAGCTGAAGCGATCCCATTAGGGGAATAAGAATGGATCATATGAATTAAAATCTACAATAATTAAGGGGAAAAAGAACTGGCAACAGTATCAACTTCTTATTTGCTCAATTACATTAAGTAGAGTGTAGAATAGTTGGATTGTTTTGTATCGAACGATAGCGAAGTCATTTTCTTTGGATCCCGCAAATCCTTGAAACGACAAGAATTTTTGAATTCGTTCCTTTGAGCCAAAAAATTCACCATGGATGAGAAGGGACGAAGAAGACGCCTTTTCTCAGAAGATTTGAGCTATTTTTACAGGCGACTACCAGGTTTTTAGGAGGATCCCGGTGCATTGAGGCTTTTTCTAATTAAACTATGCGCCAAAACCGTATCTAATTGATTTTGAGACTACTCTCACATGAATGATGATGATGTGATCATTTTTGGCTTGTTGCCAAATTCAATTTCATCAACTGCAAGTTGCGAAACATTCGATTTTCCGGCTGCTTGTCAAACAAAATGGAATCAGACTCGAAGGATGGAGAAGTTTAATCACTGAACCAGTAAGATTCGATCTTCTCTTAGTCCTTAGAAATGCTGCTGAACCACCTAGTGGTTCTTCTATGTTGATTCAAGGCCCCTTATTCCTGTCCCAGTTTCCACGAACTTTTCACGGATCTGAACCAACAGATTCTCATGAAAAAAAATGCTGGATTGAAATCAGAAAAAAAAAACTTTTGTTCAACCTATCGTGTGAAGTAGACCCGAAGGCAGGTGCAATTGCGCAAACGCTTGCGTTCGACGTTAATACTGTGGAGCTTGCGATCAATGTGGGACTCTCGCTCACAACCGATCAGAAGTCTAAAACTAGTACATTCCCTAAGCCGAAGGCAGCTGCGTCAAGCTTCTAATTATTTTGAATGAAATGTTTTCTTTTTGCTCATTTTAATCCATGAAGAAAAGGCGCACAATACAAATAGATTAAAGTAGAAATATTACGAAGATTTAACGTACATTGTGGTTTGAAAAATAAAATTACTGTATTTTACAAGACCTATATGCTCTTTCAAATCAACTGAATCGTTTTTGAATGTTGTGAATATTCGGAAAGTCAATGGTTACTGATAAAGACGTTACTACATAAACCTAAGAAGTTCACTTCAAAACCTACAAACGCTCTAGATTTTAGAAGATTTTTTGGGAATATCAGAAGAAACACATAATTAAAACGCTGTCTACTTCTCTACCATAACCGATGGGAATAGAAAAAGAGTTTATCCAATAGTATCCTTTTTTCTAGTAGCAATCTTTGCCCTTTTCTCTTCTCCGAAGATATCACTAAAGCTGGTTTATCAGTGGTCGCACTGGTTCGTTGCTAATCAGTGACCGTAAAAGTTCCCTTCTAATCGATCCCTTTTCCCTCTTTGGTCGAACTTCTCTCAGGACAATGCTGCAGCCTTAGAGATCTCTATCTCCATGGTATTTAAGTCGTACGCTGCAGAAATGCCATATCAATGTCATACCGTCGACAAAAACCTCGACGAAACCAAAAAACGGAACCTCGTGAAAAGTTCAAACCCCTCGAAAAACTCTATGCATGTTCGTTGTCAATTGTGGGGATGAAAGTTCAGCGAGCAGCGCTGAGTCAGCGCGATCGCTATGGTTGCTGCGGCCTTATTCCTCGGAATGCGTTTTTCCCAGTTTTGAATCATGCGTCCATTTGCATACTCGTAGAATATCACAATAGCGAAATGAGTGAATGCGCTGGCATGGGAATACGTCGCTTCGGCCTACAACCGACCTGGTTGAGTCCTGCACTTGTAACTCACCCTATCGATCCGACCTAGTTTGATAATCGATCAAATAGCAATCAATCGAGCGGTTAAAATGAACTCGAAAAAATACTAGAGAATTTCAATTCAAAACTGAAATTAGATCAGAATCAAGCGAAAATAGACCGTACATACATATTGAATAAAAAAGCCTAGAGGCGTTTTTCTTGGGTTTCTGCTACTTTTTTTTCAAAGCCAAAACAGAAACTGCCCACTGTTTAAGCTATTCCCACTTTTCCTTGCTACTGTTACAGTACCTGCACAATTGTCTCTAACATAGCTGATATTCTCAAGTGAAAATAACGGGATTAAATCCGCAAAAATATCTCTATTTTTATTTTTAGATTAGTTTGATTACATAAAAGGCAAATGTGACGCTCGTTCCTTAAAATACGCAAAAAAAAATCGAATAGGACACTTAGATGTGAGGTTCCAGTACGTCTTCCATCATTCTTCATACAGAAATATGGCAGAAGCATCATGGATGAAACCATGGAAAAATGAAACATGAAAGATATCCGCAGAAATTTCGCAGAACAGAACTCGTGTCTCTCTTTAGACAAGTCACAAAAATGGTAAATTATTAACAATACATTGAAGCAAAATTCATAGAAATTTCTGGAAATTTTTCGCATTTGGAAATCTCCGAATAACTCGGAATTCAGTATTCGAATACTCGAATACCCCAGAAAAAAATCCAAGGTCGATTTTAACGAAGTACGTGTAGGTTGCCTCAAATCATTATGAGTTTTTTTTTCGAGGAAGTAGCGGGATTAACCTTTTCATTCCACACATGATATTAATATTCAAGGATCTATTAGGCTATCCCAAGATTTCGTGCCATTTTTTTTTCGGCAGTGTATATGATAAATTCAAAGATTTAAATTCGGCAAGAGTTCGGAGAAGGATCTCTGAAAATACACTTTATAATTTTGGTAAAATTTCGCCTGAAACTGACATTCAGGATTAGCGCTTATCGCTTCCATCCTACGTTGCTACGCTTTACGAGTCTTCCAAATCGCTTTTTTCCATTCCATTCCCGCAGCCTACGTGAACATTTTCGAAGAGCCTAAACGCTCAAACGCTTTTAAGTCTTTTCAATTCTCCCCATTGTTGAGGTAATAACGGACCGGAGAGGCTAAAGCCAAATGTCTTTAGGTTAACGCACGCTTGGCTGCATAAAGCGAATTCCGGACGCAATCAAGCTACGTGGTGGCCTAGCGAAGTCGCCTAAATTCAGCCAACCGTTTCGCCGCCCGTCCTTCATCGTCAGCAAGTCTCAATTCAAGCGCAGCGTTGTTTTCGATTTGTTCGTGAAGCGACTACCGTAACCCGCGGCCGTCACAAAACCCACGCTTCGCTCCGCCGCGGCGCCTCTTACCATATGACTTCCGTCGAATTTCGGGCATTGAAATTCGCGGCGATTGGGTGGAGCGATTTTCACAACGACTCCGCCTTCTTCGCCGAATCCCTGTTGATTTAAGTGTTTAGTTTGAGATTTCTACTGTTATTAATAAATTTACGGAAATGGTTAGCTAAGATCTTAAACATTGCATTTACTTTTCCATAATTCCTAAAGTAAATAAAAACCTTCAAAAAAACCTTCGCCAAGTATACCCTAAAAAAACATATAAAAACAGAATTACATATACATCTAAACAGCTAATGAGTTTTCTACTCATTATACTTTTACTCTCATCTTTCTGCAATGTTTTTTTCTCAACAAATCCAAAAATTTTCCACTGAAAATTATGGAAGCATTTCCAACATTTCCAAAATAACGGGAAAATTTTCGCTCTTTCTTTTTCGCGCTTGGTGTGATTCTTATAGAATTCGCTTCACATACATATTTCTAGATTCTATGCTTCATATTACTTTTTTTTTATTACAGTCACTATTTATTGTGCGACATAACATTTATTTATTGTTAGATTGCTTATTTTATTATATGCGTTTTATATTACAATTCCAGAACGTCATCTACACACCTTGAATAGATCTTATGCAGGGTTTCATTACAATAAGTCGCATTATGAAATCAGTCAGAAGTTTGGAAAATCAAAATCTTCCTGCACGCAGCCGTCAAGAGATGTTTTTTCTTTATTCTCACGAATACGATTATTTCCAAAACATTAATTTGTTCAAAGAGAAACAAAACAAATTCTGATAATCTAGTTGAGCATTCCTAATGCACTTTTGTCATTACTTTACGAAGAGGAGAACTTTCGATCAAAATTATAGGAAACTAACTTTATTTAATGAAAAACTATGTGTCTTAAATTCTTGAATTAAACTCCACCACTGATACCTTTGCCCCAATCGTCGTCATGCACCTGAACTGTTCAAACTCTCCACATTTGGCCTATACTCTTCGAATTGAATTCTGCATCAATCATCAACTTAAAAGTCTTCCTCTCACACTGATGCTTAATGATAAATTACATATTTGTTTACTTCTATGTGGATTTGTACACAACTTAAAGAACTCTACATTTCAGATCGTCCAAAGTCGCAACATACATTGAACGCCATCAAAGAGGTCAGCGATACTTTCTATTAATCCGAATTCGCTGCTCAGGATCTACTGAGAAATCTTTCGGCTCTTTTTCAAAAATTGTCTCTGCATGTTTAACCATCTAAGCAGCGAATTACACATGTATGTAGTGTCGTGTGTTTTCGGATGAGTACAAGTACCATCGGGTGACAAAGATCGGTAAAAACTCGCCGACCGAAACAATATCGAAGAGGTCGTCGTTATGGATCTGTAATATGTAGAATGACCGTTCAAAATTATCGTTGTCCAGATGGATACAGTACTTTGCGAATTCTGTATTTGAACTCTGTCTAGTCATTGGGATTTTTTTAGAATAATAACAGTAGAACTACTTTTTCGTGTTTTAGACGATGTTGTATCATTGACGTCTCTTTTCCCTTAAAAAAAGCCGCTTTTGTTTCCCAAAAAAGTCTAAACCGAAAGGATAGCTTTCAAAAATTGAGGAAAACTTCAATTACATTTATCATCTTTCCATTCTCGAATTAATAGGACCATACATTTAGGAAGATTCATATACTTTCATGCTTGCTTTTTTGGTTGAAAATCTCTTTAAAACCTGCAGAAACTGCACAGATCCAGTAAAAAATGATCGGCAGTTGATCAGGAATGTAAAGGCGAATGGATTGGACCAAGAACTATTATGAATAGAACAGAAAAAATCTAAATTTGCAAATGTTCTCCTGTTCTTTTGAGTTAAACGTTCTATCTCGCTTCTCAATATTTTCCTAGTCTTTTTTATGATTCTTTTCTGTCGATTTTATTTTAGATTATAATCCCTGAATTGTAAACATATATTAGATTTCAGATTGAAAAGTTGCTCACAAAAACTAGGAAACCCGTAAAGATATCATCGAACGAATCCATACAACTCCACAGTATCTAAATATTAAAAATGCTTAAAGAATTAGATGTTGTGAATTCCCGCAGCAATCTATAATGATGAAATTCAAAAAAAAAACTCCCATGTCGGAAAAAATCAAGCGTGAAACTCACCTAAGCTTTTTTCTCGAGGGTCTCATGGCTTCATAGCATGCGCACAGCGAGAAAAAAAAACGTTTAGGTTTGAGTTTTCGTATAGTACAGTATATTGGTACTGAGGAGTGCAATAACTCCATGCATTCCTCAATCTACACCTTATTTGCTGAAGTTTTACTAATTCCACTTTGCTGCAAGCAATTATTGTGCTCTAATCGTATTTGTGGTCATGGAATTCGCTGTAATCTTTCCGTGAAACCAGCAAAAACAACCTAATTCAATTCTCTTCATATTCGAGAATTTATAATTTAAAGCCGTCAGCATGTTTTCTTCAAGCAATTGGTATCGAGTGAATGTTATTAGGTTAAATCTAATACGCATATGTGTGTGTGTCTGTGTGCGTTCACATTCAACAAGCGCTGCCACCTCTCGTATTAGTGTGCGAGCTTTCTGACTGCCCTTACTTATTCGACATTATCGTGTACGTTGATCGTCTGAGCATAGTCCTCATCGCATCGCTCGAAAACTACTACAACCTATGCAAATTCAAACTTTTCAAGTGAGTTTTAGCATTTAAAACTGTCTCTAATTTTGTTTCATAGTGACATAGTAATGCCAAAAACTTGTATGTGTAAATTTTCCCAACAATATTTTTTTTTGGAAAACTTTCACTGCTTCAAGTACATTTTATCTACTCTGAAAAAGGCAGATGCGTCGGTGTTTGTGGATTTTCTATGAATGGCGCTGGAAAGTGGTCGCCGATGAGTCAATGCCCGAAGGCTCTGTGGATGAACTGAACTAAGGATCGTCGAAAATACCCTTGAGGAATTAAATCCGAACAAATTTCCTATTTCTGAACTATTCTTGTGCAGCACTCTTTTCGAAGAGTGTAAAAACCGCAAAATCTGTTTTTTTTTTAAGACAGCGTTGGAATTTCTCCACGGATAAGTGGCAGTGAGAACGACCACGCTGAAATCCTAGAAAAAAATCGTGTGGAACAGGCTCGTGTGATTCCGTCTTCTAACGATTCAACTCGTTAGGCGGTAGAACGAGGAGAACTCGTCCAAGTGTGGGAAATTCAAGCGATATAACTCGAATAAGCGACAGAGGCAGCTCTACCTGCACAATCGAAAAGGCGTTGCGAATCATCGCTCCACCCGTAATAAGCTGCATCGGTAACATGGGTGCAACCGAGGCTATTTCGCTTTTTTACCTGGATTTGTTTACGACCAGGGAGAACTGTGCGTGATTTTGTTCATGCTCATAAACTGAGTCTCGTCTGGAGTCATCTTTTCCTGGAGAGATCCCAACATCGTCAATGTTGTGATAAGTTGACTTTAAGCCAGTAAAGGATTGAATTCAGGGACGTAGAGTGGTTCCACAGTTCAGATGAAAATGTTATCACGGTCACCTTTCCTACATGTATCACCTATGACCGGTAATGAACGAATTGAAATAAAAATTGAAAAATTGAAATATGAAGGACAGCGATGGTGATATTTTAGAGAAAAGGTTCTGATTGGAGAAACTCGTGCACGCATGGTGCCGCCTCAAAATGAAGTTTGGAGCAGTTTTTTTTTCAGAACTTCATAATTATCATTTGTCTAAATCAATCGATCATAAAGATCATAAAAATTCACAAGATTTCATTTTTAAACTTGAAGATGAAAGTGAATGGATGCTTATAAAAGTGCGATTTTAACTCCTCCCAAGCAGTGAAGTTTTCAACTTCACGTTTTCCCTTCTTCTTTGATCTCTTGTTCCTTAGCGGTGTATTGGATATTTAGCTATTACACATGATTTTTTTTTAAATCATATGAACTGCTTTTTCCCTTAGGAAATCATTAGACTCATGATAACTTCACTACACTTCACTTCATTATATTATTCAGGAGCCTGTGGTTCCAAGACTATAATGAAATTTTGAAATTTGCATTACTTC
Source organism: Necator americanus (assembly GCF_031761385.1). NCBI lineage: Eukaryota > Metazoa > Nematoda > Chromadorea > Rhabditida > Ancylostomatidae > Necator > Necator americanus. Next base: position 10,916,360 of record NC_087372.1, on the reverse strand, counting down.
CAATGTTTTATTATGTTTGCGCGCCGCGTGGAATATTGGAACTTACAAAAATTAAAATGAAATAAAATTGTATAAAAAATAATAGACTAAGAAAAAATGTAACAGTAATAAAAGCAGGAGAAGTAATTCACAGTGATTGCAGAAATTCTCAAAATGATAGTTGGATAAAGGTTGAGGTTTTTTTCGCAGATTTTGATGGAATCGCTTGAGAAAAATTACTGCGAATTTGCTCTTCTTCCCAAAATAAAGTCCTAATTCATGTGTTTTGGAGAAGACTTTTAAGAGAAGGACTATCTAATCCTGATACCCCTTCAATGAAAAATTTTCTTTAGGACGTAAGCTTTCCTGGAACGTGGATTTTTTTTCAAGTCACCGCGAAGCAATCCCTTTCCATACAGTATCCGCTAATCCTTCGAGACAAAGTTTTGCCGACGATTTGGTGGGCGAAAGTCGCCAGTGGTCCCCAGTGCCGCACAACTGGAGTGCTGGGTGCCGCCACGAAATTCGATATCGCATTGGTCGATCAGCAAAAATTGTCTGCTATGGCCGTGACCCAGCGCGCCGAATTCGTCCCCTTCTCCTCTCACTAACCGTCAATTAATCGTCGCATCTCGATTATGTAATGAGAAAATGGACGACGTGTTCAATTGAATGGTGGCTTCTGATGAACGGTCTTGACGAGATGTGATGTCATCTGTGGGATCATCGATTAGCTAATTTCCGAGCACTCAACAATTCAGGGATTGAATCGTGTACTACTTTTTCTGAGCAGAACCAAGATTGTTATCGATCTTTATTCTGGCTAACATTTCGGCGTCGTCGCCTTCTTCAGAGCCTGGAAAATCAAAGACACGTGTGATCTACCTTCTCAGATTCGGAGGTTTTTCATCCTATACACAATTAGTAGTCTGTGGCGGTTTAGTCCGTAGTATGTGCATACGCAAAAATGCAGAACTTCCACATTTCGCACATTTTCGCACTCTGCTCCATACAAAGAATTGTTGGGCACGCACCGACCTACACCCTATTTACCACTTTTTAATGGATTGCAAGAGGTCCTTGTTCGAAGTCTAGATGTGGTAATTAATGTCACAAGGACTCAAATTATGTGCTTCATATCAGATTTCTCTCCATTTGTTACGTAATTGGTCTTTCTACGCAACCATATCTTTACCACGTCCACTTTGAAGTTTTTAGCCCAGAAGATATTCGTCAAAACTCCACCCCAGAAAAGTGTATTATGATTACTACTTTATGGTGGGAACGGTGTTTACGGTAGCAAAAAATTACTGATTTTCATCTATCGAGCAGAAAGTGATAGTTAGGAACTCATTCATGCTTTCCTTGTCAGTAAGTGACGTGAAATACCGAAATAGACGAATTTGTACACGACGAAATTACGGTACCTCTCATTTTTCGACCCTCAAAATCCATTGAATCTTTTGATCGATGACATCGTTGCAATAGTTCGGCCCGTTGGTTTTTGGAGGCTTAGAGCTTCTCTGTGGGTCTACGGTGTACAGTATCCATTAAATCCTTGTACTGTAGAAAACTTCGACCATTTGCTGCCTGTTGGTGCAATTGAGAAAATACATCACTTTATATTACTATTATTATAATATAACTTCTTCAAGTTGATTTGATTACTGTAGCGTACAGTTGTCGTTGAGAACAGGTATTTATAGTAAGATAAGTGATTTCTTTCAAAAAAAAGCAGATGTTGCTAAGGTTTTCCTTTTCTAAGATTGGCAAGCTGCCAATCCCGTATCACTTTGGCATTCCCATACGCGCAAACGCTAAATTGCATCCCTCTTCATTCCTCGACATGGATTTTCGAAGGGCCGTGACCCGCAAACATTGTCAGACGACGTATTCGATGATGGTCCCGTTGTCGGTCGACCTCTAAAATCTGGGGCCAAATTACAACAAATCGTGGCCACGCCCACACGATGATGGGTACTCGAAGATGTACTCGACATCGAATATAAATCGATTCAGTTGACTGTTTAGGAGATTGCAGCAGGACCAAATATGATGTTTTTCCAACGTTTTTGATATTTTCTAAAATCCAAATAAAACGCAGAACCATCGCTATATCAAAGATCACGTCGTAAGTACAATTAAACAGAAGTCATCAGACGATATTTTCAAATGAATTCATACACCATCATTAATTATCGCTTTCCATAGAACACTAATTGAATCCTGTAAATCAGGGTAATACTTCGATAGAAGTGATTAAATGACTCAAAAAGTTTGTTATAGCTATTACTTATAGTTAGCACTGTTATAGCTGTTGATGTATGTTTGGTTGTCATTGGCTACGGTATTGAAAGTGAGAATTCAGAATAATGAAAAAGACATTAAAAAGTGAGGGATTAATGTGTGTTATGTAGAGACCAAAATATAATTACCGTATATCTGAGAAAAATATGTTATTTTTTGCATAGGTTTCTATTTCCAACAAAAGGCTGTGTCGCTTCGATCTGTTTTCTGTTTTTTGTTTAATTCGATTTTATGATCGAAGGTGTTTCAAATGATCATATTTCAAACGACACCGTAATCCTCCGGTAGGAAAATTCTATGTTTTGTGAGGACAGTATATAATCAAAGTGCGATTATTTGTAGTGTCCTGAATTCCTCCCCCCCCCCCCTCTGACCTTTCCTTGACTGAAGTGACTTCGAATCTACTTCTCTTTTTCTCTCCCTTTCCATCTTTAACCTCCCTTCTTCCATCTCCTTTCTCTCCTCCTCTATGCAGCATTTTTTTTCATGTAGAAATTTTTTCCAAAAAGAAAAATCCACTATATTTTACTCAGAAGGTGGTGAAGCAATGAGATTAGAGTATTTTTGAGGAAAGAGCAGGAATTAAAACAGAAAAAAGTCAGGAAAAGTAAATCATCACAAATATCTTCATCCAGTGGTGATCTATGCTAACAGCTATTATTGATTGATGAAGTACAAACAAGGGACCTCAGAGAGAGAAAAAACGGTGTCAGGATGGTCTATTCGAGCGAGTTCTGCTGTTTCTTAGCATTGGCAAGGAACGGGCAACTTTATTTGGCACCGACCACTTTTCGTGAGACACCTGGTCTGTTAATATTTTCTTTTTGCTTTTAAACGAAAATGAGAATATGCAGGAAGGTCGGTGCATGGCTTTCTGGATATTGGTGACTTCAAAATGCTAATAACACGGCTCTTTCGTGGATCACCGCCAGAGGATCGAATTTATCTGCGGGATATCTTTCTTCTTGCCGTAGTTCAAGTTTCCAGAAGAAGAACTGTAAATTATCGGCCCCATCTTTAACGGAAACAATTCATCCCAACTTTAAGTATCCCACAGTTAGTCAGGGTAGAAATTCCATACGACCGAGTTTTTCTCCCTCCTGCGATGTTTCGCTCTGCCCGTCGCCATTCTATTGTTTCGCTGGCCGATGACCATCACATCGAACGACTTTTTATGTGACTAAAGTGCAGTTTAATTGTTTTGGCACATTGCCCCAAAAAATGGCATAGTCATAGTCGCAACAACACAACTAACGATTTCGATCGATCGTTATTGATTAGTTGTTGACGAATTGCTGCTTAAAAAACCCCATTGAGCTGTGTAAATAGAGAGCAATGAAGAGCAAAGCGCTGACGCAAGTGCGAAGCGATAGAAACTGTGACGTCATCCAGAGATCAACTTTATCTGATCAATGTTCCAACTTTCCCCTATTGTTGGGTTACAGTAGCCGCCTATTTAAATACTCACTAAAGGACAGAACTAGTTTTTTTTCTAAATGTCTCTAGGTCTTAACTTTTCTTACTATTCTGCGATAAAATTCAAAATCTGACTGAAATTGTCGTATCTGTTTGGTTTTTTAGGCATACTAACTATGCTAACCAGTCAAAGTCAATATATCAATCTTTTAGCAGATCAGTAACTAAATCATCAATAACTTTTGAGAATTCTGCACATCTTAACCGGAGCAGAAAGGGATACAAAGATAGGCGTTTGACCTCTATCAGCGCTCCATCTACATAGTAAACCCATTTTTTTCGCGAAATTTCCCACTAACTTTTCTGTTGAGGGAGACCAGATCCTTTTCAAAGTGAACAAGTTGTGTAGACCTTAGATGACTCAATATCACTTAGCTAAACAACGTTCAACCAATTTTCGCAATGCTTTTTATTCAGATCATACAACGCCAAATTAAATGGCTCAGCACTGACGTCACCACTAGTTGACATACACATACAGTATCCTCTTCATGTTACAGTATCCCATCTCGGTCGAACTGTTCGAGAATGTTCGGAAAGGTTGTAGACACCGGAGACATAATCAAATGATTTGGTTTCGACTTGTGCAGTACCTAAGTATGTGGCCCAGCAAATAGGTAAAAAAAGTTTGTAACTGAATCAGCACCTATCTTTATATCGATATCGATATCATTGATCGAAATTGATCGATTTTCCATTTGAAGGAAAGCAAAAGCGCTTAATATACTTACTAAATGGTTCTGCCTTCAAATGCACGTTAAGGAAGATCTTGGCGTTCGCGTCTCTACAGTATCTGATTCGGAACAATTGCCACTGTTTGATCTACTTCATTATCTCGGTGGAAAGTTTTTTTTCTTCCGAAATAACGAAAAGAATGGTGATGTGTCCTGAACAAAATTGTCAAGTTAAATCCCAGTAGCTCTTGTTCTATTCTATATCTGTTTTGTTGGGTCTCTGTTTTTTTTTCGATGCTGATCATTCAATTTTTATGGCCGGGTGGTCATGCAAATTTCTTGGGTCATAATTATTAAGGAGGGCCGTGAAGGGATCGGCGTACGCTTATCGTGTGACCCTTGCATAAGCAGCACTCGAACTATTCATTATGGTTTGCTATTTAGGGCGATGTTACGCACGTTATTACGATCGTATTTATTCGTTTAGCAGAAATCTATTGCTTCTTATTAGCAATGATTTTTTTGAGAGTGGAGTGGTTGACATTGATTCTCGTCTTTTCTCTCTTTTTTTTTTTTTGAAAAAGGCAACATGGAAATGTAGAAAAAATGACAGAACACCCCCTGTCATCGTATAGAACATTTAATTCTTTTTTTAAATCTATTCACATACACCACAGGTGCACCATAAAGAGAAGAAAAACACACCAATGATTTGATGTATTAAGGTGATGCCTGCTTGAATTTTTCGCTTGAAATTTAATCAGATTTAATTTGGTACTTGGATTTCGTCGTACTGCTATTAAAACTCAATTTTGAAAGGATGAAATTTAGATTATTGGGTTACTTACCGTGGATTCCGCTATTTCAATTCTATTGCTCCGTCTGGAACTCCGAATATATTGCTCAGCACCCTTATCATGCAAAAAAAAATATTTTTGGGCCCACTTCTTCGTCATATTTCATATAAAATTATGCTGATTGATGACGATACCAAACCAGCTAAGTCACATCGAACAGAGATATCTATTAGAAGATAATTCAGACGAAAATTTTCTTGATTTAAATAATTAATTTTTTTTTTGATAATTTTTGGCAACTAACCTACATGAGATGAAGAATTACGCTGAACGTTCTAGATTAGAATAAAAATATGATATATTTATCACCACGGTAACTTCACTTCACTTCATATTGTTCCCGATTTAAAACTTTCAAAGTTCCAGCCTGTGCCTGAAAAACTAGTTATACGCACGAAGATTAAAGCGTTGCGGAAAAAATTTGAAAAATTTGGAAATCAAAAATTTCTCTTGTCTTTTGAAAAATTAAGAAAGATCCCATTTAACTCTCTTCGTATCTGTGATAAAGTCCATTCAAGTTCCGTAATGCGTAAAGAAATAAGTTTTCGTATGTTTTTTTTTTTTGTTTGGTGACTTTTTGTAGTAGTTTTTGCAATAATAATAATAATAATAATAATAATAATAATAATAATAATAATAATAATAATAATAATAATAATAATAATAATAATAATAATAATAATAATAATAATAATAATAATAATAATAATAATAATAATAATAATAATAATAATAATAATAATAATAATAATAATAATAATAATAATAATAATAATAATAATAATAATAATAATAATAATAATAATAATAATAATAATAATAATAATAATAATAATAATAATAATAATAATAATAATAATAATAATAATAATAATAATAATAACAATAATGGTAACAATAATAATAATAATAACAAAAATAGTTTTGCTAAACCTTTTCTACTGAAATCACTTCTCCCCTTTTGCTTTGATATCCAAATGTAGACTTTCCTTTGACAATGAATAATCTTAAATCGTTGAAATGTTTAGGAGTACTTCAATATTTCAATCCAGATTGATAGAATTAGAAAAATATAAAGATTAAATTAAATGTGATCCACAAAGCATAAATTAGATTAATGGCGTAATATTCCACATTTCTTTGCTCTTCCTAACGTTTTTGCATTACAGATAAATTGCTTTTTTTAATTATTATTTATTTGTTAAATTATTTCTAATAACTAGTACTTAAATTTTACTGTTTGGGTACCTCTTGTGATATTCTCATCTCTGTCCATTCGCTCGTAATCGCGTCAATAATTTTGGATATTTGTTGGCGACCTTTGCCATGTGTACTTTTACGATTTCATCGTATTCACATGTCGGTAACCTTTGACCCGTGTGCTTATCCCTTCCTCTGTATCCTCTCTATCGAACTCGGCATGCTCACTCAATCGGTCTGCTTCTCTATGCTTCACATAATCTCTCATCACACACACACGCACATAAATACCTGCCCTAGAAAATTGAATCTGACCTTTATTAGTTCGCGCTATCTGCAGAAACGATGAACGAACGGACGATGTAAACAAATAAAATCATCGAGCGCTATTAGCGACTTCTTATGTGGCTGATGATTTTCAACCAACCACATGCACACACAAATTACACTTCATCCACGCGCAAGAGTTTCTCGTTTACACTCAATCCACACACACGCACGGATATTCAAACAGACACCTGCAACAGACGTCCGATTGCTGAGAGAAAATCATGATGTTAGTTTGAGTCCGATCGCCAACTGTTGCTGTTCGTGAAAAGCACCCGACGCTCAACAAAAGATCAACCGACAACGATTTAGTTTCGTTTTTCTGCCTCGACTCTTGTTCTTTACGGATTTATCGTTGGCTATTGGTCATTGTTGATAACATGTTGTAGAAGGCAGCTAACAAAACAGCTGACCCTATGGATCCTTAAATTTTTCTTTCCTAAACTTTTCGACGGAAAACGATTGCTGATACGTGATCAGTTCGATTTTACACTATTTTGTTGTAATGTTTGGAGTAGTTTTCTCAACAACAGTAACTAAAAATAATGTAATTAATTCGTATTCGTTCGAAAGTTTCACAGAATCCTATCTGACAAGAAATCTAATACGCAATCTGTGTAACGTTCTTCTGTTATTCTCAGCGAAGGTGTTCCCTTATGGGATCATTTCTACTATGCTCATTCATTTTCATAGGTGTTTCTTGCAACTTTCATTTCGTTCATCTCAGTGAAGCAGCTTCACAATCCAGCAAGAAAACAACATTCTCACTTTGAGATGAAGCTCCGCAAAAAAATCCGCAAAAATTGTGATCCCAATTATTTAAGACCATTTCTCTTCTACAACGTTGTTGTTTGGATTTTACCAAGAAAAAAACGTGGTTTTAACGTCAAAACCACGTTTTTTTCTTGGTAAAATCCAAACAAGTGTTCTTTTTCTTCCGAAACCATTTGCTTAGCACTCTCATCCAGAGCATATTGTACAACTTTTTTGCTCACTTTAGTTGAGTTTAACTTAGTCTACATATAATCCCGAAACTCCCGAACACAGCTAAATCGAAGATCACTCCTTTCGACTCGCAAGTTTCCGCGAAGTCAAAGAAATGTCTCGAGGATTCAGCCTACATATTTTTATGTCCAATTTTTGTCCCAATTTCCGATCCCCAGTTGGTTATTTTCAACCTCACATAGCTGATTTGCTGTGTAACCAAGTGTTGACCCCCGCACAATACATTCCAATATCAATAAAATGCAGAAAAAAAGTCATCGCCTTCATCAGTCCATGCTTCTGCTCATTTCTGCTTTTTTTCCGAGCTCACAAAACAGTGAGCTGGGCCCAGCGTTTAACAGAAAGAGTGTGAATGTGTGCAGTTCGGATGAATAGCAATAAATCACAATTTAATGATGTGCATTTTTCCGTCGTGCGCACATCGTGAGGTGAACGAACTCCGCTCTCGCAGTCAGCGCATCATGTCGTTCCAACTGAATAAATAGATGGCTTCAAGTGTTCCTGTCCATCTACGTCTCTTCCACCTTCTACTACATTCTCGTTTGAATTGTACTTATGAGCTATATGTGAGTGAGTGAGTGTATGTGTATGTGGTGTGTCCTATCAAAAGATCGTCTCTTCGCCTTCGCGGTCTGGCGCACTCGATCGGTTCACGTACTGCCTCGCCTTTGAGTTAGCTGTTTTTATTTGATTTCGCTGACCCCGCCGACGCCGCAGCCGCAACAGCGCGACACATTGGCACAGTGCCCCGGCCGATGTCCACTCGACAAAAGGCGTCCGTTCGTTCGTCGGGACGAACCGGTTCGATGTTGTTTTCATAGGTCATCGTTTTGTTCCCCTCATATCTGTCATTCCAACGCTTTTGGGCTCTCTAATAGGTTTAAACATCCAAGGGGCTATGCTAGGGTAACATTTGGGTCTGTTGTGATAGATTTTTTTTGCTTTGCTTTGCTCCGTGTGTCTTCCATTTAATATCAGGCTGCAATTACAGAAGGAAGTCTCTCACTGCGTCCCACTTATTCTTTCACACTACTCAAGCCCTGCTACACTATTTTATTTGTTTGTTTATTCACCTATGGTGCATCAAAAAAAAAAGAAAAAAAGAAAACAAATTTTGTCAGAGTCAGAAATTTTTACAAAAATCGAGTCCTAATTTACTGTTAATGGGATCAAGCGTTTTGCTTTCTGTGGCAGATAAAACATTGAACATTATAACATTTAAAAGACTAACATAGAATGATTTAATAGACTTCCAGAATATTTGAATTCTTGAAGCTTTGAAAAATTATTTTTCAGATCAATCGCAGAGTAACCGTCGGTGATGTTCTAGAAATTATCGTTTTTTATACGTACAGTATTCTCATTTTAATGTGCGTAACAGTAAATCGGGGGTTACGGAGTTGTCGGATTTCTTGAATAGTGAAAATTTCTGAAAGATTAGTCATTCAACTTGTTTTGTATGCTGCCAAATTGGATCACTTTTACTTTGTAAGATTGGTACGTGAAAGGATGTGAAGTCTTTTTTCATGGAAAATCTTTTAGGACTTTTTTTTCGAAATTCGAATGCTAACTACTATACTGTAAACTATATGAGAATTTCTTAGAGTTTCATAGATTTCGTGGTCGTGCAGTTGGCAGCTTGCCAGTTCTTCTTCGCTTGAATAGACATAATCTATTTCCAAGTAATTAGCCAGTCAGAAACAATCTAATGACGACATCTATCCAGAAGATAAGCGCTAGAGTAATCGTTGATCGAGCAAGTTGCTTTGTCTTTTTTTCGTCTCTGCTTCTCTGGAGCCCTCTTAGGCTAGCTTTGTTCTTTTTTCGTGGCTCTGCTGTTTTTTGGTGATTGTCCTTAATCTATTCAGCCTTTTTTCGTTTTGTATCAGTAGGCAGCTAACTTTAGCAATCTCTAGTTATTCTCTGCGAAATCCTAAAATTCTGAAAAGCTTCCTAAAATCATCCAGATCTTATCTACGATGAAATATTTCCTTTGGATCGATACAGCATTTTCACCTTAGCTACCAGCATGTGCTTCCTTTAGACACGGATTAAAATTTAAAGACAAGGATTAAAAGCACTGAAATTTTTCGCGGAAATGTAAGGAGATTTTTTACCTTACTGATTGTTACGGCAGTAGATTTATTCCTTGCGGCCAACGTTTCAATTCTTCCGTCTTTTTCGGCGGCCCAAAAATATTTGTTCTACTTGCGTTTTGAGCCAAGAAATGTGTCGCCTCCGTGTCTGGCATCCCATCTCTGTAACACAAAATATTCCTAACATATTATGAGATCTCCAAGTTTTTGAAAAGAAACAGAGGACATGGAAACGGGTCAAAGTCTACTCTGAAATGCCCTTTGCCCTTTCAGAAGAGTCAGCTAAATCTCACGCCACGTTCTAAAACTATGAAGGGTTAAATGAAGATGTCTTTGAGGCCAAGGATAATGATAGGTTACGTAGAATGTCAAGAGAAAAAAAAATTATCGGAATGGCATCCGCTGCAGTGCCGTTAGGATTTTTGCGGATCTCCGCCGAAGAATTCCGCGATGCTCGCATATCTCTGATGATTGATGGCTGCCATCCTGATGAGATTCTGCGGTTTCGGCGATTCAGTAAAATTAGAAGTTTTATGTGATAGACGAGTGTTTGGAAAAAGGTCGAGGCCTAGAATCCTGCAAATTTTAGAAATAGCTCACGAAATACCTTTGGCTTATTAGATAGCCTTTCCATCGGTTTTTTACCGCAGTTGATCTATTAACAACAGGAAAAAAGTCGTGTTCCGGAAAAAAATTTCAATTTATTTGGTCGGAGTCTTATTAGAGAATCTACTTTTCTTTCGTTCTGGTCCCACCGGGTTCAAGTCATTTGCTATAAACACAGCTACTGACTGAAGAAGGGAAAAGAAAATCTGTGATTTTTTTTTGGAAAATTTTGGAAAACTTTGTCCGCAAAAGCTCATTTGACTTTTTCTCGGCCACTAAGCCCTATTCCTTAACAAGCATTTTATTTTTAAGAAAAAAAAAGCCTGAACTAAAGCGTTGCTTTCCAACACCTAAATCCTAACTGAGTTTGAGGCATTCCGAGACTCACATGATGCACAAATACCTCACATCCTATGAGGCCTACGCATTTTGCCTCGATCTCCACTTCCGTTTCCTAATACCTAATATCCAATAATGTTTCATTGATCTTAGCACATTTCGTTATCAATTCGAAAATATCCGGCACATGCGACTACCGTAGCCCCAACTGCGGGCTTAAAATTCAAAAGGACCCCCCCCCCCTCCACGCCAATTAACCTTTGAATTCCTCCACTTCTCGCCGGTTCTCATAACATCAAGCTTCGTATTCAGCACACACATACATGCATACATACACCACGTATATTCAAATGAGCCTTTCACTACGGCGTCGACAAAAAAAATCGTCGGGGGAGTGTCCAGCCAACCCTGAGTTGGTTGCGCAACCACAGTTTGAATTCTGCAATTCGTGGTTTTTCGACGGCGCGGCCACGCCCACTTCGAGGAGAGGCTCTGGGCGACGGGATTACGGTAGCGCCGGCGAATTCGTCGCTGAGTTGAACTCGACGACGAGCAGTTGGCAGTTGTTTCTTTACTCATTTCTTCTCTTGCTATCTGTGCTCTTTTAGTACATAGATCTAAATGGGTTACTAGGATGCGATGACGTCATCGTTGAATTTATTCCTTGTCTGCGTCGCGTTGCCTCAGTGATTATCCCCCATTAACGGAATACGCCTAACGTTAGCATCATTGAGCTGAGCAGAGATTTACTAATACGCAAGAATATCATGTTTATGACTATTACTACTAGCACTACACTATTACTACTGTATAATAATAATGTATAATTGATTTTTGGATGATCCAAGCTAAAATATTACCTGAATTCACCTCTTCTTCTTCGATTTTTTAAAGACGCATAATTTTTTGATCAATGAGGTCTCACCTCCTAGTACGTTTGAATGTTCCTCGTTTCAAGAGAGTTCAAGTATCTTTTTTGGTATAGAGTGTGATAACCATTCCTACTTTATTCTTTTTCCGCTTTTTTCAAAAATTGTGTTGCTTTTTTGAAGGAAACCTTGCTTCTATCAACGACACTGTTCTTTTTTTTATTTGCGCGGATCCTAGTTGTTGTTTTAGGATTTTTAAAAGATTTTCTTATAGAGGTGGGATTCCTGCGTCCACTTTTATTCCCTGCACATTTCTTTTCTTCTATCTTATTTCTATCCACCGCTCACCGTATCATTCCTCCGTGCTTTTTCTCATCCTCAAAGTAACCTCAAACGATTCATAAGCGCTGAGAATTTAACGCCATCTTTCGAACAGATAGTTATAGTTTAAAAAAAAACCTTTATCGATCCTTTTTCGTGACGCTAAATAGATAGTTGTTCTGCGTTTAAGCACTATTCTTTAGGAATAAATGAACAGAAATTTAATACGCAACATTCTGCACAGAATCTAACCCTAGGCAAGAGAAGAAACGGAAATGTGACTGAGTCGCAGAAGTTAAACACAAAAAGTGGATTCACTGAGAACTACACTGAAACCTCACCTTTTTTGTACTCTTAAATAAAGAGTTCTAACAAAGAATATCAAAAATAATTATTTTAGAATCGCACCATTGAGCTCTTCTTGCCGGGAATGTATTCAATGGAATAACAGTAATGGCGCTGAGTATTAGTGAAATAATGGCGATTAGAAATTGTTGAACTCTGAGTTCACCTCCCAACTTACTACTATCCGTCCTCATTCTCACCACCTTCTCATGCTTGCCTGATTCGATGAGATTCATCGTAACTGACAAGGGTCATGATGGCAAGCGAGATGTGCATGTCTCAGCTGCCTCGTATTCATAACCTCGTTATGTAAATTAGCCTCGCTAGAAGCTCTGAAGCACGGATTTCACGAAAGCATCCTCTTAATAAGGGACGAATCGACGCTCATAACCATACAGCCACTTCACCGGTTCGACCAGAAACCAACACAACACGAACGGCCAGCAAGGTGGCATTGGCTTTTCGGTGATGGCCTGCCTGGATTGAATCGGCACGGGTCACCATATGTCGTCGCTGTGGAGGAGGCATTTTTTGTGCGATGAGAAGGGGGATCGCCTCTGAGCTAGAGTGAGAGACAAAATGAGGAGGGTGAGTGAGCAACACTCGCCACACACACACACACACTCTCTCACTGTCTTTTCCGTCCTCTCTTAATTGCTCCACATCCACACTGGCCATTCCACTCGATTCCAATCGATTATTAGTTCTTTTGTCGAAGTTCGTCCCACATAATATTTGCGAGCATAGGTCGTGGGCAGAACGGGGGAGGTGAAGAATAAATGCTCAAGTTGAACTGCGACCTTTTCGAGCTCCTTCCTTGGTCATTTCCTTTTCTGGATCTTTCCTGGGTATGCATTATTGCCGAGTTCTCCATAAACTCAGTTTCGACCATATCTGTGTAGAGCCTGTGGTGTTCTAGAAAATGTACAGTTGGTCTGTTCTCTTTTTTTATTCCTATGGAGTAGTAGTTTTCCACTGTTTTCTGACTCTGTATACTTTTTTTCAGCTTTCCGAAGTCTTAGTCCCATTTAATGCATGGAAAACTTTCCGTTCTTCTGTTTTCTTATCTACTCGATCTCGACCTCGACCTTATGGCGTAAAGCTGCAGTTTTACCTCTAGGAATACGCAATGTCCATGGAATAGTTCACCAACATGACTGTAACGGAGGCGGTGACACGTGCACATTTTCAGAACCATAAACAATCTTCTCATTAGAATAATTTGAAGAATAACTCATGTTTAGGAGCAGTTGTTCACGGTTGTTGTTAACAAAAAAAACACTAACATATTTTAGAATTGCCGTCTTTAACTCCTACATGGTTTATTCTATCAGTTCCCAGCAGACGGGACAGAGTTTCCTAGGAAAAATTTCCGACATTCTTGGTGGGCGGTATTATTTCTTTTCAAGGGAACTCGTCGACCCACCCAGACGAATACAAATTTTTTTTGGTGTCCAAACCGTAGAACAATTGTCCATTGTCCATCTGCTGATCGTGAAGGATGATTAGAAAGTTTGTTTACGGAAAAAACCAGCTGTTCAAGTTCACTAGACAGTTGAACTGAACTATTCATTATTTGTCAGCTTGCTTATTTTAAACTTCTCTCTCCAAGTGATTCTGGAAGTCTCCCAAGAGATTTTCTCATTTACAATGTCTACGTGAGACAATCTTGACATTTTCTATAATTCTTGGCAGCATTCCAATTCGCTCGATGTTTTCTTCACCTCACCACTGTAATAAATGGCAATTTTTCTTGGCGATTTCAAGTCGAAATCGTCTTCATTTTCGCCAGTATCGAATCGCAGCTAATTTCACGAGTTGTTATCGTCGAACAGGGACGATACCAGTATTTCCTCGAGTCGAAAATCTATGATTAGGTCCGCTCGCGATGTTCGCACTTTTTTTGTGGAACACTTTTTCTTCGCCGACGCGACTTAAAAAGAGAAGCCGACGCCTACAGGATTCGGTTTTTTCGACGGTTTTCTGTTCAGGACCGACAAATACCATTGAGGCGGCGGCTGAGTGATGATGACATAGGTGTATCGGCACTTGTCAAAGAGCAATGAGCTGAGATACGCGTCGGCTCCGAGAAATTTGCTCAGAGCGCTCTTTAACGAGCAAATTGATGGGTTGTGTCAGGGTAATTAGCGAATTAGTCAACGTTGTAGATGGGTTAATTTTGGAAAAACGTAGAAATATCGTTTGTTGACATCAGCGGATGGAATTCCCATTAATTTTCCCTGCATCGTAGCTTTTTCTAATATCATGAAAAGATGGCAAATATTTTTCCTGGATCATAATTTGGCTTAGGACAGATTATATTACAGTAACGTGGATCATCATCTTGACGTGTTTCAAAACCCAACTTAACTCCTAGTATTTCCATTTAGATTATAGATCCTTGAGGAAATAAAGCCCTAACCAATCAGTGCGTATTTTTTCTGTTCCACTCGAGCATGGGCTTGTATTAATAACTTTTTCGCTTTTCTGCGCTAACCATTGAAAATGTGCTGTTCTGCCACAGATAAATCCCAAATTTTCTTCTTCTAACTAACTGGTTCTGGAATAATCCGGGTCCCTTTTCTATGGACCGCAGTTTTCCATTTTTCTGCAGCAGGATCGAATCACTTTCTTAGCCTAGGTATTTTCGCTAGTCTTTTGTAGTTAGTTTACAGTTTGCAGTTACAGTTTTTTTAAGGATAGTTTTATCTTTTGATTACTGCATAGAAAATTTTGGGTAAACTAAGTGTTTACTTCTTAAAATGATAACCATTTTTCTGAATACATTTAAGACCGTGTTTATGGAAAAGTTCTGGAAGAGGAAAAGTTTTTTTTTTAATTGTGTAGAAAATATTTGTCACTAAAACTTAACGCCTGACCTTAATGTGCTTTGAACTTTGATCTTTCCGACACAGGAAGCGTAGAGCGAATGAGAATCTTTCAGAAGCGCATTGAACGTTTTTAGCGCCCGTTTGATCTAGTCTCTAGATCAAGCCGCCGGTGCTCTTTGGATTCTACACACCTCGAGCACTTCATTATCAAATCTAATTTCGCTACGTTATCCGGAAATTAATCGTATACCTAGAGGAAATTCGTAAATCGCAGTTGATGCTGGCTAATAGTTTTGTCACGTCACAGTTCAGTAAGATCAAATTGATCATCGACTGTGTAACTGCTAAAACCGTGCCGCAAGTTGTGTTGCGGCATAGTGTTTGTCTTATAATAATTGGAAAAAAAACCCAGGTTTATCAATCTAGTCTCGGACCTTTTCAATCGGCTCCGTTGTTGGACAGCTGATACTTTTAGCACATTTTCTTAATGTAGTTCAGTAAGCGTCAGTCCCCTTACAACGCGAACGCTGGATTTCCCTAACGTGCGTCTGTAGTTCCGTCTGCATTTTAGCCATACCGTTACCGGTTTTTTCGCTTTTCATGCGAGTTTTCAACGCTCACCACGCGCTTCCCGGTTCAACATCCAGATCTACACTCAGTCATTTACTGTTGCGATTTCTTTTTTAGACCTAAGTTCTTGGAGGTACGAAATTCTGAAAAAAAAAAACACTGAAGAGTCCTCTCATCTCTCAAAAAAAAAATCCTCCTCCATCGAAAACAACTTTGGAACTAATCGTTCATAAGTTTAGTTAGGTTTCCTGGTCTTTTATTTTTCAAAAATATGAATGTGCAATGTTGTAAATAGTTTGAGTTCTTTAGAGAATACTGTAGGTGCGGTATGATTGCATAAAGTTATACAAAAGATGCACAAAGGCGCAGGATAAAGAAAACTTAACTGCTCAGATTTGGAAGGAAGAAAATCAAAAAAGTTAGGTTAGGTCGAGTTAATTACTATTGGACATCACCGCATTATAATTGTCTTCGGTACTTCCGCAGCACAATATGGATTCAATGAGAAAATATTCCTTTCAATAATCTCCTCTTCTTTCCTTCTCATATTTTTTCTTTGCATTTTGTTTTTTTCTCTCTAGTAAACGTCAAAAGCAATTTTATCCAGCGACCTGATTCTGAACCGTGAATAGTAGCGTGATGAATCTTTTTTTCTTACGGCAGCTGCTGCCATAGTGCTGATATTCCGTTGTAACCGTAAACCGTGACGAAAGTAGAGCTATTTGGCAGATAGATATTTGATGAATTTTTCTCGAGCACATTTGAATTGCTTTCATTACAGCGCAGACCATGCCTCAGGATGCACAGGTGGCGAAAGTGTCAATAATTAGGCGTAAAAATGTGGTGGGCGGAGCCAATGTGGACGAGATAGGGGCCCGGCCGGAACCTGTTAAACCAGATTGATATGCTCTGTTATTGGTGGGGGATCTGTTGGCTTGTCAAAGAAGTGCGGTTGATCCACAGCACTTGCCGATGGTCCGACGTGATTTCACGCGCTTATCCACCTGAATAGCTTTGATATTGATCTTCAGGAATTTGTAATGAAGTTAGAAATAATTCCTATAAAAAGTCGAACCTGACGGTCCTTAATGAACCCGCCGATCCTAGAGGGTTAGCGCTCCAAAAATTTCGCCGCCGTCCATCCGCTCGTTTAGCAAGTTTTTTCACAGCAGTTTCTCTGTGATGATCTCGTTTTTTCACATTAATATGATAGATTCGGCGACGTTAATCCAACTAAATGTTTGAGATCGAATTCGCACGAAATCATATCTTTAAACAGCCGCTCAGCTTACGGTAAAAACGATTGTGAAAACTGTGTTTGTGTGTTTGTGTGTGTGTGTGAGTTGCACTTTTGCAAGACCAATGCCGCCTTTTTTAGAGACATACATATACCGAAAATGTCATCGGTGAACGGCGGCTGTTGAAAAAGCCAGCTGTCGGGAACGCTACGACGCGGCGCCGGCTGCGGCAGCGTTTTTAGCCAAACAAAACAGTAACTTCGATGAACAGGATATGCTATGATGGATTCGGCGTTGAATGTACGTCCGCTAACTATTTGTCGAAAATCGAAATCCACCGCTCGAACAGGGCGCGCTGGGGCTGGTGGCGCAGCAGATGCACGGGGTTCGCTGCGAAACATCTCCGAAAAATGCGAAAAGTGTGGAAAAGCGCGAGCGATGGTCGCTAGAATCATTTTTCGATACGATTTATACTCGATACTCATTGATTATGCGCTGAAATAATTTCGACAGCAACAGCAGCAGCAACCGTTCTTCTCGACAACGTCGCAATCACTTGATCGGACCATCATCTCAACCTTTAATACAATGGTGGGCTATTTACATGCTTTGAAGAGAAATTTATGGAGAAGTAACAGAAAGAGAAAAAAGTTGCCGGCTATACAGTTTGTTTCAAAATCGACCATGTATGAAATCAAAGGTACGGTAGGGATTAATTTCTGTACCCTGTTAAGGCGCATTTTCGAGAAATCCCGCCGAATCTTCAAAATGATGTGTTTTTCCATCGCCGTTACCCTTTCAGGTTTAGTGTATTTTAATTTCATGTTATTCTGTCTTCTAGGAGTTTCTTTTAGAGGAGGGGGATATTATTCATACTATTCTGTTTGGTCTCTGTTGGGGAATGTCTTGTCGTTATTATTTTTTTATCATTCCTTCATTGCCGTAAGGACTATTTTCCAGTTTCTACGACCTGTTCGAAGGTTACAACAAATAGATTAGGTATCCTTTAGTGGTTGGTAATTTGTGGAGTTTGGTAGAGCTCTGAACATCGCGTTGTTCCGTGGAGGATAATGTTTCTTTTGTTCTTGTTTGGCCTTCCAGAGTACCCTCTAGACATTTTTCTTCCTAGAATTGGGATGTCCCGAAGAATTTCCTGGGATTAGCTTTTCATTGTGCCTATTAGCAGGTGTTTTGCACACAATTCAGTCCAGAATCCTCTAACTAGTTCATGTTTTCGAGCGAGTTGTTTACCTGGCTGCAGTGTGCTCAATGGTACTCGCTTCAAAAAGCAGATTAATAGGTGTATAAGTGGATATGCTAGAATACTCCAGGCATTTTTTTCGAATGGTGATTTTTATCCAAATTTCATTTGAGGAACTCTTGGAGACAGAATGGTAACTATAAACTGCACGAGAAGGTGGTGTTCCACATGCCTATTTTCGTTACAGGACCTATCCTCAATTTTGTATCTGTTTCAGCGACCCTGTACAAGATTCATCTGGACTCTATAAGAAATGATTGCTTCGTTCATCCTAAATCTCCAAGATTTAAGGGGAAAAAAAAGCACAGCTAAGCTCATTAATTCAAAAAATGTTGTTAGATTAAGTCAGAAGGTTCTAGCTTTATTATAGAGCTGTGACATTTCTGTAGAGCAGTATTTGTCCGATAAAGAAAGACTGTTTCGAAATGCAAGTACGACAATTCACTTTCCTTCTGTGGATACGATTCCACCGCATCACTTTCCCGTTAGGACCTACTTATGCGTTGATTATCGTTATGGTATCGCTTATGAGTCTCCAATTATTTTGCGAAAACTATATGTTATTCGTGATTTAATCATGGCGAAGATTTCCAAATCCGGCGCAGCGATACTCGCCAGCCGCACCAGTCTGTACGGGTTTTCAATGCAGTCTACACTATTACCAGTTAGTGGTCTCAAGTGGTCATAGCAGCTGGAACCGCTCGAAGCGACGTCGCACTGGACGAGTACGGTATGCGTGTAAGTGTTGTTAAGTTCTTCGTTTTCTTCTTTCGCGTTAATTGCTATGCTAGGCAGTTCTTCATTTTGATTCATGGCCTTTTCATTCACCGTGTTCTGGAGCATCCGTAATCCTATGCAGTGACAGTAGTTGCGGCTACGGTAGTTTCCGCTTTAGGACTTGCACGCATTATGAAGTTGTTTCCTGCGGCTTTAACAGATTTCTGCCCATTTACGAACTACTTTCTTTTCACATTGTGCTTAGGGATTATAAGGAAACAGTCGCTGAAGCGAATTCAACAAATTTACTGGCAGGAACGATTCTACAAAATTTGACAAGTTCGCAGATCTTTTTTTCCGGAGGTCGCTGGAGGCATCATCTCTCATGTTTTTTTTTTCTCATGATATTGTGTTTGTGTGGTTTGACCAGCCACGTAGTTGACTGCTTATTCGTTGCTTCCTTTGAGCGTTTTAGCGTCAATGGTTCCCGCGTCTGGTTCTTTACTTTTTGTATATGTGAAAATAAGTAGTTCAATTGTCCACTGTTACTTCCGTTCAACTTTGCACAACAGCTACATTTGTCGAATGTTACAGAGTAGTTGATTATGACACAAGGGAATCATTCCATGTGATCTAATCCCTTGTGTTGCAACGGACGCACAAGTCTCTCCAATAAACGTAGGATCAAAGTATTAAACTACGGTTTAACACACTGGCTTCTTCACTTCAACGATCGGTTTCCTTATAGGCACCATCGAAGGCAAGGGGAGATGTTTTCCAGGATCGCATTGACATTCCCTGCAGCTGACGGTACCAGCACTGATCTTTTTGATCCATTCACCTTTGTTCCCCATCCTGGAACTTCGCATTGTGTACCTTTTTTTGTGTGAATGAATTCGCTTCGCGCGCAGTGAGAGCATCGTTTAGCGTGCCAACAGCCGTCGAGTAGCACTCGAGATTTGAGTGATCAAGATCCGGAAGCGAGCGTCGGCAGTGGTCGTCGCGGGATCTGTCGTGGTGGCAACGACAGCGCAGCTGGCGGCCAGGGCGCCCATTCGCGTCCGCGGCCATCGCGCGCAGTCACTCAAGCAGTTTGTTTGCTTTTTGTATCTTTTGTTCCGGTCCCTGACTATTTCCTCGGCTCTCAGCGCTCGGCTTCCTCCTCCACATGGCGTACTGTCTGCGCACAGCAATGTTTGCGATTCTCATTTCAACTCCATTCAATTCTTGTCAAACACCGGCGCGTTTTCGTTTTGATTTCTAGAACGAACTACCAGCGCCGCAGTCGCACACACGAAAACATCGCCAATTTTCGCGTTAGGCAACCAGCTTTTTCGACACTCACTCGTTCACGAGGCCACTGGGTGACTTGGATCAGTGCCAAGGCTAGCAAAAAATGCTGCCCCATATCGGACACTCAGCACAAGGTCAATTGTTGCGAGCCAACGTACGGCGCTGATTACAATGAGCGATGGTTCTTTTTGCGTTATTGCTACCTGTATTGTATGCGAAAGTGCTTGT
Organism: Necator americanus; assembly: GCF_031761385.1. Classification (NCBI taxonomy): domain Eukaryota; kingdom Metazoa; phylum Nematoda; class Chromadorea; order Rhabditida; family Ancylostomatidae; genus Necator; species Necator americanus. Next base: position 10,895,821 of record NC_087372.1, on the reverse strand, counting down.
TCTGTTGCTTTATTTCGTCTCTTTAATTTGTTACTTGGACTTCGTATTATGTGAGCTCTCATTTACTACAAAATCATGCATAGCGCACTTTTTCATTTTTATTTGTTCACCTGTGTTTTTCACTTTCGTTACGGTTAAATGGCTGGTTACGACCCTTGTTAGTGAAACTGTAGTCAGCTCTCTTATGTAGGGGATTTTCTTGCCTGTTCTTGTTTGGGAGCTTTTACAAGAGAGCATACAAAAAAACAACCGTATCTTTTTTCTGAGTGTTCTTTAAGTTTGCAAAAACTGTTCTACATTCCTTAAAGTAACGCTCAAAAGTTTGATTTTTTTCTTCATATCTCTAAAGCTTGAGACTACAAACGGAAATCCTGACGAATCCAGAATTAAAATTCTCGTATGAATTTTTTAATTATATATTTGCCTCTCTATTGTCCTTATTGTTACAGTACTAACGGACTTAGTGAGTAGGTATGTGCTTTTATTTACGCGCCTCTTTTAATTTTTAAGTGCACTCGTTCAGAATAGAAATCAGAGCAATCCAGTCATAGTACGTTGCATTAATGCCTTGTTGAGAACTCCGCTCACATTCCCTGCTAATTTTTTCTTCTTAATTAGTATATTCTACTCTTTTAACTACTCTTGGATGCTTCATCTAGGGCAACGAGCATATTTCGAAACTAGTTTAGTATGACATGTGACATAACCCAGAAATTCCTATATTTCACCTATTTTTGGAACCGTATCTAGAAAACACTTATCATCAATGCTGTTCTCGAAATACGTCTGCTACTGATTATGTGGTAATGGATCCTTTAAAAAAAATTGAAAAAGAAAGAAAAAAATTAACATGTAGAGAAGGCTAGTTTCAGTGTGTTGTGATACGGAGTCAACAGTGACCTATACGATGTTCTTGTATGTTCGCCTGCGTCTCTCGCAGCCACACTATCTATGGATGTTATGAGCGTCTGTGTTTTACGAATAGTGATAATAGAGGTCCTAGGAAGATTTCAACGCTTTTAGAAAACGATCGTGTTTCCGTGCGTTTTCTAATCTTTCCGTACGTTTTTTGTTCCACTCAACTGTAACTGGAACATGTCTTTTTTTTCTGATTTTTCTCTTCTTTTTGAAACGTTGTTTGATTGTTCCTGGAAGACCTCTCCCATTCATGAATACAGTTTTTTTCAAAGAAATATCGAGTTTTAAACTTTCTATATACTCCTGATATCATTTGTAGTCTACTGACTATGGGATATTCGAGAAATTGCATTTAATATTTTATCTCCATGCTTTAATTATAAATTTCTTTCCGTAGGTCGTAAGGTAGAGACCATAGCGTGTTTCGCCACAGCTCATCGTCGACGAGTTCATTTCAAGTGGTGGTGGTTTTGATCCCACGATCTGTCCTCCCTTCTCAATGAAGTTTTAATAGCGACCGGTTTTTGCCCCAAACATTCGCTATAAACATAATAATCGCTGCAAATACATAAATTTATGTTAGTTGCAGGAACTTTTTGAATTTTTTTCCTTTTTTTTTGAATTAGTCATGTAGTCAAGTGTTGTCACAAGTGTTAGACTCTTAACTTCACCAATTAAGGAATACATTTCAATTAAGCTTTAAATCCGTGTTGGATGTGATTACAGTCTCACACTGGTGTATCCAAGTCTGTTTTGGTTTCATTTCTAAAACGGATTTCATTTTTAAAAACTGAAATAAATGCCCTTCTGAATGCCTGAACATGTGGACTCGGACAAGTGGAAACGGTTTCAATGAATTCACCGCGGCATTCATTTTTCAAGTTTGGCGCACGATACGCTTAGCTCAGAGATGATATCTAATCCGAGCGAACCGCTGAATTTCGGGCTTGCTTTCGCTTCTATGGGGTCGAGTGTTTCCACGTTGTCCTACATCCTAGTAGCTATTATTTCAGAACAACAGCATTTACTAAGAAACAAAGAATCATACCTTTCTACCCTAAAAATCTTGCTCAGAAAGGCGAGTAGAGGAAAGAATATGTTCCTTATGGAGAAGCAGAACGATTAATTATTTGTTTTAGAGATGGTTCTGGAACCGCTCCCTGAAAATTCTTCCCCGCGCAAATTTTTCCTTCTCTTTACAAATATTGCTAGGAAATGTTGATCGACGAGGTTATCTGGAAAGAAAAAAAAAGAAAAAACTCAAAAGAATGTGCCCGTGAAATCTTTTTTTGTCGTTTTTCTGGAGGAGCCTTGTCGATCGGCGCAAAAATCGCTGTTCAGACAAATCGAACTAAACTGAACCTTCTCTCGTAATTTGCGTTTTCGTCATTTAAGAAAAAAACGATGTAAAGCGATGTTTTACAGGTGATTTTTTTTCACAAAGGTTTAAACGTTATGTCTGTTTGTCAAGCCTTCGAGCTCCATAATTTGTTTTTGTCAAGCCTTCAAGCTCCATAATTTGTTCAGTATTTAGCGAAAATTTTGATTTAAACGGTCCTTCCGCTGTAGAGGCTCCGCATGGCCAGTGAATTGCTACGGCCTTGAATTCAGTGCTTCATTCAAACTGCTAAATCCTTTAGTGAAAAGTTGTGATTCTTTTGCATTTTGCCGAACCCTTCCCAGCAACGAAAAACAAAGTTGTTGCCGAAGAAAATTATCAGAAGTTCGTTCAAAGGCGTTTAGTTCGGCAGAGTTAATTCCCAACGCCAATTGCGTATTCTTTTTTCTTCCCATTGCATTGAAGAGGAAGTGAATTGACGTGTAACATGTGCGATTACATCGAAGAAAAATTCGTTGACGAATGAAATCGATTCTCAAAGTGCCGTACACCGGTTCAAACAGTTGAATAAACATTGAAAAACGTCAAGGCAAAGCATTCGCAAAGTAACAGTTGTCGAAAAGGAGCAGAGTATCGCTTGAACAGTACATCTCATATTTGTTTTGTAGATTTTACAGAGGTTCTTTTTTTTCTTCATTTTCTATCTGAACTTCTAATTAAAACATTCTTTCTCTCACACCCTATTCACCACTCACAATCTCTGATTCGCTCTTCTCTCTTTGTAAAACTCATGTGTCGTGTATGTGTTGCGGTTCCAGTTTTTCTTCTAATAGGAAGTTACGAAAAGATCAGTGGGATTCTTTTTGATGATTACGGGACGAAGGTAGCAAAGTACTGCCATTTACTGTATGTTGCTCCCGAAACCTTCAGGGTACCTTACACGATCACCTGCACAATACATCTCACTCTTACTTGTCGGTGTTTTCCACCGTCGCATTATAATTAAATTATGTATTTGTTAAAAAAAAAAACAAATATCGAACAGCAATTATCCCAATTTGATGGGTGGACGTTGTTGAATGGTTATGGTATTTGATGCATGATATTTACACAATTCACTCACTCCTTTTTATGTTAGAATTGGGCCCGGATGTGCTCAACGAGTGAAAGGTGTAGAAGGTAATTAAGTGGATGAACTACGAATGACTAATGGAATTTCCTTTATACTTAAAATTTTCTTGAACTTTAGGATCCCAGAGAACGAGTCTCTCTTCATGAACATGAATAAACAAATCATTATTTTGTTGAAAGTAGATTCTATTCTATTTCTATTGAGTAGACAGGTTTTTCCTGTTTGTGATAAACATTTCAGGGAGCAATTAAATCTTTAGAATTAGTATATTGCACTTACTTTCACTAATGTGAAAAATGAATGGAAGACACTAGTAACGCAAATTCTTCAACACAAATTCCTTTTTCTTCTTCGTTTTTTTTTGTCGAAGAATTAGCTTGGTTACTGTGCAATTATCCCTTAACAAAAGTTAATTGATTAATAAGGAGATGACATTCGAATTGTTTCATAATCTTGTTTAATTTGAAAGTTGAAGCATATCTTTCTCATTCATATTTCGTTTTACTGCAATCCTTACTTCAAAACCGGAAGCTAAGGAACTTCCAAAGTGCCGGAAATGGCGAGCAGCGTTTGCATCTTTGGAGCGCAAATGATTTAATATTTTCTGTTTTCAAATCCTCAGCGAGTTCTACTCTCCGCAGCTAACTGTTCATCACCTGAAATGAAGGAAAAACAGTCTATTTCAGTTTTATTCTATTTAAGCGTTTTGCCCATCTTCTACGGCTAGATTCTCAGTCTGCATGCTCACTTTTTTGCAGTAGAAAGCATATCCTTGTTTGAGGAAGTTCCTAATGATTCTTGTGGATTAATTCCCTACTTTCTTTGGGCACAGTTTTTCTATAGGATGATTGTTGTTTGCGACAGTAAGGTTCAGCTGTTCACTAATTCGTGTTTTTAACGTCGGGATTCGTGTTTAGCGTGACCGCGCTAAAGCACAGCTAGATAGTGATTAATGGGTTTCACATGAACATGAGAAATGTCGCGTCCTTGGCATTGCTGAAAACTAAAGGTTTTGACGGTAAATTTCCAACATTAGGACGGATCTAGTTATGGTTAGCAGCTGAACGCAGTGATCGCTTTGTTGATCCGGGCTGCGCGCTCGTTGAAACGAAGAGCGCGGAAATTCGGGAACTGCATTGGAGATGGTTGATGACGCGCCGGTGTTCAAGAAGTCATCTTAACACACACATACTAACGCATATCCGAAACGATTTAGCGCACGGACTTGCGGCTGCTTTGCGGGGCGTTGCGGTGGTGGAGAACGACGAATTCGGGTTCCATACATACCAGTTTTCTGCTAATTCACATACATAGACTCATGAACGAGCGAGCGAACACACTGTTTACTACTCTACAAACTCTTATACTCAACTGCAGCAACAGTGGTTGCGCCGTGAACGAGCGTGTCGTCCACCTCCTCGCGTTCAACGTGTTCACCTACTGTTGAGCGGGTTGTGGATGAGCGAGCGACCAGTACGATAGTTGTGGTGGGAATATAATTGTTTTTTCGATGAGTTGTATAAATAATAATGTCGTTTTCGACTATCCGGTTGCCAAAAGTGCTAATCGACGCACCGCAAACGCGAAAATGCGCATCGCCTCACACGTTTATGTCCGGCCTCAACACATTTATAGTATGGCGTTCCTTGCATTTATTTGCAAAAACTGGAGAGTATCACTTGGATTATGAAGGCCTGATGCTAATAATCTCTTTTTAATGTTTACCTTTCTCTAGGAAAAAAAAGATAGGTATTTATATATTACTTAATCATTTAATACATACAATCCAAGTAATCTGATCTCTGTTTGAAGTCCAAGTGATTTTGCAAAAGAAAAATCATTTCTGAGTAATCCATAAGTTATTTTTAACACCCTTTTTGTCCATTATTGTGATCTACTGCTTAATGCCTAATCGGATATTATCTTTATACAGAATAGATTTGTAAAATTTGTTAAGTGAGTTTACACTTCACTTGGACTTGAGACTTCAGATGGAGATTTTTGGAAAGGATATAGATATTTGTGGACTTCAATTGTTACTCTAAACTGAATCTTCTGTTGTGTATAATTGAACTTCGTGTTGTTCTAATGCCAGTAATTCTTTCTTGATCTTTTGGAACTCAAAGATCAGTACATTTGACAGATTCAACTTTGAACAGTCTATTTGTGGAAATTTCTTTTAATACCGCTATTCCAAAGCTATGAAGTAGTAGATCTTGTTCTGGGTTAAGGTGGTTGTGAAGTGCTTAAAATCGCACTATATTGTGAAGTTCGAAACACTGAGCAATTTTGTTGAGGCGTGTCTAATAAAGGTTTGAAGTGGATCGTGATGACGCTTCGCTAGATGACGATCGACAAATTACCCTGTGAGTTCTGACGAAATATTCACACCGCAATCACTTGCCATCATCCTCACTTTGAATTTTCTCGGACTCCCACAGTCCTTTAACTGTTATGCTGCTATATTCTCTATGCCATGGTTATGTTGCTTTTGACATCTAAGTTTTGCAGTTTGAGAATAATACAGTTCTGGGTTTGTAAATATTGAATGTGTAGAGAGCTAACAGCACCAGTCTTCTCAGTACTCGCAACATTCGAATGATCTATGAGCCGTTAACGCAGTTATAACAAAATATCTGTGCAGCACTACTCCGCTATTTACAGTGATTAATTGGTTTCGAGATATCAAAAGATTGAACGTCAGTAGTGCTTCGTTTTTATTCCTAAAAATCACAATTGAGCGAAAACTGTCAGTCAAGATGTTTTCAAAGACAGAGTGAAACGCAGTTACTGTTTCCCAGTTGGACCAGACTAAACCAGTTGAAATTAGGAAAAAAAGACGGTGAAATTTCGAAAGAACCGGTCAAGTCTGGCCTTCATTACCACAATAATTGGTTTCCTCGAATTTTGGAAACATTTTGATTGATTGCCAGTTGTGCTGCAAATATTGCAGTTTTTAGGAAAATTCCCGTTTCACTCGACATATTTCTGTGAATTGGGGGGTTAAGAGTGTTCGTCGCTTCATAAACCGGTATGCTGCTTCGCAGCCTCTGCTGACCATTCTTTTTGGGTGACTCTAGTTTTTTTTCCCATCGGTTTTCTCAAACGTTTCTTATTTGTATTATCGATGACCAGTTATTTTTCTTCATGACAAGTAGCTAAAGAATCTATATTAGTGTCTGCTGTCTTAGCTGACGTTGCGCCGGTAGTATTTCCATTCGATAAATAGAGTTCTGAATCGAATTACGCTAAAACTCTTACCAATTAGACCTCGTGAATTTGCACAAGTTGCTACAGTAACACCTCACTCCCTTTAATAACCACCGTTCATACGCACGGGGTGTTTTACTAGTTTTAAACACGTTTTTTGACGTCAAGAAGTCATATAAACTATACGTCCGGAGCTGTGGCTGCTGTATACGCTTTGTCGGCCGCAAATTACTGAACTGGTCTCTTTTTGAACACAACCAACGCGAAAATGGACGCCACTTTGTGAAGCGAAACCAGTTGATGTAAGATGTATGTGTGCGTATGTATGGATGTATGTATTTGTGGGAATGTGTTATACAGCTATCCGCGTATATCTTGCGATTTACTTAATTACTTCTGGGGCGATGCTCGCATCGTTTTCCCGCCGCGGCGAACGGGATTTGGAAGCAAGTTCTGTGGGTTGTTAAGTGTGTCGGGTTCAGGAACTGGTAGAGGTTGGATTTTTTCTTGCGAAGAAAATTGTTAAGTTTTTACATGGTGCAATCAAAACATGTGGTTTTTTTAATTTATTTTGGATTTATACCACTACAACTTTGAGTATTTTATTCTATTCATGGCTTTATCATAAAATGAAAGACTCCTCTCCCATTCGCCCTTTGAAGATGTTAACATCTTTTAAGAATAAGGAATGTCATTTAGTAGTCGTCTTTGCGTTGTAACAATATCTCAAAAGGATATTTGACGCAGATAATGATGATCGTGTAAATGACTGTTCTAAACTATTATTACTGTTTGCTGTTGAAATAGATTTTTGAATGTTCAACTGAAACGGTGGAAGATAGCAAAAGTGGGTTAAGAGCTTGAATTTATAGCAGTCGGAGGCATAAGTCCATTGTTTTTGATTAGATTTCGCCACTTTAAAATGATTAAAATTTGTGGCTGATTTTGGATGTGGGGTTTTATTCGAACAATATTTCGCTTTTGAATATAGATGTTGCTTCTTTTTTTTTCCTTTCTCCTCTGTTATCTCTCTTGTATTCCAGCGATCTCCTGAAGAATTACCGATTTCTTCTAATTTTATGAAAGGTTTCCTCTTTAAAATAGAATCCTTTCCAACTTCCTAACGACTTATTTTTGTATGCTTCCATAGGGGCTTCCTTGAGTATAAGAAAACCGTATGGTTGACATGATGTTAAACTTTATACCTCGTTGGCCTCACATTCGGTTTCCCGAGTAGTTGTCTTAGGCTCTGAAGAACTGAGTGTAGTCCGACTAACTTGGTATTTCAAGTCGGAATAGCAAGGCTTCATTTCTCCTGGAGTAGTTCCTAAAGAAACTCTCAGAAGAGTGCTGTCCACAATCCTAGAAAGGTTGGAGAGAGTCTGAAAAGACATTTGTAATTACGAGAACTTTTAAATGAATAGAATTGTTCAGAAATGTCTCAGCTTACACTTCTTAGTATCGCTTATAGTGTAACATTTTCTATCACATGTGCTCTGAAGTCTAATGAAGTAAGTCAATGAGGCGAAGTTATTTTTTCCTGATACCACGCATACCTCTCTATCTCTCTGCCGCGTTCTCATCCAGGATTTGCTCGGAATTTTAAGCGATCGAGTGCGGTGCGAAGTGTAACACGCACAAGTTGCGTGTGCGTGCGTTTACGTGTGTATGAATGTCAGAGTGAGTGAGGTAAGCTGAGGTGTCAAGATGTGTTTTGAGTGTGAGAGAATGTAGAATTTTACAAGTCCGCATGAAAGAGTTGAACAAAAACACGTATACTGAATGGAGCACGAAGGAAAAAGAATGTGATGCTTTTTGTTTATCTTCTTAAAGTAAAAATTATTTTAGGAATGCTTTCACTAGTGGTAGATTCCAGATCGGTCGGAGTTTTTCATGAGTGTTTGAATAAACAAATGTCCTCATGGAAATACTAACAAATGAAGTGATTTCGAAAATTCTCATGCACAACTCCAAAAAACATTTATTGTTCTGCAAAAGTCCAGTACCTTTTGACGTCTCTTTTGTTTCTTTGAAGATTTTTCGTATTTTAAACTGCTCCTTTTTACTTTTCGATTTTCACTTGTACTTTCTTTTCAATCAACACGTCAGCCATTAGGACGTCGAGTTCTTGGATCATTATGGTTAGTTTAGTTAAAGACACTATACAACCTAAGCTCTTAGAGTTTTGGAATGTCGGAAATAAGCTGCAATTTGTAGTTAGGAAGAAGTCATGGCTTTTTCCCTTACTTCCTCTGGATACCGTCTCTTTTTTGAACTATGCGTGACCCCATCATTAGTAGGCGAACGATGGAAGTTCCTATTCACTAAGCTCTATTTCACGATGACTCCTTTCAGTTTTGCCTAAATTTTGGCTTGCGATTAGTAATTAATAAATAGAAGGATTTTCCTACTGTTGTTTTCACTGCGTTTCTGACCTGAAACATGCATCTATATTGCTGATTACAACTGCCAAAAAAAAAACTTCTACGTTCCTCGTCGTCCTCGTGTGATCACGGTCTACCTTGTGTGTTATGTCTAAATTGAGTACTGCTGGATTTTAGTAAGATTTTCTTACCTTAGATGGATTACTAAAGGCGTAGAATCATCTTCTGCTTCAACTCAATCGTCCCCAGTAGTGAAAGTCCCTCAGTTCAAACTTGGTTTTCTCGCTTCCGTGAGCTCTGCGCCAGCTCATTCACCACAGGTTCTGATGTATCACTTTTAATGTCCTGAAAATTTGAGTTTTTCTTCTGTGAATCAACCAAGAACTCATGTTTCGACTGGATTGTAAAATTTTATTGGATAGATGGATCGGAGCGCGTTCAGTCCGAACTACGGTAATGTGCCCTTTATTTCCTAGTAGATCCACGAAAAATCAACCCCTACGAAAAAACGGCGAGGCATGTTGAGGCTTGAACCATATAAGTGCATATCGCTATGCGAGACGATGAAGCGCGAAACGCTTAAAATTTCAATGATGCTTTGATGAGCATGTGTTGGTTTACATTTTATACATTTCGATATGTGTAGATGTGGGATCAGATTTTCGTTGGTGAAATGTGTTTAGTATTCAACGTAGCACCTATGAAGCTGTTAATATGTTTCGCCACGTTTTTGCGATTATTCCTCTACTTTTTCCTTGAAATAAATTCAGTTGAAGCATTTAATCTGCACGAATCTTCGTAGCTTATCATTTGCCATATTTTGCAGCTAGTTTTAGTTGCACGAAATGTTAAACACACATGATGGATGATAAATTGACCAATTGGTTTTCAAAGCGTTTTTTCCGCTTGAAAAAACTGTGTCAGCTGCCCTTAAGAACTCGACTTTGTCTGGTTACTTTAACATTTTGATTCGGGCATTCTCATTATTCGTCTCTTTATTAGTGACGATGACTTTCAGGAAAAAAAATCCAAATCCGTTGCGGTTTGTGAGTTAAACTGGTTTGACCTTTTTTTGTGGGATATGAATTTAAATCCTCATCTATCCCTATCAGTTGTCATTAAAATTTTATTCACATTAAGAGTATCGATCCTTATTTTGAAAATGTAATTAAATGTCAATTATTATTAATTTTCTAAATGTATTTTCTATGGCCTGTGTTGAAAATTGGTTGAGTGTTCTATTAATTCTTGTTGTTTGCGAAGGGGAACAGCCGTTATTTTACCTGCTCTTGCTTGCTTTATATAATTGGTACGATCAAGGCAGGGTTTGCAAGTTTCCAAGTGATACTTATGGTCACGGCGACCATTTGCTTATTTTTTGCCTTTCAGCATAGTCAGCGGTTTTTTTTTTCTGTTAGCTTTAGTATGTGACACATTGGAAAATACTGGCCCTCGGATGACATCCTTTTTGTAGTGTAATACAATCTACAATCGAAACCGTTTTTGCTCATTAAAAATCCAGTTAGTTTCTCGTTGGACTCCAATAGAGTCATATAGAGTCATCAGCGAGCGTCTTGTGCTTTATTTGCCGTTGGAATTCCATGTATAATTACGTGTAGTGCCTAAATAATGAAACTAAAAAGCGTCCTTTTAAAATCGCGCATTCATCTGACGTACGAGGAAATCTGTGTGTGTTTTGCACATTTTCCGTCTGAAATTCTGGAATTCAGAGTGCATTTATCACACTTATCTTAGTCAAGCACTTACACACAACCAAGAGTGCAACGACACGCATATTTAAAGTGCTGTTTTGATTTCTTCAAATCAAGCGAGGACGACGAGTTTTTACCCTCAGTCGTTTGCTTGAAATATATGTCTGCGTTTTTTTTTTCCGTTGGCATTTTCTAATTGACACATTGTCAATCGTATGGAACAATTTTTGTTGTTATTTGCACTCGATTATTGCTTTCCATAGCGGTCGTATTTTGTTGCACACTAATTTCTTGTCGATTTCCAGGACGACGAGACGACCCAAACGGGTGGTGGCAAAGTGTTCAATCCGGAAGCATACTGTGATATTTGTCAGGTGAGGATGATGTCAACGACACCAATTGACTTCACTTGTCGAGCTTTTTTTTAGTTTCTCAGTTGGCGAATTTTTCACTATCGCGCGCCGGCTTCCTCCGTTCTATTTTATTTCAATGACTAATTCATTTACAGAGTCTGTCTGTGAATGTGGTATGTGGTGAAAACGGAAACTTGTTACTTTCGTACTGTTGTGCACCGGTGTTTTCCCGTAGTGTGTGCATTAGTCGATTTCAGTCTGCGTGTGTGTGTTATTCAATTTCACCTAGGCCTAGTTGTTACTAGTTTTTCTAACCTGTCAAAGCAATCAATGTTTAAATTTTGCTGGTTGTCGATTTATAACTGCGCATGTAAACTTACCGGATGAGTCACTATGAGAACCAGCTGGGATTCATTAATCGTGAAATCGACGAGGGTTTAGGGTGGAAATCGCAGCGAATCGTCTGCGTTTTATTCCTACTGATTTTTTCCTCAGCAACTGAAAGTTTTCTGGTTTTTTTAGATCGTAACCTAGCTTTTAAAAGGCCGTAAAAATGGTTTATTTACGAATGACATGTTGTTTGGAGAGTTTTGACCACTTTTCTGAGATCGATTGAATTTTCCGAAATTACTACCTTTCCGCAAACAAATTTTTTCAGTTTCTAGTTTAATTTTTCCAGCTAACTCTAAAAATTCGTTCAAATTTTCTAGAGGAAAAAAATAAGGAAAACTAAATTATTCATCTCTTACTGTTTGTTTTCCTGCATCTCTAAAGAGTATCTATGACCGATTCATTTTGGATCTTTATTATTAGCAAGTTTATTTCATACAATTCAGTCGGCCCAATATTTTACGCATTTGAATTTCCCAAAATCATCGAGAACTGAATTTCTCATGCGGTCTGTTTTTGAAAGTGGCTATGTGATTGATGGTGTGTACGACGACGTTTAAAAATGTAATTGATAGTCCGCAGCGTGGTAATGTTCTGGTTTATTGTGAATTTGAGGCATGATTTTATTAAAAACTGCACATCTGCGGAATATTTCATTGTGAAGAGTCATTTCTCGTTTGTTTCATGAGTGTTCTCGTCTTGTCACGATTATTATTTGAAACTATTTTTAGTCTGTCGAATAGTGTTGTGTAAGGTTTGAAAACCATCACAATGTAAGCTACTTTAAGCGATTTATCCGTGCAAATTTTGATAATGATTATTAATTAATGTATTACGATTCGTTGCTTTTTTTTCGATTTCGCAAATATGGATTTCGAAAAGCTTCTACGCTGATAAGCTGCTCTTTCGAGCGCATTTAATGCCCAAGTTCACACTAGGGGTTCATGCTTTCGCGAATTCTAGCGACGACACATGACTGTATAGAGTACTTCTAGATCTTCATTGATGAGTGACGCTTCGCATTTTATTCTACTTCTTTTCGTCTTCTGGCCCTTAAAATCTGATCTACACTCTACAAATAACCAGTAAGGCGCTGAAAATCTACTGGTGTTCCTTAAGTTGGAATTGCTGGTAATTTAAGCGGTTAAATTACGTGAGCAAGGAACAGGGTATGAAGTAGCAATAAGTAGAATTCTGGCTTCATATTCTTATAATTCTGGATTTCCTCAATCTCGGATTCCTCTAAGCTCTATGGTATTAGAGCTAATACGTGGTGCCATTTTCTGTTCGGCTGATCCAGATTTAAAATATGTGATTCTGTATATATATATATATATATATATATATATATATATATATATATATATATATATATATAAAGAATGCAAAGCAAAAGGCAAAGACGAAAAATTCTTGCACTAGACGCAATCGCGCGACATAGCGATTTGACGTCGCGTGTAGCAGTGCAGCGGTTAGCTGTAAAGTAGGCGGAGCGATTGTTAGCGATGTGTATGTGACAGCAGCAGTAGCAGCAGCAGCAGCAACGGTTTTTGGTAACGTATCGTCGCGCTATCGAATTGAAACGTCGCCGAAATCAAAGTGAGAGCGAAAAAGAGACAAAAAACGCGTTAATGGAGAGAACAAAAACTGGCAGCGCCTGATAAGCAGCGTATATGATGGGCAGGTCAGGCAAAATCAGTAGCAATACGGACAGCACATTTAACTTTTTTTTTGCAGATTTCTTGTCGAAAAATTCATTCTCTGCAATCGCTTAATTCTTAATTCAGCGCTGACGGTTGAAAATCGAATAGGACGGATTTTTCGTTCTGATTGTTGTATTTTCAGCTCACACAACTATACTTGTTCGTTAAAGTGATAAGTTATCAGTTCAGAAAATTACACTTCGATTGTGTGCTTTGTTGTTTGTTTTCTTTTGCTGATGAATGCATCATCATGGAGTTTCTGTTGAAATATTTCCCATTTCTTATCTATGCATGAAGCTCAGTTTGAAGAAGAAGCCCCTTCTTCACTCGTAGTTAGTAGCAGCTAGTGTTCTTTAGCTCTCACATCGCTCATCTATTATCAAATATTCTATCATTCCACAATCATATCTCTACATCTAAGTTGTTTACCTATTCGTATCAGATTAGTTTGATTGATTTCCTTGTTTTTAATTGGTTTTCTAAAATTTTTCTAAAGAAACTCCGCTATGTTGAAAACGAAGAAATCACGTTCTCATTTCATTTCTATTTCTATTTCTTCCCAAATGTGTGATTTTTGATTAGGTTCTAAATTTCAACTACAAACAAAAGTATCATTACAATTCTGTAGCCCTGTACTCGCTAACTACGACGTAGAAGAGAAGTGAACAAAAAAGATTTTATGGAATAACACCTTGGTAAATACCTATTTATGTCAGCATTTTTTTCGACAATTAGCCAGTCATTGAAGGACCACTCAAGAATTAACTCCTTCCATGTTCAAAAAGGTAAAACTAGAAATCTTCATAGAGTCATTTACGTACTTTGCCCACGAATTTACAGATCTTCGGTACTAGTTATTACCAGAATAGGTTGGTGTAAACAATCCAGTTCTCAAATTAGTTCCTAATTGATTGCTATCTGAAAAAAAAATTTATAATCGCCGCCTATGAATTGAATCTAGTTCTGCTGATTGCAACCTTTTCTTCAACCATCACGCTTGATTTTGGTGCTGTTCTCGGAGTTTTACGAAGTATTAATTTATTCGGTTAAGAATGAATATATTCCTATTAATCTGGAGGATTGCTGTCCTTTATAGGATAGGTACTGATCCCTAGCGATGTTTTCTGTTTTTCTCTTAATTTCATGTATATCTCAGCTCTTACAAACATAATCAGCAACCCCTATGTCGCTCTTTTTTTTTGAGGAACTTACAAGAACAGAAAGTAGTTGTTGCTGATAAGACGTGCCCGTTACAAGTTCGCGACTAAACGGTTTGGATGCTATCACATCATAAGGTACAAACTGAGGCCTCGCTCGACATCAACAATGCCTTTCGGATACGGTAATTGATGCCGATGGCCATTCGTAAGCGGAGCGCAGTTTTGGCGCGCTCGAATAGGGTGTGAATTGTTCGAATCGCTGCCTCGAATTAGAACCGGAGCACCTAAAAATGGGCGTGACATGTGGCAGAAGTTCCTCGGGCGATCGTAAAACTTTTATGGACATGATTTATCGTATTGTATCCTGTTAATTGGTTTACTTTTACATTTCCCATGATTCCCATTCCTACTGTATTTCTAGCATATTCAACTTCGCAAATTCGCATCGCATCGTTACCGTTTCCGTCGCGTCGCCAAGCCAAAGCCAGTTTGAGCCGGTTTCATCGCAATAACTGTGTGCTGTAGTGCCACTAATATATCCAGTAGATACACAACGAACAACGTATGAATGTTGTTTTGTGGTTCAATTATTGTGACGATAGTATGAAGTAATGCCCGGTTTAGCTGAGCGCTCATCGCCGCCTCATACTGCAACAGCAGAATTTGTAGTTCGTTTTGTTTTTATGTGCGGAAGCGGTGCAGAATTACGTCAGTTATAGTGCTTTCGCGTTTTTACATCCAGATGTCCCGTGTTTCAACTGCACTTTCATTCGGGGAGTTTCCATAGTCGATTTCGAGAAAAGATTTTATGAAGCAGCGATAAGCTGGGGTTATGTTGTTATCAGTTTTTGTTAGCGCTGAAGCAGCAGCTGCTGCTGTAGCGTTTAATTGCAACCAGAAAAATGATCTGGTTTTAAGTGAGATCCTGAGTAGAGTTCTTCTAGGTTTTTGCTAACAAGTTGCCCTTCCTTGCTTCCGTCTTCCATCTTGTCCGGTTTTCTGAAAATTCGTACTGGCTCAGTGGAAAAGTTGCCCGTTCGTATTTCAAACACTCGCCTTTTACGACTTTCTGCTCCTTATTCAAGTAGTGCCCAAAAGCTTTGGAGTTCTCAAAAAGTTTTAACGTCAACATCTCGGAATGGTTCCCGCAGAAATTTCTGATGTATTTTCTCGATTCTTCAAAGACTCATATATTCCAAAATTCCTGGAAGTACTTTTTTTCGTTTTGATGTCCTTCACACTTAAGTTTTCAAGTGTTACAAAGACTTTCTTCTGGGTTCGCGTTCCTGAAATTCCAATTGTCACGTCAGCTGTTGTCACCTTGCTACTTGCTCTTTAAAATGGAGATTCTTTCATATTGTGGTGTAGATCCGTTGTCACTTCTAGGTTCAGCATCTGTGAAATCACACTCGTTAAACCACATGAACGATGCGAAAATCTGAAAAACATGAGGAATTCTGAGTTTTAGCTTCGCAACGGCATATGGCCAAGGGCACAAGTTTCACAATTTGTTTATTTCTCATTAGAGCCGGAGATTTGATACCTCTCGTCTTGCCGGCGATACGTTGCGCAGCATCGGCCGCCGTCTGCGTACACCCTCAGACGGCCAGATTTCGGAACGAGCTCAAATTGCTAGCGATTCCAATTAATTCGAGGCTTTCCGTGTATGCATATGTGCCGGAGAGCTGTAGAGATCAAAGACCCCTCGAATTTTGTGATTTGCTGCAGCATTTCGGACCTTCTTTAGTAACTGATGTGTCCATCCTTTAGTAACTGATATGATATGTACTCCTCCTGTCGAACAATCCACGTCTTGATAAGTGTTTTGTTTTCAAGAATTCATAAATGTACTAGTAAAGTAAGCCGGGTTTGTCATTTCTGTTATTCCAAGCACCAAAAGTGATTCCATCCACTAGTCACCTTTAATTAACGTCTTCACGACATGGTCACAATGTTTGATTATTCCATTTTGTGATTCTGGAAATGTGTTCCAACCGCACTCTTTTAGTGTCTGCTCTCCATTCGAGCCACAGGCAGATAAACGTCTAGTAACTTTTTTTTTTTTTTGAAAAAAACGTTATCTGTAGTCTTCGGTATGTGTTAATGCTTTGATTTTTAGGAGATTTGTTAAGAAGCGCTTACATAACTCCTTCTTCCTGTTTCAAATCTTCAGTTGAAGACCGTAGCGCCCCTTTCGTATAGAAAGTTTGTTTTCGTAGTTAGGGTTAGCTGAATGAACTTGGATGAAACATTTTTCATCGCTTACCTTATGGGAAGTACACTATGGGCACAGTGGATACAATAGTGAGAAGCCTTTTTTTGGAGTGCAGTTACACAATGAGATTGATGAATGAGGAAGAATTTAAGTAGAGAGAAACATGTTTACCATGACTTTTAATTTTGAGTTGCCACACTTTCCTTTTTTTCGTGCTATTGCATCAGTTGTTCTTGTGTCGAATGTTGGATGTTCTCTGCAACCACGAGGCGGATTAAAATGCTTTTCCTGAAATGCCGTCGCCATTTTTATTATTATTTTTTTTTGTGCGTCACTATTCTAGTTTTCTAGTTTTGATTTTCAACATTACTACGATTACTGTATTTTTCAACATGTGATATGAAGAAAGTAGACAACTAGGCGGTTACGGGATAGGAAAATGAATAAGATGCGTAGTAAGATAAAAGTACCCTCGAATGCGCTTCGTTAGGTTATAAAAACGGCCTACCTTTAAGCTTATTTCGAAAAAAAAAAATCCTATCATTACTTACACATGCAAATGAATTAAAGATATACGGAGGGGAAACCTCTTGCGAGGTGCGAGCTTATTATTACATTACATCTACCTCCCGGGCTCATTTTTCTTTCAACAAATAAACAATTTCTTTCTTTTTTTTATTTTTCTGTGTTTCCATTGCGTTTAAAATCTTTTCACAAAGAAATGATCCCATAACTTCCCGCAAATTTTGAGCTATTTACGCTACTTTTCATAGAATTCATTTCAGTGAATCAAAAAACGAGACTCTTGAGCAATAAATCATCCGCCCCTGTGGCTGACGAGCAATGTCTTGAATCTAAAGCTATTTGTCGTGATATTTTCTCAGTCATGCGATGAATTACGTTATTCGAAAATGTAACCTTTTCATGATCCGACACGCTATTGTTCGCCTCTTCAAATTCATTTAATCCGTTGACAAGGCTTAAATGTGACATGAAGCTCGAAGCCTTATAAGGATTAAAAATGACTAAAACGCTTGATGTCGCCTCGTTTTCTTCTGCAGTTTTATCTTTTTTTTCTCTCTTCACTTTCGCAGCATACATAGCTTAACGGGAATTGAATATGCTGCTTTGGAACCATACCCAGTAAGGTGTGAGGGGGTGGCTTAAAATTTTCAAACCGTAAACATTAAGCATTCCTGTGTCCGTTCCAGAATTTGATCAAGAATACGTGACATCTTTTCGAGTTCTCTTTCTTGGTTTATTTGGTAGTTGTGCTTAGCAGTTCTCTTTCTTCCGAGACTTAATCCGACTGTAATGCTATGATATTGAAGTTGTAAAATCCTGAGATTGTTTAAATCGCCATTTATTTGATTAAAATGATTATTATTTAAATTAACCATCAGTTGAGACTTTAGGGATTGTAGTCATTATCAGCAAAAAAGGAAAATGAGGTCGAAGTTAACGCTTTAAAATAAGTCCGTATGTATGGCGAAAAGTTGATTTTGAAGGTGGATTTATGATTCTCTAATTATGAATATAATTTATCATTTTGTCTATAAATATAACTTATTATTTTATTTTATACTTTAACTACAAATATAATTATGATCTAATTTGTACTGGAGAATATTTTCGACGAAAATATGTTGTGTATAAAAATGTTCAGGCTAATTTTTAGTAAACAAAAAAAAAGGAAAATTTATTAGTGAAATTGTTCCCAAAGGATGAGAGATAAGATATTTTTGAGGTCCGAATAAAGGTGTTCCTTGAGGAAAAAAAGTAGAAATTCAAATAAACACGTATTTGCAGGTAAAAGTGAGTGTTTAATAATGTTTAAAAGTATTCATTTGAACGAAAAATTTATAGCGAATACAACGTTAGAATTAAATCTTGAGGTACTGAAATTAATCGAATAGAAATAAATACAGAAAAGCAGATACCTAAGCGTTAGAGTGAGGTCAGCTCATAGCTTGACTCATGAACCTCACAAGAAAAACTCTCTGCTTCTAAGATAAGTCATGCAACAGAGAAGATGAAAACACTTGGGAAATGAAGTGGAGGAAATATGAATTCATTTTTCACCTGTGGAAGTTCTCCGACATTTATGGTATCTGCTACAGCTTACGCGTAAAATTTCATCAAAAAGACGCCGAATCATATTATTATAATTGATTTTTAAATGGTGTTCTAAAATATTTTCGTGGAAGTTTTGTCTTTGGGATAGAAGGAAAACTGCAAAATCGGCAGCTTACGCTCGGTTTAGATGAAATGGCAAAGATTTGTAGCGTTTGAGATTTGCGACTTTCGTACGGCCGGCTCCTACTTTACTATGTGACAAACTACGTTACGAAGTCATTGGCAGTAACCAAACGGCTGGCGTGCATTACCTGTGCTTGTTTATTTGTGTGTGTATGAGTGTGATGATCGGCTGGAATACTCTCATCGGCTGACTCTCCGCATAACTCTGAATGTCTGCCACGATGATGCATGACTCTATACGATGAACGCGGCCAGGAGGCACATACAACACATGTTCCATTCGAAACTCAAATCCATTTTGATGTTTGTTATTTCTCAACGAAGAAGAGAGGAGCTGAGCTGGCGAGCTTTAGCATTGTAACACGACGGCGACGCTGCGCCGCACCATCGGCTTCATCACCTGCACGGTTACGTTTTTTATAGAGTACACCTACTTTTGGTGTGTTGTAGTGAGTGAGTTCCTCCAAGATGCGCTAGAGACTACTGTTTCGGGAGAGTTTGATTTTGCTATCAGATTGTGTTTGCACCGAAGGGCATCGAACATCCGACTTTCGCTTCGGAGGTCCTGACTTCAGATTTTTGCCGATCTTGACCCTCGCAGAAGTTAATCCATATCCGTTCGACCTCTTCACGCCCATGCTATGACTGAAATGGCTGCGAAATCTTTGCTTGTTAGACTTCACCAAATCAAATACAGCCTGGTTCTGTACGTTACAGTAACCTATGGATACTGTACTTTCTGTTTGTCTTTTCTCATTAGGCTTGCACATTGCTCTTTTCATCTTCAGTATGTCATCAGATTTTGCTTGTTCCAGCTCTGCTCTGCACTCTGTACTGACTCATAAGTACTGCTGTTAATGATATCTAGGTTTAGTGGTAATACAGTAAGAGTTGCTAATATAACGATAGTTCGACTTGTCTCCTATGTGCTACTGTAAATTGTACATGGTGAAATACTGAAATTCATCCACTGGACCGTAAGCGGTTGGTAGTTGTTGTATTTGAGCTACAGTATCCAACACTTGCACTATACGTTTCCATCCGATTTTCAATAGTTTGCTTATCATTACGCTTATGTTCCTTACCTTATCAGTTATAGTTGATCTAAATGTACAAACTTGCTATATTATTATTATTTTGAAATACATCTGATAACTAACAATGACATGCTTTTATGTCTTGGTACTGTTCAGTACTGCTAGTCTCTGCGCATGGTAGGTTGCAAGTGCTAAATCCAAGCGTTGTGCGGCACCAACTTTGGCACCACTTCGTTAAGTGTACAATTACCGCTATTTGATGAAGTTATTTTAGGTTTTCAGCAACTTGGAGGCGGAATAGCGTTCCTAATAAAGAAAACCTCATATTCTACCTCCTTTCTCTCAGTTCCTGAATTCTTTGCGCATCTGCTAATCTCTAATCTCATTGTTAATCTCCATTAGAATTTGTGATGGTACGAATTTTTCTACAGCATACAGCATATTTTTCAGAAGGAATTCTGCAACAAATACTATCTGGCCACTCATCGTGCTGCAAAACACGGACATACCACAACCAATAGCACCAACCTTATGCTTTCCTCTCAATCGGGTGTGGATTTGTCAGCCTTAGGCC
Organism: Necator americanus; assembly: GCF_031761385.1. Lineage (NCBI taxonomy): Eukaryota > Metazoa > Nematoda > Chromadorea > Rhabditida > Ancylostomatidae > Necator > Necator americanus. The sequence goes on along the minus strand of NC_087372.1, from coordinate 10,875,435 downwards.
GTGGCGCCGATTCGACACAAAACATGGATATACAGCAGCTGATGATGGGGCTAGATCAGGTATATTTCTCTCCAGAACTTAATATTTTGGATTACGGTAATTGTGCTTTTCTGCAGTCTGCGTTGTCCGGAAACAATGCGCTTCGTAGTCTCTACCTCAGCCAAATGGGAATGGGCGGTGGAAGCCCATCACCGTCGAGTTTACCTTCGTCGGGGTCGGCGTCTGTTACGGGAGCAACTCAGGATGCTGGGCCGGAACCGTCTCCGAAGGTACGGTAACTTTCCGGCGTTGTGCTTAAAAGCACTTAGAATGTAAACGGCTATGAGCTATCGGGAAATAAACCATGTAAGGTTTAAGTGTGAATCTTCAGCTAAAAGCTAACAATTACAGGCGGTTACACCCACCTCACAAGCGGACAATACCTCAGGTCTACCAAGCTGGTTTTCGGGACTTCTACCACCGCAGCTGCAACAGCAAGGGTACGGTAGCATGATATTCTACCCAGTTACGGGATTGTTGCAGAAGTTCTGCTTTCTTCAGAATACCGAACAACATGAATGCACTTCTCGAGCAGATGCAAGCAATGCAGAATCTTCAGCTTCTGGGCGGCAACCTTGGCGGGAATATGGGCGCCATAGCTGCAGCTCTAGCGCAAAATCCGGGTACAGCCGCAAATTTCCTAACGAATACTCCGAACAAGGTCAGCCTTTTTCAAAATTTGAATTTCATGCACAGTCAAAAATAGCTGAAGGAGTATTGGAACTTATGTTCACTGGACTTTTTTGCTGATTTTTCTCAAGCGCTTTTACTTGACATCTGCCATGTTCTGCAGTTTTTTTTTTGTTTTTTCGAGAGGAATCCTGAAAGATCATTGATAAGTGATCAATTTTGTGGAGGTGTAATTTTACAAATTTTACAAATTTAGTTTCGGGTTCACGTAGGTTTCTCACCCTTTTTGTGTGAATGTAGTGCTCCTTTTGGTGTTGTTCAAAAACTATTGCACCCGCAGTGTGCAGTTCCATTTAGAAAGTTCGACGTAGTTTTCCTCGTCGCGAGTGAAAGGATACCTGCATCGGTAGAAATTCTAGAACATTCTTTCTATTTGGAAATATATATTTCTTTAGATGATACTTTCATTTAGATGGTACACGTTTGCTTATGTGGATAGCGCTCTTGACTTATGGAATCAACTTAAATTTAAGCAGTAGTTGACCGACTTTCTTCTTCTACCTGCTTTCATGTTGCTAATACGTTATAGTCCGCAATCGCCTGCTTAGTAAGTAGGCGAAGCAATGGCAGTGGGGTTAATGGAGCAGTTGTTGTTAGTGTCTTATTTATACTTCCTCGTCTGTTTAGTTGGTAGGCGCAGTAAGCGTGCGTCCTTGGCGTTTGGGCGGTCCGAGTGCTCTGATGCGGCACAGAAGCTATTAATCTATTTTTCAACGTTTTTGATTCTGACCCCGGTCACATGACTTTTTTTTTCTTCCGTGTAGTTTTCTTTTCAATGAAGGAATGTTATCATATGTTTTACAAGATAAGGTAATTCAATATGTAATGTGATAACTTCGTTGCAAAAACTAGAGAAACATACATTCTTTCTCTATATCCCAAGTGCGAAGATAAGAAGACTAGAACAACGATTCGGATCTCTAATGAACATCTTTCTTGGATCATTTGCTGAATGATTTCAAGTGCCGAGTTTTCTGCTGCTTGCGCTGGGATCGCTTTTCTTTTTTTTTGCGGTTTCAAGGGTTTCAAGAGGCGACGAAATGTCTCGTTGAGTGCTGTGTAAAGCACATACGAAATGCTTTTGGGCTAAATGATGAACAAAAGGATCTTCCAGCTTAATTGTCAAAAATATTCGGTTTTCTTCGTTTTTCTTTGCGCGCCAGATGCACTTAGGAGTGAAATGCGTGATTGTGCACGCGTGGTGTTTCGGAGAGGAATGTTTAAACTGGACTATTCGCTTACGTAGCAAAAAAAACCGACCGACATATTATATTCACGCTGTGCAAATAATGTACACATGTATCCGAAGAACTCATTAATTTCAAACCGATCCGCAATGTTTGACCTTCGACATTTCTAGAATCCAGAACCACCAGTTCTACTTTTTTGATAACAAAGTTCCTTGTAAACTTCAAAAATTCAAAAAAAAAAAAAACTTTTCCCATCTATGCCAGAGTATGTTGTTCAATTCCGGATTCTTGCGAAGGAAAAGACCCTTCGCAAGAGTTGCCCTACATAAACCCCGCCTATCCCCTAAGACCAGCTTTGTGTTTTTTGCTTCGTTTTTTCTCCGATATTTTCCACGAAACTCATTTCCTTTGCCCATTTCTAGCGTTTTGTCCCCCATTCTCATTCGCTATGGTGTGCGAAGTGCTTCTACGACGTACTGACCAATTTTTTATGATTTCGAATTTTGTTGTTCCGTATTTTCAAAATCTGTCCTTGTTAGAGTACTCCAAAAAATCCTATAAATGTGAGGATAATATTATTAGTTAGATTGTGTTCTTGCTTTAATATACGGCTGTGCACATTGTCACTAGCTCAACCCACTTTAAAACTGTAGAAGGAATTTTAGATACAAAAAAGTACTGTCTTTCTTTTTAATTTTGAAACCTAAGAGAAATAGAGAAATTATTGTTGTTGGAACGAATATTTTCACTCTACCACAAAATGTTTCTCGTATACATAGAAAAAAGACAGAAAAAAAAGAAAAGGGTACACACAATGGAGTGAACAGATATCGATTTATACCATTTCAAAATATCTATTTATATCTGACAGAGATGGATTTTGTTATTCTCCTTACAATTTATGCTCTGGTGCAGAAACGCAGAAAAATTGATGACCTCTACGAAGTTGGTAATGATTTTGAGGGATGTATACATTTCACTGGAGTTCCAGTTCTCCTCTTCTCCTCCTCTCCTCTTTTCTCTTCTCCTATGCTAGGAAGATACTAGGATCCAGAATTAGATCTTGTCGTGATTTATTTTAGCTTTGTTTCTTGCGCGTAATTCCTACATTCTCATGCTTCTAGACAAGGTTCTGTAGAAGTTAATGCGCTCCAATATATTCTGTGCAGACGTTGTAGAAACCTTTACTATTTCTATGTGCAAAGTTGCATCGAAAAGCCACAGCTTCGAATCCTATGGGCATTGATTTGAAACGATTTTTTTTTCAACCAAGTTAATGAGTTAGACGTGGCAGCTGGCAAACAAACGACTCTGCATGTTCGCGTTGGAGTCTGGCAGAGAGCAGTTTTATTCCGAAAACTCGGAAGCAACTGTTTCGTTTTCACTTCAAGTGGTTGGGCTTGAAAAATCTGTTTGTATATCACCGAACACACGGTGAGGGAGGGAGTGGGAGAGGTGATTACAACCAAAAGAACAGGTTGTTCGAGGCCACAGCGGTGCGTATTGAGATATGTTGTACTTGTTCTCGTAAAATCGTTTTACGAGCGAATTATGGATTTCAGTGGCGATTAACGGCGGGAATTGAAAGTGAACGAAGTACATGTTGGTTGGAATCTTGCAGCAAGGTTATTTAGGAAGTTTTCACTTCGGCTTTTTTCGCAGCAGATATCTGGAGGACTAGTGGGTTGCAGTGTTTGGGAGGACTGGCTTGCAGCATCGTAGATTGACTGATTCTTCATGAGTCTTTGTGGTGTGATGGGCACCTGCGGCCATTATTTCTATAATATAACAGTCCTGTTAGCAAAACATAAGGAAAAAAGATGTACCCTGATTTATTCTTCTGATTTCTATCACTTGGTGCAATTTTAGCTTAGGTGGGATGGATCTGAGAAACCCCGTCTTCAGCTTTTTTTAGAATGAAAAAAAAACTAAACCGTTAGTCATCTACCAAGATTTCCAAAAATTCCTTATGTTTGTTAAACGTGTTTGACTGCGAAGAAGTTTCTCCATTCTTCCGAATTCCTTACGAAATTTTGAATTTGGCATTCCGTTCTTCAAAGTCGGCATTTCTTCAGTTTTTCCACTATGGATTCGAGAAGTACATAATAGGTATTTTTGCAAAACATCTTTTTTCCTTAAAAATGGAGATGACCAAAAGTAGCGTAGGCGGCATGCGCTGCAAATCCCGTGCAACCCTAAATAGGTTTTGGTAACGATTATGGGAAGGGTTGATTTAAATAGAATAATGATATGGTGTTAATAATGGTATGTTTTCTTCACAACGTACCAGTCTTTTACTCAGGAATTCCTCTTTTTGTGAACATTCAACAGAAAAAAAATCTTCCATTCTCCTAAAGAATTAGTAAACTGAATAACTCTTTTAGTCATCTATTTCCTGCTTAAAATCCTAGAGTCTGACCAAATGCGAGGATTAATTTCTTTCATTGTTTCCTTCACAAGAAGCGACTATAGAGCAAATAGTAAGTGCGCATAGTTAATACATAGTTTTACATGACTTCTGCACAAATTAATGGCACTTCGTTCTTAGGCGCAGCGCTGTCATGTCTTTTTTTTTTCGTTTTGTAACCACTGCGATCGTGCCGTGCGCTCTTATCATTCGTAGTGCTTGGTTGAAGTTTTTCTTTTTCTTGACGGTTGATATTGCCGGCACGACTTGCAACGCTTGTTGCGATTATTCCGAGAAATTCCAACCGAACGCACGTTCTCTGAGTGTCAATCAATCAGAGATTTGAGGTTAGACAGTCAATTGAAAAGTAATTGATTTCTTCAAACTGCTTACTGTGCGTTTAAACTCTGACGGACATCTCAATCACTCCGTATGTTTTTAGTCGTTGTTATTGTTTGGGACATTTGAGACGACGCTTTTTTTCCTTCTTGTTGTCCTTAAAATTTTGTGAAATTGAGAGCTTGGTGCCGAACAGCTGTTTCATCACTAGAGCTTTTGCTTGTGCTAGCGGTGTGGTAAATGAATGTATAGAAATCTGTCAACACAGAGCTGCAAGCCTTGCAACCAAAACTTGTGTAATGTCATGATTTTGGATAGCAAGGGATTCCCAGGAATATAGCTGCCCCGTTTTTTCCACAAATTTTATGAACAATTCAAGTTGGTCTACAAAAAAAAAAGGTTTGCTTAAGGGGTTTTTCTATAGGAATAATAGATTGATATTTGATGTTTGTGTCAGTAACTCATGGGCAAATGTTTTGAAAGACAGAAGGAAATGGAGGAGTTCTGCAAAAAAAAAGAGAAACAGAAATTATTCAGCTGTTTACTCGCAGTTCATCTTCCAAAATTCCGATCTTCATATTTTTCTTGAAATACATCCCCAGAATATTACGAAGATAAACGCTCAGTACTTGGGAACGTTTTGATCAACATGTAATTCCATTTTAGTATGGTTATTCTTTCTTATGTACTTAGTGCTTTGTCTTTGTTTGATTTTCTTTTTCAACAGAATTATGTAAAATCATTCCAATCTTTGAAATTATTTAGGCGGTGCCAGCACTAGAATACATAAGCTAAAATGCTTGAAAAAAATGCTTGAACCACAAACTTATTGCATTTCTTTTTTTTTTTTCGAAACATAATAATTTGCTTACAATGTGAGGCAAAAATAGTCCCCGGGAACCTGATTACAGTAGCAGCAGCTTTTTTTTCACTTTTCCATGAAAATGCAGCAGAATCATTGCATTTGAAAAATGTGGTTTAGTTAATCCTATCCTAAGCTCCATAAATCAACGTTATTCTTACATGAAGTATTGCATTTTTCTATTTCCAACCCACCACCTACGCACTATTTGGAACTTTTTGTGCTTATGGGTTATATTTTTAAAATCTAATGTTCAGTTTATACTTTTCAAGAGTCTTAATAATTCATTATCGTATACTTCTTTTGCTGAAACATCGGTCTAGATAGATAATGTGTACTTTGATTTTGGCAAAAATGAAATGAAAAGATGGAGAAAACTTTCGTAGCCTGTCACGAGTTGTTCAATTCGTTTTTAGAGTGGAATCGTCGCGAAATGTACTTTTCCAAGTTTAGTCTCAGTTTAATTTCGATGATTTTCTTCCGTTACGGGATGCAGAAGAATGAATAAGAAACCAGTTTTGTTTCAACTAACTCAAACACCAGTTTAGTGAGATGGATGACCGGCGATCTTCCAATTATGGGTGACCGTGAAATTCCAAAAGTGTTGCGACTTAAGAAACTGTAAAATGATCAGTATGATAGAGTAATTCTACGGACGAACTTTGGCCGAAGGAAAGGTGTCATTTTTGCCTCGCTGGAGCGATTTTGTGTTACGCCTCATTATAAGGGTATTACTGTAGGGGCTATTTAGAATTACAGGTCATGGAGAGGCTGTGTATCAACACAAATCCTGTTATTCTACATTTGAACCGATGGAACAGCTTAGAATTGTAATTACACGACGATCAATTAGCATAGGAAACAGTAGCGGGGCTGATCCTAAGGATATACGTCGCTACTAATCCGGTGTTATGAATGGGACACATGCGATTTAGACTGCTGACCTCACATTATGAGACGTGAAATTTGTCGCATCCTAGAAATTTATTGCAAAAGCGGTTAGGGGTTATGCAAAACAAAAGTGGAGGGCATAGTGGTAGATTGTTGAATTGTCTGGTGCTCCATAAAGAAATCACCCAAGAAACAGCCATATCAGGATTCTCTCCATTAAGAAAAAAATCCAAACAGAAAATCTTTGGTAAACATTGACCCTACGTTAAAACCTCTCGACAACTTTGGTCAATATTGATCCTTGGCGAAAAGTGATCGTAAATGTGAAACGTGCACCATCAAGGATTTTTTATAAGAGGAAGTTAAAAAAAACAACCAAGGACGCAGAAGGGAAGCTTGGAGAATAGTAATCCAAAAATGGGTATGAGTTAAGTGCTCAAGTCAAACGTTTTTATTTGAAAATGAGAGTCTCGCAGGATTTGCAAAGTTTTTATTTTTTTTTCTGAAAATACTAAAATTCAGGTTCTTTAAACCTGTTTCCTCCCGGATTTGCCGTTAAAACTTTTAAATGGGACGTTAAAACTTGTATCATTTATTTATATAGGAATCTTTTTGAAAATGCTTTGATACTTGTTATTTTTTCATTAACGTCTAATATTGGTGAAATCACGAATTTCTTAATTTCGTACCCAGACATTCCAAGTTTATTTTCCTTCGAAGTACTAGGCAAAGTCTTGGTCATCTCGCATATCAACCCGAGGTTTTTTATGCTTTTCTTTTTTGTCTGAATTGGTTCAATGAGGCACCTGTATTTCCGTCTGCAGTAGTCCCTAACTAACTAATGAGCTGATAAATCTACTTTTACTTTATCCACATGTTCTCTTTCAGCTGCGTCCACAAAAGAAGCACTCTATCGTTGAAGGATCCCCGCTGAATAACGTACCAAGTAGCCCGCAACACGCAGTTAACATGCAGTTGGGAGGTGAGTTGACATGATACAACTTTCTGCTTCACCGGAAATCATTTTTCTCTTCCAGGCGCTTTTCCTTTCTCCCTAATCCCGTCAACCTCCACTGCTTCTCAGGCATCTGTGATCATGAACACCTCAGAATCTCGTGATGATGTTACTCCGCCAGCTGGAAAAAGAATAAAAACGGATGAAGATGAGGAGAAAATGGAAAGAGCAAAGTGAGTGTTACTGTAATTTGCGCTACAGTATCCATTAACTGAAAATGACAGGTTCATCATATGTGGTGTGATCATTTCTTGTGAAACTGGCCGATCGAGTGGTTTTCAAGAGATGATTGACAGATTTTGTGGTGATTAGTGAAATTCACAGACGTACGCCAGTTGGCAGCAAGTGACTGGTGTCAAGGAAAAAGTTATCAGCATGACATGAAAGCCATAAAATAGTAATTTCAAAGTGTTCTTTGAAAGAACAGTTGATAGCAGTCAATCAGACCTGAACTGAAGCAGGGAAAGAGGTTAAGATCACGTTGAGATCTATCGATTGAGAAACCAACTTCTTAAAATATGATCTACTCTGATTAACTGGTCGTGGACTATAAAAACAGGTTTTATTTCCTTTAGAAATCCATCTATGTGTTCTAGTGTTTTCTTCACTCTATTCTCCAATGATATATTAGAAGTCGAAAATTCGAGGCGCTATGGATTGTTGATTGTCCCATAAGTTCAGCATCGATCGATACATTTCGTAGCCCTGCTTCACTGATCCAAAACATCTTTCTATTGCATATAATCTGTCCGCTACTTTAATATGTAAAATCTACTTTTGAGGATTATCCATTCATCGTCAGTTGTCTTTGGAAAGTGTCCTCGATTACCAATCAATAATAGCAATGTCTCGCGAACGAATGCGATCATCTTCGAGTTCCAATGCCCCAATTCTAATTTCGGCTCAGAATTTGAGCACATTCCTAATTTGGATGGAATCTGATTCATTTAAAACATTTTTTTGAAAGGATATTAGGCATATTTTAATGAATCACAGCCCCATAGAGAATTTGCAAGATCAGAGCAAACGTAACTCATTCAATTTAAACGTTAAAGATCATCATCATGTGTCCTTTCCTTTATCTGAAAGTCTCTTATATAATCGTTTTATCACCTGTATCTTGGTGATCCTAAATCAATCGATAAGGCATCTTGTAGAAAGGCGCTCCTGTTCTTAACATACTGTTTGCCTTTCTTTCCAAAACTCCGAGGAAAAAAAGCGCCGAAAAAATGAGCGTTTTTCACCGCCAACATCTAATTTGTCAGTTGTCCGCATAGTTGCGGTCACATGATGGTGAAAATTTCGGCTACCTAGCGATGTTGGAAGTGTAATAAAACAGCAAATAACATAGCGATAAGTGAGCTGACGCAGAGCGACATTTGAAATGAGCGATAAGATGCTTTGTTTGGGAAATTTTCAAAGATAACGCCGACGTGACAGATTTATGGGATTTGTGCTTGAACTTTGATAGCAGTGGAATGGGATTCGGAAAGTTTCTTTTTTTGAAGTTCTTTTCATTACTTAGTTTCCGATGTTTTCAGAGAAGTCGCCTCATCACCGACAACGTTTAGATGTGGTGATTGTGACAAAGTGTTTAAAAGTGCGGAATTTTTGGAACATCATAAATTGATGCAGCATAGCGGATTCTCGCAACAGTGAGTTTTGCAGTCTCACGGTCTTAGTTGACAGAGTTGTTGTTTCTAAGTTTTTGTGTCTTCTTTTGTGGTAGTTCAGTTCAAGTTATTGTAGGACACATTTTTTTGTTTTTGTTTCACCGAACGTTCTACATACAGAAAAGTTTCAAGAAGGTGACTTTTGCATCCTTTTTGATAGGTTAGGTTTTTGACTCTAAATTCAGGAGCTCTGAATTGCCTTGGATCCAATAGTTGGCCAGAAAGGTTCTTTAGAAATTAATGCCGTAGGTCCAATAGTTAGCTAGGAAGGTTCCTTAGAAAATAGTGCCTTAGATCCAATAGCCTACTGTTGAGCTTACATGTCCTTACTTTTTTATGCACTGCTTCGTGGTTTTCCAACACACACGCAACACACAACAACACTTATTATTCAAGTTTAGAGCGTTAAATATATCCATTGAATATATCCATTAAATATATCCATTGTGTTCTCGATGGGAATTTCAACATGGGTTTTGAACATCTATTCCTTTGAATCCTAAAAATAGAAAGGTTGACATGGATTGGTCATATTGATTACTTGTGGATTTTACAGATTGCTTTCTGGTCTATTGCCGCAAGGCTTTCCAACGTTACCGTTCATGCTACCTGGCGGCATGCCACAACAGTTTCAAATTCCCGACATGGATTCGTTGACCGCGCTGAATACGGTAGGTTGTCGAGTGTGACGCCTGAATTATTCGACTATGGTAGGATTCGCGCATTGTTGCTAAATTGTGCGTTTGCAGCCAAAACAACCTACAACCGTTAAACGTCAATACTCGTCTAACGGCAAAAACTACTGTGATTTGTGCAACAAGGAGGTGAGTCGTCTGCCAATATCGGTGTTATGCGTACCACCAATTATATCGTAGTTTAATGGTCGATATATTGATTTTTCAATGTTTTAGGTTTGCAACAAGTACTTCCTACGCACACATATGCTTAAAATGCATGGCATTGTGATTGATGAGAATAAAACGGTGATTGCTAACATTGATACGTTAGAGAAGGAAAGAATGGGCACACTATCGTTCAGGTATAGGTGTTATCGATTTGTTCCTTTGAGGTTAGCAAAATGTTGAAGTATTAATTATAGATGTGATATCTGCCATACGGAGCACAAGTCACGACATTTGTTGAGGCAACACAAACAAGATGTGCACGGCGTCGTGCCATTGTCAACACCGCAGAACCGAAGTAAGTTGCCTTTTAGGGAGTTAAGTGCCTCTAATTCCGTGACTGCAATGATAGGGGTTATGGTAAGGCGTCATTAGGTGGAATTTCTTAGGAAATCCTGAAATTCTTCAATCGCGCCATATCTTTCTATTGTAATCTCAGGAGGTAGTTTAATTAGTTTGAAGTTGATTTAATTCGAGAGAAAAGGAAGTTAGTCTAGCTAGAAATAGTCTTTTCCCTTTGGGGATTAGAAACTGAATTCTTTTAATAACTGATGGCTTTCCTATACTTCTCCTATGCCGTGATCAGTCATTTTGTACCAAAGAAATTCCTAAGGACTCTACAATAAATCTTCTTAGTTCTAGAACCTAATGCTGTGTCTGGCTTGTCACCTGCTGTCGGAGGTGGTGCAATTGCGGAGGAGAAGCTCGAAAAATGCCCATTATGTGAACGGCGTGTTCCAGCTGCAAGTCTGACAGCACATATCCAGAATGAACATACTGGAAGTGGCGGCATGTCAGTAACCCAAACGCCTGCCTCTCCATCATTGGAGTGTAAGTTCTGTCCATCGACCTTCAAGGATCAAATGGAGCTACACCTGCATCAAATCAATCAGCATACAGTAGAATTGCTCCAGCAGACACAGCAAATGGATGTTAAAAGTGAGTTGTGCAGATATGAACATCTGGAATGGAAACATACTTACAAGATTTAGGTTTTAACTCTATTCGGTTTCAGAACAGTCCACTGATACGAATGCGTCAATTTTGCGGTGCATGCGATGCCAGTACACCACTCGTGATCCACGAAATCTGGAGATGCACGTGGAACGCCATGAACGTATGAATGAGGCGACACGAGAGGCAAATGCTGAATTAACCTCCGATGCTGCGCTTCGGGCCACCACAGAAGCAGCGCTAAAGATGATGGTCGCAAACCAGGTGAGCTCATTTTCAGCCACTTCGCCTACGAATTTGTCACTTCATTCTAATCAACACTTTTCCAGTTGGAGAATGATAGCGTGAAGTGTTCCTTGTGTGACGTCAGATGTCCGGATGAAGCAACCTTAGAAGCACATTCAGCTGTTGCTCATAATGGCCTAAATCTAACTGTAAGGAAAGAGAAGAAGGATGAGAATGATGTAGAGACGGATAAGATTGCCAATGAACGGAATAGTCACACGGTTAGTTTAGCATCTACATTAGTACTATTAAATAATTTCTACGTTAATGAGACCATTGATGTCATCACCATAAAAATTATTTACTAGTGTTCATGAGTTTAAAGCTACAATTTTCTCAAAATTAACCTTAACATTTGTTTACTGATTTATGAGAATTGGATTGGTGACCACATGGGGCGATTGGAAATTGAATCAGGGAGATTTCAACGCATAATTGATGAGCCAATAATGATGTGGCCCCTCCCATTTCCACAAAGTTCCTTTACGATAGGAAATGACATCCGTTGTTTAACCAAGTGCTTGCTGAATCGCTGCATTTCAGAGCGGATCGATGTCACCATCAGGAGAGTCGTTGCCAGAAGGTTTCGGCAAACCAGACAGTGGGTCCTGTGAGGAAAAACATGTGATGCAGTCGTTTGTGTTGCGGTGTAGGGAGGATGCATCCGGCGCATTTCTCTCGGAAATGATCGCTCATTTGCCTGTCCGGACGTTGATCTCGCAACCGACGCGGGTCTCATTCGAGTTGGTCCCGCACCAGGTGGCCGGCGGTGACTCGAACCCATTCTAAACGCTTCACCCACCTTTTCCCTCCCGCCAAGGCGTCGTGCAATAGGGCTGTATTTGTCCCTCTCCATGTGAAACGAGTATTTCTCCAAAAATCCTCATATTGATTGGTTGATTGATATTGATATTGATATTGATTAATCCCATAGTGTTTTGTTGTCGAAGTGAAGAGATTACTCACACGCGTCGTGCTTACAATGTATGGTGCTTTGTTGTAGAACTGAGAACTCTGTTGTGTGTCCGTGTGTGTATGTGTTTTCGTGACATGATCTGACAACTCATGTCTGCATCGTAAGTGCTGTTAAGATGTCGTTCTGTATATAGCAAATATCAGCACCATCATTAGGTTCTCCTTATCTCTTTATTACTGGCCAAAGCTCTTCAATTTTCTCTTCTATCCATTTCTATATCTTCTTTTTTTGTTTCCCACCCAACCCATTACTAACGATAATCTTGTTAGAGATGCAGAGTACAGATGAGCCATAGTAGTAGTGTCGGTTGTCCAGTTATCCCAACGAGAGCAGATCCTGCCATATGTTTCCCTAGTGTTGTCGTGGTATTCCATATCATTTGACATAACCTCAGCTAGATACCAGTTATTTTAAGTGTAGTAGTTCAGGCGCCAGGTCCACCAAGATCTTAGCTCCGCCCATCGTCTGACCCAGACTCCGCCCCGACCTGCCCTAGAGATGTGCGTGTGTTCGTTTCGTCTGTTTTCGCATAGCTTTGCCTCCCAAATCCCCAAAAGTGGAGTTCGCTTATTTATTATCGATTGATTCCTCCTTGATTGTTTACCTTTGTTCCGTTTTGTAGATATATTCTTTCTCTTGTAAATCAGCGTTGTCGCCACGCTCCTCTATATTGAATGAATCAAAATCGGCGCGGCATTCGAATGTGGAATTAGGGAAACGCCCGCCCACCCTCTACCCTGGCGATCCTTTCACGCTTGTATTCAACAGTTCAACGCGCACATACGTCTAATTAATAGCGTGGCTATTTATTTTTCTTATATTTGTAATGTTTTTATGTCAGTATTACAATAAATTGTCTATTTGAGTTGTTTAGAGACGTGAAAAACGCCATTGACTTACACTGAAACTAAAACTTCTGTTCTGTGTTCAACAGGGAAATTCCTGCGTTTATCTAAAGATCCATTCCGAGAGAGGGTTCATTTCACTTACCACCGTTCAATTAAAATAAGGGATTGAGTTCCTGGTCGAATTTGATCGGAGTTGAAGATTGGAATTCATTCGTGTTCAGTTCGACAAGCGACAATAGAAAACAACTTGGAACAGCTGGATTCAAAGTCAGTCATTCAAAATACCTGTGAAATTGCGGGGAACACAATCAAGTGTAAAAAGATAAAGTGTCTGGTGTAGTGTGGCAATCCGCTTGGGATGTGCCACCATGTTCACTTTAATTTAGAATCGTTTGAGGTTTACGAAAGCGTAGCTGGTCTATACAGTGAGTTGAGGAGGCTAGCAGATGTGTCAGTCAGTGTTTTTATCCCCGCACACAAGTTTGGTACCAATTTGTGTACTCCAAACAGGTGAAATGATTACACCGCAACCGTTGAAATGAAATGTGTGCAGTAGCGGATTAAAAGCTTCCATCGATGGTACAGATACAGCGGAACCTCTTACCGACTGCGCTACCGCAAGCTATAGCTATCGCAGGAGTACGAAGCGCCGTTTCGTCGTCTCCTTCGTCGACTTGAAGAAGGCCTTCGAGTTAGTCAAAAGCAGTGGTCGTGGAAGCTCTGGACAACCACAGCGTCCCTACCCAGTACATAAAGGTACTTCGAGTGTTGAACATTAACTTCACGACCAGAATTTCGAAATTCTAGAGCAATATCAACGTCAATGTGAATAGACGGGTCCAGCAGGGTGACACAATTTCTCCTAAAGCATTCACGGCCACGGACACGAGAACGCAATGCGAAAGGCGGAATGGGACGAAGTGGGGGAGAAAGTTGATGGTTGGCAGCTACACCATCTGCGCTTTGTTGATGACATCGTTCTGATAAAATCTAGCATCAGCGAAGCGGCACGAATGCTGATCGAATTTGACGAAACATGTAGATGCATTATTCTTCAACTGAATCTAAAAAAGACGATGTTCATGTGAAATGGATGTGCTTCGGATGTCCCACTTACGCTCAACGGAACGAACATATCCGCATGCACCATCTACGTTTATCAGGGTCGGGAGATGAACAGGAAGAACGACGTGACCCTGAGCAGGGCAGGAGGAGACGAGCGACTTGGGGAGCTTATAAGAGCGTCGAGGATGTAGTGAAAAGGACTGGGAACACCCGACTACGTACTCACCTCTTCAACTCTTCCTGCTGTGTGCTTCAGAAACATGAGCACTTCGCAAGCAAGAAGAAAATGAGGTGAGGATGTCACCGAACGCGGAATGTCATCAAAGGCGCAATTGAAGAGGTAATTCTAGGTGTTCCTCGGGAGTGCCGCGTTTGCCAGGGAAAAAAATAAGATGGGACACGTGATGCGATTTAACGACAACCTTGTACAAGAGCAGTGGGTGACTGGGTTCCACGGGATAAAAGGCACTACAGGAAGACCGCCGAACCGATGGTCAGACGTCCTCAGGAAGTCCTTCGAAGAAAAGCTTTACCTTCTCTGTGTTCCACGCGAAAGGAGGAACTACTTTGCGGCTCTGACACGCGATCGGAACAAATGGAAAAATTACTGGCGCCCGTTCGAGCAGTTCGAAAAACAACGGGAGTCAAGGTAATCAAGGCAACAATTTGGTTATTTGGCCTTATGACATAAGATGAAGTGACCGTAAGACTTGCGCAAGTCGCAAATATACATTCATGACATAAGCACAGCCTTAACACCAAATATGCATATTTTCCTAAGAAAGGTTTTTGTCGGAGGGAAATCCCTTTTCACTCAAAACAGTTCCTCTTGCGACACAGATTGACTACTGTCTAGAAAATACACATGCACACAATCTAGATGTCTTACGAAATATATTGTTGGCCTGGATTTTATCGACGGTAACTTGCATTTTGCCATGACTAGCGTTGATTGATTTACAGTGAAGATATAAGCGCATGCTGACATTGCTATGCCGCTAGCGTCTGCGAAGATGGCTAAGCTGCCACATTCTGGTTTAGTGAAGAATTGTCTCGAGAAAGATTGTTGAAATCCATGAGCGTTATTAGTAATTGTGTCCCATTCCTCCTTTATCTTCTTTGGAAGGACCGTATCCCAAGCGAATTTTTGCTTCCATAGGTCTTGCTGGAACCGTTTGGGTTGCGTAAGGAGTGGTACTAGCCATCCGAACGGATCGTATATCGATGCAATCTGTCTGGCCACTATGCGTTTTGTCAGATGATGAGTTGAAGGGAAATCGCATCGAATATTTATGATGTCTTTGTCGTTATCCCATGTGATTCCCAGGACCTTCTGTACTCTGTTAGTTGCGCAGGCTTCTTTGGGGATGCCTTCCGAGATGAAATGGTTGTTTGATAGGAATTCGCGTAGATTCATACCCATGTCGGCGAAAATCTTCCTAGAATCGGTTGATTTACGTAGTGCTTCTTGTTTTGTTTCTGCGGCAAGGATGAGATTATCAACGTAAAGATTTTCCCGGATTTCTTTTTCCAATTCCTTGTCCTGAATTGCGTTGCGTAGGTGGTAATGAACCGTTGCTCCTAATAGAAATGGTGACACATTTAGTCCAAATGTGACCTGGTAAAGCGATAAGTGAGAATGTTGTCCTCAGTAGGATCTTCCCTGTAGTCGCGTACCCAGAAGAATCGAGTCGCATCGCGGTCTAGCTCATGTAAATGAACTTGAAGGAAGGCTTTCTCTACGTCAGACGTGATGACGTACTTTGGTATCCTGAAGCGTAGCAACATTGCGTAGAGTTCTGGTAGGATGAGCGGGCCTTGATAGAGTACATCGTTAAGCGAGGGACAGTCTTTCAAGTGTGAAGATGCATCGAAAACTATGCGTAATTTTGTGGTTTCCTTATGGGGTGTGATGACCGGCTGGTGAGGGATGTAATGAATTACATCTCCCTCCTCTTGTTCTTCAGGAATTTCTTCGATTATACCGTTATCCAGTTGTGTCTTAAACGTGTCGTCGTAGTCTTCCAAAAGTTCTGCGTTGGATTTCAGCATTTTCAATACACTTTCAAGGCGTTTGAAGGCTATTGCTTTGTTCGTTGGGAGCGGCGGGTGATCTTGTTTAAAGGGTAAGCGCATGTAATATCCATCGTCATCTTCTCAATGGTGTCGTTGAAAAATTGCAGCACCTTGTCGTTGATTGCTGACTTTTCTGCGTCTCTTGTACCTGTGAATTCGCAGACTCCTGCCGAATCCATTGTCCAGTATCTGTCCCAACGTTGTAGGTCTTCCTCTTCATTAGTGAGCGTTTGGATCATCGTTACCATACTTAGTTGGGGATCTAATGTCGCCGTCATTTGCTGTCTCCCGGTCAGAAGGTATCCCAGTTTAGATGGGATGAGTAGTAAACCGGACGGAAGCGTGTACCTTGGTGAAGGAACTTCTAACAAGTTCCACAACTGATCGCAGCCTAGAAGTATTTGTGGTTTGGATTGTTTGCGTTTCGTTACTTTGGATAACTGTATCTTGTTGTTTGCGATGAAATCTAAGTCCTGCTGACTGAGATACGTGAGTTTTCCTTTCGCGGCTAATACCGCCGTTGCATGTAGGCGCACATTGTGCTTTTCTCCCATGTTATCCCAGAGATCCAAGAACGTTACTCCGCACGTTGTTGGGATAAGGTCTCTGGTTCCGAATGTATACATATTGAATTCCTTTATTTCTGTGCATGTGAGTCCCAAATTCTCTGCTAATGCTTGGTTGATAAATGATTGATCTGCGCCTGTGTCAAAAAGGATTTCAACAAATTGCCACTCCTTACTATTGGCGCTTCAGACTCTTGCGTTTCCAGTTAGTAGCAGCACATTTTCGCTGTCCTGGTGTTGGAGAGGTGTCGAGGTGCTCTGAAGCACTGTGGGGTCGTCGTCCTCATGTGGTGTTTTTTCCTGGTCCTGGATCTCCGTATCCGTCGCACACATCTGGATAGGGTGTGCCTGTGTGATCCTGCCTGTGGTGCGTGTTCTTTCACCCTGGGTTCTCTGTTGTGCGTGGGTTGGCTTCTGCATTGTTGGCGCTGCGCTTGTTTTCATTGTGTTCTGCGGGAGTGTTTTCCCAGTTCTATTCTCTGGGGGCACAAGACGTGATTGTGCTTTCTACCTTGGCATTTTCTGCACCCTTCCCTTGTGCAGTCTTTCACGAAATGTCCTTCGCGTCCGCAGTTGAGGCGCATGTTGTTGTTCTGGATGAAACTACGCTTTTCCTCTACTGTGGAATATCTGTTGCATAGTGCTGACTTGTGCATGGGAGATTGGCAGAACATGCATGGCGTGAGCTTGCGTACACCTTGCCTCATGTGGAAGTTAGCGCTTTCGGTCCGCGTGGTGACAGTTGCGTTCTTGGTTACCATGTCGTTAACGTGTTCTTCCATTTTAATGTTGGCGTCGAGTTCCGCTATTATCTCCTCCATCTTCCACTGACTCTCGACCATGTCTGGTGTTATTTGGCTCCCCAGAACTCTACGCTGTATTCTTAGAGCGAACTTTGCGAGCACCTTTTGGGCATTATATGACCCGTTCAAATCGATATTTAGTTTTTTTAGTTGTGTCACGATTGGGATTATTGTTTCTAATAATTTTCTCTGCGCTTGCGTAGTTGAGTTTTCTGCTCGTGCGCTTTCTAATCGCGACTGTAGGGCGCTTATTAATTGTGCGTCTTTGCCGTATTTCTTCTGCAGTAGGTTAACGGCAGATTCATAATTTTCTTCAGTAACCGGATAGCGCCTCACCATTTCGCGAGCTTCCCCCTTGAGCGCATTTATTAAGAAGTTGAATTTTTGTAAGTCACTCAGGGAGGGTTGGCTATGGACTTTTGCGTTAAAAAGCGTCCAAAAGTTAGCGTAGTCCCATATCTTTCCGGTGAATGTCGCGGTATTGGAATAGCGGGTAGTTTCGGTGCTGCTATGTCCAACTGTCCGCTATTTCGGGTGATGAGCCTTTTCTATATATTCAAGCGCTTGCGCTTCATGGTCTTCGCTGAATGCGTCACCCATTGCTTCAATGACGTTAACGAAAGCATCAAGTTGGTCGGCCACTAGTTTACTTGTTGCTTTGAGTTCCAGCGTAGCTGTGTGGATGTGTTCCAAAAATTCTCTAGAGCTCGGTGAGATATCATCGTACGACGCGTCCCCTTCGTACTGCGCGATTATTTCGTTCAAATTATTACAATATCGTGTGAGGAGTGCTTTCTTAGTTCTCAAAGTGATGGGACCACACATGGCGTACTTAGGTGTTAGCTACTGACGATTTGAGTCAGCGTAATCGAGGCGTGAATCGAAGTGCGTTCCGTGTTAGGTGAAGCGTAATGAAGGAAAGTCGTACCTCTTTAGGTTTTGACCGATGCACCATAAAAAAAGAGTTGTACTTGGCACTGGTGGTTCAGTATGCTCGACAACACGTGCAGCGTACGACTTTTATAGCCTCAAACTTGGGTAATTAAACCTGTACAAAACATTCAAACACACACAAGACGATAATGCGATAAACAATAACAAATGACTCAAATTGGACAGTAATAACCTTAAAAGGTGTGTAGAAATGTATCTAAAAACCCAAGCGCATAAACAGGGGTACATACAGTAACTACAACTAAGCGCGAAACAAAATATAATTGTACAAGAACCTAAGCGTGCGGAGGCAAGTCTATGCCTACAGTGTTACGGTACAAAATGAACGAAATGCTTAAGCGAGTAATGTCAGGATATAATACAACAACAGTTCAGCGCGTCACATTCACAGAACTAACCTAGGCGCGTGGTCCCTATGCGTACAAAAGACTAAACCTAAAGCGCAAAGCTAGTAAAAATGTATAGTTAAATGTACATGAAATGATTATGCGCAACATTAACTACTAAGACAAGATATGAATAAAAAAAGGGTAAAACGGCGTTAGGCGAGATGGACGGAATGTCCCGGCTGCGTCTTCCGTCCTTATATGCTGGGGCTCCTGATGACGACCGTGACTCATGCAGGAGATATATTTTGAGAATCTTGTGCTAGAAGCAAGATAACCCTGCATGAGTCACTGATCTCTTGAACCGCGCTGTCACTTCTTCGTCGTCAGCATCTTGCAGAGAGGAATCGCGGTCCTTCCGCGATAATCATATCATTTTATCATAATTTGTTTTGACTTGCTGACTTTCCCTCAATTTAGAAGAAAAGAGCATGTAGATGGAGCTGAATCGCTTGCAAAACGATAAGCCTGCCAACCTGCATATAGAATTACGTCAAGGATCTGCAGCTGCATAGTCAGACAGAGTAATCGAAGAATTCGACTTTTAATGAACATAGGCATAGCAATGTGTTGTGTTGATATTTGATGAGTTGTACACGAGGTTGTTGAATAATTTGGCTATAATAATATAATTGGCTAACGCTTCAAAAAATTCAACTCGCTATTTAAAGGATCGATTCTCTCTACAACTACACAGGCAAACGCTAAGCCTACTTTTTAAACCACTGACGTAGCAACTACACCTAGCGGTTTTCTTAAAATTTCAGGATTTCCTAGAATAATAACAGACCACCTTGAACAATACCGATCTGCAAGTGTGCCATTCTTCTCTGTGGTTATTCTATTCATTTAAACAACAGTAATCAATGCAGTAACACGGCAATAGCTCAGTGTATGACCAAAGGCATCTGGTGGTTGGTGTGTCTAGGTGACAGTAACATTCCATAATGGCTGATGGAGTCTGTGATGAAAATTTGAATAATACAGAATTCCTAATAATACAGGAAATCAGCACTATTTAATAGGCTTATTTCTCTTGAAAAAAATATCCAGTTGATATTTGAACGGATTTTCGATAAATAGCAAAATATAAGATCTTCGTGAAATTACGTAGAAACTTTTTATCTTTACAGGTTCAAAATTTCCACAGCTGAGAAGTATTATGAAAAAAAAAAACCAAAATAAGTTCACAGTACGGGAAGCGTTCTCTAAAGTGATGTGTCGACAGAAGGTACACTTCATTTGTCAACAACCTACAAACTTCCAAGAATCACCATGAGTAATGTAAAACTCCAAAGTTGTAATTTCAGATGCAGATAACGGAAAATCCTGCTGAGCTAGAAAATCAGGAATAAACGGCATCCCACAACAGGTGATTTTCTTGATCAGACTCTATAAGAAAAATTTCTTGAGGCTACTAATGTCGATCGTTTATGGAACTGACACTTGTTACTTTAGTCAAATTTTCAAGATCTCCAAAGATATGTAGCTGTCAGAGATGCAAAAATGGGCGAAATAGCACGTAAATTATTATTGATATTTCACTTTTTGAACAATATATTCACGTCAAAAATCATGCACCCTTAGGTTCGCAATTACATGGGACTCAAACTTGCTAATGCGTCGTTAGAGATAATTTTTCACAAAGTGTGTTAGTGGTATATCTTAATTCTCTATCTCGAATCCATTGATATCCAGATTTTATAATGGAGATCAAAATTAGTAGCGAGAACAAAGCAAAAAAGTATAGGATTCGCGCTTTTTCGTCTTCTGCCGGAGAATCAGCGATTTTACTGCAGAACATGGCTGTCTTATGAAAATTCCAGTTAATTTGTGAGATTGTGCTAGAGTGGAACACGGACAGCGCCCGTTTCCGCTACAAATTAGTACCTATCATGGAGGGCAGACTGTAGTGTCAAGAAGTGAGCTGTCATAGTGGCGTTCCGCCATTCTTTATGTATTCTTACCATCGCAATGCCGATTAGTGAACTGGAGAAGGTACGTGCTTTCAGTGCTTTCACTATACTTAGAATACTGAAGCCTCAAAATGGTGCAACTACATGGATGTTCTGACTGATGTGACGAAATAGTTCAGAAATGGACTGGAATGGACTTTAACATAGCCGCTGAAGAGATGCGTCGATTGAAGAAAATGCCGACCGATGAGGAAAGACTTCAACTATATGGAATGTACAAGCAATCTATTCATGGTGATATTCCACCAGAAGAGATTTATGGTAATAGGATTTTATAGGTTTTGCTGTGTTCAAACTGCGTTCTACAGCAATTCTGTGTTCAATGATTTTCAGAGAGACCAACAGAAGATGAAATTGCGGTAAGGAAGTACAATGCATGGGCTGTTAGAAAAGGTTTGTTTAACATTTATTTATTTATTTATTTATTTGCAATATGTCCACTATCATGTGTATAAACTAACACTATGAATCATATGATGATAAACATAATGGTAGTATGATGTTGATAAATGATAACGTTAAAGGAGAACGTCAAGAAATATCGCCAATTATGAATGGAACTATGTAGATGCGTTAATTTTGGAAGCAACAAGGAATAAGACCTTCTTCTCCATCCTCTTCCCTTTTGCTCTTCCTTCTCTATTTTCTTCCTTCTTCTTCTTTTAAAACGAGCATGTCACGAAATTGGCGTAATTTGAGAGCCTGATAAAAAACATAGAGTTTGCGGTGTAGATTATGCATATGAGCGTAGCCCCCAAATTTCCCCTACTCGTCCTTAAAAAAAGGGAGTGTGGACGGCGTTTGTTGCCTATTCGTTGATTTCACTTGATCAGGTATTTGAGGAGACCTTATTTGTTTTCTACCGCTTGCATGTGTATGCAGTCCACGCACAGGCCTGGGGCGTTTCTACTTACCTTGTAGGAGCGAACACATTTTCCCACGTTGTTTTTTAAGGACGATAAGGCGAAATTAGACGGAGCGACATTCATATTCGTAATCTACAACAGTTATTGTGTGTTCTCCATAAGGTTTCCGCACCAGTTCAATTTTATGAAGAGTTGGCTTCAAAAGCGACTTTCCTAAACGTAGCACGAAATAGACGATGTTGGGATCTCACTACGAATAGATAGATGTAGAGATTTAGTTCACGAATATGGGCGTGTTTACACTCAATCCTCACTAATAATCTAGAAAAAGGCATGTGAAACAGTTCTGTGTGATGCCATCTTCCCAACGATGCAAGTTATTACGGATAGTAGAAAAGTGACAATTCGCACCACGTCACCAATTCTGCAAATTGGGATGCTTCAGTTGGTTATCGTCGGGTCAAAACGAAATGAAGCACGGACAGTTGGGTAAGATGCTGCGCTACTGTCATTCATCTCTGCATTTCCTCATGGTCCCACCTCGATTCCAACCGCTGCCTCCACTGCACCGCTTCGTGCACAGCCGCTTACGCAAGTAAGTCATGCCTTTTTGACCCAGCTTTACCTTAGTTTAACATTTTGAACTACGGGCGTTAGACAACTATTTAATTGCCTGCGTTCTAGGAACTAACATGTTGCGTGAGATAAACGCGGGCAAAACTGTTCATCACGCACTTTTTTCTAGACTCCTGAGCGAATTTGAACGTGATCACGCTTATAGTCTCAAACTACAAAGTATAAGAGCTGTGGTAGGACCAAAACCGTCACCCTTATCTTTCCCTGGAGAGATCCCAACACGGTTGAACTACTCTTGCAAGCTATCAAAGATCGATAAATCACTCAACTCCATCGATTATACCTCTCACGGTTATCCAACATTTTCTTTATGCCAAACAAGGTCAGATGCGAAATTTAAGAGTTATGCTGAGGAGTTGTGTGGAAAATGTGCTAGTACTTAATCCTTTTAATATAGTCAATAGATTTCTTCATAAATTTTTATCACATGGAACGGGTAATCGAAAAAATTCTTGGAATGACTCAATGACTTCAAATCTCATCTTTCATACAAAAGTAACAGTACCCTCTGCCTTTCTGAGTCCCCCCCCCAAATTATTGATTCACGTCGATTTTTAGGTCAAAGCAAGGAGGCCGCACGTGCAGATTATGTGCGTTTCGCCGAAGAGATGATTCGTCGTTATCATAGAACGATCATCAGATGCAAATGGAACAGCGAAGTGTGGACGGTGGACTACTAACTTTTCATGTATTTTCTTTTTATTGCTCTATTACTTCACCGCATTAGTCTGTTCTAGTTCCTGCTGCTTATTCTAATAACGAAACTACTGCTTCTTTTGTTGGGTAACTTGTTTCCATAAAATATTTGCGCTGGTGAACTGTGCGAGAAGAACTCTTTGAAGTTTGAAGTATTTTCCAGCCTACAAAAAGAAACAAAGAAAAATTGTAATAGATAACAAGAAAGCTAAACTCGCAATTTAGTCTCTCCGCCAATTCTTAAGATAGGCTTTTGCGTCTTGACGTATTTCGTTTCAAATTTCTTCCTTCCTTTCCCTCTCCCTTTTTCTTGCACTCTCTTCAATCCCTTATTTGAACAACAAAATTGCGAGGGGAAATTGAAACTGACAGCATACAACGAAACTGACGACTTTGTGATTTATCCAGGAAAAGAAAGCTAGGAGACGTAGATTACGAGTATGAGCGTGACCACACTAAATTCCCCTTAGTCGTGCTGAAAAATGGCCTGAGAAACAGCCTTCTTGTACGTTTTTTCTTTCTACGAGGCACGTCACAACGCGGCACTCCCGTACACGTGCTGCCTCCGCAAACGAGCAAACGATACCCAATGACGTAACAATAGCAGCCTACTCAAGTGAAACCAATAGATAGATCGTTGAGGGGACCGTCGCGTATACAAATGTGGCGTTACAACGTGCCTCGTAGGAATAAATGTACAAAAGAGCCGTTGCTATCACTGTAGTCCGGGACAATTAAGGGTGTACGGGGTCGTGATCGTCGTGGGAAACGACATGGGAAACTTTAGTTCCTGCGAGGTGCGTCAGAACGCGCTTCTGTACACGTTCCATGCCCCTTAGCGGTCAATTCATTAATTTAACTTTAATAGGCTGGTGAGGAGACCTAATTAATCCTCGAAGGCTCGTTCGTTTATGCGACGCGTGCGCAAGGATGGCGCTTTGCATTACAAGCTGTCGTGAAAAAGAGCGGCGGCTTCGGGGCCGTTTTTACAGCGGCTACAGAGAGATTAGAGGGACCATCTAGTTTTCCGCAATCTATGACCACGTATAGAAGTTTTCCATCGGAAATCTATAGCACATCAGATTCATAATATGCTGCCTTCAAATTGGTTGCTAAGCAAATGGATAAATGAATAACATATATATCCCGGGTACTTTTAGCGGTATAAACGTAGAGTTACTCTATTTGTAAAGAAAAAAGGAACAGTATTCAGTTAACGATAAGCACCAATCTCATTGGTTTTCACTTAAACGGCAGAGCATTCAATCAATTTTGGATAACTTTGAACTTTGAGGTGTCGCGGGTGTAGTGTAGAGGTTTCGCTGCCCGCACGATCGATCGGAGGTTCGAATCCGCCCTAGTGCTCACCAAGCCTTTCATCCTTCCGGGGTCGATAAATTGGTTCCAGATTTGTCTGGGAGGATAAAAACACTGACTTGACACATCGTCTAGCCTCGCAAGTCATTGCATAGGCCAGTTACACGTTCGTAAACTTCCAACGATTCTGAATTGAAGTGAACGTGGGGGCGCATCACAAGCGGACTGATTGGCGCCAGAGACGTTATCCTTTACTTTTACCTTTGAGGTTTGTTTCCTTAGAAGAAGATCTTTAATTCTCTGAAGGAACTCATCAAAATGTTGAAGTGCCAACGTTGAAGCAACTGCTAGCACAAGTCGAGGGTGTGGCAAAGTTTAGCCATAAAATAGTTGGAGAATCGACGCGTTGTGGTACTATGAATGATGAAATGAAAAGAAATTACGTCTTTCCAAAAAAAAAAGAATTGTTCTGAAGAAGACAAGGAAACAAAAGTAGCGGTTCGTTAGAATAAAATTCCACACAGAAATTTAAATAAAAGGTTAGATACCATAGAGTTTTTTTTTTTTTTTTTGAAGGAGAAATTAGCAACAGCATGGTATTACTACCACATTCCAGGTTATACGCAAGTGCAAATATACCTACACCATCCTTCAATTTACAATTTATTACTTTGATTATTTATTTATTGGACGATGTCACAACGTTACAACGTGTCGTTTCATACCTCTCTCTCATATGTTCATAGTAGTAATAGTCTGCACCGATATTTCCCCAAGCTTTGATGCAAACGAGTCTTTCCACCTTACTTCTTTATTGGCCAACCTTTCGCTTACAATTCCATTTGGTAATCGTCTTAGTCCGTCAGTCCTTTTTTACTGCAAACATCTTTTGATCCATTTTCTCTTCCTACATCTGGAGTTGGTTGGTTGGTACCAGACTTATCTGGAAGGATAAAAACACTGACTTGGTTCATCAAATAGTCCCGCAAGTGATTATAAGGTTGTCACCTTGTAGATCTCAGAATGTTGAGAAATTTTGAGAGTTCCCGTCCTCTCAACGATGTAACTCGTTTTGGTAATGGAACAATTGCCACCTGCAACGCGTCTACGATTGTGACGATGAAGCAGCATCTGCTAATTATAATAATAGGACCGCAGACATTGGACGACAGTTGCTGCGTTCTGTCACGCAAAAATTCGTATCCGTGAGAGCGATTATTCGTACCTTCACTCACTTTTTCTCGATTGCTGCTGAGAACAGACCATGATCACATTGAATGAAGAAAGACAAAAGACATCGCTGTCTATACGTGCAGAGATCCCAACCTTGTCAAATTCTGATGCGCTACCTTCTAAACGGGACTCTTCGACTTCACAGTTTTACATGAACGCAATGGGGGTCAGTTCGACCTTCTCTTGCTTCGCGCTGGTGACATACAAAATCACTTATCGTAAGTACATCAGTTGATTCGAAGGTTGCATACCACGAATCTGACGTGGTGAGGAAATTCGCGGAAAAAGCAAGATATGGGGTCGTAGATTACTGTGTCCGGAATGTGCGTGGAAAGCGCTGTTTTTTGTTGCAACGATTTCAGTTGCAACGCGTCACCCTTGCGCACGCGCCGCATCCATGTGGGAGCGGTCGAAGATCAGTGATTTCTCACTAGCCTATTGAGAGCAATGAATAGTCTGTTGAGTAGGCCGAAACGTGTACATAGAGAAGCGTTCTAACGTACCTCGTAGGAACTAGAGCGGGTCTCATGCCGCTTTTTTACGACGGTTAGGGAGAGGAAGCGGAATTTCCCCGAATTCGGCAATCTACTACTCCATCGTTAGCTTTTCCCGTGGATTTCCTGCCGTGTCAGATTCGTGACATGCTGCCTTTAAATGATTCCTCCAAAGAATACATACCATCTGCGATTAGATCCCTTCTGGTGGTTTACTGAGAGAAAAAACGGGAAATTTTGTAATAGTGTGTTTGCGAGGTTTTTAGATGGAACTTTTTATTTGCTTGACGTTCCGGCTTTTTCTTTTTCAGAGGCCTAAATAGAGGATGACTGGAGCAATGCTACGTTTATCCCGCCAAGTGCCACACTACCCTGGGTCAGTGTTTCGATAATCGTTCAGGGTAGTGAAAACAGAAACCTATCTACATTGAAATTAGTCCTACGTGTTGTTCCACCGGATGTGGCGTGGCTGGTAGCACGCACTTGTCACTCAGTGTACCAACGAATGAGTATTGCTGCGTGTAGATCACCAGCGACGACATGGATAATTTGATCTACACCCAGAATATCAGGCGGTTATAGGTCACAGAGCTGTACAAATGGCAAGAACTCATTCGTTATCGACAAGCATTCATTCCTATTATTCATTGAAGGGTTTCTTTTAAGAATTCAAAACGCCTCCAACATCTTCCTTGCGATATTTCTGTTTGGTGAGCCAGTATAACGCATTTCACATCATAATCGTTTCCGTTGTGGGCCTCACGTTGCCTTCCTAGTGGTGTTATCACTTTTTCGTCCTTTTCCTGCCATGTGTTCATTAATCCTCACTCCAACATTCCTACCGGTCTCCCCAATGTAAGTTGCACTGCACATCAAGCACTCAATTTCATATATTATCCCCATTTGTGCGCAGTCGCCTGTTTTTCCGTAAGGACAAATAACACATCTATCACAGAAGCAGTATCTATCATATAGTCTGTTTCTAACAAGCTGGCTTTTGATGTTTGCATTTGGGATATTCACCAAGATACACGCAGCAATACTCATTCGCTGGTACACCGAGTGACAAGTGCGTGCTACCAGCCGCGCCACATGCGGTGGAACAACAAGTAAGACTAATTTCAATGTAGATAGGTTTCTGTTTCCACTACCCTGAACGATTATCGAAACACTGACCCAGGGTAGTGTGGCACTTGGCGGGATAAACGTAGCATTGCTCCAGCCATCCTCTATTTAGGCCTCTGAAGACGGCAAAAAAGCCGAAACGTCAGGCAAATAAAGGTTCCATCTAAAAACCTCGCAGGCATATCACAAAACATAGACAGAATATGCTGAGGTTTCAAGACAAGAGAACATTCAAAAACGGGAATGTCTTTTCCTGTTTATATCTGCTAAAAGAGTTGGAAATTTGTCTGCCTGACTCTCTAAGGTGGTATTTCTGACTAAACTGGGTATTTGCTTTACAGCATTTCAAATTTTTGGGCAAAACTCCTCTGACTGGACTGATATCCTGGTGTGAGAAGAACTGAACAGTAAGTTTTTCTAAATCGGAAGAGAATGATATTACCAAATCTGGTGCAAATCGCTTCATTTCATAACTTATTATTTTAAAAAAAAGGCTGCTGTAGAGAGGATATGGATGAGTTTGTGAACCACTGCTTAAAATGCCAACATTTGGCATGGTCCTATTAAATAGAATCACTGTCTAAGCTAACGTTGAGAAAGGTTTGTGGTCTGATTTGATGTGATGGAAAAACAATTCTTTATTTGAACATAAACATTCAGGTTTAACTCAGAAATCATTACTGCATCATTTATGCTACTGTGTTTATCCTTTCCACATGTCCTCATATGTTCCGAAATATATTCT
The DNA here is from genome assembly GCF_031761385.1 of Necator americanus. NCBI lineage: Eukaryota > Metazoa > Nematoda > Chromadorea > Rhabditida > Ancylostomatidae > Necator > Necator americanus. The sequence goes on along the minus strand of NC_087372.1, from coordinate 10,847,426 downwards.
CTGCTCTTCTCTTGGATTGAAAGTTAGTTGTCGGTCATCAAACGATTTAACCATCACGTTATTTGGACTCTCGCTCGGAGCAAGTCGAGTAATATGAGGTAGAGTTGTTCGTAGAGATGGATGGGAGCAAATGATTATCATAGCAGTTGTGGTAATCTAAATATTTAGCTATTTACATTCACTAATGACCTTCTTCAACCCATTCTTCTGTACTGTACTCAAAACTTGCTCGAGAAATTCACGAATTTCTTGAAGAAGTATGGTACGACAGTAAATATTGGTATAAACAATCAAACAGAAACATCGACAGTGCATTAGGTGATTCCATAAATGGTGCAGTGATCTATACCTCCTTCATTTTTCAAAATTAGAAGAAGCTAAACTTTCTTCAATCTAAACGCACAAAATGTTCTCTAACTGTCATTGAAGAAGTTGCATTATTTATTGAATGACTAAATATAAAAAGTAAATATGATATAACTCACTTCAATGCTTATCAGTAGAAGAAGCAATGAACTCAATAGCGTCTGTAAAGAACTGCTCGTCACGATTTGTTTAGCAATGTAAAAAAGTGCAGTTTCAGAGAAATAAAAGAATACATAACATATCATTAGCATTTTGAGAAGACGGGCTGCTCGGATATTTTCAACAGACTGATACCGTACCTACAAACGATATATTTACCCAAAAGGACAGCAGTAAATACATTTTTCCGCGAAAAATTTCGCACTGTATACTTGATCCGGAAATAATTCTATGAAAGAGCCTTGACCACAGTTTTGCCAGAAAATTGAGGGCGTTGGCGTTGTCTTCACGAATAAATGCGGATAAGAGTGTAGTTAACGAGTATGAACGCGATCATGCTCAATTCGCCTACCTTTCCTCTCAGTTATCCCTAAGAAAAGATAGGGAAGCAGCGTTAGCAAGCGTCGAAACTCCCTACAGGATACTTACTAACGTCCTGCGCCCGCGAGTAGAGGCGTTTGCGCCGCATCTATCAACGAGCCAGAGGAGCAAGGTCAACAAACCATTTATAGTTCACACGTTGGCGCGGTACGTTTGCCTGCTCTCGCAGACGTGGCACCTTATTGGCAGCTTTATAGTCGATGTGCAAAGACCTTTTCCTCTCGGAAAACTTGGAGAAGAGGAGGAAAGGGGAGGGGAGCTGACCATATTCTTGAACTACACCCCTAGCCGCATCTCTTCGTAAAGGGATCCCAACGTCCCAAGCTTCGTGGTATACCATTTTTAAAGAATCGTTCAGTTTCGACTATTTACTTGCATTCACATTTCTTGGTACTATAATTTAAAAATGTTACAACGCATAGGTGGTCGACGGAGTTCCTCTTTTTTTACTCGTGATAATTTGAAGTGTTATGATCATCACGACTATACTGATAAACATAAGTATCCTCTACAAGAGCATGCGTTAACAATTCAATTCTATGTAAGCAAATTTTGTATTCACATTTTAAGGAATAAGGTGCAGGTGCAGTATAGCAGGAACATGAGGCCGTAAGATTAGGAACACATATTAGGTTTCACCCGTAGCTCCTGTGTACCATTCATATCTTCCGTTTCCACCTTTTGGTGAGCCCCGATATAGCATTAGAAGTGCCTTAACCTTCATCGATTAAGAGAAAGCCTTCAAAAGTGTAGAAACGAATGCAATACTGTCAGCGCTGTTCGATCAAGGTGTATATCGTATCGTGACGCCTCAAAAGTGAGGATATCAGCCAACTGCTACGATACGCCACCATGATATAGCTTCACCATGTTTACTGGAAAGGGGGTACGACAAGGTGACATTATGTCGTCAAAGCTGTTCAGCTGCATTACAATGGATAATGAAATCACTCGCTTGTAAAGAAATGGGCATACGTATTGATAGAAATTTGTTGCCAAACCTTTCTTTTGCGTACGACATCGTTCTCTTTTTGAGAAGTACCAGTGAAGCAGAGACTCAAGGAATTAAACTAATTAGAAAAGAGAATAGGATTGGGAATAAACAGAGAAGATACAATTTATGAAGAGCCTCTGCGGCGAGTTCTGCAACTTGAAGGCTCCTGAATATTCGGAACCTCGTCATACGTGTACCTTGGATGTTCTATGAATATAGAAAGTAAGTTGGGCTAGAAACTGAATAGAAGAATAAGAGCAATAATGAGACAAGCATGAGAAGCTACCGACCAACTAACAGACTAAGAGCTCCGTGCTTTCGACTCAACAGTGCTTCCAGTGCTCTTTTGGGCAGCGGAGACGTGGGCACATACCGCTACCACGTCCAGGAAGCTACTCACTACCCACAGAACCTTTGAGAGATGCCTTCTAAAGTTAAATCGGGGCACACAACACCTAGCCGGTCTTCGCAGCTCCGACTTAATGTCCCGTTTTCGCTATCCAGAGGGGTGTATATATATATATATATATATATATATATATATATATATATAAGGCAAAGTATTGGGTCGGTTGCATGGTAAGAAAAATTAATGATAAATGGATTAAAAGCGATTCCATTCGGATTTCATTTGGATTAAAAGGGATTCCAAAAGATGTTAAATGCCCTCGAGATCGCCAATGAGATGGATCGAGTTTGTTGGACATATGGGTCAGCTGAGAGCTCTGCTAGATACTCACGGAAATTGACATAAGGATAACGCTTGGATAACAATTGCGAGGGAACGAAGCGACTGGAAAAAATGCTGGACCCGCACGTTCAGTGAAGACAGGTTATCTTAGTTAGTGAGCTGTTGTTAGTTCTTTCAAATCTACTATTGGAGCAGGCGCCAACTGCTACAAACAACTTGGAACAGGTCTCACTCTAGCCTTTATATTATTATAGCTGGAATTTCCCTGCATACATTCCATCCCAGCGTAAACACTGCTTCACTACTTCGTACTCTCTTTTTAAACCTTCATGCACATCAAGTGATGTGAGCACCACCAGAATCCTGAAAGTGCGGCAGCCGCACGATGTTAAGACTGTTCAATAATATACACAATGATAAAAATACCGAGACAGAAGATTGATGTTTGCGATGAAAATCCAAAATACGGACGGATACCAATGGCAGCAGCGAAAATACCTAAAATGAAATGAATCTTTGTTTTTAATACTGTATGTCCTTCCAAAGTCTTTATTTGGCATAATTTGTAGTCTACCGACGAAGTATAATTAAAATACAGAAATGATTACGAAATTTAAAGTTCGTACTGTTTAAGAATTACCACCGCACAAACTGCGCACAGAGTTGTGAAGATAACTACTTGCGATACCCTGGAGAAGTTGCCACTTACGAACAGACCCACCATTAGTACAGATATGACCCACTGAAATGTGACGAATGTTATATAACATCTGCAGAATTCCCGTATTTATACAAATTGAGAAACGTCAGTCCCACTAGGAATCCGATAAGTAGATTGTCAACTTTAAAATGTTATCTTATTTGGAAAAGGTTGATATCGATTGGGTCACTACATAGGTAATGCTATGTTTTATGCTTCCTACATTTCTCAGGATTATGGTAAACCAGGGGCGGTTGTAGTGTAGCGGCTAGAGGTTTGGCTTCCTGCACGATCGATCGGAGGTTCGAGTCCGCCCTAGTGCTCACCAAGCCTTTCATCAGTCCGGAGTCAATGAATTGGTACCAGACTTGTCTGGGAGGATAAAAACACTGACTTGACACATCAGCTAGCCACCCAAGTCATTGTATAGACCAGTTACACGTTCGTAAACCTCAAACGATTCTGAATTGAAGTGAACTTGGGTTCGCATCCCGAGCGGATTGATTGACGCCAGAAACTTTATCCTTTTATCCTTTATGATAAACAAAACTCTTGTTACTACAGTAGGATAATGTTACGCCTCCATACTATGAAGTCTTCTTCCATTTTTCTGGTTTCAACGCCTTTCTTCGAGAATTACTCTTCTGACATCGATTTAAAAGGATAAAGGATAAAGTCACTGACGGATCAATCCATTTGGGATGCGCCAACGCGTTTTACTAAAATTCGTAAAATCTTTGAGGTTTTAGAACGGGTGTAATATGACTTGCGGGGGCCAGCCGATGATTAATTCAGTGTTTTTATGTTTCCAGACAGGTCTGGTACCAATTTATCGAACACCGAAGGATGAAAGACTTGGTTTGCACTAGGACTGTTTCGAGCCATCGACCGTGTGGCTACAACGGACTTCTTACCGACTGCACCACATCCCCCTGTCTTCAGTTTACGTAATTAAAAATCCCACACTATCTATGGGGTGACTCAAAACATTAGCAATAGACCTGTTAAGAGCGCGAAAGTATAGAAATCAATCAATCATCCTCATCAACAGTGTCACTTGAGTCACTTCTATCATTCCTCTGAGACGGGATCTAATAAAAGATGTATTGGAAGCGGCGTTCTTTTCGTGGTGGCCAATTTCTTAGCACTGTTCACTGTCACCATTGTTACACATCATTTGTGTTCGAGTCTGAGCTTATGTGACAGTTTTGCAAATAATGTAAAAAAAAACCTATTGCACTGCTGTGAAATGCAGAAATCTGAATTTGTAAGCAGGGCTGGCCGCCAATATGGTGAGTGATTGTTGCTTGATTCCGACGTTCTACGCTGTGACTGCAGCTCCTGACGATGACTGCTAACTTTATCCACCCACCTGTACTACGACCAATGCAATTCCTGGCCAGGGAAATCGAGCTCCTCTTCTCTCATATGATTTCAAATAAAAAGTAGCTAAGAAACGATCTACGATACAATTTGGCAAATTTAACGCTCCAGCAAACATTCCTGAGCATATAAAGAAATACATTACAATACAGAATATAGAATAATAAATACAAATGCAGCAATATAGCAAATTTAGTTACAGAAGCAACAATTTAGTTTCTTTACAAGGCTAAAGGTATATTCGTACCTGTGTTTTGTGTGAAATTAACCACGAATACAAGCCATGGTTTGGTGATTTTCAAAATGCTAAATATACCAGTAACATTGGACATCACCACTCCTACTGTGGATGGTAGAGGAAAAAAGATGAGAAGTACCGTCAAGTTTCGGTTGTACACCTATGAGTTGTACAATGAGATTGCGCCGAACTCGTCTCTATCGATAAACAATAACTACCTTTTTTATGAGTAGGAAATATGTCATGTAGCAGTAAATAAGGATAGCAACCGCCTCAACGAATAGCTGACCAGCTGTAGCTATGGTCATGAGGCTTGGATGGATTCTGATTGAGTCCTCCATGTGTTAGGACTAGGATAGCAAAACTGCGAACGATATTTATCTTTGCAACGTCAAACATACGCAGATTATGAATTTAAAAGTTTGAAAATGCTAACGAAAGAGATAAGGAACAAAAAAAGCAGCATAGAAGTGCAAAAGGTCTTTCTATCCAGGTGCAATACCGTAGAAAGCTAGAACTGGCTGAACGTAGGACAAAAACATAAATCTAGTTGTACGGCCTTTCAAAACCTTAACCCTGTACAATAGAACGAAAACAAATTTCATTTCACAAATAACGCGACTTCACTTCTAAAAATGTAGTTGTTGTATTTCCCACCATTAGTGAAATGTACATGAAATGTGAAATGTACATTCCATTGTAGCATTTGATGAGAAAACAATTTTTTAAATGAAAATGCTTGTTTAAAAAAAGACGGGATACACAAGAAATCTGGCTTCGAACGAATGATCTTGACAAAAGAGCTGTTTGCCAGTTCAGTAAATATATACGATGCGCCACAATAGCTAGCTCAGAGGCAGAGTATCACGAAATTGACGCGAAAGCCGAATGTTCGTGTTGTAGATTACGGAAACTACTCATGTTTCTCTAACTGTCGCAAAAAAACGGCGTAGAATTTTGTTGCAGAAAACGGCATGGAATTTTATTGCAAAAAACGGCGTGGACCAATTTAATTGCAACTACGCCACCATTGCGCACGCGCCGCATCTATATGCAAGCGGCCGAAGGTAAGCGATGTCTTCTCACCAGCCTATTCAAGTGAAATTAATGAATAGGCTGCCGAGAAGACCGGAACGTCCTACATAGAGGAGCGTTCTACCGTATCCCGTAGGAACGGTTTTGACGCCGTTTTTTTTACGACGACGAGGGAAGTATGAGCGAATCCACTCTAATTTCTGTAATTTACAATCCTTACTCTAGGTTTTGGCTGAAGTTTTCGTACCACGTCAAGATCACCATACTCTGCCTTCAAGGGCAACAATAATTAAGCTGAGGGGGATTTAGAGCATCATATGCTGAGTATCTCACACAGAAAAGTGATTAAAGCGTAAAGGTCTTATATTCGCCTTATTCGAAAGTGCCGCTACTATTAATTTTTATTGATGGGAACTATTAATTTTTATTGATGGCGAGCGAAGGGAAGACCACAAAAAATCGGAAATACGGGTGTAGCAGGACGTTCAGTGGTCTACTATATCAAAGTAATTGTTACATCTCTGTTATAGCAAACTGGACGTCTTGCGATGAAAGAGTTAAAACAGCTACGTATTTGGTGGTGCCCGTCGCATACATTTCAGTTAGCCACAAATTCCTCAGAGAATTCACTTTCGCTACAAGTAGGCAGTAAGAGTAATGCGTTATGTTGAACACAAAAATCTTTTGTACTGCAATTCACAATTCTGCACAATTCGCTGCGAGTAGTAGCTGCAGGCATTGTTCATATTTTTAGAGGAAGCGTATCACGATTTTAAACCCAAAGCGGTGCGGAACACAAAGCGAAAGCGTAGAGTTCGGGTAGTAGAAGGCGGAGTCAAGAGTGATTCGGCTCATCTTTCCCTAAACGTGGAAAAAAAAGGGAGTGGAAAAGCCCGTTTTTTACGACGATTTCAGTTCCGACGCGTCACTCCTGTGTGCTGCATGCAAGTACGGGGATCATTGATCAACGGTGTCTTCTCAACTGCCTATTCAAGTGAGACAAATGACTAGTGTGTTGAGGGGACTGGAACGTGTGCATAGAAGCGCGTCCTAACGTAACTCGCAGGAATTAGAGGGGTTCCTACACCATTTTTACGACGATTACGGAAATGTGATTGAAACCACGTCGAATTGCACAATCTACTACCCGAACTCAACGCTTTCGCTGAGGGTTCTGCACCATTTCAAAATAGTGATATGCTGCCGTTAAGAGTTTGTCAGATTTCGCTTACTAGGGTTATTTTTGTGGTTTATCGCTGATATTACTTGCGTAATGTGACACCCGCTCTGCACCCAAGAAATGTAATCAAAGGTGTAGTATATTCGATATGTTATTCGAAATGTTTTTGTTCAAAGCATATCAACTTAACTTACAAGACGAAGCTCAAAGCAGAACGTTGCGATCTTGAGCTGTCAAATGTCGTAAAGAAATGGAATGTGAATATAGAAAATTGCTAATAATTATCTTCTTCTTCTAATTCATTTACGGGATAAAAACGTTGTCAAAAATGATAACACAATCACAAGATGTTTGTCAAACTACGACTAAAGATAGGTTCAACTTTACGACTGTTGATAATTCCAACATATTGAACGTTAAAGAGGAATATGAATTTCTGAACAGGAAGGAATTTAAACAGCTTTGACGAGCGACGTTCTTCACAACAACTACTACACTACACATTTTTGTAGTTCCACTACTATTATATCCTAATCTTGGACCGCTTGTTATAGCCAGGAAAATATTCATTTTGTTTTCGCTTGTGATTGTAGCCAAACTATTTATTCCACATTTCTGTATAAGCCCTAAAATAAATGTTTCTTTCCTCTTCCAATGTGAAAACTAGTTGTCGTCCATCCAAAGCTCGAACATCCAAACACGGAGGTGCAGATAATGCTGTATGTGGACGAGTTTTCCCCGGTCTGACTTTTCCCATGCTACGAGTTGGCAACCGCATTGCCTTTTGTAGCGATGGATGAGACAGAGACATCACGGTGATAGAGGCAAAGACCTAAGCTGCCGAGTATATGGAAATACGTGGAATCTCATATATTCATCGATTTCTACACTACCTCAAGTGCTAGCAGAATGTAGAAGAACGAAAGAAGTATTTCCTGTATGGTGATATCTTCATACTTTAATACAAAGATAATCACATAGTAGTAAGTATTCTCCACAAGGAAAAAGCATGAGTATAACACCATTAATTTAGTGAGTAGTCGAGCAGCACGCACATTTTCAGCAGTCTGATAGCGGACCTGGAATATGAAGAAAAAAGTGTAGCGATTTCCTTAAAACTTCACTCTCTAAACAATCATATATATATATATATATATATATATATATATATATGTATATATATATATATATATAGTGCAGTGTAGCGGTTAGAGGTTCCGCTTCCCGCACGATCGATGTTAGGTTCGAATCTGTCCTAGTGCTCACCAAGCCTTTCATCTTTCCGGTGTCGATAAATTGGTACCAGACTTATCCGGGAGGATAAAAACACTGAGTTGACGGAGTGAAGTTGAAGTCCCAAGCGGATGGATTAAAAGCATTACCCCACGAATCTGGGGTGGTGCGGGTTTCAGATGGGTTATGCCTGTACAGTGTCGTAGATTATGGAGAGAAAAGTGATTCCGTCTATTTCTTCCTAACGGCCCGGATGATACGACTTCGAGCGTCCCGGCGCGCTATGTTCTGCAGCGAGTTCGATTGGAGCGCGCCAGCCTTGTGCACGCGCCACGTCTTCCGCATCATTTTTTACGGCAATTAGGAAGAAATGGACGAAATCACCCTCCTCTCCGTAATCTACGACCCCGTATAGGAACTCTCCACCTGAAATCCGCACCACACCAGCTTCGCGGGGTGATGCCTCTAACGCCAGAGACTTTATATATATATATATATATATATATATATATATATATATATATATATATATATATATATGTTGGCCACGTATAGGAGTCTGATTGCTATCTGCACGTGGTGGTCCTGCTTTAAGTAAACGCAATCAGGCGTTCGAGTGTACGAATTGGGAACGTACGAGCTATATACCCTGCACTCTTATATGGCGAAAGATTCCCATACATTGTAAAAAGGTGCTGTCGTCCACCACATCGCCAAAGACCACAAGCTGAAAGGTCAACTCCCTGAAGGGAGCATGGAAACTTTGGCAACAACTATTCGTTTCCCCACGCTGAACTGCCCAACACTATCGAGTGAACTCCAACAACCAAACAACAAACTGCTCTCTCAAGGCTTCTGCGATATCTCTGTGTGCCGAGGAAACACACATGAGAGATCGGCTCGTCATTAGCATCGAAAACCATATAGCACGGTGATGCTGATGAGAGCAAAGTAGGCTGCGCGATAGCTGTGAGGAACGATTACAACAACGTGGTAGAGGAATTTGGATCACCGTCGTCCAGATCTACGACTGCGGGATCGCAAAGGACGTAGGGATCGTAAGTGCTCACGCACCTACGGAAAATGGTGAGGACAAGAGTAAGGATGCCTTCTATGATGAACTCAATGCGTTGATGTTTAAAATACCAAGCCAGAGGGCCAAAAGTAGCCTAGAAGTCGTCTAAACAGCTTTCTCTCCATGCAGTCAAGCTTTTCCATCACCGTAGCCGGCGCTGCCCAAGTCTTTGACCCATACATCATGACGGGAAAATTGCGGATAGGTGGACTTGCAGCTTGACTTCGTTGGTGATGGGAATCGACCACATGCATTTCGTTAAGGAAGTAAATGCAGAAATGGTTTAGTGTATCTTTGCTGAATATCTATCTCGTAGCTGCCATCATTTTCCAGCATACAGCCCAAATGACAAAACTCATCCACGAGTTCGATAGGCTGTCCCTCCACCCTGATTCGTCGAGGGTCTAGAGGAGATCCACATGCTTCCATTCATCGGGGCGGAGTCGCAGTCTGTAGGCTGCAGCTAATTTCGATGCAAAGTTAACAACTTGCTACCGTTGTAACTTCGCGCTGCTAGAAGCGAATATTACTACGTCGTTGGCGAACTTGAGATCCACCAAAGAACGTGCAGGAGGTGCTAAAATGACATAGGTGGAACACTGCTCAACTGTTCTTCGCATTATGTCATCGATGTTAAAGTTGAAAAGAAAGGGTCCCGCCACGGCCCCTTGTCTCATTTGCGTTTCCACTTCGAACGGTATAGTACATCCAGCTGGTGATCGGACTGAAGCAGTTTTTTTCTATTTATGTCGTTTATTAGGAGTACGAATTTTCTTGGAACTCCATCGGCGTAAAGCGCACTGAGAAGACGGCCTCGGTAAGAAGAGTCGAAAGCGGCTTCGAAGTCCAAAAATGCGAACTGTTGAACACTGCTGCCACACTTCAATTATTCTCTTCACAATAAACACCTGATCAATCGTCGATCGACCAGGGCGGAAGACTGCTTGTTCGTCACAAGTGTTTTCTTCGGATTAGTCGATCCAGGGCGATCCGCCCCAAAACCTTGTACATTACACGCAGCAATGATATTCCTCAGTAATTAATGAGTTCCGTAACGGATAGTTTCTTGTGGGGAGGAATTATAATAGGTCAGGAAGTCAGGAATCCTTTCGTCAGTCCATATTGAACGGATGATCTTCGTCATCTCACGAATCCCACAAGGAGGAAGAGATTCCAGCATTTCTGCTCATCTGTCTTTGGACAAAGTCAGGGACTAACGGCCTTGTCGATTCAGCAACGTGTTAAAATGCTCCCTTCAAATAGGTAAGATTGCCTCCCTGACAATGACTTCGTTCGCTGTGTTCAGGACAGGCGAGCATCTCTTCATCTTACCGCCATACTGCCTTAGCAGACGCCTTTTCAAACTCCTTCGCTCTTGACATCCATTAGTTCTCACGATCACGTATCAGCTGAACACACAACATCCTTCACAGACACTTCGCTTGGCTGAAATCACCAATAGTGCGGGCAACACATACAGAATTGTAGGTGGATATTGTCTCCGCAGATGCGAAGGCGAACTTCTTCGTCGGTGCTAAAACTGGGAGCTTTTTCTTTGCAGTGTCCTGAATGCATTTTGTGAAAGAGTCAGCATCGTCCACTCTCTTCCTGGTCGGTAATCAAATATTGATTACGGACCAGGAAGAGAGTGGACCTGTTTCTGCATACCTCGTTTTTCAGACCTGCCAAGTCGAGCTTCGGCTGATGTTGAGCTCTCCGATACCTTTTCTGGAACCGTACCATAAAGCTGAGAAGAACCGGGTGAACTGGCGTGGGTGGAATCGAATACGACGTCCCAGGCAGCTCTAGATTTTCGGACATCTGACAAAGGTGTGTTCTTCGTCAGAACGTAGACGAGCTGAAGCTTAAGAGTCGGCATCTTCCGCTTTCGCTATTCTTCTAATGTTAATGGTGTGGTCCCTTGCCACGTAAGCTGATGGCTTCGATAATTCCTCTTAAACGTGGATGCAATGATGAGATTCGTCTGCTCGTAAAAGTTTATCAGACGATTTCCGTCGTCCGATGTCTGCTCCATAAGATAGACCGTTTTCCAAGCACATCGGATTGTTGTTCAGATCCCATCTTTGCATTCGCATTACTTCCGACAATTACCGCCTGCTGGCTTGGTATCTTGGGTAACAACGTATTGGGCTCATCACAAAACGCGTCCTTCTTGTGGTCCTCTGCGGTCTCCGTAGGTTAGTGAGGACTTACGATCCAGAGTTTGAGTCGTCTGCGATCTCGCAATAGCACAAAGGCGCATCTTGACTATGTTGATCCAAACTCCTCCACTAGGTTGTTATAATGGTTCTTAACAGCTATTGCGCAGCCTCCTACTTTCCTTCCATCAGCATCCCCGCAGTAGATGGTGTAACTGTCGATTCTAATGAGAAGGCGATCCACGATGCGTGTTTCCTGCAATGCAGCAAATGGTGCATGCACATATCGCAGAAGTCTGGATAGAACGGCTAGTTGGACTTCACTTGACAGCGACCAGTAGTTCAGTGTGACGAGACGGATGCTTGTCACAAAACATTCCATGTTTCCCTCAAGAATTCGACCTTTTCAGGGTATGGGCTCCGGCATGGTGCTGGACGACAGCACTTTTTTGCAATATGTGGGAACTTTGTTAGTTGACGCATTGACAAATCGCCTCCACCAAAGTATAAGATTGGGGACGAAAAAATGTAAGGATATACATCGGTAAATAACTCACAGAAATGGTCGATCGTTTTCTCAAATGTACATTGTATGCTCGACGACTCACAAAAGGCAGTATAGTGAAAACCTGACAATACGCTACCTTTTATTTTGCTAGAATTATGATAGAGACTGTTTAATATACTATATGCACAATATTAGCCGGAAAACGTACCAAGATAGACAGAGTACAGATGGCTCCAAAGCCGATGACCCCTTCAGCATGTGAAACGAGACCAATCGTATGGAGGTAAACTAGGAATGTGACAATGGCAACCTAAGGATCATTCCTTTTACAACGTTAAAATAGAGCTTCTCCTTTTCTTTCAAACCACTTTCTTTCTCTCTGATTTCACTTTTTTTCATTCACCCCAGTTTTGCTTTCCATTTCTATAGTTTCTTATTAAACCTACACTATACATTCGTCTTTCGATTGTTTCAAGTTTCCCTTTGATTGCTTATTTCTTCGTAAGTGAACCTTTCATCCCTTATTCATTCTTGCACTTATTCATTTAGACCATTCAGCTATTTACACGTCCGTTTATTCATTCTTTCATCCCAAATGGTATTGCGCCTGATAATCTACACGTCTATTCATCTATTCAGTCATTAACAATCAACCACTTGTTCGCTCAGCCTTTCCATTTTCAATGCACTCATTCAGTTATTCGATCATTGCATTCGGTCGTTCCTCAATCGTTCAGCTAATCCCTTTCAAGGATCCTTGTCCAAACGCTCTGTCACATTTAGTCCCAGTTATTCAATCCGAGCATACTAGTCTGATTGCTGGCTGTCCACTGTGGCTCTGTTTTTACAAAACACAATCAGACACTTGAGTTTACGTTCTGCGCACGCACGAGCTATATAACTTGCACTCTTATATAGTGGAATCTATCCAGATATTGCAAAAATGTGCTGTTCTCCAGTACACTGCCAAAGCCGAACCAAAATAGGTCATACATATGGAGGAACCAAGCATCTATGGTAATAACTCTTTGTTTCGTTACGCTGAACTGAAGGACACTTTCGATCTAATGCGATTGGACCATTCGGTGTCGATAGGCTGTTCAAGTTCAATACGCTCTGGATGAGTTCTGTGCTGCGATTTTCTTGCTGTAGATAGAGAAGGTTGGCCAGAGCAGTGTTCAACGACAGATGATCTCTACGAAGATGAGAGCAACTGCATCAGGCGATAATACCAACCCATTAGCCAGATAATACCATTGATTCAAAGTAAGTCAATTCAATTTACTTATAGTTTAAGTTACCTATATATTTCGTAGAAAAAAACAGCGAGCTCATCGGCCCGGCGTTCATTTCATAGCAAAATGTAATAAAAATAGGATTTCATAAGCATTTAATTTATCCAGTAATTTTATGCTGTTATTTGATAAGGAAAATCTCGGACAACCATGGCTTCCCTACTCAGTACACAAAAGTACTTCGAGAGCTGTACATTGACCTCACAACTGCAATTTCACCATTCTCAAGAACATTATCAACGATGTGAGATCGGTGATCAACTAAATCTTCCAAAAACGTTCACAAAGAACAGGTGAGTCTGTGATAACTCATTTGCATTCAACAGAACAAACATATTCGAACGCACCAGTTATCCATACATAGGTTGGGATAGGTAACATGACGTAAGACTTGACCTCCGAACTGGAAAGACAAAACGAGCGGCCTGGAGAACTACAAATTCATCGGACTTTGGTGGGAAGATCAAGAGCACTCAACCGTTTGCTTGACTTTTGAACACCACAGAAACTCCTGTTGCTGTAGTGCTTGCTTAGACCTATGGTTCAGAAACTTGATCAGCTCGGAAGTAGAAGCCAAATGCGGTCAATGTCATCGAAAGTTCACTCGAAAAGGCTACGATGCTAGAAATATCCCACTCAACGTAATTAAATGGGAGGATTTGAAATTCTTTCCTACTTCAACGACTGAAAATCAGAGACTATATCGCATTCGTTAAGGAATGAAAAATAAGGTGCTACACATCACGCGACTCATGGACAACCGATGGACCAGAGCCGCAAGCGACCACGTGATGTTAAACGTACTACAGGATTGCCGTCGTCATCTTTGCAAACCACTTTAAAGAAAACTTTGGTACTCTTTTTTTGTCCCTCGCAAGAGGAGAAACCACCAGGCGACTCTCGCACGCACAAATGGAGGAACTACTTGTACTGTCTCGATCAATTCGAAGACCAATGGGAAACGATGTGATCAAGTGATTTTACACATCTATGTTGCAACAGATTTGAATTGAGTCTTCCCTAACTAATTGTTTTTGAACATTTTCAACAATAGCATTTCCTCACCTCCATCAAAACCAATGCAATTGAAAAGAAAGGAAGTTTTTCATTCCACTTTTCGTATTTGTCTACAAGTAAAGTGGCGGCAAGTCGCTCTAATATAAAATTTGGAAGATTCATCGCTCCACCGGATAACCCTGAAATAACTGCAACTACTGATCGAATCATTTTATAGTATTACAAGTAACTCACCAGATTTCATGGCGAATTCGATCACATCTACTAGGGGACTTACAAGAAGGTTTAGAACGCCAAATATATCCATCGCCATAGACATAGAGATAGCAATAAGCGAAGAGATAGGAAGAACTATGAGTAGGACAATGAGATTGGAGTGATACACCTTGAACATACATGTTTATTCAACAGGTATTGATTCATCATGTATGCATACGAACGACTGCTACCTGTTTCTTCCAGAGTGTCACCATTAAACAGGAATACAGCATGAAAACAATAGCGATTGATATGTTTTGTATAGATTTCATTGTCACATATATAGCAAAAAGTAACGTTGAATTGGTGTTCTCACCATTTGCTAATCTCATCTCAAGGATAAACAAATTTATATTCCATTCAAAATTGATCAGTTTGATCAACTTTTCCTTTTCTTTGAATTGAATGTGAAAGCTAACCTCACTGAGGGACCAGAAAGTGGTGATTCTGCGTCGTCAAGGTCACGTGAAGGATGTCGATGATGACCATACTTGCATTATTCCTGTGCCGATAAGGTAGATCTAAGCCTGAAATCTGGATTATAATGACGCCAGCTGCTAAGTAATGAAACATGACTGTTGAGAAGCAGCGACATTTGATCGCTGCCTTTTGACTGCCAGGTGCACCGATAACAGCGTGTGCTAATAAAAACAGCACATGGTTAATTGAAAACGAAGTTATGAAGCGGAGGTCGGAAATCAGTTCCGCAACACACAGAAACCGTCTTCAAAGGTACTACTTGCAAGAACTTCCGATTTTTTTTGAACTGTTAAAAAGGCCAAGGTCTCTTGCGTTTCAATCTGCTTGAAATATTCTGCATTTGACTGTAATTCGGAATAGATGAAATTTATAACGAGTGTTGTTGTGTACAATGAATTACGTACGCCGACCAGCACATCAAATCAGTATTTTTTCTTTCGGATAACTCTGGTACCAATTATCAATCTCGAAGGAATCAATGCCTTTAATGCTGTTTTGAACCATAGATTGACAGCCAGACTTCCAGACCAGACTGCAAACTGCGCTAAACCTCCCCCCCCCCCCCCCCTAACAGAAAACCTTGAATCAACACAGATCAAAAATCTGTTCTAAGTGCATACAATACAACATCCAACATAGATCACTGTTTCGAAGACTCGTTGCTTTCGTGATAAATTTCCTAAAGAACTAGGTTTCAAAAATCCTTTTTTATGCAAAAAAAAAAGCTTAATCTTCCTTCTCTTGTTTTCAAGAGATTCTTTGACGAAATCGAAAGAGGTGTGGAAGATCCTCCAGTCAGGCGCGGAGATTTTTGCATACCTTGCATTTCGGTACATTCGAAAGCATTTTTATCACCTCACACTTTGATTAAAGTTTGAACTGGATCTGTGTGGGTTCTGGGCAGACTTGAAATCATCAGACAATGACTGTTTGAATTTCGCGCTCTCCTTGATATAGATTTTCGAAGTAGTAAAACAAACATAAATTCCTAATTAATTATACCGCTGTACTAAAGGTGCAGGTGCGACTACAAGCGCGGAAAAATGTACGTTTTATGGGAAAAAATGATAAAGTAAAGTCTCGTTTTGATAACGAGTCCCTGGAAAAATACCACTTCCACTTCGAACCCTATGATTCTCATCGGAAACCACCTGAATGGTTTTCATTGTTGACCGTTGTTGGGAATTAAAAATTGAGCGGTGGTTTTTTGTTTAATAATTTGATTGCTTTGAGATTTGTAATTTCCGGATGAACCAGAATTTTCGTACATAAAGCTAATAGTTAGCTATGAATGTAGCATCGTTTCGTTGACGTTGAAGAAAGTAGGATACTCATTTGCTGCATTCGAACTGCAGAAGTACCTCACTTCGATCGCATCTGCTATCTTCTCACCACGCTTTTGGTCGTAGGGATAGAAAACTTCACATCCTAGTAAAATAAAACACTTCGACATTCTCGGTGTGTTAAGGCGATTAATGGTGATCCTAACTAGACGCTCTTTATAGAATCAGCATGAAATTGCGGAAAAATCGCGCCGAAAAGATGAGAGTGGTATCCACAAACAGCTAGTACGGAGAAGATCGAATTAGAAACGGGCATCATGCAACTATCAAATAGTGTCTTACACCAATTCTGTTCGGAGATATTTCGAGATGTGCAAAAGATGATTGTAGAAGTTCCTTGTTTTGGAGAGGATGATTTTCGGTTCGTTTACTTCTTTCTTTCTTGAAACTGTAAGTGTATCATCCCATGATGGAAATAGATTTGATTGGTTTTTAGGCAGTGTTCCATTCACAAACTTCTTCAGAATTAATGCACTTGGACATGATGGTTCCCCACAAGTAATAGTTCATTGTCAGAACCCTCTTCATTATCTCTTACATGCAACTACAAAGCTTCCAGAAAAGGGTCTAATTATTAACTGCCAGGATGTTGTTTTAGTTTGGTATCATTGCACCGACTTCATCCGTCTACTACACAAAGCCACGGACTTCCACTACAATACTCTGCCACCCGCTCTAAGGTGACGAGTTTTTGCAAAGAGATCTATCCGTGCATCACATTACAATCAGCGTCACATAGATAGTGTTGACATTGAAAGGGTTATCGAAAACAGCAGTCGGCCACATTCGTATACTTGGCACCTTCAAGCACGGTTCGTTCATGCTTCGAGTGAGTATAGGTCATCGCTCGACGCCATTTAGACTTCTTATAAGAAAATTGAACTTCAGAGAAGACGTACTCGCCGGGAGACGCGACGTCTACGCAGCGCTAAAGAAGCGGCTCGAAAGAAACAGATTGATGATCTCACTACAGCAGCTGCGCTCTGTGAGGACAGTACGAAGCGAAAGAGCATACGGGTTAGTCTCCCTCGAGAGGGTTTACCCTCTCGGGATCCACTCTAGCGTTCTTTTGGTCCATCTATCTTCGATTCTTCTCATACTGCAACCGACCCATCTATGCTTTGCCCTCGAGATATATTCCGCTGGGTCGCAATGACAGGACATCGCTCGTAACTCGGATCTGCAAAGATTGGCTAGGTGATGTGTGCGCCGACTAAACTTCAACAGACTTCTTTGAAGGGCGCTGTGGGTAGTGAGTAACCGTGGCAGCGTTGTCTGCCAACGTCTCCGCTGTGTAACAGAACACTGAAAGAACTGTAGAGTAAAACAGTTGAGTACGGAGATTTTGGTCCGTGAATTGGTCCGTAGCTTGCCTGACTGCGGCCAATGCTGCCCACGCTGCTCTCATCTTTCTATTAACTTCTCCCTTCGAACAGTTTTTCATATTCATGCAATGTCTGAGGTATACGTACGACGACATTTCCTCGATTCGGGAACCTGCAAGCTGTACTCCTCCATCGTGGACTTCTTCATGAACTGTTTGTTCTTTCTGTTTATTCGCAACCCTATTCTCTTCCCTGCTTCGTTTAACTCCTCAAGCATTGCCTCTGCTTCATTGGCACTTCTCGAAAAGGGAACGATATCGTGTCTTCCATTAACATTTAGGAGGTCAACATGCATGCCTGTTTTTTTTCGACAGCAAATGATTTCACTCCCCATTGTAATGCACATGTGTCGCCCTATATACCGCTTTCCGACGGGTATGTCAAGAGCAGTGGAAAAGCTGTAGCGTAGTGTAGCGATCGTAGCAATTAGTTAATGTCTTCATAGATAATGCGTCCACATCCTTGATCAACCAACGCTGACAGTATTTCATCCTCAGGAATCTTCAGAAAGAGGATGATCTTCGTGAACACTTCGTATAAGAGCATAGCTAAGGGAGCATATTGGATGGTAGTTCCGAAAGTATTCTCAATAAAATTTCTTATGGATAAGAACGGTTCGCGAAATCATCCACTGGGATCATTTCTTCCTGAAGATAGCGACTCGTAGTTCCGAAGGAAAAATCCATGGTGGGACTCACCCAGTGGAAATGATCGAGATTGACGCAGGAACACAAAAATGACGAACGGAAAAGGTTTGAGTAGAACTTCCTCGTGATGATTTATATCGCACGAAGAGGGGAGGTGCGAAACCAGTCTTTGCTCAGCAAGGCTATTATCGGAATATTATATTCGCGGAGGTCTCTGCGGCACTTTTTTAGACTTTTCCATTTTTATGATGCTTCCAGATTTTTCTTCTTAATTCATTTCGAAACATCCTCTTGTTAAGCTTTTCTGCAACTAGTGTTTACTATTAAAGCATCGAAGTCTATCTGCAACACCTTTTTGGATGTTTTCAAAATCCGACCCACGTTTGTCATGTTTAGGTTCAAGGCGCATTAACCACAGGCTCGTAGTCCTCTCAGCAGTAGCTCGTAGCCCATTATTGTCCCCCTAAATATGCACGCCACTTTGCGACAGGAAGTCCTCAAGTGTGCATCGTTGTATACGACTTCTCTCCTTCTGTAGATGGCAGATGTTCTTTTCCATCTTGTGGGCTAAGTCGTATTTTCGCACGGATGAGGCGGCGACCAGAACCACTGCAAAACGATGGCCTTCCCGATCACCGATCTCCGCACGAGTCGTGCCATTCGGTGATTATCATGTCCGCCGGCAATGGTCTTTCTTTACGGTAAGAAAATTTTTATGAAAAAGGGAAGTGGTGGACAGAAGCCCGGCGAGACGATAGACGTTTACGTTCCAGTCCTCCGGTCCAAATCATCGCGGAATGTGAAATACCAGCACGTGAAATTATTCGAAGGAAAATGATTTGATGCTTTGCAACTACCCAGGACGACGCAATAATTTGCTTCAAGGACAACGAGTTGTTGGCAGCACCTTTTTTTCCACAGCCAGCGAAAACGAAAGATTGCAAAATAATGGAGCGAGCCCGTAAGCGGCAACAAATTTGGGAACATCCACCTTGGAGACCTCATACTTAAGCTATTTTCATGAACGTCTAAAGTCCAAAGTCTTTCACGTATCGCTCCGTTTGAGACGCGCCAACCCATTCCACTGCAATCTAGAATCGTTGAGGCCTGTGAAGGCGTACGAATGGCCTATACAATGACTTGAGAGGACTAACGCTTTTGCCCTTTCCAAGTCAATGTATAGGCGAAACGCATTGCATCGATGTATCAATTCAGTGCTTCATCCTCCCTGACAAGCCTTGCGCTAATTAACCAACCCCGGAGAGTGAGACCTTTGGTTAGCTCTAAGGTAATTTCGATCCAACGGCCATGCTATTGCAGGCAAACCTCTTACTAGCTCCGCCACACCTACATCATTCGTTTCGATTCTTCTCTACGAACGAACCGCGAAAAGCGTGACCATTCTTTATTCACGTTCTGATTAGCAGTTAACTAGCTCCACCTTGATATTGACAGTTGCACAAGACCGATATATAGCAGTCGGAAAAAGGTTCTGCTGTGACTGTACGGTCGATACTTGGTTTGAAACTGTATCAACGCCAGCCATGCTTTTCATCTCTCCGGAGTCGACAAATAAGTACCGGACTTGCTTAAGAGGATAAAAACACTGACTTGACACATCGGATAGATTCCACAAGTCATTGCAAGGCTGCACGCACGTTCATAAACCTCAAACTGTTCTGAATTGATCATGAACGCGTGGGGAAACCTCCACCGGGATTGATCAACGCCGTACACTTTAACCTTTGTCCTTTAACGGTTGTATGAGGTCGATGAACGCCGTGCAGTGAGACCTGTGATCTGGATCCATCTGGAATTTATTCAAAATCCTTCGGTTCACCACGCGATCTCGCAAACCGACGTAAACAGCCTCAGGGAACTCAAACTTACCTATCCGTATTTTTGCTTCCCTATTCTGCATGATATGGAGCAATGCAGCAAATCTATGAAAGCGGCATTATCAGTGAGCGTTTGCCCCTTCCTATTTTCGTAACATGACGCGGTGCAGCTACGAAAAGGCAACTTTATCTATTCTAAACAATATCATTGGATACTAGTTGATAGATACATGTTAAAATAAGCGCACGCATATATTTAGGAAAGACGACGTGCAAGCGTGAAAGCTGCAACGGAGACTGCAGAGGTAACAAACTTATGACAACAATATTTTATTTTGATCTCCCTCATTCCCTTAAGGTTCCACATAGCAGAGGAAATCAGATTTCCAAAAATAAGAACCCTCAGATTATCTTCTCCAGGGAGTAGAATAGATGAATTCACTCGAATACAAATGCTGCATTTCAGGATAGGCCTATCCAAAGAACACGCACCGCTGAAGCTGTGGAAAATGTTACACAGCAAGAAAATCGAAAGGTAGAACACGTTCGATTTCGAATTGTGATTATATACGGAGAAATTACGTCTTTTTTTACAGCTAATATATTACAGTCTTTGAAAAAACTTTCTGTCCACATGGCAGAGATGTTCGTTCGATTCGGGTAGGGTAGAATGCAGAGTGGTTGTGTGTCGGTCAATTAGACAAAGAGCGTACGTTAGGACAGTAACGCCACGGCATTGCGTGTCGCTGCGTGTCTGCACCAGAGAAACGCCACGCTATCTATAAACAAAGGAATCGCCACTGCTAATTTTGTTCCATAAACGGCTATGGAAGACAACGGCCGACTTACTATGCCAATACGGTTGTTCCAGATGAAGAAATCACCAAGTGTCCCTCCGGAGGTCGAGAAAGCTGTTGCAAATTTTGTGAAGTACACTACAGAAACAGGTTTACAGTCCTTTCTTTTGCTTATATCAGCTAGATTAACTAGAATATATACTATAACTTTAAACGTCCGGTTATTTCCGAACATTAGATTTCTTGTGAGCCACGCCTACACTCGCCTTCACGGATCAACAGAAATCAAAAGTAGTTCTTTTTTTTTGTAAAATTGGGTTGTATTTTTCCTAGCCATGTCCAAAAACCAAGAAATTAATAATTGAAAAGTGGGTCAATGCGGTTACAGTAGCATAATGGATTACAAATCCCAACTGTTACATTGATAATGTACCGCGTAGACCAGGTCTTATTGCGTAGCGAAATTATGCCACAGTAGATGACTCGAAAAGGATCAATAATTGCGTGTCCTTCATAACCGACAGCTTGAGTGGAATGGTAAGGGCTACGCTGGAAAGGTGTGGTCTCGAGGACCAAGTGGGAGCTCTGAAAGTGCCTCCCACAGATCTTAAGAAGCAGTTAATTCAAAACGGATTGTAGGTCGCTTCTGCCTTTCTCCAAACTCTATGCCCATTTGGCAAGGCAAGTAACCTCATGGCGTCTGGTGTGGTTTGTTTCATACCGTGCAAAAGATGGAGGCAAGCAATACACTGGCTAAACAGGCCGACGTGTTTTTGTTCTTGCAGCGAACCTTCTCGGAACCCATTGCAGAAAATGTTATAAAATGGTCCCGTCTACATAGCTGCCACGATCCTATCGTACGAACCCGAAATAGTTGCTCGCAGAATCTTGGAGGTGTTTTGGACCAACGCTGAAAGTCAAAAGATTAATGGAAAGAAAGAGTGTATAACCATGATCAGAACTCAAAAATTAGTTTAAAAAATGTTCGGAAGCTTCCTCAGTAAGAATCCTTCGTTCCCTGAAATCACCTCGTATAGAGTCCAATTAAGAAAATGTAATACGCAGTACAGTAGTGTTCCCACAAGTTGCAGATCGATCTACCATCCTTCCTGACTTTCAGCCGGTATTGAAGGACTACGCAAAGAATGTCGCGATGTGCTAGACTTCAAACCTTTTCCTGGATCATACACCAAATTCGATTCTTGCCCACAATTCAATAGATATCCGGTCAGAGAAATCGTGTAGCTTAGGTCAAAAACTGCACCATATAAGAGTAATTAACTTACAGGAGGTTCCGTGTCTTGACGCCACTCGAGTGATTTTACAAACTTCAGAACAGGGTGAAAACGACTATATTCACGCTAATAAAGTAAAACTAGAAAAGGTTTGCTGCGTACCGCTTGGGATTTTCAACAACTCTTAACAGAAATCCTCAATTTTGCAGTCAGAACGTCATTTTATACTAACACAAGGACCAAAAAGCAATACGATAGAAGATTTCTGGAAAATGATATTTCAGGTGAGTTTTTATGCCAGCACAAAAATTTCTTCGCAAAGCTTCTGCATTCTTTTTCTAAGGAGCAATGTGCAGGAGTTGTGTTGCTGTGCAATTTTTACGAAGAAGGCACACAGTCATGTGAGGAATTTTGGCCAATCGACTCCGGCGCATATAAATACTATGGAAAGATGTTCGTGAATAATAAAAGGGTAAACATAGATATTCCCTTGATGCATGAAAAAAGCACTCAGTAGACGTTACCTTCAGATCGATCATATGGATCAGTATGACGTATATACCCTGGAAGTTCTGCCTGACGGATGTTCTAACTCGATATTAACACGACTCGCGCATTGCACAACATGGCCCGAGAAGGTGGCTTTTGCGATCACTGCAGAGGGTACAGTAGGGCTAGGCTGAAACATGAGGAGCATACAGCTCGTTTCAGGCAGTTCCTGCAAGTTGCCGTATGGTTCTGCGGTTAATTAGATGGACACAGTCATTAGAAGTACGGTATCCCTGTAATTAATTCACTGCTCACTTTTGTAGGTTACGAATTTCAGCCAGGTCCCGTGGCTTTACTCTGTAGTGCAGGTGTCGGTCGGACGGGTACATTCGTAGCAATAGACGCCGTATGTACACGGCTGTTCAAAGGATTTGAAGGAAAGGTAAGATTTACGAGTCATTTCCTGAACACTGCTCTTCAATAAGCATAGCAAGACTGGGCTAAGAGGCTTAAGACGTGCTCCGTGCACCAGTTAAAGGGAGCACTAACGACCGCCCACGCGCTGCGTTAGCCCGTTTGAACAGGCTCGGCGTCGACTTTTCCTATTGACTCACTTACAAACTTACTTACGAAGCAGTTCATGAGCATCATATTATCAGTTGATAATAATAGAAATAAAATCCAACGTAACGACTAGCTGCTGCTTGACAATATACTAGAGTCTTATCAGTTCACCGCAGAGTATGATTTTTCGCTTACTCCTCATTCAAGCTTAAGGGCATCACTCCACGAATCTGAGGTGGTGCGGATTTCAGGTGGAGTATTCGTATACGGGATAGTAGATCATGGAAAGGAGGTGATTCCGTCCATTTCTTCTTAATTGCCGTGAAAAACGGCCCGGAAGATACGGTTTTGGGCGTTCTAGCGCACTATTTTCTACAAGGAGTTCGATTGGAGCGCGCCAGCCTTGTGCATGCGCCGCATCTTCCGGGATGGTTTTTACGGCAATTAGGAAGAAATGGACGGAATCACCCCCTCTCCATAATCTACTATCCTTTATAAGAATATTCCACCTGAAATCTGCACTACCTCAGATTCGTGGGGTGATGCCTCTTACTTTGCTGGCCCAGAGATGTTCTTGATCGAAAGGTGCGAAAATCCTCTATAAGTGCTTGATTACCAACCTAATTTACAGCACTTATTTTTATTTGCCAACCATGACAACGGGTAATTTTGCAGGTTAGAGACATTGCCATTGATATAAGAAAACAACGGGCGCTGAGCATACACAACGAACTGCAATACTTCTTTGTTTACTCCACCACACTCGACTACATAAGGGCAAGTCCAGAGTCGACGTTTTCCTTATTAAAGTCCATCAAATCACCTAAAGTAATTGAAGAAAAGAATTAGCTATTTTCAGGCCAAAATGCCAAAATACAACTCGAAAGTGACGCAATTCTACGCCGAATTAAGTAAAGCATGATTTCTCTCAACGATTAAATGCTGAAAGTCTTCCAAATACAGGCGTTTTTATATAAAACTTTGTGAAATTGCAAAAAAAAATATCATTGCGATAAAGTGATGAACAAGTTTTGTCACTGTTCTGTTTGTGAGATATAACTACAAAAATTGGCCAAGACCTCAAGAGCACTGTACTTATTCGACATCCGAGATAATACCCGATCGTACTTTTTACAAAAGGATTACAGTTGGTAGCGCGAAATTGAACCAGCTTAAGAACGTGAAATGAAAACGTGGAAGGTACAGTAATAAGGTAAAAATGTCTTCTCCTCTTGCGGTACCGAGTGCAAATCTTGTGCAAAGGGTATACTTCTTTCCACAGAAGCAAATTCTTATTTTTGTCGCACGATAGCACGCGCTCATAAACCTCAAACGAATCTGATCTGAAACGAGCCTCGTGCGCTATTTTATATATCCGCCCAACACAAATTCTCGCCTCCATTCGTGCCTCAGGGTAAATCAAACTCATTAAGATCGGTGGTGAATTTTTACACAGCTCTACTTTCGAGAAAAAAAAAACCTCGATTTTAGGTTCCTTTGTAGATAGCGTTATTATTATTATTTGTCAACGTCCTAGTATAAATAAGAAAGAACCTACAAATGCAGGATTCAGAAGAACCAGTTTACTGAATGAGATAACTTTCACCACTCTTCAGGATTGATGAAACGAAACTGCGTACCAGCAGTTGCATTCCTGTGAAAAGTTGCGCTGCCGTGCAATTTTGGCAACAACAATCTTACACAACCTTATTTCGTCAATCTTACGAGTGCAAAAAGTTTTCTTGCAGCTTAAACTGAGGTGGGTGTTCCTGATTCTTCTGATCATTAGATTTGTAGGTGAATCTAAAAATGAAATGCGCTTCGCATTGAAAATTTTCTTACACTCTCTTCAGACAGAAAACTCCGGAATTCTAAGCTGTAGCAGAAGTCATAATCAATGACGAATACCTGAGACTGGCTCTCATCCCCGTTTAACTCTTCACTTAATAGCAAACCTACAGCTAGCTACACTCATTCTAACCAGTCTCGCCATTTGCATTCAGTTCGCGCGCCAACTTGTACGTAGATGACTCTACATCAAGGAGATTCATAATGAGCCTGCTTCAAAAAAATTCTGCATGGCGTGGCGCAGTCGGTTAGAGGTCCGTTGTAACCACACGATCGATGGTTCGGAGACGCCTAATGCTAACCAAGCCCTTCATCCCTCCGGGGCCGATAAATTGGTACCAGACATGTCTGGGAGGATAAAAACACTGATTTGATCATCGGCTGGCTCCCGCAAGTCATTGAACAGCGTTCCAGAACCTCAACGATTACGAATTGCAGTGAAACGCGTTGGCGCATCACGTGTGGACTGATACGCCAATGATTTTATCCCTTATTTATTTATTTATTTATTTATTTATTCGCATACATAGATAGTGCACCAAAAAGAAAAAAACACATTTGTTTTTGTCAGGATAGTTAAGAAAAGGACGGCAAACTCATTGTCAGTGGGGCCTGACGCAGTCCTTTTCGTGGCGGAAACGCATCAACATTTCGTTCTCCTACTCCAGAAAGTGAATAGCCCTCTCATGACATCTACTCCCCCAATCCAGAATGCTCAACATTAACGGTTTGTTTAACATATCGGGATACGAACAACTTAGCCCCAGAAGGAGCACGTTGCAATATAGAGCGAATCTAACGAGAGACCTTGAACGAAGAGGTTTCACTAACTTTCGTAATCCTCAAACGACTAACTACCACAATCTAGACAAGACCAAGCCAGCTAGAAGATGCGGAAGTCGATAAGATGAGGTTATTTAGAGATAGTATAGAGAAGAGGCGACATGACGGGACATTTAAAAAAAGTGATCAGATTATAAGATATTAGTATCCTTGTTAGTGAATGAGCTTCAGTGAGCGAGTGAGGCTTCATGCGTCAGAAGGATGCGAGGACTGGCCATGCAGTTAGCTGAAAAAAGAATAGATTTATGAGAAGGAAGGCAATAAAAAGAGGGATATAGTAAACAACTAAGAACTAATAATGGTGGGAATCTATGAGCGGTCCGTATACTGAGCAAATGGTGCCAGACATCTGAAAGTTGCTAGAATAAGAGAAGCATGCTGTTAGACATCAGTATTCAGACACCGGCGTATGTCAATTTTCTTCAAACTCATCTTGAATATTCTACTGTGTCCGGTTTTAAGAACATCACGAGGTAAGAGCTCCAACCATCTTGCAGTTCTATAGAAGAAATTGTTGAACATAAGCGAAAAGTTTTTATCCAGAACGCTCAACATTAACGGTTTGTTTAACATATCGGGATACGAACAACTTAGCCCCAGAAGGAGCACGTTGCAATATAGAGCGAAACTGTCGAGAGACCTTGAACGAAGAGGTTTCACTAACCTTCGTGATCCTCAAACGACTAACCACCACAATCTAGACAAGACCAAGCCAGTTCTTTCACTAGAAAGTCTAAAGTACCAATATTTGCTGGGCGTTAACTTGGTTTCGTTTCTGAGGACTCGAAAACAAAAGATCAAGTCGGAGTATATACGTCTGTTCTTCAAGCTGATCATACCTAATTTTCTCAGACGATCGTTGTAGCTAGTCACCGTTAGATTTGCTGACATTCTTCTGAACAACATGCGGGTAAAAGTATCTTGCACCTTTTCGAGCTTCGCTATGTGCTTCTTCTTTGAGGGGCTCCAAATATGAGAGCCATGTCAAGATGAGGTAAGACGAACGATTTGTATAAGCGAGTGAGAATAGTTGGATTACTGGTGTGGGCAATCCGAAAAAGGCGAAAAAGGGAAGAGTATGCTTTTCGTACAACATGATCAATGTGTTCAGAGAAGTTGAGGTTATCATCGACAAAAATTCCTAAGTCTCTTACAGATTTACATGCGTTAAGAGTTACTCCAGTCATACTATACTCAGCCACATCCCCTTTACCCAAATTCATAGCCAGGGACTTGTCATAGTTAATGCGCAAATCCCATTTAGAAGCCCAGTCAGACATCCTAGCTAGTGACGTTTGAGGTGCAGCACGTACTTCATGGGAATTCTCATCATCATAGATGCCGTAAATCTTAATGTCATCAGCGTACATTTGGACTTTCACAAGCGGAGAAGTTCTGAGCACACTTGGTAGGTCGACTGTGTAGATAAGAAATAATAGAGGGGACAGAACTCCACCTTGTGGAACTACACTCGTGCAAGGGAATTTGGCTGAGTATCTATGGCCAACTTTGACTGTCACACTTCTCATGTTAGCATAAGAGATCATCCAGTCTAAAATATGGCCCCGTATTCCGAAGTAATGGAGTTTAGCAACTAGTTTCAAGTAGCATACTTTATCGGAAACTTTTGACAGGTCAATGTATACTACATCTATCGATTTACCTTGGTTCAAAGCTAGAGGCCAGTCAAAAACACTATCAATTAGATTAGTACATGTCGAAGCGCCTGCAATAAACCTATTTTGTTCACTGGGAATTAGATGAAACTTTTTTAGCCAAGATAATAGTTTATTCCTGATTATTTTTTCCATCACTTTCACCGGCGTTGGTAGTAAGCTAATAGGACGGTAATTATTCAGTAAATTTGTACGTGGAGACTTTGGAATGGCTGTGACAATGACGTTTTTCCAGACTTGTGGGACTTCACTTAATGATAATGAGATGTTAAAGATGTGAGCTAGAGGAGGAGATAAAGTAGCAGCACACTCCTTATATACAATAGGTGGGATTCCATCATACGTTTCACTAACCGACGGCTTAAGAGATTTTAGGTGTTTGTAAATATCAGTAGGGTGGAAAAACGAGTTACTGCACTGTTGTTGGACAGGAGCTATGCCAACAATTTCTGGAATGGTATCGCTGCAGTTTGAAGAAAAAACGTTTGCAAAATGCATAGCAAGAGCTCTAGCTTTATCAGCATCTGTAACATAGGTGGCTCCTGTCTGATCCACGAGACTCGGAAGCCTTGCATTAGCCTTCATTCTATACGTTAAGTATAAATAGAAAGGCTTCATGGATTCTCTGCGCGATAAGCGTCGTTCCCGATAAGCAAGGTATCTCCTCATATGGAAGTCAATGTCAGAACATGCTTTCTTGTATAGTGAACTACATAGGGGGTCATCTAACTCCTCAAAAAGACGTAGCCTCTGAGAGTACAAAGATTTCAGTTGACATGGTAGTATCAAGGAAAAAGAGCGAGGGAATCGAAAAGGAACAAATTTGACCATACCCTCTTAAATTTTCTTACAGAATCTGAAATAGATGTCAGAACATGAGGAGTGTTGATCAAAAAGAGTAAACCAATCAACGCAGGAAAAATAATTGTTCAAAGAGGAGAACTCAGCATGAAGAAAGTTGGGCGTAGGAATTTCTGGTGCTGACATAGTTACACGTGAATCAAATTGGATAATAGCGTGGCCGGATGAGGCTAGCGGCGAGAAGAAGCTTGACGTCAAGAGTATAAATGCTAGGGGTAAGGAACGTCAAGAATTCTATCGGAGTGGGTAGGCAAATTCACATTTTGAACTAACCCAGCATTAGAGAAGAAATCCAAATAAAGCGATGAAGCCGAGTTAAAAGCTATTGAGTTGACCCAATCTACATGCAGATTAAAGTCTCCAAGAATGATTGCATAATGATTTACAACTGCAAGATCGCTGAGTACTTCTACAAGTTTTTTACCATCAACAGCAGAGCTATTTGGTGGTCGGTAAACAAGTATGAAACAAAGCTGCGACATATTATAAGGGCAGAAATTATCAGCGGAGAGTAAGTCAGCTTTCAGATCACAGTTAGGAGTAACGATCTGGGCACTTATAAAGGCCTTAGCAATTACACAAACTCCGCCTCCTCTTTTTATGGACCGATCAGAACGATAGACATTGTAGGGTAGGTTACCAATCAGCTCAGAATCTAAGATTTTACTGCTTAACCAGGTTTCAGTTATAAAAATTAGATCATGTTTATATAAACAAAGAAACATTTGCAAATGATGAATTTTATTGACTAGGCTACGTGCGTTAAATAAATATGATTTTAATGTTGAAGAGACACCGTGCAGCTTTATTCGTTTCCCGACGTTCCCCGCTTAATGTCAGAGGTGCGCCACAGCTCACCACGGTAGACCACCCACTTTCGCTTACTTTTACCCTTGTTACGCTCTCGTGCCTCCTGCCTTAGTTCATACTCACGCTTCCTTTCATCGGGTGTCATACTTCTGCGTATATAAACATTAGGAAAACCAGCACTTCGAAGTAGACGCGCATTAGCAAGGGCGCGACGCCAGTAGAACTGAGACAGAAGGACAACTTTTACCAGGCACGGACGAGAAGGATTAGGTTTTCCCATCCGATACAGGTCAATTGGACGACAGCTTACATTAAGCGCGAGCAAAATCTCGTTGTCTTTGTCTTTGACTCCTCAAGGTCGTCCAGCATCTCAGAGGAGGACGAGAAACCCCCAGACTCAGGCAGACCACTTATCACTATGCTACGAGACCGTTTGTCCGCTTCCAACTGTTCGACAAAATCCGTTTTAACTGTTTCAGCAGGTACTACCAACATTTTGCCTATAACAGGGTCTTTGTTCCGTTCAGCAATAGAGCTAATGAAGTCAGATGCAGACATTTCACTGTAGTTCGGTTCCGTTGGTTGAGAAGATTCTACCGCTCGCGTCTCAATACCAGATGTAGCTTGGGACGAGAGAGGGGTTTGTCTTTTTGCAGTACGAGTAGATTTAACAGGCATGATTTGATCTAACTTTGACCTACCAAGCAGATATCGATATAACCAACCAATCAATCAATCACAACGGCATGCAAAAAGAAAAGAAAAGGTAAAAGAGGATAATCAGAGGGTTAAAAGATTGAGAGGAAACTTACAGCAAAATAAATAGTCGAAGTTGACGAAAGTTAGAGTATTGACGGTAGTATATGTAAAAAAAAAGTTTGAGAAGATTGGGGTAAGTGAATTAAATAAAACTGCTAAGTGAGAAAGGTTAGAATGTTAAAGAAAGAGTGATGATTGTAAAAAAAAGGACCTCAGATACAAGGGATGCAATAAAACGGATAATTAAAGAGAAGAAGCGTTAATTAAGGCTAAGATGAATGCAGATATTTTTTAAAAATGCGAGAGCAAGCAATGACGCCGCCACCTGCTAAATATGAATTTATCCTGAATCTTTGTGGTCGTCTTGTTTTCTGCACAAGTTCTGACTTCAAAAAGTGATTTGTTTACGTATCCACTACACAACGATATTGCTTAAAACTATTTAAGGATCTAGACTACACCGGTAGTACTCATTCCTACTTTACACTAACCAACAAGGGGTCGGGTCGGGAATGGCGGGGAGATCGTATGTGCAGGTAAATTCTTAGTTTTAGCATTGCTAATGATGCCTGAACCTATTGTGTGGATTTGCTAAGAATTATATGAAAACAAGAAACATGCCAAGAAATTTCAGTGGGAGTTGGAATTTGGAGAGCGCCACCCGATTAGTAGCCCAAAGTTTGCAACTTTTGGCAATGGTCGTTATGTGTTTATACTTGGAAATAAGAAGGTGTGCGAGATGAAAACTAAGCCCGACGAATGCTATACGTTACTCTGAATCTCAATGCTACAGACAGCTGTCGATGAACGCATACATTATTCAAAATTTGAACTTGAATGCATCGACATGTTTTTGAGTGTGAAAACGCGATACATAATCGAAGGACTACAGGTAAGTTTGCTCATTTGTCATCTGCCGCCACGCTTGCACATCCACTGCTTAGCATTCACATCTCCTTCCTCCTTCATCCACTTGCGCAATAGTCGTCGTCTGAGAAAAAAGTTCGATTTTACAAACTGGAAACACCGTTGTTTAAAGGCAGCATGCCACGAATCTGACGCTGTGAGGGAATCTCGTAGGAAAAGCTAGAGATGGGGTTGCTAATTCCGGGATGAGGGGTGGTACCGCTCACCTCTTCCTAATCAACCTAAAAAACCGCGTAGGAAAAACGTAGGACTTTAGTTCTAACGAGGAACGTTAGAACGCTCCTCTGTGTATAGGTTTTGGTCCCTTCAGTAACCTATCATTGCTTTCACTTGGATAGGCAGTCAAGGAGAACTAGCTGGGTTTCGACCGATGCGCAACTGAATGCGTGTACAAGGGTGGTGCGTTGCAACTGAGATCGCCATGAAAAATGAAAAAAAGAGTCCTTCACTCCGCCTTTTTTAGAACTATTAGGGAGAGATGATCGGAACCACCGCTAAGCCCACAATCTACAACCACTTTTCCAATGGTTTCCTTCACTTCGTCAGATTCATGGTGTGCTGCATTTAAGCATCCGTACGCGGAAGCCAAATTCCCCTGAATTGTGACTGTCGTTCGTGTGGTCCACTTAGCATTATGACAGTGTCGTCTTTAATAGTTAGGTAGAATTGGGGAAAATGAAAAACTAAGCCAATGGAAGAGTAGTTTCGCGCAAATATCGCTCACTGTCTCAGAAGTTCGGTTCGAGAGCGAAAAACTTCACAAGTATTCATTTGAAGTGCATAGAATTGGCAAGCAACTGCAAACAATTATGAAATCTAAGTGTACCAAGATTAAATTTACAAAACACGCGCCATTTTGCGTGACACATCTTATTTCAGGACATCGGTTTTGTATTGGGATTCTATGCGATTTCGCCGACATCGTTTATGGTGATTGATTACTCGGAACTAAACGCTAATATAAAGCAGACCGGGATAATAGTAAGTCTACAAAATGTTGCTGAGCAAGGTGTTGAATCCAAATGCGCGTGGAGCAATCGTGAAAATGTAAACCGTGATCTAATAGCCGCGTTTTAGCTCGATCAGAATTCCTTCACTGGTGCACATTTTATTGAAAGGACCTATTGTGTTACGACAAGCGTGGCATTCTTTTTTGTGCACTGTGTCGTGGGTCAACAGGAGTGTGTGATATTTTCACCGCCCAACTCTAGTAGGCACCTAAACAGTTTAGCTTTTCTTATTTTTCGGAGCATTACTAACCGATTAGCGCTACAAAAAAGTTCAGGGCCAGAGACAACTTTCTGCTGTCATTTAATCCCAAAACTACCGTGGTCCAAAAGCTCAGATCGCAACTGCTCGTTAATTATACAGAGAGTAAGTGACTACACGTCATTTCCTGAACGAAATGTAGTGATCTGGTTGATATGAATTTAAGGTTAACGCTCAAGTAATGTCACAACATGGCGCAGCATTGTCACGGTGGGAATCACCGCAGTTCATAAGCCTGAGCGAACTAGCCTTCTTTTTGGACCGAGGACAAGGCATCTGTCCCGACCCGTTCACTATCGCTGTCGTCGATATCGAGTATGTTTAATTCACTATTAGCAGCCAGCAATCTTCCTGATGTTTGTTTAATGTCCCAAACGTTGAACACAAATCACATATGACCTTAGTCCAGTGGTTGTAGTTGGAGCACATCACGAGTCCACCTTACTGTACCTTCCTTTGCCAATGTGGTGGCGTATCTAGTCTTCGGTGGCTGATGTGAGAGAGATTTTCGAATCCTCTTCTACACCTGCGTGGAGTGGGATTCTTTTAGCATCACTCTTTCCATTCAGCGTTCCAATGACTTCTCCATGCTTTTGAAGTGTTTAGGTGTCTGAAGCATAGGTCAAAACAAGAAGTAAATTGCTGCTCAAGAACTGAGCAAGGAGCTGGATGTTCTTGGCCATCTCAGCCACATTTTCAATACTCTTTACACTCGAGGAGCGGCTTGTCCCCTCCTATTCAGCTCGGTGGCTAAATGGTCGTTCAACATTTCTACTTTCCGATGTAGATATGCGTAGCTGGTTTGATCGGATATGTTCGTCCAGACTGAATATGGGATCAGAGACGTTCTTCATTAATATAGTCTATAGCAGATTCAGCAGGAGATCGATCTTCCCTCTCCTTTCTTCGCCTTCAACCAGCATTCGTTTCGTTTGGTTGATGCTAGATGTTGTGAGAACGACATCATAAGCGAGATGAAAGTGATGTAGCTGCCGGCCATCGAATTGTACACCCATGTTACCACATTCCAAACTTCGTATTCCCTTCTTCTCCTCCTTATTCCGTTCTCTTTCACTTTCTCTCCCTCTCTGTCGATGTGAAGTTCTCGGGTAAAATGTAGTTGGAGACTATCCAGTGGCACTCTTATTTCTGGAAGTAGATAACTAAATCAGTCGGCCCCCTAAAGCCTAAACATTCGTCCTAGAGGATCTACGACATGTAAGCTAAAGATAGAGCGTCGAGAAAAAAGGACGTAACTGACTGTGTTCTCCTGGAGCCAATTTTAGCAGGTATTGTAATCTCCATACAACTTCTCTGAGCTTACCAGTATTATCTTATCTTGATATTCAGAATGAAATGAGGTGTGAAGATAGGCGAAACTGTAGGCGCATCGTTCTCCATCCATGCCTACGCCTTTGTACTCTAAGCTGATATTTCTTAAAGGCGGAACAAATTGCTGAAGGTAACTAGAAGGAAGAAGTCAATTTAGGCAGGAATGCAGACAATGTAGGGAGTAATTTCGTCGGCTTTTACCACTTGTCCACATTTGATATTACATTTTCATCTAAAGTAAAGTGATAAAATGATGACGAGTAATCTAGACTTGACTTGACCTAGAGACCACCAGGAGTAGTAATTTTATTATGCTTCAGTCTGAGTTAGATGAAACTACTAACTTGTTATCTTATTTGAAAGTTTGCACTCGCAAAAAATTCAAGCATGCAGGCAAATGAGTGGGCGTTAAGTCCTCGTGTGGAATAAAATTCACTGATTCCACAAACATAGATTGAAAAAGATGTAACCATAAGCTATATCGTTCACTTTCCAGAACTGGAAACTGGCGAGTGGTAATATGTACTGCTGACAAAAACACAGGTTTCCCACGCGATCCACATGATCAGCTACCAATCGATAGCACAGCACTGCACAGCTCCAGCGGGCAGGTTAGGTTCTCCCTTTTCCATTTCCAATTTGATTGATAGCTTTGATAGATGTACTCTAAAGTATCTGACACAAAAGAATCGATACCAAAGAAATCCTATGCAACAGATATGATACATATTTAGTTCACCAATGCAGTTTTACAGATATCATTACTAACTACGTATGGCCGTCCTGCAGATAGCTACTATGCTCACTTCGCACGGCTTCTTCAGCAATGGAGTCGTCACGTTTGGAGGGCATTTTACTACACCGCTGACAATTTTTCGTGGTAGGCAGCAATAAGTCGTTGTTTTATACGTCAGCAGACTATAGTAGGATCAAAACGACGTGAAGCACGCATGCAACTGAATACGCGGATTCTCTCAAGGCGCATCTGTGGAGTGTGGTGAATCCTGTGCTGGCACCACCCATCGCTGCAGTTTGCGACGCTCCCACTTCAGTCCCAATTTCTGCCTCCACCGCGCCCGTTGCGAGCGCGTACGCAAATGCACCGCAGCTACACTCGTGATTCATGTCGTTTTGACCCGACTGTAAGTGCTCATCACACAACGGAATAAAGCTGTGTAGATTAGCCTGCTTAGTAGATAGCATCTTGAAAACGCCTAATTTGACAAATTTGCCGAAGAAAATTGCTAAAATCGGACCAACAACGCTTAGCTATCACCTGTGCTCCCGTTGTTCATCGATTTGCTCGAGCGAGCATCAGCACTACCTCCATTTGTCCCGATCGCGCGCAATTGTTGCCCAGTCTCTTCTCGAGAGATTCGAAGAGCATCGTATTTTTCTTTGAAGGACTTCGTAAAGAGGTCTGACCATCGGATCGGCAGTCTTCTTGCAGCGCATTTGATATCGCGTGGTATCCAGTCACTTACGGCTCTGGTCCAACGATTGTCGTTGAAACGCATCAGGTTTCGGCCCACCTTATTTTGCTTTCCTTGGCATATGCGGCAGCGTCTCTGTTCATCGATCGGTGACGTAGGAGTGGACTTCGAATCCCTTCCTTCAGTTGCGTAAAGCGGGTTACTTCTAGCATCACCCTTTCAATTCCGTTTTCTATGACGCTGATTGCATTTTCCTCCTGCTCGCGAAATGCCCACTTTTCTGAGGCGTAGGTCAAAGTAGGAGGAACGGTTGTGTTGAATAGGCGAGTACGGAGCCGGATGTTCTTGGTCCTCTCCACTACATCCTCGATACTTTTGAATGCTCCCCAAGCCGCCTGTTTCTTTCTACCCAGCTCGGATGTCAAGTCGTTCATCATGTCAATTTCCTGGCCTAGAAGTAAATAGCTGGAGCATTCGGATATATTCATTCCGTTGAACGTGAATGGGGCACCAAAAACCTCATAAACATCGTCTTGTCTAGGTTCAGTGAATACCGATCTTTTTACACGTTTCATCAAATTTGGCCACCTGATTGATGCTTGATGTTATAAGAACGATGTCATCAGCGAAACCAAGATGGTGTAAGCTCCAGCCGCCATTTTTCGCTCCCATGTTATCTCATTCCGATTCTTGCATCGCGTTCTCGAGAGTGGCACTGA
The DNA here is from genome assembly GCF_031761385.1 of Necator americanus. NCBI lineage: Eukaryota > Metazoa > Nematoda > Chromadorea > Rhabditida > Ancylostomatidae > Necator > Necator americanus. Next base: position 10,811,499 of record NC_087372.1, on the reverse strand, counting down.
ATATTTTGGGTGAAATTGTGTCACACTGACAAGCTTCTCTCTTCACGTCGATTATGGCATCATTGTAGAATGAGGAGATTTTGGTCGTGAAGTTGCTACACGTGTTGTTTGCTATACAAATCACGAAGTATCTTTATGTATGGAATAGGGACCCCTTGGTTATTCAAGGCCTCCATGACCACTTTGGTCTCAACTGTATCAAAGGCTTTCTTCAATTGGTGAAAGTGAGACACAACGGCATCTTGTACTTGCGGGATACTTCTATGAGTTTTGAAACCGTGTGTATGTGGTCAATCGTACTTAACCCTTTTCGAAACCCTGCTTGCTCGCACGGCTGTCCTTCATCTAATGTTTTTCTATCCTGTTTAGGATTACTCTTGAGAAGGGCTTGCAGATGACAGACAGTAAGCAGACTGGGCGATAGTTGCCGATGTCTTGTGGATCTCCCTTCTTATACAGCAACACGGTCTTGCTGGTCTCCACTGCCTAGAAACTTTGCATTCCAACATATAACGAGTGAAGAGCTTCGACAATGTGTTGCTGAGGACTGGCGGTAGGTACTTCAGATGTTCAGGCTTGATTCCGTCGAGACCGGATGAAGTAAGATTCTTCACCGACATGATGGCATGTCGGGCTTTGGAAGGGAGGACTTTTGGAACGACATGTCCATCTTCCTTCAGATTGTGAGGAGGCAAGTGGACGTGGCTGTCGAAGAGATCTGAGTAGAAGTCGTGAATGACTTTTTCCATCCCCCTTCTCGATGCTTTAGTTGTTCCATCTGGGATCCGGAGAGCAGTCATTACTGCCTTACGATTGGCCAAGTTCCGACGGGCGCAGCGAATGCTCTGTCCCGCCTCTGCAACTTCAGCCAACACTTCTGCTTTTTGTGGTCTTCTTTTATCCCCTCTCTGCACGCTAGCTATAGTTGGGTCAAAACTACACGAAGCACGAACAGTTGCTTAAGCGGCAGCGCTCAAAGCGACGCGGTGGATAGTAGCGGTTGGGATCGCGTGAGGATCCTCGCTACCAGCACCCACATCTGCATTTCGCCATAGTTCCACCTCGATTCCTACCGCTGTCTCCACCGCACCGCTTTAAGCGCAGTCGCTTAAGCAACGTTAATTACTTCATGTCGTTTTGACCCGCTATCCTATCTGAGCGGTTCAGCAACTGGCTAGAGAGCAATGTGAGAGGAAATAATGATCACAGATAAGGAAATGCAAACAAGGTGAAGAACGAAGAACAGTATTCGGATAAATGATACAGATGGACACGTCCGCTGTTTATGTATTCATCTGATACCGAAATTCAGCTGAAACAGCTGCAGTAACGGTGACTGTCGAACTACATATTTAGGTTCCTCCCTTGCTGAAGAAATTGTGTAGTTGTGGCTTCTAAGCGAACAGTGGTTGAAGGGATCAACATGATGACGCAGAGATGTGGAATGAGATTAATTAAATAAAGTAAAGTAAAGATAAAATCAGTGGCGTATCAATCCACTCGGGATGCGCCAACGCGTTTTACTGGAATTAGTAATCGTTGAGGTTTTGGAACGCGTGATGACATATTCAATGACTTGCGGGAGCCAGCCGATGGTGAAATCACTGGTCTTATCCTCACATACAAGTCTGGTACCAATTTATCGACGCCGGAAGGATGAAAGGCTTGGTTTGCACTAGGGCGGTTTCGAACCCTCGACCGTGTGGCTACAACGGACCTCTAACCGACTGCGCCACACCCGCCGATTAATAGGTTTAATTACCCAAGTTTGAAGGTAGCTTCACTAACTTACTAATCGCATCATCATGGCACTCTGGCCTATGCACTCGTTCGATCGTGACATGGACCCCATGCGTGATTTCGACCGCTTCGAGCGCCGTATGATGCGCGACATGGATCGCTTCCAGCGTCGTATGATGCCGTACTGGAGGGATGAGGACCAGTCTATTCTGCACATTGCGAATCATTCTCACGAGGTAGTCAGTTCGCAGTATCGCTGAATGTGTCGAAATTCAAGCCGGAAGAACTGGAAGTGCACATCGATGGTCGCAACCTAACCATTGAAGGAAACAGGAGGAGAAAACCGAACATGGACATATGGAGAGGTCATATGTCCGTAGCTGGACTCTTCCTGATGAGGTTGACCTCGATGCCGTTCACACGCAGCTCACTGATGTTGGACATCTTTGCATTGAGGTTCCAAAAACCGGCTTGCACAGGAACCGCAAAACTCTTCCGATCCAGGCTGCTCCTAAAACGAAGTAGATGAACCCATAGATACTGAAACTTATTTTGTGATGTTATGCATGGATAAACGTCTGATTAATTAAACATATTAGGTAAATTGTGAATGGATCAGAGCTAGTAGACTCAGTATATTGTGAATCTTTTTGTTGAATAACCACCCCGTTCATATCCGGAGCAACACGTATGAACCCCTTTGTCCGCAGAAAACATCACTCTTCTTCTAATTTTTGGAAGAGGTAACAACACAAGTTTACACATATTGAAATCCTTCAAACTCAAACGTTCACCTCTTTGAAGGCAGTACCGTCTCTCATATCTCCCCACATAGTATACCCACATTTTCAGTGGACTATCCCTCGCTTTAGTTTTTCTTCATTTCAAACACCTGCACTATTTGGTGCACCGGCGCCAGATAGCTATAGTATGGGGTACGACGGGTCCACCGTCGTCGGACTGGTGCACCGGCGCCATGTACCTATAGAAGGGGTTGCAACGGGTCCAGCGGCGTCGAATTTGTGCGCCGGCGCCACATACCTATGGCAGTGGTTGCGACGGGTCCACCGGCGTCGGATCGGCGCGCCGGGCCAGATTGCTATAATATGGGGAGTGCAACGGGTCCCGCGGTGTCGAAATGGTGCGCAATAACTTGGTGTGCATGTCGCAAAAGATAAATGGTTAAAACCGTTTCATAGCCACGACCACTAGGCACTTTGCTTTTCACCTTTATGACTCCTCCGCGTGCCTATTTCCTTCTTCGTTCGCCTCAAGTTTGTAGCATGCCGCTCTCAGAAAGTGGAAACACGCATACAAACGTCTACTTAAATAGGAGCAAGATATTTATGTGATCTGACGTGGAACGTTATCTTTATCAGTAAGATGATGTCGGAGGAAAACAGGAGGAAAACCTATATTTCGCGTGATACTTTTAAATTTTGTCTATAATATGTTGATAAGGAGTGTTTGAAGCTGAAGTTCCAATGTTCTCCAAATGTAGAACTGACGCATTTAGAAAGAAGACTATGAAATCTTTCGGTTTTAATATAAAAAAGGAATAATATAATAATAAATAGTTATAATATAAAAAAGGAAGAAAGATTGCTGGAGATACACAAGTCCAATTTCATAGAACTAATAACACCAATATTAATTTCCATTGATCAGTGAAGGCGAGCGAAGCAAACACCACAGAACGTCTGAAGTCCGGTTTTAGCCGGACGCTCAGACGGGTATAATATAATATGTTACGTCCCATACTTTAATGCACAATGTTACAGACAACGTGATTTCCGTAGGCAAATCGGGCGGTGGCATAAAGTTAAGATAAAGCGGGCATGCTGATTAGTCCAGTGAGGTTGCGCCTACGCGTTCGGATTCAGTTCAGAATCGTTTACGTTTATGAAGGCGCATACAGGCTTGCAATGACTTGCGAGGGCTAGCCTACGAGTAGAGTTAGTGTTTTTTTTTTTCCTCTCAGACAAGTATGGTACCAATTCATTGACCCACGAGAGATGAAAGTCCTGGTTGACAATAGCCCTATTTCGAACCACTGTTATGTCGTACATTCACATTCGAACCTCTTACCTAGCTAATATTCCTGAAAAATAGAAAACGAAGATTACGTGTCAAATAGCGGGAATAACTGCCTTGGCTTAAGACCTTATCGCTTCAATAATTTGTACTTTGAATGTTGGATGTTTAACTGAAATCAAAAATACTTGTGTTCGTGTGCGATTCGTAAGAAAGATCCCTTATCTAATTGCGGCTGATTCTGAAATAAGAAATAGCGAGATTAACTCAGAACTATAGATTTTTCAGGATTGCACCAATGTTTCTACATCTCGCCTTAGCCATGACCACGATGAGAGGACGTCTAATGTATAACCCATCTGCTAAGTGAGTTCTTTGCACATATTTACAATTAATGTTTCGACTACGTTTTCTCTCAGAAGTCTGACTATAGAATTCTACAGATAAGTAATGAATGTTCTGTACATTAGTCTTCCTCTCTTTTTCTTGGTATAATTTTGCCACGAATTTTCACTGTTTACACCCTTTGCTCAGGAAGTTTTTTCCTTCTGTGACAGATTCTGACTGTGACGTCGTTGGCTTCGTAGCTGCGGTAAGCGCATATTCAACCACGGACATGGCTATAACTGTTTCTTTGTGGCAACAAAGACTTCGCGCCCTAACACTCAGTCTTCAGAAGGGTTTCGAGTGTGATACAAGAAGGAATGTTACGGCTTCTATACTCGGATCAAAAGGACCTGAGGCCCAGCAACTGCGAAAGCAGTTGCGCTCTAAATGGCGCAGTGGAGGCGGTGGTAGTAATCTAGGTAGTAAATCATAAATTCCCCTCGGACTGCAGAGATGAGTAGAACTAGTGAGGTTCCCACCTCGATCACAAACACTGGCTCCACTGTACCGCTTCGACCTTGCGAAACTGCAAGAGGCTTCAGGTCATTTTGAATGCATAAAATAGAATCCGCGAAAATTTCCCATGAATGTATTTTAAATTGTCTTTGGACACCAAGACCAACCAAAACTTGCTTCACTTCGCACATTGGAGTAATTGAAATATTACAGTGTCGGTGATAATACAACCTTGTAATCCCTCAGCAAATGTCAGACCTGAATATAGACGGCCTGTCACGAATTTTTCGGAATTCCTGGACAACTCACTTATGCGTATTATAAATTCAGAGTAGGCGTACTGGACACAGCAACCTGGCAGTGGATTGAAGTTCATTCTGTCAACGACTACTATTTCACTGATATTGTGATGTTCGACGATGGTCAAATCTTAATACACCAAACGGTAGTTTACACAGTTTCAAATCTTCTTTTGCAAACTTTGTGCTAATCGAACTAATTTTAGGACAAGAACTGGAATTTCGAGCATTACGGTGTAATACGAAATCCATTTGCAGTGCCTACATTAATATTGACCGCTGAACTTAAGTCGCGACCAACTGCCTACGATGAGGAACGCGAAGTGCTTGTGAAACGACTGCGATAGTATCGACTACTGACTCATTAACGGCAACTAAAACTAGACGATAACAGACGAAAATATATACAAATTTATACTTCCGGATAAATTTGATACAATTATATGCACGAACTGTTAAAATATGGAAAAAAAAGGGTGCTCCCATTAACGTCCCACCCTTTGGACAATCCAGTCCTGTTGACAAAGAGGGCATCGATTATTCTGTCGTACCCACTGGCTCATGCAACAGTTATGAAATGCATGATTACAATCACCCCAAACCACCACACAATCTGTTGATGAGGAATCTGCTTGACATCGTAGGCATTCCTCCATTAATGGTACTCGACAGATAGCACATGTGTCACAATCGACGTCCCATGCCCATGTAGCCAAAGCATTCCATTTCTGGAGCAGTAAAAGTCACATTGAATAGTATTGACTCTTCGTGGGCAACTTCTTTAGGTATTACCCAAAATTTAAAATAAAAAGATGTACTAAGTCAACTGCAACTTGTGAAAATTGCATGATTGTACTAACGCAGTCGAATATTTCATTATAAGTTTCCTGCGTTTTTCCAAGTACAGAAAATTGTCCCTTTATTACCGAAGAGGTACAGAAGTCACACAAAAAAGAAGTATCGAAACCTTTTTTAATTTCATGGCTTCAGTATCTAACTTAAATTGTCACCATATACAATAAGAAATAGATTCACTCCTTGTTGAAGCCCCTAATTATCCGACTTTTCTTTCGAATACACAATGTTTCACATTGTACAGTTTTTAGCCCATTACAAATAATTTGCCTTTGAACGACTTTATAATCAGTTTGCTCATTGCGTCGTTCGAGTTAACTTAACCTTGGTATGGGATTTAAAGGCAAGCGTATCACGAAAATGACGTAGTACAGAAACCATAGAGTTCGGGTTGTAGATTACGGAATCAACCGTGGCTCTGCTCAAGTTTGGACCGGAGGGGGTACAAGGAGTTCTGTTCTAGCCTCCCTCGGAAGAACGAACGCAATTCCCACGCTGTCTATTTACGACGATCAGGCAACGTTGAGTGGAGCCACGCTGTAATAATCTACAGCCCGAACTGTACGGTTTCCCTGGGATTTCCGAACTACATCAATTTCGTGATGACACTGCCTTTTGCTTCCACTCCCGTTGTCTGTGCATCGCTCCGGACAACAAATGTACAAATCATAGTTCTAGAATCTACAGTTGATTTACCATCTCCTTATGAATACAAAAATATCAAACAGCAACAAAAAAAAACGACCGTTTTATCAAGTAAAACTCACTTTGAGCACAAATGGCCTGGCTTCTATCGGTTGTGGAGCAGAATTTGAAGCTCCAGTACCCAAACCCTTTACAGATACCATTTCAACATCTGGTGTGTTAGTGGTCGATGTTTCCGAGGACATTTTGCGCCTGAAATTTATTCAGTAGCGGGACTGGTAGGAAACAAAGCGAAAAATCAGTAAGGGAGGTAGCACGAACAAGAATATGTCCCTGAAAAATCAAATCGAAGATGGAGCTAATGGAATCCAAGCCGGATGGAAAAAGAAAACGCAGCCGAAAGAAGTAGTAAACACCACCGAGAAATTCATACTCTGAAACCAAGTGACTGCTGTAGTTAGTAAGCTCGAATGAGATTCACTTGACGCCGCTTCGCAATGTTGCGACGCGGCGAGAAATTTTCTGGAGCGCGGCGAGCAAATTCATTTACGAAATCGGGCTCCGCTATCGCTAGTGGTTCGAATTCAGATTTGCTATTGCTAGTTAAGGATAGAGATAATTTCGATGTTGATTTTCCTTCGCCCATTCTTCAGCGCATGGAAAGTGTCGGTCTTCAATGATTTAAGTTGTGATCTTTTAGTTTTTTTTTAAATTCCCCTCGGGGTCATCCTCTTCTTAGGTGTCGGTTATAACGTCTTTTTTTTTGTTCTTTGGAGGTCTTTTTTCTAGTCCCTTCTTTTTGTCTCTTTCCTCGTCTATCAGCTGGAATGAGCGGTAGTACTGCGAAGTATCTTATTCTACGAAATCGGCTACTACATTTCTGGATAGTCCTTTTTTCCAATTTTCGCTCAATTCAACTGAATCAGTCGGGGCCCTAGAACCTATGCATCAGTCTTAGAGAATCCATGACAAGTAAACTATAGATACTAAGAGAAAAAAGGAAGATAGAGTTCCTAGAACTAAGAGCGCGTTGACTGGGTTGAGTGCTCCCTCCTCCGAACTACACTTTTTCTGTTATTTGTTCGTATGGGAGGATTGATTTGATTCTAAAAGAACCTTACATTTCACATCCATAAACGTACATGTTAACACTCTTCTTTATTGCGATATGAGCAAACAGCTAGCGAACTCACTTTCACAAAGCACTTCACTTGGAAATGCTATAATTTTCTTTTGCAGACGATGGAAGGTGGTATGACTCCAATGCCGGGTGGAAATGCGGCCGGCCCTAAGTCGACGAGCATGATTTATATTTGTGGAGGTGCCTAGCATTATGTTTATATACTCGTATATGTTTATACACTTTTTCACGTTCTCTTGTTGTAGAAAATATTTAGTTGTGCATTTGAAATTCCTTCTATTAATGTTCTTTAGAGTGTCACTATGAGAACGAAATCCGCCCTAAAGATGCTATCCGCTGCCGAGAATGTGGATATCGTATCCTTTACAAGAAGAGGAGTCGTAAACGTAAGTTCGATAGAACAGAAAAATCTTCTTCCGCACACTTATTCTTCATGTCCATTAGAAATAATTTGATAATAATAATAGTAATCTCATGGTAAACATTTTTGAGATTGAATGCTTACTACGCTGTGAGAGGATATTATAACTCCGAAATAGAGTTGATTCAGAAATTCAAATGCTTACTGGAGATGTCGTTGAGTAATGTTTGAGATGCGGTCATCTTCAATCGATAGTGATACGTTTCAACATTAGTAACCGCACACGTTTGCTGCGTGAATCCATAAGTCTTTGGTTTTTCGCTCGACTGAAATAAAGTGAGAAAGTTCGGATGATTGCTTGAGAATATGGCTATGATCTCAGCAATAACCACTAGCAAAGTTATACATTAAATGTTATATATGCCTGCATATGAATGCTAGCTGTAATACTTAATCACATTCATGTAGAGCGCATAAAACTCCATTCTCTTTGCAAAAGAACTTCAAACGCTTAGATTTCCCTTAAATCTTCCATTTCACTGTAATTTTGCCGTTTTCGGGTCATTACTATGAACGAAAAACAACGCTTTCAACAGACGGTTTTGATTATCACTCCATTCACTTGCGTCTACTCTGTGGTCCTCTCTCTTTTCTTTTCTCCAATCCGTTGATTTTGTTTGTTGTTGTTTCACTGTAACTGTAGGATTCAACGTCATCCGGCTCTGATCATATGATCGTATTTTCAGTCATGGTGTACGACGCTCGATAAACCGGACGAACATACGCTGACTGTACATTTTGTTTTGTTGCGCCAACATCAGACTTATTATCACTGTTCGAAATGAATATGGAATGTTTCCCAGACATCAATTGTTCTTTCATAGTTCTAAATTTTAGGACAGTTTTGAAATAGATCGTTCGACCATAAATTGATTTTACTAGTCCAATTCTAGCTCTTAAGAGAGGAAAATTAAATTTATCTGGCATCTTATCTTTGATTTTGTGTTCATTTGACTGGTCTCTTTCTTCCCACAATAATAGGACGAATGCTCATCGCTTAGTTTTGCGTTTGGCTGATAAAGTACAATAGTTCCTTTGTACATAGTACAAAACAAATTCAACACTACGATCGTTCTGCTGGTTAATGGCACACCATGCGACTTATGACTTATGAACTTACGACTTCAACAATACATTTGAACAATAAACGAAATCTTAGATTGACACATAAGTTGCACACTGTAGTACTTCTGCCGTTCCTGGTAATCAAATCGCTTTCACTTCACAACTTCAAGGAAGCGTTTCTAGTACATTTTTAGTGTGTTATCTTAGTTGTTATTCAACTGTTTGTGAATGTTCAGTTTTTTAGTAGTACATTCACACAAGATGAAAACTCTATGTAAAGACCACTGCTCAACGTTGTGACAGATACCACGAAAAAAAAAGTCCGACCCTTAATTTGTGATGACTTGTTCACTTGTCTTCGAACAACTACTGGAGAAATCATTATAAACGGCTGTGCATCACAGCTACTCACACAAACACAACAATATAAAGAATGCTTTATTACAATTGTAACAAAAGTAAGATTTATACGGACAAGGGCGGCGCCCGACCGGGGATGGGGTGATACGCGCACGCGGAACGCGACTAGATGGTACTCAAAAGCGTGCAGCGATCAGACAGGAATTATGATGAAGATGATGATTTGGGCAAAGTAGATCAAAGAACCGACAACTATCGCACTCAATACTTTTAACGCGTAATAATTTGGAAAGAGAATTAGGTGAGATGAGGAACGGGAAGAGAAAGAGAAGAGGAAGGCCGCCGCGGCCGTTTGTACCCGACACGAAAGATCAGAGACAATGCACGACGGACTGGTTGAGGATGTGGGGAGCGAGACGTTGATGTCACAACCGAACAACAACGCTGCGCAGGGAACTTATAAACACGTGGTGACGAGGTCGCGACGTTTTCGAGTGTGTGAAAATCCGTGGATGACGTCACAACGCTCATGAGAATTTTCTGGAGTGGCGCTATAAATACAATGCGATGAAGTGGCGGGAGGTGATTGGAGGTGAACACGGGCGGACAGAGCCTGACTGATCGAGCACACGTAGCGAGGCACCCCACGACGACGTGCGGGCCACCGCGCCGCTCTCCAACTACGACGACGGACGCGGAGCCGATGTGCCCATCGATGCTGCCGCTGCTCCTCCTCCACCACCGAACATAGCCGGCAATTTCGGTCGCTCTTCAAGCTCTTTGTACTCCAATTTCAGCTCCTTTGGGATCTGTAATTCTTTCCAAGTATTTGCTTCAGTACAAAAGTGTCGCAAGAAACTAACCAAGCAATATTTCAAGAACATTATCCCAATCCTTTTAGATCATCATTTTTATCTCCAAGCTACTTTTGTTCCTTTGGAAATTCCCGCTCATTAAGCAAAATTTTGCTTTGATGGTTCCAAACAATAGATGAACAAAAACATTGTGAATCCATTTATATACATAGTACAGGACTATTTTTCAGGAGTTGACAACGTTCACGTAACATTTTTGAAACACCCAATTTCCAAATGAACGACAAGTTTTCAATTCTGTCTTTTGGCGTCCAAAAAAGTCTTAAATTTCGGAACGAAAAGGTACTTTTTTAATATACAATATGTTGAATAGCTTAGAAAACTTTACCTTGCGCCACTGCAACGGGTCGAAAACATTGTACTGGCCCTTCTCGTATGACCCCGTTTGCTCTTTAACACCCCCATATTGTGATCGTGTCAACCAATTCCCGTCGCTTTTGTGGAACCGCCAATCTCTTTGATACCTAAACAATAAGTGTATTACCACTTCAAAGTTCATAGAAAATTCTTAGCAGTGAAGACAATGAACAGATAATCAGTCAAAAAAAATCTTCTTGGGCTGAAGTAATTGCAAGAATTGCTAACTGAGCAGCAAATACAAGAAGTAGCACTCCGTTTCACCAACTTACACCTCACTTCAACTAAATCGTTGTGCGTCTTGTGATTGAAAATTAAAAAAAAAAACTAAAAAACTTAGCAGTACATTTATGGACATACACTGTTCCGTTTATACTTGTCATCTGCAACTCGGTACTGTGAAAAGCAGTTGGCAAAAATATTTGGTTTCACTACAATTTACCTCTGGAACCTTCGATGCTCTATGTCAACAGGGAAAATATAGAGCTCTGCCTACAGAACAATTAAAAATCCAAAAAAGGAGATGATAGAGGTTCGGATATAAAGCGCACAGCAAAGCGTTCTCAGAATTAAATTAGAATGCGGTCTTTCAGAGGAAAACTAATATTTGAATCGGATGCCGTAGTTTGGAGAAAATTGAGTTTGAGGAAAAAGAAATGGAAAAAATGAGCGCCTTCCAAGCTCTGCTTTGTAAGAAAATTGATTGTTGATGTCTTCGAATTCATAGTAGACACATTAAAACAAAACAAAAAATTGTGCACAATCACTTCCAACGATAATCCTACCCCCTCATATGCACACGATGGAACGTGCATGCTTAGGGCGGTATTCCATTGAGAATTCAAGTAACATGAACACTGCGTTGTTGAGGTTTCCAAATAACACAAGACTTCACTTCTTTGGGACAGCAAGCAGCAAATCGATTTTTCTCGGAGCTACATGTCCAACAAAACTTTCCGACGTAAACAAGTCGACGCATTTTTCTACGGATAGTGAAAATTTTCGTATAAACACTGCTTCTTTTCAAGGACCGAATTGAGGAGTCGTAAAGAGAAAACTATCAAATTAACGCAAATAATAGACCACAAATAAAGAACTTACAATTCACAGGCAGCCGCTAATTGATACACTTCTCCCGGGCAGTTGTAGAACAAGTAGAACAAAACATCCTCTGACAATTTGTTCAACTTTACCGGTGGCAACTTTTCCCGAATCTGAGCATTCGTCAAATAATCATCGGGTACCTGAACATGTTCAAAGTTACACTAGTGGCAAATATCTAGCAACTGTAAAGTAAAACAAAGGAGTTTGGAAAGGACATTGAGTACCCTAAAAAATTGTAATGTCGCTTTCAAGGGAAAATCGATCGGAACCATGTGAATTCTCCTACGTAAACCATTTGTAATAACAAGTGACAAGAAGGAAAAAGTAAAACGGAAGAAATAAAGAAGAAAAAAAAAGATTGATTCGGTGAAGATAACTCACTTTCACGTCCAATTCGTGTGGCCGAATTGGGTTGTCAGCCCACGGGCCACCGAAAGAGGTGTACAAATGTCGTCTGCAACCAAAAAATGATTTAGAATCAATCACATGTATCTGTGTACGAATTTATCTAAGCTTAATTAATGCCAACGGAATGTGCATTAAATATAGAACATTGTCTAATTTACTGGGCAATCTCGGTGTATTCAAAACTGGGACTCAAACATAGTTTGGAATTCGAGGTAATGAATTTAGATTTTCTATCAATTTTTCAATCCAACTACCATCCACACGAATCACTCATTTGCGGAACTTTGCTCCAATGAAATGACTCACAAACATGCTCAATATGGTGAGTCATTTGACAACACGAAATAGTCACAGAAAAATGTCGAGTGCGAGAACCTCCAAAGTACACAGGCATTATCTACACAATTACAATCAAACCTCTGTTCTAAGAGGCAATTTATACAATCCAACCGGAAGTACCACTCTCAGCCAACGTTGAAAGTGCAAAAAGCAATTTTATACTAGAATCTATACGAACAGAATCACGATGTTGACTAGTATTAAGTTTAAAGACACAAAATTACTATACTGAAACGTCAAAATGATGAATCCTTTGAAAGAAAACAAGAATGATTACTAATTGAAATGCTTTTTTATATGTGTTTGCTGAACACCATCATCTTAGCAAATGAAGTTAACGAATTTGGTGAACATTGTTGAGTTCATACAGTACCACAAAGGTCAAATTCCAACTCTTCGTTTATAGAATAATTTACGACCAACGTCTGTAGAATAATTTGCGATCAAACAATTATAAGAATTTGAAAACGTCATCAAAACGCTACAAATTTATGCAGCTTTCAGAGCTACTTTAATTTAAAAACATTCGATTTATATGGAATGAAACATGGAAGACATGAGAAATTTGATGCAATGGCGTGGGTGAAGAATTAAGAACCACCGCACCGGTATTGACATTTCGTTTTCTCGTTTTCGAAAAAGAGAACAGCTGAGACGATCACGCAGCATACAGATATGGAAGACCGTAACATGATGTACCTTTCGCAGAAGTAATTTCTAAATTTCAAAAGGAAAGGTGCCACCTACAAGCAGTCAGGAATCATCCACTTAAAACATCACATCCTTAAAACAAAGGGGAAAACATAAAGTCAAAATGAATATTGTTTATGTGTACATTTTTCAGAAGAGTTCCCTTACCGATCCGAAACAGCACTACTTAAGAAAATACTTTAGAAATTAGTAGATCTTGGTGCATGATCAAAGCAGCATCGAAAACAACAGGTATAAATAATATTTAAATATAGGCCTATAATGTAGAGTAGTGAATATCGTATGAGTGAACTTACTCGGAAAGGTTCAGATTTAGTCCGAGCGTGGTGAGATCGTAGCCGAGTGCTAATGACACTATAGACGGATTGTCGACTGTGCGCAGGTAGGTGACGAGACCAGCCATGCCGAATTGATCCGCAAGCATCGTTGGAGGAATGTTCGACACTTCACCTTTAGAAACCACGGAAATGATACTAGTCATAAAATTGTTAATGAAATGAAAACATCTATATTCTTTGCTGGTACAGCCAACATCATCACCAAAACATTCCGAATTCAAATTCAAGTTTCTGAATAATGTGAACATATTTGACGCCCCCCCCCCCTTAAGGTGTTCCTGAATAATTTGAGTGGCATTGGAACGAAAGACATCCGGTCCGAACATCTACTCATGTGTTCACGTCCAATGTCATCGCTCAAAACTGCTACTTTCGTTGCCACCAATAGAATGGTGCTTTCGAAAAACCTCACTAATTCAATAACAAAAGCAAAATCGACAGGTCAGATGTAAAATACTCCAACATTGGTGGAGTGAGAGGGAGGATATGACTTGACAAACGTACTTGTTCAGATTTTAAATTAGAAGAAGTATTTTACATAAGGCGAAGGGAACGGGAACAGCAGCTTATTCTAGTTTTATTCTAGTTTTTTTTTTTGGTAACAAGATGATCGCAATGAGTCAGAAATAGCTTATGGTAGAAGCAACAGTGGTTGAAATACAATTAAAGGCAGCATCATGAAACTGACGATGTTGGAGTCTCTGAGGACAAATATTGGACAAAGACAGACAAATAGATTACAAATATGAGAGTGGTCCCACTCAATCTATCCTAATCTCCCAGAAAAGTGGCTTAGGAACTGCCTCAGTTCCTTGGAGGAACACAAAACGCGACACTCTTGTGTAGGCGCCACGTATACGAGCGAGCGATCGAAAATCAATGAGAATCTCTAAGCAGCTTATTGAAGTAAAACCAATTAATAGGCTACTAAGGGACCATCGCACGCACAAGAGTGACGCGTTTTCACGTACCTCGTAGGAACAAACAAGCTATTCCTATGCCGGTTTTCAGGACGATCAGGGGTAATTGAAACAACCACGCTTATGATCGCAATCTACCCTCTGAACTCTTTACTTGCCCGGAGAGAGCTCAAGATCGTCAGTTTCGTGATACGCTCCGTTTAAACTACAATACGGCATATCAAAATACGCAACATTTTTCCACGAATATTGGTACCTTGAGTAACAAACAATCCATCAAAACATGCAGGAAGCGATAATTCACCATTTGAAGATGTCTAGTATTGATACTATCTTCACATTTCAAACAACTGAATTTTCTCCGGGTCTTGAGTGTAATTTTGGAAGAGCTGTTATCTAGAGTTGAATAAGAACTTCACCAATTTGAAAAAATATCAGTAACGAAAGGTCCTCTTGAAAATAGCTATTCCAACTCTTCGCACGCTGCAAATAGTTTTTTTTTTCTCTCTCACAAACACATCGCTCTACATGCATTACCTGTACTTCAAAGAAGCGAAATGGCAAACAGTGATAGGAAACAGTTTCAAATCCTTGCACAAACTAACCATCCGGATGGGTGATGATACCCCGAGCAGGTTCTCCAGCTGGATGAACACCGAACGGATCTGTTGACGCTGGTGTCGCTGCTGCAGCTGCTGCCGACGATATCGGCAAATCGTTCGCAGCTGTCATCTGTATTCAGAGAAGAATGAATGGAAAGAATACTATTTTAGACTTATAATTTTGGATAATACACCAGAGGCAATATGATATATCTAAGTCAATGGCTATCACTAATAATGACAATAGAAAAATAAAAACACTGCAAAACACTTTGACTTTCCAAATAAACTTAGGGGAACAAATCTACTCATTAGCTTGATTCAATGAATGCTTCGTAAATTTTCAAGACCAATGAAATTTAATGTAATCTAATCTGCTCTGAAATGCATGTCATTTTTAATCGGAAATCTACGGAAGAGATGGATTACTCCTTCTCAATATTGATCTGTAACTCACTTAAAGAATTTGATGTGAAACTGTGCCAACCTCACGTAGGTCAACTCCTAAACTCCTAACAAAACTAGACCACTTTTTTTATGTTTACGCGTGGAGCAGAGGGAATATAAAGAGAAGAACTGAAACTAGCAAATTCTACCAGTACAACACCAGAAGACGAATCTTAGTAGTATACAAATACTCATAACTCTTTCCCCAACTGACTTGACTTAAGGACTTGCAAGAGACTGGGTCCAGCACCAGAAAATTCTTTTCCAAAACGCACAAATGTTTTCTGTGATGTTTTGCATATGACAATTCAGGCCAAAATGAGATATGCTATGTACTCAAATCCATTTTTAATGGTATTCTGGAAGGGGAAACAAATTTCTCCTATATAATATTGTAAACACACGCGATAGTGGGAACCAGTACTTCGACCCGTTCACTTTTGGACGGTTGGCGAAAGGATCCGCTTCAGTTTTGGACGATTGGTGAAGGGATCCTCATCACCTGAGCTGCACCCCATGAGCTAGACCCCCTTCACCTGAGGATGCTCCGACTTCTCCCCATCGTACATATGATTGTAAATTTCGTGTTTTCATAAGGTGATATCGAAGGGCGTTATTATGCGGCAGAATCCTTCATTTTTACACAATATCCTATATGAACTGCCTGGTGGGTGGAGTACAGCCGACTCCTGTTTCCAGATAAAATTTCATGAACAAACGCCCCAGAGAAAGAAAAAAAAAGAGTTGAAAAAAATTGAAAATTTTTGGAAATGGTCATTCTCTTGGAGAAGAGGTCAAGTTAACACCACAGCACAAAATATTTTTTAAATTTATTTGTAGAGAACCTTCAAATGTAGAACGAAAAGCTACGGAAATTCGAGATGCTCAGCCATTCTAAATGATGTAATCCGATTACGTGACTTCTGTCAACGGAGAGATAGTCCTGCTTAAAATAACATTGATGAACAATGTTTTATGGTAATATGATTCTACATAAATAAACATTCCACATAAATACATAAATAGACTTGTGCAATAAATCGTTGATATCGATATTTAAAAAGGCACCTACTACCGAGAAAACGCGGATTCAAACAGAGTAAGTAAAAACCCTACATGCTCTGTTGTGAAATCATCAAAAGTTATCAACTTCTGCAAATCATTAGTAGAACTAAAGGGAAATAGAATGATAATTCCTCTAAAATAGAAAGTGGAGCAAACAAAAGTACATATGAGCCATAGCTAATTCGGATCAACAACTTTGGACAGCAGCAAAACGCTACCATGCAACTAATCGACTATGATTATCTTCGTTCATGTAAGAATTTTCGACAAACACGTTGCAAACCATGCAGTTCTAAACGCACAAGATGCACCTATTAAAAAGGCTTCACATTACTGTTTGGAAACGATGACGGAGTACAAATGCATGAAGGTGTCTACGTCGGCTTTTACATGCATTAATTTGCACATGATAAGGAAAACACTGCAAAGCGCTTTCAAATTTTAGTTTTCTATATTTAACAGCAATAGAATAAGAATAAAAAGAAAAAATCGAAAAAGACAAAGCAAGAACTTAGAAGCCTATTAAAATAGTTGAAAAATACTTTTGGCAGCGATGAGACCTGAGGCTAGTCAGGTTCTTAAGTGCCGGAAGGCAGCATGTTAGAAATGAAAAACGCTGGAGTGTAACTGAATCAGCATGAACGATGGCAGAAGATACGCAAACAATCGTGGATTGTCAATAGTTCAAGAAGCTTCCGGAACACTGAGAGCGGAGCATAACAGGCGATAGGCGAATGATCGTTTGAAACGCAGGCAATACCAGTTGAGACGAGTAATTGTACCACATTTCATAGCAGTAGCACATCAAACACGAAGGGACACGTTCAATGCACCGAGAATTTCAACAAGGTTTTTCATAGCAAGGTTCTCCGCAGTAACAAATTCACGTTGAATATAGTGAGTAAGATCGAACAAAGCAATCCCGCTACCCGTCAGAGGTAAGCTCTCCATTGATTCAATTAAGATCGATATATCACGCAGTGCAAACAACACCAAAAAATCAAAGCTAAGCTGGTGTAGCGAAACAAAACTTCGCACAAACAAATGAATCACGTTAGAATCACCTTATAATAAAACCACCAGGGAAGAAATGACGTTATTCAGACGAATATTAAACAATGTGATGACGCAAATATGTGCGTCTTAAACTCTGTTCTATTCAACATATGCAAATAAAGGACATAACAACTCACTAACGACGCAGGTGCCTGAGCTGGGTGATCGCCTGGTGACGCTCCTGGTAACGCAGGGAAGTCTTCGTTTTGAATTTGAAACTCAGGATTTAATGACGCTTCCACGCCACGCATCAATGTCGCTGCAATACATGGAAATCAGCTGAAAATTCACGAACAGTGTGACAATAGAAAAATGGCACCATATTGAAAGGATACACTGCTAGTATAAATTGTGTTATGATAATACGGCTACGGCTACGATAATAATCAGTTTTAAAACCGCTATCACTGTAGATGATAAGTTCACTGTGAAGTGGAAATTAAAAAAAAAACCAAGAAAGAAATCCTTCCAGCAGTTGACTTTTTTCAAATGTACCAATTTTCGAATTTTATTCTTATCAAGATGAAATCAATATGCTATAAATAAGTAGTGATTTTTTACGGTACCTTCTTGAATCTACAGAAAAGTCCGTGAAGATGCAAAGAAAAACTGCCTATGAGAGTGTTCAAGTAAACAAACTCGTCAACTGAAACACAAAAAATAATGCAATATTATCGAATATTCATATTAACGGAAGATCTGGAAAGGTCGGGACTCAAAACAAAGCATAGTGAAGGTTATTATTCAAGACCACAAAATTTTCCGATAAGAAATAACAAAAAACGAACACTAATTAATCATTAACTGAGTTTCACCTGAATCAGATGCAAAAACCTGCCTGTCATGAGCAGTTTTTAGAGAAGAAAATTCTGTTTCTGATAAAAATGGAGTACAATACTGTGGAGTTAATCCACCACAATTGTAATCCTAGAAGTTCTTTTAGAACATAGAAAACAAACGAACTGATACAACAAAAACAGAATGACTTAATATAACCATTTCAGCGGTAATTTTGAACATTTACAATTAACGAGGAAATAACAGCTTCCAAGCGAAGAAAGGGTATAAACTAAACTAAACTAAACTATCCAGTACAATGAATCTCTTAAAACCAGCACAGAAAGCTCGAAAAAAAAAACCAGCAAAACAATGACCAGATGACAAAATTCGCGAAATTTTCGCCCAACTCACATTAGGTGTAGAGGACATAGCTAGCGAACAGTTAAAAATTACCACCATATCCTTTTTTAGGTGAAATGAAATTGATAAGAAGTTATGTACCATAGATGAAAGGAATTACTAAACGATCGAATTCTGTGGCGAAAGAGCAACTACGATCTCGTACCCCGGTTTTTAGCATATCGCTGACATCAGCAAGACGTTTATGGCCAATCCGATTCTCACAATCACAAAAGATATCATTAATCAACGTAATCAATACATTAGCTGCTGTTCGTGACCATAGCCACATCTGCCATTACATCGTGAAATTCACTTCTATCTCAGTCTAAGGTATAGTCAGGTCAAAACGACATGAAACTTGGTGTAATGAGCGCGTGCTCTCGAAGCGGCGTGGTGGAGGTGTCGGTTAGAATCGATGTGGGACCACTGCGAATTGCAGCGAGGTCCCACATCGATCCCAACCGCAAGCTTCACCGCACCGCCTAGAGCGCAGCCGCTTACGTAGCTGTACCGATCTTCATTTCGTTTCGACCTGACCGTATAAAAAACACTTGTCCTGCGTGAAGACTCATCACAACATCGTTTCAAAAACTTATGAAATCAACTAGGAAACTCACTATAAACTGAGAGTAAAAATTGGAATTCTATTAAGACGAAGATGAATGGGGTGACGTAGAATTCTACCCGACAACCACCTCAATGCTCAGCATTCCTCCTATTTTAGGAGAGTTTTAGACGTGGCTGCATTTTCCAAGCTATTCCTTTTCATTTCATCAGTTTTCTGACTGCCAGATATAACATCTCCTAACAAAGATGCTACCATAAACAGTACAAAGTTCGTTTACTATTGAATCCCTTACACCACCCCACGTGAAAATGTTTGCACAGCTACCTCTGTTATATTATATAACCTCCACTAATTATGTAACTGACAACGTAGCGCGAGTCGATAACGAAAACGAAAACACTGCACGGGTTCATATGAACAGAATCTTAAACTATATACGCCAGTATTCATGTTCTTCGAGAAAGAAAAGAGATTTGCCACCGTATTCGTCTGTTGTGTCCAGCACGTAAATCACTACCAGCAATGATGTTTTCTTTGCCACATTCAGTTTATCCTAACAATAACGTTATAATTCATGGATGTATATACGCATTGCGATCTACCGGAACAACACAATTACCGGCGATTATATGATGACAAAACAACTACTTTTACATTGCAAAAGCCTTTCCATAGCTTGGAACTTCTACAAAACCAAAAATAGAGTCGTTCATCTTAAATCCTTAATTTATGGACTTAGCGAGTTTATATTGTGTTTCTTGAAGTAAAACGCTTAACTGGAGATGAGCAATCAACAAGGCCGATTGAACAGAAGTAACAACAGTTTTTCAAAGCAATCCAATCAAAATGGATTCTTCTCAGTTCTGTTGTGATGTGAGAAGCACTACCGTTATGCAGTTCGACAAGTGTCAATCACAACTTTCAATCACAAGAGTTAACAATAACTGCATGAATTGCGAAATTCATATCGTTATCACATCCAAACTGGTGCATGTAAACGAAAGAAGGAATAAAGCAGAACAAAAACTCATAGTTCTAACTGAAATTGAGGAAACTAATTCATACGTCATGTTTGAAGAAAAAACTTTATGCTTAATGCACTTTTCCAAAACCAAACTTTTGTAATCCTATGAAATATTTCTAGACTTCACTGTGACCTATTCTGAGATTCGCACATTCCCCTTCTTCAAACTCTCACCCTTTTCATCCATAAAACGAGCCATGTTGAAGTGTCAATCTTATCTAAATCATACGTATCACATTATCATCTACTCACGAAGAAGTTAGCTCATAGTTCTCCACTACTGTGTAATTAGGTTCTCATTGTTATTTTGAACACAACAATTTTGAAAATAAAAACAACACAGACGAAGACCAAAAAAGAGTAGTTCATGTAGAAAAATGAAGAGAAAGTACGTCAAAAAAGCAAACTTGCAACATGACTTACTAGCAACATTCTCAACGATAACTTATCAAAAACCTACAAAAGTAATTACGTTTTTGTACCGTGATCCATACTTGAACCTGTTTGAATGACCACCGTGGATATAAACACTATGACCCTACAGAAAAACGTACACATGCAAACGTACTTATATTAACCGGGCAAGCATTTGTAACCGCGCCAGATTCCTATTGATTATTGATACACTGTAGGCTTTTGACCAACTCAGTGTCTACTGTAACGACGTGGATAGACTTAGTTCTTAGTTCTTTGGATTATTACTTTGTTAATCATCCCCGAAGAAGGTACTGAGTTGCCACCACTTGTCAAGTGAATTTGTCAAGTGAATAACTGTTGATATCGGCAATCGCTGAACCGCAAGTCCACTTCGGTCAACCAACCATTCTTGATGCGAACATATATGATCGACAATCGTTCAAAAATACAAAGTACAACATCCATTTGTTATGAAAAGTAGACCACAGTACACATTTCGAGCTATACATGCACATATTTACATGACCTCGTCTTTTCTCCATCTTGTGTGATCTTATTTGACCTGTAGTGTTCATTGGTAGTGGCATGCACAATAGGTGAGCCAAACCTTCCCACGTGATCATACTTATTGATTTCTCAGGGAAGATATTCATTAGCTACTTGAAGGGGAAGAAATCACGTGGATACTGAAAATACGTGAACGTTTCATGGTAAGGCAGGATCGGCAGATAGAAAGTCACATAATTTCCCAGAAGACTTACTATCACTGTATTTATTTGAAATAATGTGAATTAAACTCTCCATTTTAATAATAACGTCGTGTTTCTTATCCATTATAATTTCTGAGAGATAGAAAACACTTAGTTCCAAAAAACCAGTATCTCAGTATTTGCTCTCACCATAGTTCGCTCGATGGTTGATTTGGTCCTTGTACGGTAAAGGGGATTGGTTTGTCGAGAAGCTACTACCACTCGTCGTTGGCAAAGGCGAAAAACCGCCTCCGGACGGGGTGCCTAAATATTGTATGTGTAGAATATGTGTTCTATTCTTCAGAACTAAAGCCTCAACAATTGTGAAAAGCTCGAAAGCCAGCTGGTATAACATGCTGGCATCAATTAGTTGAATTAATAAATTAATTAGAAACCATAAACAAAAATGATGAAAAGGATTTTCTATTAGGATTCCACCTTGGAAATCTCTAAATTCTTATGGAGCTTGTTTCTTACAACACAGTTTAAAAAGCGTTTCAGCACCAGATCAATTTGCGCTAGAAATTTCAACCGAACCCCATTGAGCAATTTCCTTGATAATTTATGGGAGAACAAAGAAAAATCGCAGCACTAATAATAACTCCATAGTTGTACGATAATTGCGTAACGACTACTACTGCTCCTAACATTGAAGAAAGGGCACGTTTCAAAGCTGGACAAAAGTTGAAACAAGTTTCAAGTGCAAAACATTCATTTGGAGGCCATGGAGACTTGAAAGAATTCGTATGGGTTACAAAATACACCCTTGGGAAATATTCGTAATACATTGCCTTTTATCGGAGCAAAAAAAATCATTTGGTAATGTATTCATCACATCAGAAGTGAGGGAAACGGTATTTTAAGAACTTAGTTTTCGATGAGCAACTCTAGTAATACCAATCGAAAACTTACAATGCTACTGACAAGGATCTAAGGGGATAAATGTAGTTGGGGGGGGGGGGGGGAGGGGGTGAGCACGCAGTCCTTATTTCTCGAAGTAAATAATCAAATCAGTTGGGGCCCTAAGCCATAAGCATTAGTCTTAGAGGATCTATTACATGTAAACTAAAGTTACTAAGAGAAAAATGTAAGTTTCGGGAAATAAGGGCGCCACTGAGTGCCCCCAAACCCCCTCCCCCCACCCCAACTACATTTTTCCCGGATTCAACCCTTTCATTTTCAAAGTTTATCATTGAACTTACAACTCTTTGTAGAATTACGGAGATTTTACGTCTATTTACGAGCACAAAATGTTGCAGGCGCACAGAGCTGTAAACGACCAAGGTTCCAAAGAAACAGTTGAATTTTCAAAAATATCAGTGATTTTTCGTCTGATCTTGTAACGTTGTTCTTCAAAGAAAAGAATCTCAAAAGTGAATACTTCAACTGAACACAGGGCAGCACTGCAATACTAAGTTAGCTGAAAGGTGATAAGTTTCTTAAAACACTGCAGAATCCGTATGGATAGGATTGAACTACTTTCGTATAAATTTAACTAGCCTACGCCTTATAAGATAGTATTCTCGCGCAAGAAGAAGGTATTCAATATGTTTGTATAACATAGACTAACTGCCACCAGAATTCAAAAACCGATTCTTGCACTTTCAGACCCATTCAATGACAACAAACTGGCTTTACAATGACAATTATAGCTCGGAACGAAGGGTATCTGACATGGCTATTGTCATCACGAACAGGTCATGATGAATGTATGCCGTAGTATTTGTTCGAAATTTTCACTGCAAAGAGGGAGGAGAAAAAAAAACTGAAAGACATTAATGAAATCACTCACTTCGCGCACCCAATGATGGAAATTCCGTTTCGTTGATAATGGTTGTATGTGACTGTGAGCCAGTAGGCAGGGCGAAATTGATCTGGGTGGCTGATCTTCTATCTGTCGCTACTCCGCCTCCTACAGAACTCATACGAGAAATGGTAGGTGTTGTTAGTCAGCTGAACATCCACTAAAATATGTTTTAAGGAGTAAGGCTAACCAGACATTAAAAACAAGGCATAAACAAGAAATGATAAGCAGAATGGAGAAAAAGGACGATTTCTACATGAAGAAACAGATCGTTGCGAAAATTCGACTTAAACAATAGAAAATAATAAATTAGGAATGTAATTCCCATCAACGAAAGTTTCGTGCAAACTGATGACAACTGATAGGAAATTAATCTGATGAGTTCCTCAGAAACGAGAGTTTCAAAAAATCACCACGCTTTCATTTTTGAATACGTCATGAACACGCCTTTTTTTCTAACGAAACACAATAAGAATGCGTGAAAACCTACCTAACAAGAAGAACTAGTCGGGCAAGACTATTTTCAAAGAAGTTAGCATTACCTAGCAGGATAATACCATCGATTTCAGCTAGCAGGAAGGACTAGTAATCGCAAACACTCGTAGCATTGTTAAAAGTCTAGGAATTTTCCTCATCCCCTCTCAGAACAAACCTGCTTCAAAGCATAGATCGTTCCACGACAATAGACCACGATATCGCTGCCACATTTCATATTCAGGAAAAAGGAGGTAGAATGTTTAAATTTAACAATCGAGATCCACTTTAGCCAATGAAAAATATCGACACTCCAACAGCAACCCTATCCGATCAACTCTTGTTTTTGAAGTTAAAAGAAAATAAAATTAAATAGAGCTCAACAGTTTGAATATTCTTTTGGAATGAATATTCGCAGCACGCAGGAGCGACTATGTTCTACAAACAAATGCAGCCCCCTTTTTCTAGAACACATATTCAGATTTGTCGAAAAAGTCCACCGAAATCATACAGATACGACGGTAAATGTGAAGTTTAGGAAATGTTAAAGAAGCAAACCAGAAACACGACTTTCAAAATCGATCCAAATGAGATTGCACTTCTAACAGTAAATTTAATAAAAGTAAAGGGGAAAATTAAGGAGAAGTTATGAAAGAATTATAGTTCGAGACAGAAATCAATTCTTCTCCGACCAACTATTGATAAACTACGAGTGGTTGTTGATGGAATCTACCATGGAAAAGCTAAAAATGAGGGAAAATATCGTAGCGTGGGAAAATTGCGGAAGAATTGAAAGTTTTTCCACATAACATTCGAGGCGACGAGCTGATCAGACCACTCTAATGTTTGCTCTTGATATCGATTAGATTAAAGAAGGGAATAATTGGAAGGAAAAAAGTGTTAGACGATCACCGATTTTTTTTTGAATATCAAGAAGGTATTTAGATTAATTGTAGTGGTAGTGACGTGGAAGCAGAAAAGAATAATCTAATTTTGTTGATTTTCGACTGCAGCAGATCAATAACTAGTGGTGCAATGTCGTAGGCGTTCTCTCATGTGTTTACGATGAGATTTGGGGGGAAACGAATTCGTTCAAGACCGCTATGGAAATCACATGAAGCAAGGCGATCTCACGTGTATATCTTTGCGTGTGTACATATCTGTACGAAGTGTGTAATCGAGTGAAAGAGTGCAAAAGTGTGTAGCGACAGCAACAATCGACTCCCAATAGCCCTCAGATTTCAATATCGATGGACATCAGTCGATGGAATATGGAGCGGTGAGTGGATGCCCACAGGCGCGTACGGCACTGGCGATCCGCGGATGAGCTGCCCGTCGCGGCGGCGGCGATACGTCGCTCGCCGCGCGGATGACGGCGATGTTCGTCACAAGGCCGGATGACGTCCGTCTAGCGTCTCCGCCGCCGTCGTCACCTCTCACCGCACTCTGGCCACCGCCGCATCTCGCACACCTCCACGATTCGTGTGCGCATTCGTCGCCACACGCGCCGCTTTCGCCGACCGCACTGCGACGCGCGTCGAAGTCCACCCGCTGGGTGACATGTCGTGCTGATCGTCGCCGCGTGATCTGAAGTGTTTCTGGAGCGCCGATAGTGGTGTTCAGACATCCAGGACGGGTACTACGAACCTCAACACGGGCACACACTACGCTGGGTGTCCCAGAAGTATTGCAGGGATTCCCTTGCATACCCAGAGTGTTATTTCCTTTGTGTGGGCACTCAAAGTGAGCGATCCTCATTCCAATACCATCCTTATCCTCTGTAAATCCGTCTAATACGGATGCCTACAGGCTATTGAGTTAGGACAAGACTAAATGGTGTGCCGTCCGCTGACGTAAACCTATTCCAACCGTGATCTAATCGCTTGCTCTGCTGTTGTTGGTTTTGGTTCAGTTGAAAGAAAAGTAAGTAATTAACAAGTTTATAGCTTGATAAACTAACTTGGTGTTGTGATCAGCTGCTTAACGATGGTCAGCTGATCCTCTTTCAACGAATAGATCGCACACACTTTTATTAGCAGGAGTTACTGTGAACTGTTGAAGCTTTCGTCAGTTATTTATTCTCTTCAATTGAGAGTTTTGTTCTTTTAGTCAGTTGTTTTCTTTGAGATGATGAATCTAGTGCTCCGTTTCAACTGGTACGCCTTAGAGTGATCCGTTTTTCTTCTTATTTTTTACTTTTCTGACTGAAAATAAGAACAAATTCGCCTTCTTACCTCTAGTTTAAAATTTACCTCTAGCTCAAAGTTTGGCACACACAAAAATCTTATTTTCGTTCTTTTCTTATTATTTATGTTGTGTTTGTTTGTTATGTTATTTCCGTTTTCTATTTGCCCCTGTAAGGACCAGTTGTACGTACTATATCAAAAGTAGAATCATATCAAAAACTCTCTAATCAAATCATCAATCAAACAATCAGTAGATAATGTACTTTGTAATCAAGACGTTCGATGCACACTTGTATCCATTGCTTAAAGACTATGTTTGTTTCCATTGACCCCTCTATTCTTCGATTTATTTCCTTCAGTTATTGCAGTTCCAAAATAAATCACTGGGATCACTTTTGCTATTATTTCAAGATTATACAGTAAAATTATAGTCGACATTTCATCTTTGAACAGTAAGGAACTACTTGAGTCTTCGAATTTTTCTTCTATGAAGAAATTTGGGAATTCTTTTTTTTATTAAGGTTTGTCGACGTGTACTATCCAAATTCTCGTGATGTTGGCACTGATTTACAATGGTGTTCATTACGTGCATACATGCGTTCGTGACTAGTCTCTATGTTCGAATGGTAATCACACATGTATAGGCGAGAAAAAAAGAACTAGGATGTGTTCGTTGGATTTCACTCACTGGCAACTGTGCTAGGGGTTTTACATGTGAGCCTTGTCACACGAATGCATCACTTTGAATGGATGGCATCACAGATTTGAAACGCACTTCTTTCTCGTTCGTTTCTCTTTCGAAACTTCAGTCATTTCAGTCCCGTTGAGTATTTCTGACGTGTGTTGTGAATTAGTTAGATTTTCTGCGTAAGAATTATTGCTTAGAGGAACAAAAAAAAGAAAAGAAACTCATCTTTTATTCCTTTAATAATGCCAGAAATACTAAATATGTAATGTTTATGCAAACTTTTTTCTTTAATGATAGTCTTTTTCTTTGATTACGCATTCGCGCTGTTTCGTTTGATCATATTGGGAAGAATAAAAGAAAAATACTTGAAAATAAGAAATTCCACTTCTTTTGCCAATCAACTACTACAAAGGCATGCCCTCATGTTACCCCTTGAGGATTCGTCTTAGCGTTAGTTTAAGCAATAAGAAGCCCGCTTTGCTCCGTTCCGTTCTCCGTTTTTTGAAATATTGCCATTTTGATTGATTACCGACGACTCACCCTTGAAATTTGAAACGAATATGTGTTCTTCTTTGTGTTTTTTCATTCGTTGCTTGACGCAGTTTTGGAATTTACATTACTGCTACACATATTTCAAAATACACTCCGATTTAATCGGAATTAATCTGTTCATAGTTTTCGCTTATTGGTGGTCATCTGTTGGATATTTTTCGCAATGTTATTATCGTCTCGGCTCTATTAAAAAAAAATATTTCTAATGTTCACCGTCATTCCTCCAACATTAGAATTCATGCTCACACTGCTCTGCGCAGCCTATTTGTTCTCAGACTGATTTGAACATTTCAATAACCTTTATTTCTTTCTAGAATTGTGTCGTTAGATGTTTTGAGTGGTATTTCCTAATTCCATGGGTCGCCAAACATAGTAGCACGTTGTTCACATTACACGTACATTACATTTATAATAATGTTACGTTACATTCATAATAATGTCCAGTTTGAGAATAAGACGACAACTTCTAGTATCCTCGAATGACATTTATTCAAAGTCTTCATTGCACTTCATTTTTTCCCTCTTGAAGAAAGATTTTTTTTTGCATCCACTGGGCTTAGAGTGCTTCCACACTGTCGCAAGAACTCACGGGATGGCTCAGGAATTTGAATCATTCAAAATGTTTCTATGTGGAAAATGAGGATTTTTATCGAAATCAACATCACAGTGAAAACCTTCATCGAAATGACAATAAGGCAGTCAAGTCCGTAGCAACGAGACTAAGAGCTTAGGCAGTTGCACTTACAGCTCTTTTCGTCGTTTTCGTTCTAGTCTACCTTCGTCTTGATGTATTTCCTTTGTTTTTCGTGCATTCGCTTCATTTTGGTCGAAAACAAACACATATAGTAAGGTCAAAACAACATGAAGCACGGTGCAGTTGCGTTAAGCGGCTGTGTTCGAAGTGAAGTAGCGTAGCGGTTAGGATCGAGTGAGGGCCCATGCTAGCACCTATCATCGCTGCAGTTCGCAATGGTCCCACCTCGATTTGAACCGCAATCTTCATCTCGTCGCTTGAAGCCCAGCCATTTATGCAAGTACACCGTGCATCATGTTGTTTTGGCTAGACTATACGTAGGGCGAGGTAGCTTCTTTGCTGTTGGATAGAATCTGCAATGAATTAACTCCAAAAGTCACTACAGTTATGAGCAATGTACATTTTCTGTACATTGATGTGCTTTTTCAAATTTTTAGCTTTCACACTTCTTTCACTTGTACGTTCATTCCGTGTTTGTGTTTATCTAAGCCTAAGTTAACCGTATCGGGACATTTTCAGGGCGTCGGATAACGGCGTACCTCAAACTTCTCTGATCATTATGCCCTTCCTCTACGGTGCGGTTGTGAGTTCTGGTCTGAAGTATCGATTTGTTATTGCTCTGCTGCTTGTATATATTGTCTATTCACACTGGCGACATAATAATGATCTCATGTTGATTATAGAAAAGGCTGGTAAGTGCTGCACTCTATAGTTTCTTTTTTCATAACTATTGCTGCAACAACTATCCCTCAGTTCGTTGGGGACAGTTGAAAATTTCAAGTAGAGAGAATTCAATCTTAAGTACAACGTAATTGGAGGAAAACCAAATTCTTGTCTTTTTCTACAGGGGGTTCTGCAAAGTTCAATTATGCGAAGGAGGTTTTTGTAGCTTTCAGTTTGGTAATCGTTGTTCTTTTTCATGTGACAAATAGAATTAAGCAAAAAATAGATTAGAACGTTTTCTGCCTGAAAAGAAAGCAGTTCTTTCTTTTCTTTTGAGCATTCTTGAGTAATGCTATACGCGTTTACAAATTGTATTGACTACGATATTTTGGAATGATCAGACCCCAAATACAACGTTTTGACTTTTGATTCGGTGTTTATTTCCACAGAAGAGCACGCACTCATCATTTATTTAAAGTTTTACCATGACTACAACGTCATACTTTTTGAATAGTTATGAAGTGTGGGGTAAGATAGAACAATTGAGGAAAAATGTAGTTGGCAGAGGTAGGGAAGCGGCACTCAGTGGCCCCCTTATTTCCCGACGCTGTAACTTGCATTTTCCTCTTACTAACTTTAGTTTTCATGTCATAGATCCTCTAAGACTAATGCTTCGGCCTTAAGCCCCCGATTGATTTGATTATTTACTTCGAGAAACAAGGGCGCGACCGAGTGGATGTACAACTTTGTACTTTATTCGTCTTACCATTTAAATCTAGTTCAATTAACAACATTTGGCAAAAGTATGAATTGAAAAGAAAGGCATTTTGAAGCTTAATTTGTAGTTAATTTGTCTTACTTATGTGTAACAGTGCGCGGAAATTCTTAACGGTTTTATCTTTTTAATCAGTGACAGAGCTGCAGAGAGCTTTTCAGTCATCTATCTGCATGGATTCTGCAACCGAAATATTCATCGATCATAATTTATCTGGACTACTTTTTTGTTTCTATTTTTAGTGAATATTTAGTATTCATTGACAAATCTCAAATGAAGTATAAGCTATACGCAATGAGATGGACTGCAGCCATCTTTTTTCTAGGGTCTGTGGGCCCATTCTATTGTTTATACGTCATTTTTTTCTTTGTATCTGCATACAAGTCACAAATTGTAGGGAATGATCTGACGTCGTGTCAAAACTACGCCGAAAGCTTGGTGGCAAAGTTACGTGGTGAGTTTCACTCAGATTTTCATGTTTCCCGAGACATGTCAGCTTCACATAGGAGCGTCGCTTGTCACTCATTGTGATTCTTTTATTTTTTGTTGTGCAGCGAACATTTTTCCCCGGAACAAAAATGTTTTGTGAAATTTGGTTAGCTGAAGCGAGGGATTCTTTGCAATGCTTTCAGTTGTATTTGAACATAAGAGCAAAATGGAGAAGATCTTTAATTCAAAGCGGATAGCTTCGCAAGGAAAAATGAAAGGTATGAATCTCCTCTGGGCTCCTCCCAATCTTCCTTTTTTCGTCTAATTTGGTGGGATTACTTATTTTTTCATGCTTTTTGTGTAGTCATTTCAGCAGCTGAAGTTATGTGGCGGTCTTGTGAAGAGAACCTGACTTTAGTAGCGGTAAGTATTTCTTTTATAATCCGAACAAGACTGAACAGTACATCTTAAGAAAACCATAGTCTTTTTTCTTGATATATGAGAATTCTATTATCAAGCATCAACTGTTGCTTTCATATATGTATGTTATATAATATTTGTATATGTATATGTGCTGTTTTGTGCTATATGGCCTGTTGCAGGCCCAACTTGCTGACTGCCAAAACAGCAAAGAAGGTCAAATCGCTCAACCAGAAAATGCAGATATAACAGAACTACAGTGTGAGTCTCAGTTTGACCTAAGTTGTTGCAAGTGTAAGAAATATTAAACCATTTAACGAAGAAAGGTTGATGTTAATCAGTATTATTTCAGCAGAGATTGCTGCCCTAAAAGCTGTTAACGCGAGTTTAACCGTGAGTTTATTTCAATTCCTGGTTATTTTTAACTGTTAATTTTGTTTTCCACGTGTTTTTTTTGTTTTTACTTTTTCCAACTCGAGTTATGGGTGAGTCCAGAGGATTATCTCTGGTATATTACTTGTTAAATATGGACCTTTTGCAGTAGTAGGTACGGAAGTGTTTTAGAATCCATGATTTTGTACTTGTAGATTGCGGGATCCGGGGTTCCAGTGATCTCTCTACAATCGTCGTAAAAACGGTGTGGAAAATTGGAAGAGAATTGATGATGATTCCAGTTGCGATGTGCTACTCTTGCGAACTCTCTGCATTCATGTGCTAGAGGTTTAAAGACAGTGTGTTCCCCTCTGCTGTCTATCCAAGTAAAACCATAAAACAGGCAGCTGAGGGAACCGAAGTGTGTACAAGGGTGGCGCGTTCTAGCCTACTTCGTAGGAACTAGAGCGGCTTCCTAGATTTTCCCGAGGATTTCCTCACCACGTCAGATTCGTCGTATGTCACTCCTAATCCAAGCAAGGATATCCCTCCCCGGTGAAAAATTAAGAAGGATATATCTGTGATGCTGGTTTTCTGTTGAGCTGATTTTTTTCGTTGCATTTTTTTTTACTTTAGTAACACTAAAGTAAAAAAGTAGTACTTTAGTTTTTTAGTTTTTACCATTTCCAAATACATCGAAGCGGGAGAGTAAAATTCTGCGTTCTTTGAGACGCTGGGAGTCACTTTCAAGGGACACTCCGGAACTTTCCTGTGTCTTCTTTTCATAATTTTGATTCAGCTTGTTTTATATAAACTAAGACTATATTATAACACAAACAAATCGAATTCTCCATATCTTTCATTTTTACTGTAGGTTAGGCAGTATAACGTCAATAGCGTTTGAAATTTAAGTTACAAACAAACGTTAGATTTCTAGAGGAATTGAAATGAATAAAAGTCCGACTTTTAGGGAGTTTGCAATTTTTATGAAAAGAGGATGGGATTTTTACCATTATCGAAACCCCATTAGCAATACACTGTTCTAGTAATCATAGAAGAAGACGAAGGAAAATTTTGAAGAACTCGGTTTCCAATTCTTCAGTCAAAATATGAGAATTTTGCTAAACGCTCCCCGCATTAATGATTTGACTCGATCGTTACGCGAGGAACCGTTGAATGATAGTGTTAAGATCGGTTGAAACAGATTTAATGTTTTTGTTGGTTGTACTGTACTCTCTATGCTTATGAAAAGACCACTTTAGGAAGTTGTGCTACGAAAAGAAGAAGCAATGCAGGGCTGTAGCAAAGAAATGTTACGGCTAAGGGTAATTCTTCTCTAGTATTAAAATCTTATCTTTCATTTTTTATAGTTTTTCGGTTGTTATTACCTTCCTTTTTCAGAAGTCGCTCTCCAGTTGTGAAGATATGATGAAGAAATATGTTGGTGTGAGTACCTTTTCAATAGATTTAGAAAATTATCTAAGCGTATTCAACCTGGAAATAATCAGTTCAAAATAATAAAAACTTGCAAAGTAATCACAAAATATCTTCGATTCAGTTTTAGAAACCAAACTCTCAGTGGGAAATTACAATGATGTAATTAGAAACATTCGCTTTGTTAATTCTTCTGTGGTAGTGTAGTTCTTTCTCCTTAAGAATCCCTCACTCAATAAGAGCTTCATGAGAATGATTATACTGCCCCATTATATGTGTAGAGTGAGGTAGAATCCTGATCCGAGAAGGAATTTATCGTTGGGAGAGACCATGGGGCCGCGCTTCCGTAACCGGGCATCAGTGCTGCCATCGTGGATGGACCAGCGTTCGCGTACAGGGTCTGAAAGGAAGTAATTAGTTCTCGAACACTTTGAGAATGGGAAGCAAAGGCGAAGTGATTGTAAGTAGAGCGTTTCGCAAATTCGACGGTGTTGGGATCTTTCCACGAGTAGGTGGTAGTGGAGAGGGAGTAGTTCAAGTTTGCAAGTTGTGTTAGTAATCCAGAGAAGAGGCGTGAGAAACAGGTATTTGCACCTGTCCCCCCTACGATACAACTTGTTACGCGGTAGAACGCGAGGAATTCAGCGTGGCGGATTGCTATCGTTCCACTGATCGTAATAAGTTCCATCGTTGGAGACATTGGTACAACCGAGACTGTTTCGTATGCCTCTTTGTAGCTCATTAGGGGGAATTTTGCGTGGTCGCACTTATGCCGTGAACTACACTCTCACACATATGTTTTCGTTGAGAGATCTTAAAATTGCCAATTTCACAACATTCGGTGACCCTACGTAAGACTATTTTCAATGTATATTGCTTCTATTTTCACTACTTTGAACGATTATCGAAACATTGACCCGGGATAGTGCGGCAGTTGACGGAACAAAAGTAGGATTATTTTTTCCTACTTTTGTTCCGCCAAGTGCTGAACAATTCCTACCAACCTCTATTTAGACCTTTGAAGATGGGGAAAGACCCAAATGTCATACAAATAATGGTTCCGTGTAAAAGGTCACGTAGAGGCATTATTAGAAAACATAAATAAAACTATGCCGATGTTTTATGATATGGAAACGTTTGAACTATTGCTAACTTCGTGATATGCTGCCCTTAAGAACAAGATTGTTCAGAGGAAATATACGCTTATGTGTAGCCTTGTGAACAGAATCATCAAGACATTCTTAATGGCACTGGAACGCGGCTGAGCTGATGAATACGAGAAGTTAACTGTAGAATTGACAAATAGTAAGGAAATAACCCAGCCGTTATCCATCTCAGCAACTCGTATAGTAACATCTAAGCGGTGGATTTGAATAGTATTCTGTATGGGTGATGATATGGTAGTATTATGGTGGATTTATAATTTGTTCAAAATGCCCTGTTGGTTTAGTTACATCACTGGTACTGACTAGCAGTTCAGTTTATAGCAGGAGTACTGTAAGGAAGAGGGAAACACTGAAAGTTTCTATCCTACCGTATCCAACCCTTTGTTTGTGCCGGTCATATATTGCTGCTCAGGAGGCGGAATTTCAGGCTCACTGTTGTTGAGTGATGATGGCTTGATATCGATTGCTGATTTTGCATCCTTTAATAGTATCATAACAATTCCAATGATGCAGTTCTTATGGAATTTTCAGAATAATTTTTTCAGAATCCGGACAAGAAAAAAAAAACGATGTCTGAGATTATCTCAGTCTGAGTTCAGTATGCGGTGCAGTACCATTCTCTTTTTGTTGGCTTGTTCAAAGTGCTCTATCTCATTTGGAAAATAATCGGAAGAGAAGCACTGTTTAGACAAACAATGCGGCTTGAAATGAGATGGAAGTATTTCACTAGTTCCTCACTCGTGAAGATACCAATTAGATGTAAATATACCTGTGTCAATATACCACTTGTACTAGCCGGAAAAAATGCGCTATTGTACGATGGAAGAGGTTGTGCTGCTAGTGATGATCCAGACTGATCAAACGATGGCATACCGACAGCCGAGAGATCTGCTGGCATTTGATATGGCAGGCTCTAAACGTTTGTTTTTGGAATCTTTGCGTCTGGTGGGTGAGGTCGCTTATTCATTAAAAACCCACAACACTTACCCCTCCCATTAACATCATGTGCATAGGATCCAGAGCTGCGGCGCCATGCATGCGTGAAAGTTGCCATTGTCTAAGATAGGAGAGTTGATTGTTCTCAACCACTGACGAGAATCGTGCTGCATATGGCGGAGTGCGCTTAATTCTCCTAAATAAGTAATTCTCTTTCAATTCTTCAGTTCAATACTTAATTGCATCATATCTGGAGAACAAAGAAAAAAGAGAAAAAAAATTGGATGGAGTAATGATGAAAAAGTCATGGGAAATAGGGGTCAAATCATTGCAGAAATCATCACTTTTTTCATATACATAGCTTTGAGTTTGAATCCTATATTAGAGGTTTTAATAATGTTCGCACTAAGATTTCTGGATCTTTTGTATAAAACCAAACTCACCTTCTTTTGTAGTTCCCGTTATCGAACATTGGCGTACAATCGGCGGCCAGCGTCCAATAATTCCCCTTACGATCATTAGCATGGCTCATACCATCGCGTGCCTGTTGATTCACATATAAAAATATGAAATGCACTCGAAATTTGTGATTCTCGCCTTGAAGCATTTTTCTGCAGCAAAACTGTGACATACTGTCACAGTATACATGCGTATATTTGTTACCAATCTGAACGTCCGGTTATATCCGGGCATCAGACTTTTGGTGGTGCTAGCTTTCAGTGATTAATAAAAATTTGAAACAACACCACTTTCCCAAAATTTCTGCCAAAGAATTAGATTAGTTTTTTCCCCTACATAGCTTCTTTCGCTCCTTTTTTAAAAGAAATATTGATGGAAGCTTTCATCAATATTCTTTGTAGATTTTTCGGTAAAGATGTCAGCACTAAACTTAGAGGATACTTAAGATATATATATCCTCCGATCCAACTGCAAATAGAATTTTCCGAGGTAATAGATGATCTTCTTTTTGTTTCTCTTCCCAGCAACTAACATTAAAATGATGTACTAACGTGAAATGACGTCAACGTCATCATCATACTGATAAAGATGAGGATCCTACCTCAAATCTCGTAGACTTCTAGCCAGTATTTAAACAGTTTTTTGTACGCATGCATCTAATTTTTTTGAAGAAATTATTCGGTAAGTATGATGAGGGTAACGAACAGAGGAGTACATTAGGCGTCCATTAGGGGTAGAACGCCAAGAATGCAGTTGTCACGGTCATTAAATGGTTCACTAGGCCTCCGTCATTTTTTGACAAATCTCTTGCAACTCTTGCGCGGTGTTGGTCGCACCAACAAATCCGTTGATTTCAATTCCTGGCGCCGGTACGCCATCTTGGTTCGTCGCGGCTCCCATCTCACCCCATTTTGCCGCTTCCTGGCGCCGGCCCTCAAATTTGACTTCGTTGGACCCCGTCACAACCCATTTATCTCTTTGCGGTGATGGCACATCTATTTGCCGCAGCTGGACCCGTCTGCTGTTTTCTGGAATCTCGTTATATACTTATGTATACACGTGACATTTTTATTAAATAATTTAATCATGACTATTATCATTTTTTAACGATATTCACTTTTATGTTTGGTTACTAAATATGCAATTATCATCGCTGTAAACATCTTTTCAGTTCCTATTTTTTTGATTTTAATTATTCAACACTGTTATGTTTCACTTGGAAGGAGAGATACAGATTTAAAAAAAAAAACTAACAAGAAACCTGACTTCAGTTCATATCTATATCATTTACCGAAACTAATTCAGTCTTCTGGAAATTAATGAAAATCAGAAGCAGGGTTTGTAGCGCGTGTCCAAGCAAATAAGAATCTCTCTGGTTCTCATCACCTCACATTATTACTAACTATAATTTTTTTTTCAACTATCATGTTACGAATATACGCCAGCAGGTTCTTAACGTGGAAGATTTACATTCAGGGTGACAAAAGTGTCGAGATGTTAAAGCGCATAAAATCTAAATTAAAAAAAAAATCATCATAATAGTATGTAAGGCAGAAAGTACCATGCTATATAATAAACAATAGTAATATAATAACGTTCTCAATACGACATAACATGTGCCCAAGCTTAAGGAACAAAAAACATGAATTTTGTCATTCTCAGGCTTAACTTATTTCTCACTTGTAGATAAAATTAGTATAGGTTTTTATAATGAAAAAACAATGTTTAAAATCTGCATACTGTTTTTCTAAAATGTTGCTTGCGCTGTTCTAGGAGATTAAAAATAAAAGTAATTAGAGAAAATGTGGTTGCATTTCTAAATCACTCGTAGTTTTCTTGAAGGCACCACCCCACGAATCTGGGGTGGTGCGGGTTTCAGGTGGAGAGTTCCTGTACGGGGTTGTAGATTATGGAGAGGAGGGTGATTCCTTCCATTTCTTCCTAACTGCTGTAAAAAAACGGCCAGGAAGATGCGGCAGGTACGCAAGGCTGGCGCGCTCCAATCGAACTCGTTATAGAAAATGGCGCGGCGGAACGCTTGAAGCCGTATCGTGAATGACCTTTCTTTCCACAATCTACCACTCCGTATTGGCCTAACCCACCTGAAACCCGCACCACCTCAGATTCGTGGGGTGATGCCTTTAAACCAAAATTTGTTACGTCTTTTTTACATCACAGCGTATTCGATGAATTTATATTTTCATCTTTCTGTTGCTATGACTAGGAAGGATATGGAAGAAGAGAAATATGAAGTATGAGAAATATGAATTATGAAGAATGTGATGAGTTGACCCAAAATGACACACGTCAACAGTATATGTAGTGATGAAAACACCATAGAAACCCTCTATTTGTGAAATCTACGCTGGGAAATTACCCTGGAAAGATACTTTTAACTAGAGTACATGAGGCATAAAATGGTTGAAAGTAATCAGTTACACCTACATGTGTCACTAATTACTTGTGAGCTTGCAGTTGCAGAAATTGCTTACAATTAGCGAACGGATGCTATTGAAGTAGTAGAACTGAGGTTATGATTATGTAAACATTCATCAATACTAAATCATGCTTTCACCACCTACAACATGTGGTATTAGTTTCTCAATCATATTAGATGACAGAAATATTTTCTTCCAGTGGCAACAGTTCAAGGATAGTAAAGTTGGTGAGCCTTCTCTTTTGAGTTCCGCAGCAGTTCACTCAAGGCCCCTTACTGATTCTTTCGTTTGTTCTGGGTTAAGTTCAGTAACCAAAACTCTACCGTAGCGTTCTGATTTCGCATAGGGATTTCTCACCTACTGTAGCACGAGAATGACCTGTTAACCCCCCAAACGAATATGTAAGAAAGGTCTACATTGCTCTATGAGGTTTCGGCGAAATCCTAATGAGCTCCGCCCTTTCGCGTTCCTGTTTCTATGGGTCTTTTCAAACAAATAAGTGAATACTTGTATTTGAGTCAAAGCTTAAAAAGAATAAAATTTTCTCCATACATATTAACTCACCCTTTTCAAAAAGCAATCATTTAAAGAAAGATTGTGGCGTATGCTATTTTGCCATCCTTGGCGACGCTTTGGATCAGCTGATCGATAGTAGGGGAATTTTGCATCGATGAACTGCAAAACAGTTCTTTGAAAATTGAATATCTAGTGCGACTTGCTCTATTTCATGTAAAATTTTGCTTCTTATTGTTAGCAACGTGAGATAATCTCATCACTGGCAAATGATCAGTTTTTTCTTTTTTTCTGAGTTAGTTGTACATTTGTGAAGCATTCCAATGAAAAACTAAACAAATTTTCATCTGTAAATCTTCATCGGTATTCCTTTAAGAGAAGAGAAGAAAAACATTCAAATACTCATTTTTCTGAAAAATATATGACAAGGACATTGACTTCTCAATTCGAGAAAAATTTCGAAATAAAGGGAAGGCAAAGGACAAAACGTCTCGAGTGAGTGTGCCCGAGTTGCGCGGGCGATGTTTTGATGAGGGGGTACGATAGCGAAGCGGCGGCGAATGCCAAGCATCGCCGCCGATGACGGCGTACGGTCGTTTTGATTGCATCGCGAGCAAAAATGTTTTATATCGGAGGCGTCAACTTGAGTAGCTTCGATAAGAAGAGAGCTTAAAAATACGCGGAATTAGTCATAGATATCGGTGATAGATTAGTGGAATTTAGTTGTAAAGTGATTCACCAAAAAACAAAAGAAAGAACAGTATTTAAAAATACTCCGATGTCCATTATTTTAAAGACTGTACTTTTGCTTAATACACATCTATTTTAATGTATTTGAACAATTTACGAAGTGAACTGCGCTAACATCTAGTGTTGTCGCAGACCACTTTCGTTTTAGGCGAATTCCGCCGGAGAATTCATGATATATCCGTTCAGTGTAGTCAGTTAACACCGATGCTTCACAACATACTCATATGATAGGCGAATATATGAACGTAATGTGAATCTTTAGTCATAATCACGTGAGCAGATAGTGATACTGTAAAGTTGTCTTCATCTATTAAAAGTGGAAAATTTTCCGGCACCGTCACAATATTTGCAGTTGACACTTTTTAAATTCTATGCAGCCGCCAGCCGTAAGATAAACTACTCCGACAACAGAAATTTTGATTGAAATTGACAGACAAAAAAGAATAATGTTAAAAAAAATATTATCGTGAGCTACGATGAAATACCCCGTATAATGAACATAACCTGAGCGCTTACTTACGGAAACTAGCCGGTTAGTAGCCCTCATAAATCAGCCTATGAGAATTCCCAGAAATTTTCAATGTACAAGAAAGTATTAACGTGGACCCTGGTTTTAGCTTGTTAATTTTTAGTAAACTTTTATGGAAAAAATTAATGCGATTCCCGCTCACCTTGTAAATTTGACTTAAAGTGAGACGTTTCTCAGGTGAAGCCTCAATAGCCATTGCGATAAGAGCGACATAGCTGTATGGAGGTTTTTCGTTCTCATTTCCTTCTTCTCTGAAAGCAGAATTGATATAAAACAGTGGTAATTTTTAATAATTCGTTGGATTCCTTTAACTCGATAGTTGTTGTTGCTGCTGAGAAGGTCCAGAGTTTCGAACATTCCCGAAGCACCAGGGAGAATAGAATGTAACAAGATGAAAATTCCTAGGATATGCGAAAGCGCTTAGAAGAAGAAGAGGGAGGAAATCTCGGATTTCGAGAAACAAATTCGAAATTCAATTGGATATGAACGGCGTCATGTTCAGAAGATGTTGAACTTTCCCTCAGTCTTATGATGCAACTTTGTCGAATATTGATCGCCTTGTAGTTCGAAAAATATCCATCCTAGAAGTCCTTTTTTTAAAATTATTTAGAGATAATCAGCAGAAGGAGTCATTTAAAAAATTTTTTCTTTTGTGAAATTGACAATAATGACGCGTTTTAAATGGTGAACAGAAGAAGATTAGGTCAGTCAGAAATTGTTTTGTACGTTTGTAAGTGTCGGGAAATTAGTTTTAAAATACAATTGTTAATAATACAATCAACAAATAATCGAGGTTCCTTTTGAGTTCGGTTTACGCATTTTGATCATATAGTTTTGAAAATACGGAAAAGATTTCGTTGAGGCAAAAGAAATCGCTTGTTTTACAAGCCAAATCTTTGTTTATTAATAAGTCAGGCCAAAAATTTGCACACTACTTTTTCTATCGTTGACAATGGTGGAAATTATAAAATTATTTAAAACACTTGTTATAGCATTTCAATCCTCTTACGCAACATCTTGGGTAGTTTTTCTTTTGACTATTAACTCATCTATTGGAAATAGTTGTCTTTCTGATGGGATCCACTAATAACAATTTTCAAGATCTGTACGGGTGCCGACTGCATTTATGATGAGGATTCGAAATCGAATAATAGATATCTTTAAAACCTTTGTCTTGTAGGGAATTTGTATGCATAAGAAGAAACGTTTCTGAAATAAATTCACTAAATTCGAATTATGATTCCAGTGGAAGAAAGAGAAAAAAGTCGTTTGTGTGTTTGTAGTGAAATGTGAAGATTTATAGATAACATTCGAGTGAATGAAAAGGAATGATGTAGATATCTTCTCTGATGAAGAAAAGCAAGCATGTGCATGTACATGTAGCAATATCATATTGAATGAGATAAGGCGAAATATTTAAAGGGAATTATCCACTATTTTTTTTCCTTCCGACAATTCGTTTCTTATTGTTCAAATTAAGGAAGGATTATGCGTTTGCATCCAAATTTTCACTACACTTGAATAGTAAAGTAGGGTACATCTGTCACTGGATGTACTTCAATATCATGTTACAATATAAAAATATCTGAGGACATATTTTTTGAAATCGACCAAAATAACTGCATCTCATCTAGTACATGTCGGTCGCCGATTAAAACATGATAATAATCGTTTGGTATCATTGAAGGCCAGAATTAAACTGACACTCCGAAAAAATATGGGAAGGAATTTATCTACAATAATATCGTGAAAAATTTCAGAGACAGAGAAATCGTGGCAAAATAATTGTCCCTTGTAATTAATTGTAATTAGTTGTAATTGTAACCAGTAGCCTTCTTGAAATTTATCACTCCTTCATGTGTTGTGGAACTTATTACCAACTTATTGGTCTTGGCTGAAGGGCATGGTCGAGTAAGTGAATATTCAGAAAATATCCGAAAATAAAGGACCTGTTAGCACATTACCAGTTCCAAGATTCGGAACCCACTGGAAATATGCGGAAGCAAAAACGGAAAACAGTTATCCTATTGGTCGTAGATAACGATATCCACAGAATTCGGTCGACCACAATCATACCTGTGATCGACCGAAGTCCATGGGCTACGCCGACGTTGGCATTCGCGTTTTGTTGCCCATCCCAGGCAAAATATTTATCCGCTGCCTCGATATTGTTCAACATAGCGATATATTTTGAAAGCAGTTTGATATTTTTTCCACAAAAACGTCAGCACCTCAACGTCTTCATATGTTGAGTATTTCGATACGAATTCAGCACACCTCACTAACCTCACTGGAAAATGTAGCCCGTTTGGTGCTGGAGCAGTGGTGGTGGACGGCAATCGTGAAGCGCTCATGCTTGCGAATGACGACCACCGACGACTACCGTCTCAACCATTTGCCAGCCGATGCGACGTCTGTGCTCTCTGCCGCTTCTTGCGCAATGTTTCTTGGGGACGACTCAATATTCTCTCGTCATTTTACAGTCTTATCGATCAAAGGTTATATCTTTGGTATAGCTCTGCTTAACTTTTCATCGCCAGCCGTAAATTAAGAGAGCTGAGATCGGAACCAAATGGATTAGTTTGTAATGAAGTTACTAATGTGAATTCTACCAAGGCCGGCATGCCGTTCAAGGTGGCGTCCAACATGCGGTAGCTAATTCCATAACTTTTGGATCATACGAAATCGTCTGTCTCTCCAGGTCCTCGGTCCGTACATTGATAACAGGTCATTTGAAGATATATAACGACGAAGCCTGGGGGAGGTCTAGCTCTATTCAGTGTAGGTTTAGAAATTTGCGATACAAATTTTGAGAGCTCTTAACCCTCATCTGAGATAACATTGAAATAATGGCTCAGCGAGAGTTCAACCCTTGCTTATCTGTTCAAAATAAACATATTACTTGAAAAGTTGCCTTTTTTGAAGAAAAGTTAGATGTCTTAGTTTTAGGGAGTTGTTTTTCCCTTTTTCAAAAGCTCTGTTTTTTTTTTTTGGATTCGTCAATGGAAATATATTAGAAAAAGCAACCGAAAATGAACTCAGTTCTTGGAGTAAAGAAAAGACAGATTTATACTTAGAAATACGGTAATTTTTAAAGTGCAAAAACATGTCTTAGTGAAATGAAACCAACAGTGTTATTTTTGCTGCTGCAAAACGTTTTAAGTTGTTGAAATTTTTTGTGATGCCAATCATGTGACGAATCAATAACAAAAATACATCTTATTATTGTGGTGTGAAGATTGAAGGACTTCAGCGTTGAGAGAGCGTTATAAATACAACTGAGAATGTGTAAGATGAGTTACAGGAGGAAGGATAGAAGAGCTTGGTCTACCATTTCAAAACAACATTTGTAACTAAGTAAACAGTTAAGTAATGAAACACAAGCGTTTTTCTTGAAGTTCAAGCAATGCTTTTTTGGTCGGACGAAAGCCTATCCTGCTTGATGAAAAAGTGCTCTTATGATTAATATTATCCATTACTATCGTGTATTACTTGGTTCCCGAAATTATTACTATCGCATATTATTTATTCACGAAT
Source organism: Necator americanus (assembly GCF_031761385.1). Taxonomy (NCBI): domain Eukaryota; kingdom Metazoa; phylum Nematoda; class Chromadorea; order Rhabditida; family Ancylostomatidae; genus Necator; species Necator americanus. Next base: position 10,769,055 of record NC_087372.1, on the reverse strand, counting down.
TTTCACCTGAAACCTTAGCAGCTTAGCAGTAATCATAATTGTTGCAAATTTCAGGTGAAATTTTGTGAATATGTTCAATTAATACTGAGCAGTAATTATTGTTTTTTTTTTAAATCTAAAGGAGGACTTGTGTAACATCCAACTAATAGTTTTTTTTTTCAAAGAGACGGCACGAAAGCACAATAATGAAAATACTTCCTTTGTAGATGAAAATTATGCAACCGGGTTTGCTAGAAGCCGTTCTAGATTCTTAGGATTTCTGAATGATACTGTACCTAATGTCCTATTTTCTGAGGGAGTTGTGCCACTCAAGAGAAGGAAGAGGGTTTTTTTGTTGTAAAAAAAACAGTTGGGGAGAATTTGTATCTGAAACGATCAGAATTGAAGAGGTAGCAATCCTTAACCGTTACTCATAAATTGTAATTATTTCGCATCGTTGAAAAGGACTTTTTGCAATACAATAGCAAAAAGTGCGACGTGCCGTAAACACATCGAATATGAATTGTTTATTATCTTAAAGAGAACTTATTTAATTCTGAAAAATTAGCAAAATAAAATAAAATCAAAAATAAATGAAAATACAAAGGAAATTTGCAGGCAGTCCCCGTTGCTCATTATACCCAAAACGAAACGGCGTTTTTCGAAAGGAAACATAAAGTACGCGAAATTTTCATACATCTTTGCTCTGTTACACCATTATATAATCCTTTTTTTATCCTAGGCTGGGGATGCGTTAGCGTTTGATCGGAATCCAGAAGCATTCAAACGGGTAACATTGTTACCAGCCAAAGAGTTGGTAGCTAAATTAGCTGAGAAAGCACGACATATGAGAAGAGGTGAAGAAGCGGACAAACATCCGGATGATCGGGAGAAGAACGGCGAGTGTGAAGATGATGGAAACAAGGGGTCCTTCTTGTTAAACGTCTTGAAGTTCATGTTATTTTTTTAGATGAGTACGTAAATGAGCTGCCAGATCCAAATGAAAACGATTACAAGGAGCATCGATGAGGTGTGTTGCTTTATGTTTGGATTTTTGTTTGGAACAAAAGTTTCTCGGTAATAAATAAGATGTCCATGTATCAGGACCGTGCACTAGATCATACGTATTGATTACGGCTTTCCATCACTGACGTGATATCTGTCTTTGCCAGCAATCGATAAAGCTAACCGGCAAATAGGATCAATAAAAGTGATGTAGCTCAGAAAGAAAGGTTTTGAAGATAGATGGGGTTTTAAGTGGTGCTGAGTCTCGAACAACAATTTTTTGACTTCTGCAAGTGCAGTCAAAAAGGAGTATTCTTGACAATTAACAACTCTGCGAATCAGGTCTGTGAGCCAAAAAAAAATTCGACGAGTCCACGAACTGTACGACACAATTTTCATCTGATTTAAGTATATTACTTGCACCTTTTTTATCTTCACTCATTATTGTGCTCTCGTACCTTCTTTGGGAATTTTTTTTGTTGAATGATACACAAGTCTTCTAGATTAAAATTTAAAAAAAACCAAGTATTATTGCCAAGTATTTAACAGTAATTGTTACTTCCAGATAAATGTTAAAAAGTAGGAATATTGAAGATCTTGAAATTTCAAACAAAGCCTCCTATGCCTATCTATTTTCGTTCGAAGCGAAACAACTTAGCATTTTGTTTATCTTTACACTTTATACTTTCACCATTTGCGAAAGGAATAGATGGAAATAATTATAGTGGTGTCTAACAATCCACCAAGAACACTGCATCAGTTTCAATTCCCAAAAAAGCAAGTGCGGAAAATTGACTCGGGGCTGATAAAGTTTCCTTTTTTTAGTGCACCATTGGTGTGTGTGTAACCAAACAAAAATCCCTCGAAGAAAACTATAGTATAAGACCATATGCATAGACTATAGTATAAGACCGTTAGGCACGCAAATTAAAAATTACTCCGAAACATGAAGAAAAATTCGTGAATGGAGTTCATGATACAGGTATGTCGGGAACTCACACACGACAGCAAAAGTTTGCGCTATCGACGACGATAGTGACATTCACAACGTCTGGGTCACATTTCAAGTGGCGACATTTCTCAACAACGATGCGTCGTCGTAGTGAAGGTTCATCAGGTCGCTAGAATAAATGTCATACAAGCGACCTCGTTGCGTCTTAAAATGTCACTCAATTGCTCCGTAAGCTCTCCTTCTCCCCTTTATATTGAGTGATATTGGGGCTTTTACCTATTTGAGAGCTGCTCTGAACAAATAATAAAATAGGATATTGTCAGATGACAGCGTTCTTAACCTGTATTTACTCATTGACAAAATTGTAGGTCTTTAGATTGTATTTTCGCGCTGGCTAAAAACTAGGAAACCAAATTTTCAATATATATGGAAGGTCTGTTGTAGCCACACGGTCGAGGGTTCGAAACCGCCTTAGTGCAAACCAAGCCTTTCTTCCCTCCGTGTTCGATAAATTGGTACCAGACCTCTCTGGAAACATAAAAACACTGAATTAATCATCGGCTGGCCCCCGCAAGTCATAGTACAGGCCAACACCCGTTCTAAAACCTCAAAGATTTTACGAATTTTAGTAAAACGCGTTGGTGCATCCCAGGTCCGTCAGTGGCTTTATTCTTTATCCTTTTATGGAAGGATTTCTGTCAAATTCGGATATTTCATGCTTTCGATAGTATTTTTATATCTTCGACAGTTCTTTATTTGTTTACATATGCCTAGTACAGCGCCGAAAAAGTAAACAACATCAGATCCGACTCAAAACGAAATCTCCGCATTTATTTTTTTATCGAGAATAGAAACTGACGCTTCTTTTTTGTGATGGGTAAATATCTTTACAGTAATTTCTATGTATTTCTTTCGAAAAATGGTTGAAGGAATTATTGTAAAAATGAACAAAATGCCAAGTTGCTCCGTTTCGAAAAAAAAAAACATGGAAATAGGTGCTTTCTTTGAAAGGTGGACAGCTTCAACATTGTTGACTTGACTTATTTGTCTTAATTGGCAGGATGATAGTATCGCCTGATGCGATTGCCCATATTTTCGCCGAAGTGTGTCGTTATTGAATATGGCTCTACCCTACCTTCTCGATCTTCTGCGAGAGCTTCCATAGAATCAATCCATTCGTCGCTATTCCATATCCTGCGAAACCTTACGTCTCGCCTGAACTGCCTACCTACGCTAAGTGTCCTCAGGTCCTCTTTCACCACCTCAGTCCAGAAGTTCCGCTTTCGGTCAGGTGGCCTCTTCCAGCTTGAATCCGTCAAACTCCTCAAAACTCATTGAAGAAGGCGATCTGCTGGTCTCCTTAATATATGAGCAGAGAAGTAAAGATTATTTTCTATAGCCACTTTCTGTGGGGGCGTGAGATGTTCATATCTTTCACGTGTCATCCGGTATACGACAACGATTTTCGCGTAATTATCTTCATTGTGTCATACCCCAAACCAAAAGTAGCCAAGCGGCCTTCTGAACATTTTTCCTTGCGTGCAATCAAGCCTCTCTATAACCGTAGATGGTGTTGTCCAAGATTCCGATCCGTATACTGTGATACGGATAAGTAGGCTCGCAGCTGAACTTCCTTGGTGATGGGGATCGACCACAGGCATTTCGTTGAGCTAAATGCAAAAGTGCCACAGCCCATTTTTGCTGAGTATCTTTCTCGTGGCTGACGTTGTTCGTCAGCGTAGAGCCCAGGTAACAGAACTGATCGACGAGTTCCATCGAGTCTCTTTCCATTCTGATTCCCTTTTGAGGTCTCGAAGTGACCTGCATCTGCTTGCACTTATCAGGACGTAGTCCATATGGTGTAGGTAACTTTGATACAAGACTGGCAATATGTCGAAGTTCCGTACTGCTTTCCGGAATATAACAACATCGCCGGCGTACTCGAGATCGGTCAAGGGCCACCCTAATGGTGCTAAGACGATGTCGACAGGATCGACACTGATCGACTGTTCATCATGTCATCGATGGCGAAGATGAACAGTAGAAGTCCTGGTTTTGCCCCTGTCTTACTCGAGTTACCACTTCAAACGGTGCTGCACATGCGGTTGGTATTTGAAGCTAATGCATTTAGCCCTTCTGGACTTTGAAGCCGCTTTTCCACTGCCAGATTTTGACCACTCTTTTGACTATGATCCATTTCAGGATAATCCGCTCCAAAATCTTGTACATAACGCGCAACAAAGAGATTCCTTAATAGTTCCTAGGGTCCGTGACGGATAATTTCTTGTGATGGGGATTTCTGACAGCGTATCTCCACGACTCAGGCATCCTTTCGTCCATCCGAATTGAACGGATGATTTTCGTCATCTCAAGAATCTCAGACGGAGGAACATATTTCAGCATTTCTGCGCTAATCCCGTCAGATTTTCCATTTTTCATCCTCTGGATGCAGACCAGAATCTCCGATTCGGTCGATGTTTCCTCGTTAGCCGCATATGTAAGACAATGTCGGCTAGAGTTCAGGACCTGCCAGCTTTTGCCGGTTCAGCAAAGTCTTGGAGTGATTATTCCAAATTGGAAGGGTTCCGTCACAGACAGCCACTCCGTTAGCAGTGCTCAGGACTGGAGAACGTTTTGCCGCTATACTGTTTGAGTGTAGCGACGTAAGATTTCCACGCGTTTTTACCTTCGTATGCCTTCACAAACTGTTTTCGCTTTTGACGTCCATTAGTTTTCACGCTAGTGTTGCAGGCGGCACAAAACAGAGCTATATGTGAATTTTGTTTCCACCGATGCAAAGGTAACCTTCTTCGGCCGCGTTAGAACTGATAGAGTTTCCCATGCAGCGTCATGGATGCGCATTGTGAAAGAATCCGCATCGCAAAGCTTCTTCCATACTCCAACATGAAAAGACGTTGGCGGAATTTCGTTTTGCATTCTACTTCTCTCAAATCTGTCATTTCGATTTTTGGTTGAGGAGAAACTCTTGTGGAACCATGTCTTGAGGCTGAGAAGTACTGGACGGTGCTCGGAGTCGAACGCGACTTCCCAAACAGCTCTAGATTTTTGGATATCTGACTAAGGAATGTTTCTCGTCAGAACGTGGTCGAGTTGAAATTTAAGAGTCCTCATCTTCCGCTTGTGCTGCTCTTCAGTGATCAAAAAAGTTGACCCTTGCCACGCAAGTTGGTGTCGATGATGCCTCCTAATTGTGGAAGCGATGATGAGATCTGTCTGTTCACATAATTCGACGAGACGGTCACCGTTATCCGACGTACGCTTCGCCGGATAAAACCATTTTCCTAGCACATCGGATTGCTGTTCGAGTCCTATCTTCGCATTTGCGTCTATTCCGACAATGACCACCTGCTGGCTTGGTGTTTTAGACATCAACGCAGTTCATCATAGAGGACGTCCTTACTGTTGTCCTCAGCGGTTGCTCTCTCTCTGATGGCTGTTTCCTGCAGCGCATCAAAAGACACAAAAAGATATTGTAGAAGTCTAGAGAGGGCGGTTTGCTGGACTTCATTCGACAGTGTTGGGCAGTTCAGCGTGACGAAACGAATGGTTATTGCTAAAGATTCCATTCACCCTTCAGGAAGTTGACCTTTCAGGTTATGACCTTCGGCGATGTGCTGGACTGCAGCACCTTTTTGCAAGGTATGGAAGTCTTGCACCGTATAACAGTGCATGTTATATGGTTCGTACGTTGCTAATGCGTACACCTGAGTGCCTGATTGAAACTGAAACTTTACTGAAAGCAGTGCCTCCAGGAGTATATAGCAATCAGACTTGTATACACAGCCCCAATATATAATTTAAAAGATCAATCAATAGAAATAATATAAATTTATATGTAATATATAAAAATTGGTACCAGACTTGTCTAGTAGGATGCATAAATAAAATAAATGAATATAAATTATGCATCAACTTCCCCTTGTAAGTCATTTCGAAGCTGCATACAAGTTCACACACCTCAACCGATTCACAATTGAAGTTGAACGCGTTGGCGCATCCCCAAAGGAACTAACCGTTGTCGTATATTTTTTATTTCACTTAATTTCTTTCCAACCGTACAAAATGCTTTTTTTTCTCTTCGAAAGGAATGAATATAAATAAGGGGCTTGTATCCTCCTATATCTTTATCCTTCCTATTTTCAGTAATCGGTATGTAATATCCCATATTATAGTTGTAAATTTCAGAGTCATCATCAATGCCATAGATCAGTTGCGTTTGTCCACTTCTCATGATCATAATCATTACGATCTTCGGGTTTTACATGAAGCTATAATTTAGTAACAATAATACTTTTGTTGATTAAGGGCGCTACTTCTCTACGCATAATATCTTTGTGATTAGTCCTAGGGTGCTTCTTAGAGTGCTTACATTTGAAATTGCCAGGATTTTCTCTCTTAGTCTCATAGTATGTACGTGTTTTGTGTGTGTATGTTTTTTTATGGCGATTATCCGAGTTTGAGATCTGCAGATTCTTTATCATCTAAGGTTCTCATGAAGTGAGGCATGCTCTAGTCGTGATTTCTATCCGAATGTGATACCTTTTTGTTAATTTATTTTCCCTAATTACGAATTCCAAATGATTTCTATTGTGCATTTTCTGTTTGTTGCCAGTGGTAGCAGTACTGCATTGAGTTACATACGTAAAATATTTCTGCATATTTGGAATGAAGAACCAGTTCCCATTTTAGTAAAGAGGTGATTTCCATTTTTTTTCAGACACCACTACTCTATTCGTCCCTGTCTCCAAGTGTATAGTCTTGTTAACTAGAAAAAGTGTAAAACTTATAGTGGTGACGTTGTTGGGAATAAATATTTATAATTCGCGTAAGAAGAAAACTGACAGCTGAACTGGTGAGAATCAAAACTCCATGTAGAACTCGGAAAATTAAAAAAAAAAACTGTAAGCGTGCAACTATCATTGATAAGTCGGTCCACGTTTCCTGTCAACCAATCAGAAGCAAATCTGTTGGCGTTCCATCAGTGACTTATTAACAGCTGCTTTTAAAAGCAGTAAAAAGACCAAATAAGTTCGACCTGACATGGATTTTGGACAGTGACGGCTATGGTAGACGAAGAACATTAGACGGAACCCTCTTATTGTTTGACCAATTGATAATCAATAAAAGACCACGAAGCTAGTGTAGCTTAAAGGCATCACCCCACGAATCTGTGGTGGTACGGATTTCAGGTAGAGTATTCGTATACGGGATCGAAGATTAAGGAGAGGGGGTGATTTCGTCCATTCCTTCCTAATTGTCGTAAGAAAAGGCCCGGAAGATACGACTTCGAGCGTTCCGGCGCGCTATTTTCTACGAGTTTGATTGGAGCGCGCCAGCTCTGTGCACACGCCGCATCTTCTGGGCCGTTTTTACGGCAATTAGCAAGAAATGGACGGAACCTCCATAATCTACGATCCCGTATACGAATGCTCCATCTGAAATCCGTACCACCTCAGATTCGTGGGATGATGCCTTTAAGGCGTTTGGAACAAAGCAGGACAACTGCGTGAAGCGGTTACATGTTACGTGAAAAAAAGAAAGATATGATGGCTGAAGAACAGCTTTGTTCTTCGTAGAATGTTCATAGTGCGTTGACCAACAACAAAGAAACTTCGGTATCAGCTATGTATCCTGGGTACTAACATTCACTGCTATGGAACGAATCTTTCACATCTCAACCTAGAATAGTTCTTAGCAGGGTCGCTGATTCATGAAACGTTGCATTACCGCCTTTACCTTTTTCCATTAAAAATGAAATAAAGTATTGCGTATCAATCCAACGCGCCAACGCGTTTTAGTGCAATTCGTAATCGTTGAGGCTTTGGAACGCGTGTTGGCCTACACAATGATTTGCGGGGGCCAGCCGATAATGAAGTCAGTGTTTTTATCCTCCCAGACAAGTCTGGTACCAATTTATCGACGCCGGAGGAATGAAAGGCTTGGTGAGCACTAGGGCGGCAATGCAACGTTTCATAAATAAATACATAATGAATAAAATAAAATAAATTTTTCCATTGCAATAAATTCACTGACTTGATGCATCGGCTACCCTCAGCAGGTCAACTATGTAGGCCAACACGCGTTCTAAAACCTCAACGATTACGAGTTTCAGTAAACGCGTTGGCGCATCCCAAGTGGAGTGATACGCCGGTGATTTTATCCTTCTATCCTTTTAATCTGTGTTGAAATGATCGTATCGATATCTCGGACGGTTGTTTACAACATAAAAAATTTTGTGTTTACCCTCAGAATTGAGGCAAAACATGACTTATAGCAAAGTAGGTTCCATTCCCTTGCTAGCGTTGACGTACTCGTCGGTGGCGCATGCTCATTAATGAGCGCGTATCCGCCAGACATTACCTACCGGGAACTCACGACCGACGATTTCCATGGTTTACGAGAGTAAGTTCGTTCTATTGATCGCAAAAATGAAACGTACTAGCCAATAGCATGGTTCCTGCCCACAACAGAAACCCATCCCACATGCTGAAATGTTCACGTGTCATGGGAGTGGCAAAACTGTGGTTGTAGTTTTTTTTGCCAGCGAGATTTGGGTAAAACATTATTATTGGCTTGACGTTTCGACAAACTCGTCTTCATCAAAGGCCAGCCTCACCGACTAGTGGAGTTGGTGAACCATCACGTTCTTAAAGGAATCACCCCACGAATCTGAGGTGGTACGTGTGGAGAATTCTTATAATAGTAGATTATGGAGAGGGGGGTGATTCCGTCCACTTCTTCCTAATTGCCGTAAAAAAACGGTCCTGAAGATGCGGCGCGTGCACAAAGCTGGCACGCTCCAATCGAGCTCGTTGTAGAAAATAGCGCGCCGGATGGCTCGAAGCCGTAATCTTCTACAATCCCGTATACGAAGAATCCACCTGAAATCCGTACAACCTCAGATTCGTGGGGTGATGCCTTTAAAGAACAAAGAAGAACAGAAGACCATCACGTTCTTAAAGACAGCCTTTAAGAACGGGATGGTTCGCTAGTCGGTGAGAATGGCCTTTGACAAAGACGAGTTTGTCGAAACGTCAGGCCAATAATAAAGTCTCACCTAAACCTCGTTGGCATAACAAGAAAACATAAATACACTCTCCAACCCCGAGGTTTAAAGAAGCGAGGACTTGGAGATTGTGGTTGTAGCTGTTGCTTCTGTTAGATTTATCTACAAGGAAAATAACTGAATTTGATAGAATTCATCATAACTAAAGATTCATAGCTGAGGGTGGGACAAGAGGAAAAGCCAACCGTAACATCCGTTGCCCCTAACGGAAGGTTAAAACTGACACCAAAGTTGTGTGATTGTAGACTTGGTCACCAGTGCCTGCCGCTACCGTACCCCGATTCGTATTGGTTAAGGATAACCAGTGACACGAACACTCATTACTCACTTGGTACGTTCCTTTGCTGAGAAGAAAACTCCACAGGATCATGAAATCAACAGCTGTGAATCTAGGTGCTTATAATCAGCAGCAAAAACTTATCGGAGCTATTGGTGTGATTAGGCGCGTGGGAGATTATTTCGACGTAAAAATTCTGAACGTTGAAGAGCAGAAACTTATCAATACCTATAGGAAGGTACAAAAGATGGAATTTTTCTGTTGTCTTTTGGATACTATAAAATTTAGGTATGTTACATAACAACATTAATGGTCGCACCTGAATTTCGCAAGATTGGCGTTGCCACACAACTTTTACAACGCGCCAGTACAGTACTACTTCAGGAGGGCAGCCAGTTGGTTAGCAAAAACTCTGATTCCCTGACTCTACATTTAAAAATCAACAATTTCAGATATACTTGCATGTTTTGCATTCAAACCTGCCAGCAATTCGGCTATATGAAAAAATGGGCTATGAGAAAGTTGTGGCGATACCAAAGTGAGAGGAATCGAATTGCTAAGCGATCAGTATGATTAAAAATTGATTTGCAGTTACTACACAATTAATGGTGTCCAGGAAGCGGGTTTAGTCTATTGCAAACGTCTTGCTGTACCGGTATGCCATGAATGTCTCGTGAACGGTGGCGGGTATTGTACGATCTCGTGATACACGTGCCAATCGACCAACTGCCGATGATTACAAGTGATCTGATGAAGTGTGCTATGAAATGTGTAATCTCGTATAAATGTACGAATTAGATGACTTGAACAAAGAAAAACCTACGAGACAACAATCCTGTCGTATGCTTTTTACCAAGGAAACGCTCTCAGTTTACTTCAAATGGTGATACGTTACTTCCGAACACTTATACAATCTTTAATTTCTGATCCTGCGAAAGGAAAGACTTAAGTACAAACTCTACAAAAGCCAAACTTGAATCCTCAAGCACTCGAAAGCTGAAGTAGTTTTTCACCTCAACTAATGACAGTAAATAGATGGAGCACTTCTTTGAAGGAAAATACGGTCTCTGTCAGGATGCTTGTTGTTTGTTGCTTTGCAAGCTGTCCGCAGTCTTCCACCATCGACCCTGTGTTTCGAAGTTCGGTCAGGAATCAGCAAATAATGCAACTTACTTCCTACAACGCTTTTCTGCAGCTGGTGTTTGCTACTAACCGAATGAGGTGTGATACAATCGAATCGAGCCTTAAAGTCAACAATTTCTTGGTGGTTTCCAAAATTCGGTACAAGCTTGCCGGCAAGGTACGTTCAGCACAAGCTCGTAATCCCTGACCAAGTCGTAGTCCACGTTTGGGTCCCTACTTATGTGTCAATCGCCTCGGGACAAGGAGTTCTCGAGTATGCAATTGTCGTATACGAATTCTTTCCTCCTTTGTTGCCAATAACAAATGTTCTTTTCCATCTTGTGACTGAGTCGTATTTTTGCTTGAAAGAGACGGTGATCAGAAGCACTACAAGGATGGCACTATCGAGACCTCAAGTAGACACAACCTTCGGCTGGTGAGTATTTGGTCGTGTCATTGAATGATTTCCATGTCCATCTACGATGAACTTTTCCTTACGAAAGAGACGAACGAAAGAGACGAAACAGTCCGGGAAGACAATGGCTGTTTTCGCTCCCTAGTCCAAATTTTCCGATCATGTATTCCTCTTCTGTGCCCTTTCTTAGTTTTGCGTTGAAGTCTCCGACAAAAAATTTGCGGAAGGATTTCTCGTTGTGGACTCCTTCCTCCAGCTCCTCACTAAACTTGTCCAAATGCGTAGGCGAAAAAGGGACAGACGAGGTGACATGATCTTGCGAGAATCGAAGAGATTGACGACATGCACGACGAAACCAACACCACCTTTACTTCACGACGGAACTTGGTCTCTTGCAGAGCAATCAAGCGGGATATCATGCGTTCTGCAGCTCTGAGAGGCATGCAGGTCAGCGTCTGTAGACTATCCTGTCCTCGCGTTGTAAGAACAAAGTCTGAGACAGCCTCCATGCCAAGTCGAGCATGTGTCGCCTTGGTTCAGAATCAAAGACGTGCTGAGTAACCTGAGACTCACCGACTGCCACACCGTCTGGCGTCTCTGACGGCAGGGTTCGCTGCGCAGGGTACCAGGACAGTGTATGCACTGGAGCGGCAAGTGGAGTTTTCTCAATGCCAAGCATGCCTGGTCACAGCTTAACTTTCATTGCAGGTAGATCAGGGAGCCACCTTGCTACATTTTACCAAGACGGTGGTGAGTATTAGCGGTGGCCTACTCTAAGCAATCCTGAGATGTCCAGACATCAAAGGTGTCAAACTCCCTCTCAGTTTGGGAGACCCTGCAAAAGGACGCGCCTCCGCTGTGCATGCAAATTTATGTCCAGAGGAATACTAGAGAACAGATGACGTTTCCCCTTCACAATGACTTATTTACTTACATTCATTTCTTCAAAATTAACGACATCGAGAATGAGAATTTCATCCAGCATCACTTACTTGGAACTACTTTTGAGCTTTCGAGGGTACTATACAGTTTACCTAAGAAGGTGTACAAAATAGTAAAAATAAATACTATTTCGGAAGCTAGCGAATAACAGCTTCAGCAATAATAAGTCCACCGTTTGATGTTTTCGCCCAATTTGAAAATGATAGGAGTTTCTATGTGAAAAGCCATTTGTTTACTTTTCTTTTCTAGAGAATATACGATATCAACCTATTTTTCCTATACTGCCAGTAGAATGCAGCCTGCACTAAATACGGCGGCGGTGTTTTACGGCTGTAATAAAAGCGGAAACAGATCGATCGTTGCGGTCCGGCGTCAGTGGGTTATCGTTCTGTCCCTTCGGGGAATCTCCCATTGGCACAAACTTGACTGCTATTTTACTTTTCTAGCACTTCTAACTGGCTAAAGTTCTGCAGATAAATATTTGGCAGTTCAAATTAACTCTGGTAGTGACTTCTTCATATGATCCACAAAATAAGCTTACGGTACATCGGATACTGTGAATGTTAAACCATGTCAGTATAGTTAAAGACCATCTACAGAATCATTCAACCGTCAAATTTCATGAAAGTAAGATTTAAAGGCATCATCCCACGAATCTGGTGTGATGCAGGTCTCAGGTGGGTTATACCTATACGGAGTCGTAGATTATGGGGAGGAGGGTGATTCCGTACATTTCTTCCTAACTGCCGTAAAAAACGCCGCGGAAGATGCGGCTACAGGCGTTCCGGGGCGCTATTTCCTACAACTGGTACGATTGGAGCGCGCCAGACTCGTGCACGCGCCGCATCTTCCGAGCCGTTTTTTACGGCAATTAGGAGGAAATGGACGGAATCACCCTCTCCCTCATAATCTACGACCCTCTGTAGACATAAGCCACCTGAAACCCGCACCACCCCTGATTCATGGGTAGATGCCTTTAAATACGGTATCAATCGAAAGAGCACGCTTTTTACGCTCTAATTTCTATTTTTGTATTCTCTGCCTTAGCTAAATTGAGTATCGGATCCTTAGGGGAATTTCCCATTGGCACAAACGTGACTGCCACTTTACTTTTTCTATTATATGCGTGCGGAGTTGTGAATTCTGTAAGGATTTTGTAGAAAATTCTTATAATTGAAAACATTCATCACTTTAAAAATATAAATGAAATAAAATTTAAAATTTCAAAGCCGCAAAATTCCGCACGCATTTTGACATTCATGTGATTGTTTCATCAATAATCTTGTCCACGAACAATAATCGACGTGTCTTCGTTATGCAGCAGCGCTGAGTCATCGATTGCATCGATTGCTCGCTGTCTGAAGGCAACGACAAATCGAGAAATGGAAATGACGGAGATTTTAATGGAAAAAGTGAAAGTCAGTTGCACCCATTTAGCTTACCAAATCCATAATTCAATGCTATTTCAAATATTTCGATTTCCTGCAAAACTGTGCGAATTCAAAAAAGGCGGAGCGTACTATAACGAAGGTGTATAAAATATTGAAAGCAAACACTTAGGAATAGCAGATTTTGCAACTTCTACCTGTCTTACGCTTTTTTAAGGTGAAGGATTTCAAAGCAATATCTTTCAAAGCAATCACAGAAAAGTATCCGAGACACATCTGTAGATAATAAATTCACCATTTCATGTTTTCACTCAGTTTGAAAACAGTAGATGTTTAAAGAATTATTTACTTTTCTCTTCTAGAGAATATACAGAATCAAAATATAGAATTTTTTCTCCTGTAACAACGAGGAGAATGCGGCCTGCTTTGCGCAGGTGCTGCACCGCTTCGAGAAATTCCCTTCGAGAAATTTCCCATCGGTACAAGCTTGACCACAACATACTTTTTCTGCAGTTTCGAAGTCACTATGGAGATTTCGAAGCAGTTGGCAGCAAACAAATGAATGAATCCTGCAGCTTATCAACTTTAAAAGATTACTTTACCTTTCGGGTCCTTTACTAAACTTAATTTAGGTAGAAAATAAAAAAAAATAGAAATTAAAGTATAAGAAGCGCGCTCCTTCGATTGATACGTATTTATATATTACTTTCACGAAATTCGACGTTGGAATGGTTCTATAGATGCTGCTTAACTACACTTACATGGTCCGACATTTTACGGCATCCGAGATGCCATAAGTTTATTTTTGTGGATCATATGAAGAAATTTTCATCATTTTTTCGTATAATAGTGCATGGAGCGGGATACGTAGGCTCAGTGAAGAATTTTATACTAGTTTTGTAGTTTGTTTCGCTCTCTGGGAGGGGTGCTCTAAGAGCTTAAATGTAAGGATTCGATTTCTGACCAATTCTGGACAATTGTGCAAATCGCAATTGTAGGTGCCAGATCGTTTGTTGATGGGAGAGGGTTACACACCACCTACACCAAAAAAACCCTTTCAGCTAGGTGTAAAGTTCCCTCCTAATTCCAGACTATCTCCTGAAAAGCTTCAGTTTACGGAAATTGAAACTCTGTCCTACTTTTTGCGTAACTGTGCATAATTAGCCTTCGTTAAGGAGAGATTTTAAGATTTTATTATGAGTCCGATCACGAACGCTAGTCCAATTACACGAAAAAGGGTCCTTAGAGGCGTCCTGGAAGAAAAACAAACGATAAAGCTAATAGAAAAGGACTCTATGAACACCATATAGTCCTATTCATTGACTGCTGTACGAAAAAAGACACCATAAAAAACATAAATAAATGAATAAGCAGAAATAATAAATAAGGAGTTGTCGCATACTGTAAAAAGGGAGCCCGACACACGGCTTCACGATCCGTCGGGAGTACCCGGTTAGAGCACGTATTTTTTTTTTGTTTTATATAAATATGATGCGTGAAATTCGACAAGGCATTCAGAAAAAAAACTCATTGATTTTACACAAAAACCCACTGAAATATCTGCGCCTAATCCATTTGGAAAAGAACTTAGAATCAGCAGGAACATCCTATTATTGCAGCAGTCCGCTGGCACACCGTAAATGGCAAATTTCATACCCCTTCGCGCTCCCAATGAACTCGAAAGAGCTACTTATCCACTACATCAAAGTACACATGAGCCACCATTTGCTGCGCCAACCAAACTGTTTCGCAGAGCAAAAATCTGCAACACCACTTTACTTTACAGTTTTAATTCTCACAATTTAAAGCTCTCAAAACGTTCCCGGAAAAAAGCTTTGAGAAAGTTTTGGGAGTTCCTATGGTCCAAAAATAGCTGCTAAGACGAGATAGTTGCACAGATTATTTCGAGAAAACAGCTGGAGGAGGATATGAAGGAATGAATGAAAGAAAATGAAAAAAGTTCTGAAAAACAATAAAGAGGGACGGATACCGAACGTTCGAAGGATTGAGTGCAGCAGCAGAAGGGGATTTGGTGCCACTCATCGAGTTCTATTATCGATCAGAATGGGTTGAGTTGATGAGTTCACACTCCTTAATCGTTACTTTTTCTTCGTATCGAGTTCTTCCTTATATTTTCTTTTGTCTTATAACATTAAAAGGGAGAATCAGATTTTTTTATTTTATGTGAGATTTCTTCCGTACTGTCGGGTCATCCCAAAAATAAGTTGCAGTTTTTTCAACCGCATTAAATCGGGTCTGCGGAGGATTTCAGTAGAAAGGAAAATCTACAAAAAAAAAGACGGAAGAAGAATGTATTGAATGAAGAAAAGTACATTGGAGACTTTGTAAAGCTTCGTTTATCTCGATTTTGGAAAACCAAAGGACTATATAATAATGTTTTGTGTACAGGATAAAATCAATACGTTTGTATACAAAAATTATCTCATTTGTGATTTCAGAGCCCTGAAAAAGGAATGTCATCACAAAAAAAAACTGACACCATCAGTAACATCTGTCAATAAAGAACAATCGTCTATCAAATTTAGATGTGGCTGAAAAAAAGTTCTGAATGAATTTCTTCTTTTTTTCTAAAATATATTAGAAGTTCAAGTAGGTTAATTTTACACTAGAGTACCGCAGAAAGTTCTCAGAACTTCATTTCAGAGGAGTTATAAGTCCTTTCAGTGTAAATGACTTCAACTGACGGAAACCATCTACCATTCGTGCACTTTGTCCTAATCTTCGCCACTTTCCGAATTCAATGAGAGTTCTACAAAGTTTGAACGTCGCCTTCTCAGCTTACAGTCCCATTTCTCTTCCTAGCTAGCCCCAATTGTTCAACTGATCGTACACTGCTCGGTTATTGTCCCTACACTCGCACTACCATCGCGAATCAATCTTCTCTTCTTGGTTACTCTGGGAGCAACACGCAGTATGACAATTTCACGAAAAACATGACGATTTTCCTTCAGGATTACCAGAAAAATGAAGATGGTACTGTTAGCAGAGTAAATCGAATGCCTCTGAAAAAAAGAAGTCTATTCTAGTCTAAGAAGTTTTCTACAAATAGTGAGGGCGGGTGTGGTGTAGCGGTTAGAGGTTCCTCTTCCTGCACGATCGACCTGAGGTTCAAATCCGCCCAAGTGCTCATCAAGCCTTTCATCCCTCCGTTGTCGATAAATTGGTACCAGACTTGTCTGTGAGGATAAAAACACTGACTTGACACATCAGCTGGCCATTGCAAGTCATTGTAGAAGTCAGTTACACGTTCGTAAACCTCAAACGATTCTGAAGTGAAGTGAACGTTGGACGCATCCCAGGCGGATTGATTAACGCCAGAAACTTTATCCCTTATCCCTTATCCTTTGTCCTTTATCCTTTATCCTTTATCCTTTATCCTTTATCCTTTATCCTTTATCCTTTATCCTTTATCCTTTATCCTTTATCCTTTATCCTTTATAAATAGTGAAGTTCAGTTTTACTATCCAACAACGTTAGAGATTAAGCTTACGCTGCTGCAGGCGAGTCGAACACATCAAAACAATAAGAGACTCTGTGCCGCCTATTCTCGTAGACGTAGAAGTTAGTAGCGGTAATTCAGAAGTTATAATCACAACAGCTACAGTGAATGCGAGCGTAATAAGGTGTAAGAATAAATAGATCAGGTGACATTATAGTGAACTTTATGTGGTTGGTCGCATTTTTCGTTTTGCACTCAAAAATTGCTGAATGATGCAGAATAAGTTATGTTGATGATGTTGCATCGACACGGCAAGCCGTCTGCTACTGATAGCGTTCCGTTCTTTCTCTGGTAGAACCTGGAAGGAGTAAGAAGCTCTCAGCTTCGAGTACCCACTTGCGGTGCGATTGATAAAATTATGTTTGAGAAGATTTCTTCTCGCGTCAAAAAAAAAATGAGAAAGGGAATTGAAGAAAAGACGAGATTAAAATGAAATAATGTTCAGTACAGTGAATTTCTGTTTTGTTGCATCTTGGTGTTTATAATTTGTTAAAAGCGAACATGCACCGAGAAACATGTGGAATACGAGGATATTTCAGCAAGTACATTTGATCGTTGACTACCATTACTGGTACATTTTCTGTCAGCTGAGATTTTACACTGGGCTAGTTTATGATTTTTCACTTAATCACGCGTCTTAAAGGCATCACCCCACGAATCTGAGGTGGTACGGATTTCAGGTGGAGTATTCGTATACGGGATGGAAGACGATGGATAGGGGGTGAATCCGTCCATTTCTTCCTAACTGCCGTAAAAAACGGCCCGGAAGATACGGCTTCATTCGTTTCGGCGCATTATTTTCTACAAGGAGCTCGACTGGAGCGCGCCAGCCTTGTGCGGTGCAGCATCTTCCGGGCCGTTTTTTACGGCAATTAGCAAGAAATGGACGGAATCACCCCCCTCTTCATAGTCTCCCATCCCGTATACGAATATTCCACCCGAAATCTGCACCACCTCAGATTCGTGGGGTGATGCCTTTAATTAATGAATTCCGTCAACTTTGAAACATTTCCCCGATACATCATTGCAAAAGACAAAACTAAGAGTAATATAGCATTTAATTATCATAGTGAGAAGAAAAATGAATGTTAATGGTCGCGATTTCAGTGGAATCCTAGTAGAAATCCGCAAACGTTGATTTTATTCATAATCGGCTACAAAGAAGCATGCAAATCCATGGTCGACTGACACCTTTCTTAGCACACTCGAATTCTTTATGATGAGCCGCGTACAATCGAAGCGACAATTTTGAGGCAGCATTAGTATCTTAAAAAAAAGGTGGGATGAAATAATTGTGCAAGTTTGTGCGTTTCATTACAAATCCCTCTAAAAGTTGAATGTTCTCTGAATTATCCATCTTCAAATTGAACTAAGTTTCATTAAAATAGGAAAATTATAATAGGACTAGCAATTGCGAAGTAGTGTGCTTTGAGCAGAAATAACGTCTTGCGCGTTCGGAGTTGAGAAGAAGGCGTTGGATGAATTTTTTCTTAGTCTCAAGTACTCATGTTTTTTTTTATTACAACGAGATCTCAAACAGTGATTTAATTTCCATAATGGTCTGTAACATATACCTGACGATTCGGCAGCATTTCGATTCTCGTCCCTCAGAACTACAACAGTTCCGAGTCGAAAAAGTGGGCGATATTACTTTCGAGTTCCGACTGATCGTTGAATTTTTTTCGGCGAAGGCATCATATGGTAGCCGAAAAGAGCGAAGTCGTTGCAGTGAACAGTATTGTGCGTAGCATACAATTCCAATCCTAGCTGGACAATCTTCAATCTGAGAAAGATATACCTTGTCGCACTTCATGCGTTTCAGCCGAAAAGCGTATGTCAACTTCTGAAGTTGAGATGCGCACCTTGCTGTCAGCTGTGAATCCAGCAGGAAGAAATTTGGAATCTGGCATTCCCTGGGAATCTCACCCAGAACAAAGCTTAATCTTTTTCTGATATAGGCAAATTTGGGCTCTTTAGGCATCCATACAGGACTCAAATCCATCCTCTCTTCAAGAAAGTTCTTCTTGTATGGGAGAGAGGCAACAATCCACAGATACTTATCCTTCTTTGTCCGAGTGACGTAGCTGCTGTGATGGGAGCAACTTTATGGTCAAGCCAAAATCATAAAGGTGGTTGATGGTGGTTTTCTTCTCGCAAGTGAAGTCGACAACTCATCGCTGATTCCAACGAGGAACCGTGGATTTACAGGATTCAATAGTAAAAGAAAATCAACAGCTTTGCAGCAAGCAAACATTGAATTCCGCTGTGGAAACAGGCTACCTTGAGTGCGTCACTGTCACATTTTTTTTTACTTAGAAAATTCATGGTATTTTGCAGATAGAGGGAGAACTTCAAATCGAATTTCCACCGATCTCTTTCCGTGTAATAACGACTCGCAAATGTCGTGCCTCGTCCTGAACCGATCATAGATACCAGAGATAGATTTAATATTTTTTCAAATGAGCGCTTTTCACCGAAATAGCGGAGCTTCTCTAGAGGATTCTTGTCCGTTGAGCAGAATAAAAAAAACAGAGTGACATATGTTTGGAAAAAGAAAAAAGAAAACCAAGAATAGCAGATATTGGTACCAGCGGTTGTCATTGCATTGTAGGAACTCACAGCAGACGATGGTTCTTAGATGATTTTCGTCAGTTAAAGTCTTACATTTACACTGAAAGGGCTTATAACTCCCCGAAAATGAAGTTCTTAGAACTTTCTACGGTACTCTAGTGTAAAATTGACCTACTTGAACTTCTAATATATTTTAGAAAAAAAAGAAGAAATTCATTCAGAACTTTTTTTCAGCCACATCTAAATTTGATAGAGACGATTGTTCTTTATTGACAGATGTTACTGATGGTGTCAGTTTTTTTTTGTGATGACATTCCTTTTTCAGGGCTCTGAAATCACAAATGAGATAATTTTTGTATACAAACGTATTGATTTTATCCTATACACAAAACATTATTATATAGTCCTTTGGTTTTCCAAAATCGAGATAAACGAAACTTTACAAAGTCTCAAATGTACTTTTCTTCATTCAATACATTCTTCTTCCGTCTTTTTTTTTGTAGATTTTCCTCTCTACTGCAATCCTCCGCAGGCCCGATTTTATGCGGTTGAAAAAACTGCAACTTATTTTTGGGATGACCCGACAGTACGGGAGAAATCTCACATAATATAAAAAAATCTGATTCTCCCTTTTAATGTTATAAGACAAAAGAAAATATAAGGAAGAACTCGATACGAAGAAAAAGCAACGATTAAGGAGTGTGAACTCATCAACTCAACCCATTCTGATCGATAATAGAACTCGATGAGTGGCACCAAATCCCCTTCTGCTGCTGCACTCAATCCTTCGAACGTTCGGTATCCGTCCCTCTTTATTGTTTTTCAGAACTTTTTTCATTTTCTTTCATTCATTCCTTCATATCCTCCTCCAGCTGTTTTCTCGAAATAATCTGTGCAACTATCTCGTCTTAGCAGCTATTTTTGGACCATAGGAACTCCCAAAACTTTCTCAAAGCTTTTTTCCGGGAACGTTTTGAGAGCTTTAAATTGTGAGAAGTAAAACTGTAAAGTAAAGTGGTGTTGCAGATTTTTGCTCTGCGAAACGGTTTGGTTGGCTCAGCAAATGGTGGCTCATGTGTACTTTGATGTAGTGGATAAGTAGCTCTTTCGAGTTCATTGGGAGCGCCAAGGGGTATGAAATTTGCCATTTATGGTGTGCCAGCGGATTGCTGCGATAATAGGATGTTCCTGCTGATTCTAAGTTCTTTTCCAAATGGATTAGGCGCAGATATTTCAGTGGGTTTTTGTGTGAAATCAATTTTTTTTTTCTGAATGCCTTGTCGAATTTCACGCATCATATTTATATAAAACAAAAAAAAAAACGTGCTCTAACCGGGTACACCCGAAGGATCGTGAAGCCGTGTGTCGGGCTCCCTTTTTACAGTATGCGACAACTCCTTATTTATTATTTCTGCTTATTCATTTATTTATGTTTTTATGGTGTCTTTTTTCGCACAGCAGTCAATGAATAGGACTATATGGTGTTCATAGAGTCCTTTTCTATAAGCTTTATCGTTTGTTTTTCTTCCAGGACGCCTCTAAGGACCCTTTTTCGTGTAATTGGACTAGCGTTCGTGATCGGACTCATAATAAAATCTTAAAATCTCTCCTTAACGAAGGCTAATTATGCACAGCTACGCAAAAAGTAGGACAGAGTTTCAATTTCCATAAACTGAAGCTTTTCAGGAGATAGCCTGGAATTAGGGGGGAACTTTACACCTAGCTGAGAGGGTTTTTTTTGGTGTAGGTGGTGTGTAACCCTCTCCCATCAACAAACGATCTGGCACCTACAACTGCGACTTGCACAATTATCCAGAATTGGTCAGAAATCGAATCCTTACATTTAAGCTCTTAGAGCACCCCTCCCAGAGAGCGAAACAAACTACAAAACTAGTATAAAACTCTTCACTAAGCCTACGTATCCCGCTCCATGCACTATTATACGAAAAAAATGATAAAAATTTCTTCATATGATCCACAAAAATAAACTTATGGCATCTCGGATGCCGTAAAATGTCGAACCATGTAAGTGTAGTTAAGCAGCATCTATAGAATCATTCCAACGTCAAATTTCGTGAAAGTAATATATAAATACGTATCAATCGAAGGAGCGCGCTTTTTATACTTTAATTTCTATTTTATTTTATTTTCTACCTTAATTAAGTTCAGTAAAGGACTCGAAAGGTAATGTAATCTTTGAAATTGATAAGCTGTAGGATTCATTCATTTTTTTTGCTGCCAACTGCCTCGAAATCTCCATAGTGACTTCGAAACTGCAGAAAAAGTATGTTGTGGTCAAGCTTGTACCGATGGGAAATTTCTCGAAGGGAGGAGTGAACGATACCTCAATGGCGCCGGACCGCAATGGTTAGACCTGTTGGCGTTCCTAGAACACCGCGGTGCAGCACCTGCGCAGAGCAGGCCGCATTCTCCTCGTTGTTACAGGAGAAAAAATTCTGATATTTTGACTCTGTTTATTCTCTAGAAGAGAAAAGTAAATAATTCTTTAAACATCTACTGTTTTCAAACTGAGTGAAAACATGAAATGGTGAATTTATTATCTACAGATGTGTCTCGGATAGTTTTCTGTGGTTGCTTTGAAAGATATTGCCTTGAAATCCTTCACCTTGAAAAAACGTAAGACAGGTAGAAGTTGCAAAATCTGCTATTCCTAAGTGTTTGCTTCCAATATTTTGTACACCTTCGTTATAGTACGCTCCGCCTTTTTTGAATTCGCACAGTTTTGCAGGAAATCGAAATATTTGAAATAGCATTGAATTATGGATTTGGTAAGCTAAATGGGTGCAACTGACTTTCACTTTTTCCATTAAAATCTCCGTCATTTCCATTTCTCGATTTGTCGTTGCCTTCAGACAGCGAGCAATCGATGCAATCGATGACTCAGCGCTGCTGCATAACGAAGACACGTCGATTATTGTTCGTGGACAAGATTATTGATGAAACAATCACATGAATGTCAAAATGCGTGCGGAATTTTGCGGCTTTGAAATTTTGTATTTTGTTTCATTTATATTTTTAAAGTGATGAATGTTTTCAATTATAAGAATTTTCTACAAAATCCTTACAGAATTCACAACTCCGCACGCATACAATAGAAAAAGTAAAGTGACAGTCACGTTTGTGCCAATGGGAAATTCCCCTAAAGGCCCGATACTCAATTTAGCTAAGGCAGAGAATACAAAAATAGAAATTAGAGCGTAAAAAGCGCGCTCTTTCGATTGATACCGTATTTAAAGGCATCTACCCATGAATCAGAGTTTCAGGTGGGTTATGTTTATAGAGGGTCGTAGATTATGAGAAAGAGGGTGATTCCGTCCATTTCCTCCTAATTGCCGTAAAAAACGGCTCGGAAGATGCGGTGCGTGCACGAGGCTGGCGCGCTGCAATCGTACCAGTTGTAGGAAATAGCGCCCCGGAACGCCTGTAGCCGCATCTTCCGCGGCGTTTTTTACGGCAGTTAGGAAGAAATGTACGGAATCACCCTCCTCCCCATAATCTACGACTCCGTATAGGTATAACCCACCTGAGACCTGCATCACACCAGATTCGTGGGATGATGCCTTTAAATCTTACTTTCATGAAATTTGACGGTTGAATGATTCTGTAGATGGTCTTTAACTATACTGACATGGTTTAACATCCACAGTATCCAATGTACCGTAAGCTTATTTTGTGGATCATATGAAGAAGTCACTAACAGAGTTAATTTGAACTCCCAAATATTTATCTGCAGAACTTTAGCGAAAATCAAATATTTACGGCTACGATACCCTGAAAACAAACCAGGTCGTCCAATTTGGCCAGTTAGAAGTGCTAAAAAAGTAAAATAGCAGTCAAGTTTGTGCCAATGGGAGATTCCCCGAAGGGACAGAACGATAACCCACTGACGCCGGACCGCTAAGATCAAATCTGTTTGCGCTTTTATTACAGCGGTGGAACACCGCCGCCGTATTTACTGCGGGCTGCATTCCACTGGCAGTATAGGAAAAATAGGTTGATATCGTATATTCTCTAGAAAAGAAAAGTAAACAAATGGCTTTTCACATAGAAACTCCTATCATTTTCAAATTGGGCGAAAACATCAAACGGTGGACTTATTATTGCTGAAGCTGTTATTCGCTAGCTTCCGAAATAGTATTTATTTTTACTATTTTGTACACCTTCTTAGGTAAACTGTATAGTACCCTCGAAAGCTCAAAAGTAGTTCCAAGTAAGTGATGCTGGATGAAATTCTCATTCTCGATGTCGTTAATTTTGAAGAAATGAATGTAAGTAAATAAGTCATTGTGAAGACGAAACGTCATCTGTTCTCTGGTATTCCTCTGGACATAAATTTGCATGCACAGCGGAGGCGCGTCCTTTTGCAGGGTCTCCCAAACTGAGAGGGAGTTTGACACCTTTGATGTCTGGACATCTCAGGATTGCTTAGAGTAGGCCAGCGCTAATATTCACCACCGTCTTGGTAAAATGTAGCAAGGTGGCTCCCTGATCTACCTGCAATGAAAGTTAAGCTGTGACCAGGCATGCTTGGCATTGAGAAAACTCCACTTGCCGCTCCAGTACATCATACACTGTCCTGGTACCCTGCGCAGCGAACCCTGCCGTCAGAGACGCCAGACGGTATGGCAGTCGGTGAGTCTCAGGTTACTCAGCACGTCTTTGATTCTGAACCAAGGCGACACATGCTCGACTTGGCATGGAGACTGTCTCAGACTTTGTTCTTACAACGCGAGGACAGGATAGTCTACAGACGCTGACCTGCATGCCTCTCAGAGCTGCAGAACGCATGAAATCCCGCTTGATTGCTCTGCAAGAGACCAAGTTCCGTCGTGAAGTAAAGGTGGTGTTGGTTTCGTCGTGCATGTCGTCAATCTCTTCGATTCTCGCAAGATCATGTCACCTCGTCTGTCCCTTTTTCGCCTACGCATTTGGACAAGTTTAGTGAGGAGCTGGAAGAAGGAGTCCACAACGAGAAATCCTTCCGCAAATTTTTTGTCGGAGACTTCAACGCAAAACTAAGAAAGGGCACAGAAGAGGAATGCATGATCGGAAAATTTGGACTAGGGAGCGAAAACAGCCATTGTCTTCCCGGACTGTTTCGTCTCTTTCGTTCGTCTCTTTCGTAAGGAAAAGTTCATCGTAGATGGACATGGAAATCATTCAATGACACGACCAAATACCAGCCGAAGGTTGTGTCTACTTGAGGTCTCGATAGTGCCATCCTTGTAGTGCTTCTGATCACTGTCTCTTTCAAGCAAAAATACGACTCAGTCACAAGATGGAAAAGAACATTTGTTATTGGCAACAAAGGAAGAAATAATTCGTATACGACAATTGCATACTCGAGAACTCCTTGTTCCGAGGCGATTGACACATAAGTAGGGACCCAAACGTGGACTACGACTTGGTCAGGGATTACGAGCTTGTGCTGAACGTACCTTGCCGACAACCTTGTACCGAATTTTGGAAACCACCAAGAAATTGTTGACTTTAAGGCTCGATTCGATTGTATCGCACCTCATTCGGTTAGTAGCAAACACCAGCTGCAGAAAAGCGTTATAGGAAGATCTTTCAAAACACAATGAGAAGAAAAATTTGATACAGCACAAATAAGGAAGAAGTGTGGCAGAGACCTTCACGAAAGTAATATTCTGCTAACAGCTTGAACAGACGGGATTCATACTTCTTCTCGGCGTAAGATGGAAATCATTACTGAGAAGTTTTACTCGAACCTTTTGTCACTCTTGTCAACTCCTGTGTCGAGAGCGATCATCCTCACTGGTAAGGCGTCACCACGAATTTTCTTTTCGGAAGTGCGAGTTCCCGGTCAAGAGCATGAAATCTGGCACTGCCCGTTACATAATGAGTACCGACCAGGGGCAGTTGCTTTGCAGTCGTTGCAAAAAAAAAAACGAGTTTGCAGCTGTCCATGGATACCGTAACAAAGAACGATGGGTCATGATGTTCTTTGTGGGCCTACCTTCCTACGCAACACGATGCAGCTGTGGTACTATTAAAGTTGCATTATTTGTTGATTCTTGACCGAACGTCGAAACACAGGGTCGATGGTGGAAGACTGCGGACAGCTTGCAAAGCAACAAACAACAAGCATCCTGACAGTGACCGTATTTTCCTTCAAAGAAGTGCTCCATCTATTTACTGTCATTAGTTGAGGTGAAAAACTACTTCATCTTTCGAGTGCTTGAGGATTCAAGTTTGACTTTTGTAGAGTTTGTACTTAAGTCTTTCCTTTCGCAAAATCAGAAATTAAAGATTGTATAAGTGTTCGGAAGTAACGTATCACCATTTGAAATAAACTGATAGCGTTTCCTTGGTAAAAAGGCATACGACAGGATTGTTGTCTCGTAGGTTTTTCTTTGTTCAAGTCATCTAATTCGTACATTTATACGAGATTACACATTTCATAGCACACTTCATCAGATCACTTGTAATCATCGGCAGTTGGTCGATTGGCACGTGTATCACGAGATCGTACAATATCCGCCACCGTTCACGAGACATTCATGGCATACCGGTACAGCAAGACGTTTGCAATAGACTAAACCCGCTTCCTGGACACCATTAATTGTGTAGTAACTGCAAGTCAATTTTTAATCATACTGATCGCTTAGCAATTCGATTCCTCTCACTTTGGTATCGCCACAACTTTCTCATAGCCCATTTTTTCATATAGCCGAATTGCTGGCAGGTTTGAATGCAAAACATGCAAGTATATCTGAAATTGTTGATTTTTAAATGTAGAGTCAGGGAATCCGAGTTTTTGCTAACCAACTGGCTGCCCTCCTGAAGTAGTACTGTACTGGCGCGTTGTAAAAGTTGTGTGGCAACGCCAATCTTGCGAAATTCAGGTGCGACCATTAATGTTGTTATGTAACATACCTAAATTTTATAGTATCCAAAAGACAACAGAAAAATTCCATCTTTTGTACCTTTCTATAGGTATTGATAAGTTTCTGCTCTTCAACGTTCAGAATTTTTACGTCGAAATAATCTCCCACGCGCCTAATCACACCAATAGCTCCGATAAGTTTTTGCTGCTGATTATAAGCACCTAGATTCACAGCTGTTGATTTCATGATCCTGTGGAGTTTTCTTCTCAGCAAAGGAACGTACCAAGTGAGTAATGAGTGTTCGTGTCACTGGTTATCCTTAACCAATACGAATCGGGGTACGGTAGCGGCAGGCACTGGTGACCAAGTCTACAATCACACAACTTTGGTGTCAGTTTTAACCTTTCGTTAGGGGCAACGGATGTTACGGTTGACTTTTCCTCTTGTCCTACCCTCAGCTGTGAATCTTTAGTCATGATGAGTTCTATCAAATTCAGTTATTTTCCTTGTAGATAAATCTAACAGAAGCAACAGCTACAACCACAATCTCCAAGTCCTTTCTTCTTTAAACCTCGGGATTGGAGAGTGTATTTATGTTTTCTTGTTATGCCAACGAGGTTTAGGTGAGACTTTATTATTGGCCTCACGTTTCGACAAACTCGTCTTTGTCAAAGGCCATTCTCACCAACTAGCGGGGCTGGTGAACCATCACGTTCTTAAAGACTGTCTTTAAGAACGTGATGGTCTTCAATATCTGCGCCTAATCCATTTGGAAAAGAACTTAGAATCAGCAGGAACATCCTATTATCGCAGCAATCCGCTGGCACACCGTAAATGGCAAATTTCATACCCCTTCGCGCTCCCAATGAACTCGAAAGAGCTACTTATCCACTACATCAAAGTACACATGAGCCACCATTTGCTGAGCCAACCAAACTGTTTCGCAGAGCAAAAATCTGCAACATCTTACAGTTTTACTTCTCACAATTTAAAGCTCTCAAAACGTTCCCGGAAAAAAGCTTTGAGAAAGTTTTGGGAGTTCCTATGGTCCAAAAATAGCTGCTAAGACGAGATAGTTGCACAGATTATTTCGAGAAAACAGCTGGAGGAGGATATGAAGGAATGAATGAAAGAAAATGAAAAAAGTTCTGAAAAACAATAAAGAGGGACGGATACCGAACGTTCGAAGGATTGAGTGCAGCAGCAGAAGGGGATTTGGTGCCACTCATCGAGTTCTATTATCGATCAGAATGGGTTGAGTTGATGAGTTCACACTCCTTAATCGTTACTTTTTCTTCGTATCGAGTTCTTCCTTATATTTTCTTTTGTCTTATAACATTAAAAGGGAGAATCAGATTTTTTTATTTTATGTGAGATTTCTCCCGTACTGTCGGGTCATCCCAAAAATAAGTTGCAGTTTTTTCAACCGCATAAAATCGGGTCTGCGGAGGATTGCAGTAGAGAGGAAAATCTACAAAAAAAAAGACGGAAGAAGAATGTATTGAATGAAGAAAAGTACATTTGAGACTTTGTAAAGTTTCGTTTATCTCGATTTTGGAAAACCAAAGGACTATATAATAATGTTTTGTGTATAGGATAAAATCAATACGTTTGTATACAAAAATTATCTCATTTGTGATTTCAGAGCCCTGAAAAAGGAATGTCATCACAAAAAAAACTGACACCATCAGTAACATCTGTCAATAAAGAACAATCGTCTCTATCAAATTTAGATGTGGCTGAAAAAAAGTTCTGAATGAATTTCTTCTTTTTTTCTAAAATATATTAGAAGTTCAAGTAGGTCAATTTTACACTAGAGTACCGTAGAAAGTTCTAAGAACTTCATTTCAGAGGAGTTATAAGTCCTTTCAGTGTAAATGACTTCAACTGACGGAAACCATCTAAGAAGCATCGTCTGCTGTGAGTTCCTACAATGACAATTGGTACCAATATCTGCGATTCTTGGTTTTCTTTTTTTTCTTTTTCCAAACCTATGTCACTCTGTTTTTTTTTATTCTGCTCAACGGACAAGAACCCTCTAGAGAAGCTCCTCTATTTCGGTCAAAAGCGCTCATTTGAAAAAATATTAAATCTATCTCTGGTATCTATGATCGGTTCAGGACGAGGCACGACATTTGCGAGTCGTTATTACACGGAAAGAGATCGGTGGAAATTCGATTTGAAGTTGTCCCTCTATCTGCGAAATACTATGAATTTTCTAAGTATCGTAAAAATGTGACAGTGACGCACTCAAGGTAGCCTGTTTCCACAGCGGAATTCAATGCTTGCTTGCTGCAAAGCTGTTGATTTTCTTTTACCATCGAATCCTGTAAATCCACGGTTCCTCGTTGGAATCAGCGATGAGTTGTCGACTTCACTTGCGAGAAGAAAACCACCATCAACCACCTTTATGATTTTGGCTTGACCATAAAGTTGCTCCCATCACAGCAGCTACGTCACTCGGACAAAGAAGGATAAGTATCTGTGGATTGTTGCCTCTCTCCCATACAAGAAGAACTTTCTTGAAGAGAGGATGGATTTGAGTCCTGTATGAATGCCTAAAGAGCCCAAATTTGCCTATATCAGAAAAAGATTAAGCTTTGTTCTGGGTGAGATCTGGTGTTCTGGGTGCGCATCTCAACTTCAGAAGTTGACATACGCTTTTCGGCTGAAACGCATGAAGTGCGACAAGGTATATCTTTCTCAGATTGAAGATTGTCCAGCTAGGATTGGAATTGTATGCTACGCACAATACTGTTCACTGCAACGACTTCGCTCTTTTCGGCTACCATATGATGCCTTCGCCGAAAAAAATTCAACGATCAGTCGGAACTCGAAAGTAATATCTTCGACTCGGAACTGTTGTAGTTCTGAGGGACGAGAATCGAAAAGCTGACGAATCGTCAGATATATGTTACAGACCATTATGGAAATTAAATCACTGTTTGAGATCTCGTTGTAATAAAGAACATGAGTACTTGAGATTAAGAAAAAATTCATCCAACGCCATCTTCTCAACTCCGAACGCGCAAGACGTTATTTCTGCTCAAAGCACACTACTTCGCAATTGCTAGTCCTATTATAATTTTCCTATTTTAATGAAACTTAGTTCAATTTGAAGATGGATAATTCAGAGAACATTCAACTTTTAGAGGGATTTGTAATGAAACGCACAAACTTGCACAATTATTTCATCCCACCTTTTTTTAAGATACTAAGGCAGCCTCAAAATTGTCGCTTCGATTGTACGCGGCTCATCATAAAGAATTCGAGTGTGCTAAGAAAGGTGTCAGTCGACCATGGATTTGCATGCTTCTTTGTAGCCGATTATGAATAAAATCAGCGTTTGCGGATTTCTACTAGGATTCCACTGAAGTCGCGACCATTAACATTCATTTTTCTTCCCACTATGATACTTAAATGCTATATTACTCTTAGTTTTGTCTTTTGCAATGATGTATCGGGGAAATATTTCGAAGTTGACGGAATTCATTAATTAAAGGCATCACCCCACGAGTCTGAGGTGGTGCAGATTTCGGGTGGAGTATTCGTATACGGGATGGGAGACTATGAAGAGGGGGGTGATTCCGTCCATTTCTTGCTAATTGCCGTAAAAAACGGCCCGAAAGATGCTGCACCGCACAAGGCTGGCGCGCTCCAGTCGAGCTCCTTGTAGAAAATAATGCGCCGAAACGAATGAAGCCGTATCTTCCGGGCCGTTTTTTACGGCAGTTAGGAAGAAATGGACGGATTCACCCCCCATCCGTAGTCTTCCATCCCGTATACGAATACTCCACCTGAAATCCGTACCACCTCAAATTCGTGGGGTGATGCCTTTAAGACGCGTGATTAAGTGAAAAATCATAAACTAGTGCCCAGTGTAAAATCTCAGCTGACAGAAAATGTACCAGTAATGGTAGTGAACGATCAAATGTATTTGCTGAAATATCCTCGAATTCCACATGTTTCTCGGTGCATATTCGCTTTTAACAAATTATGAACACCAAGATGCAACAAAACAGAAATTCACTGTACTGAACATTATTTCATTTTAATCTCGTCCTTTCTTCAATTCCCTTTCTCATTTTTTTTTTTTGACGCGAGGAGAAATCTTCTCAAACATAATTTTATCAATCGCACCGCAAGTGGGTACTCGAAGTTGAAAGCTTCTTACTCCTTCCAGGTTTTGCCAGAGAAAGAACGGAACGCTATCAGTAGCAGACGGCTTGCCGTGTCGATGCAACATCATCAACATAACGTATTCTGCATCATTCAGCAATTTATGACTGCAAAGCGAAAAATACGACCAACCACATAAAGTTCACTATAATGTCACCTGATCTATTTATTCCTACACCTTATTACTCTCGCATTCACTGTTTCTGTTGTGATTATAACTTCTGAATTACCGCTACTAACTTTTACGTCTACGAGAATAGGCGGCACAGAGTTTCCTATTGTTTTGATGTGTTCGACTCGCCTGCAGCAGCGTAAGCTTAATCTCTAACGTTGTTGGATAGTAAAACTGAACTTCACTATTTATAAAGGATAAAGGATAAAGGATAAGAGATAAGAGATAAAGTTTCCAGCGTTAATCAATCCGCTTGGGATGCGCTCCCACGTTCACTTCAATTCAGAATCGTTTGAGGTTAAGAACGTGTAACTGGTCTACACAATGGCTTGCCGTGGCTAGCCGATGTGTCAAGTCAGTGTTTTTATCCTCACAGACAAGTCTGGTACCAATTTATCGACAACGGAGGGATGAAAGGCCTGGTGAGCACTTGGGCGGATTTGAACCTCGGATCAATCGTGCAGGAAGCGGAACCTCTAACCGCTACACCACACCCGCCCTCACTATTTGTAGAAAAGCGAATATACTTCTTTTTTTCAGAGGCATTCGATTTAGATCTGCTAACAGTACCATCTTCATTTTTCTGGTAATCCTGAAGGAAAATCGTCATGTTTTTCGTGAAATTGTCATACTGCGTGTTGCTCCCAGAGTAACCAAGAAGAGAAGATTGATTCGTAGTGCGGTAGTGCGAGTGTAGGGACAATAACCGAGCAGTGTACGATCAGTTGAACAATTGGGGCTAGTTAGGAAGAGAAATGGAACTGTCAGCTGAGAAGGCGACGTTCAAACTTTGGAGAACTCTCATTGAATTTGGAAAGTGGCGAAGATTAGGACAAAGTGCACGAAAGGCTCTCCGTAAATATACGGAAAGCGGTACTTATAGTAGTTGTCACGCAATTATTTGTTTATATAATTTTCTTCTTCAAAGCTTGCGAAATGGACGATGCTTAGATCTCTCCAGGAATAGGTTGTTAAGGTGTAATTCAAGAGAGTGGACTTAATCACACTGAATTCCGTTTTCTAGTCTACAGAAAGTATGAAGCCGCCTTTGCTGCATCTTGTACCCCGAAGATCCACCTTACACCTTATGACGAGTAATAGGACGAGGTGAATGACGCAACGCGTTTCGAAAAGGTGAGGATGCGGCAGATTCTGATTCTTATTTGAGTTATGTCACTTAGATTGAGGATCTCGGACGATGGCAGAGTTGTCCTTGCTCTATCACGTCATAAGTTGTGTCGTTGGGAGATGAGATCACACATGGGTGTTTTACACGCCTTTTTCTGGATTACTAAAAGGAATTCAGCGTGATCGTGCTCATACTCGCGTACTATACCTCTGCTCCTAACTATGCATGTCAGTGTACTAGAGATCTCAATCGTAAATCTTATGAAATGCTATCTTTAAATGCTACTCAAGGTACTTTAAAAGGAGCTCCATAACCTCATAAACCTCCATTCCGTAATCATGTCTGTCAGCATGCGATATTGTATCTCAATGAGGTAGCTACAATATAGATTCACCTATGGTCAGCTTTGTAATTAATTGCGAGTACGTTTAAGCTGCAATGACTCTTTTCATCCCGTTGAGAAACAGAGTTGAAGTTTTTACGCTTAATTAACCGTGAAAGCAAGTTTACTCACGTCGTCCTACGTCTTTATATCGCATTTGCATATCTTTTCGTAAATGTGTGTCTAATTACTTATTAGTTTGCTGCAATTCTATATTTTATATCAGTTGTCTTCTGTATGTATGGGTATTCTGTCCTTCCTCTACCGCTGTTTTTGAAAATAATTGCTCTACAGTTTAATATTCGCGAAAAAAAATGCTGCTTGGCTGCGATTTTCCCTTTTTCAGACGGGACTTGAATGATTTACTTTCTCAAAAAAATTAATTTCAGCAGGAAATGTCGCTCTGAAATTACTGACTATCGTTGTGAACGCATAGCTCCTAGAAGAACTAAGCCATGAAGAAATGATTTCTATGCATCCATACCTTCCACAGTCCTATCTTACAACGTCTAAGGGAAACCTTATTGAACAAAGTTCTAGTCAGAAACACCAACGTTTAAAAGCATCACCCCAAGAATCTGGAGTGAAGCGGATTTCAGGTGGAGAGCTCCTATACGGGGTCGTAGATTATGAAGAAGAGGGTGATTTCGTCCATTCCTTCCTAATTGCCGTAAAAAAAAAGTCCGGAAGATGTGGGACGTGCAGAAGGCTGGCGCGCTTCAATCGGACTCGTTGTAAAAAGTAGCGCGTCGGAACGCTCGAAGTCGTATCTTCCAGGAGATTTTTTACAGCAATTAGGAAGAAATAGACGGAATCACCCTTCTCTCCATAATCTACGACTCTGTATAGGCATAACCCACCTGAAACCAGCAATACCCCAGATTTGAGGGGTGATGCCTTTCCATGCAATAGTGATGGGGAGGAATGTGCACCTTTAAACTGTCCAACAAAACCTATGGAGATTGTAAATTGTTTTTACGTACGGTTCAAATTTAAAGTGACTCCTTATAAGTAAGCAGAGGATTCCCTATAAAATAACACTATGCAAAGAGGACATAAACGATAAGACCTGCTTTTTTTCCAACTAATATTGTTTAAAAAGGATAAAGGTTAGAGTCAGTGGCGTTAATCAATCCACTTAGGATTCGCTACCACGTTTACTTCAGTTCGGAATCGTTCGAGGTTTATGAATGCTTAGCTAGCCTGTACAATAACTTACGGGGGCTAGCCGATGTATCAAATCAGCCATGGTTGGCACTAAGGTGGAATGGAACCTCCAATCGATCAGATCAGCAACAGCGAAACCTCTAACCGGTTGCGCTATGTACACCGCTTATAGTTAACCAGAAACGATGTCAATAAGGAATTTCAGTAAATCTACATACATTAAATGACTGTCAGATAAAATGCAGCGATCGTCACCATTAACGCGCTACACTGATGCTTCAGAAATCGGTAAAACTTAGCCTTGCGAAAGAAAACTCACTGGATAATTCCCCAAGAGTCGACTTTCAATAAACTTCGGCTATAAGGATAATTTAAAGCACTTTTTTTGCGTCGAGCAGCACACAAAGTTGTTGTAATTTCTATTCTCAATTAACATTTCGTTCGTTCACCTTCTTCAGAGGCTGGAAGAGTGAAGTCGAAAGTGATTTATTCATGCAAAGGTCTTGCCTGGACAAGAAAAAAACGCCCTACGTTCTTCCTACGCCCACTTCTGGATCTCACATCTGCAAGTAGAAGCGTGAATCGTACCCTAGGATCAGAGAGGAGTTTTCTTTGCCGCTGCTAGAAACTCGTGCTGAAGCGATTAGCCGAATCAAATAACAACCTTTGATAGGGGAAGAGATCCCGCAGTAGTAAAGAGGTGTTCCTCTTTGCGATTCATTTTCGAGCTCTTCGCGTGGATTCATCATCTCTCCAGAGTCGCAATACGCTATAAGGTTCATGCTGTGAGGTTCATGCGCTGAGATTATGGTTTTAACGTCAAAATCAGCTCCGTGGTAATACCGCCTCCAAGGACCACCAACTGCTGTGTAGTGACATGGCCTCGTTTTGTCATTCAGCTGCTCCTTTCGAGCACATAGTGATCTAGACATTCTCGCAAATGTACTCGCTTTCGCATTCGTCACAGGAAATGAAATAAGCATAGTCACATAGGCGAACCATATAAGCTCATCCACTACATTCTTAGTAATCCGGAGAAATTTTGCAGTCCAATATACAGTGCAGATACGGTCATAGAGACGAATTGTGTAAGATTGGTTTTGCTTAGCAAGAGATTTTTCTCTAGTAGTCAGTTTTTAGCAGCGCAAAAATTTAATAGAACAATAAATCTACCAATTTATGGGGAATTAACATTATAACTCATTAATTTATTGCTAGAACGAAAAAATCATCGTTAGCTTTAGGAATCTGTAAGGATACTCTGCGAATATTGTCTCTAAAGTTATACGCACAAGCAGCAGTTGTCCAAGTGTACGTTCATTAAATCACTCAGAAAGTACACCTCTTTTTTGCGAGATCTTCTCTAGCTCCAGGTTTTTGAAATTGGTCCCCTCAATTTTTTGTTTTTCTAGTCCCCATATCTGTTCTTTTACTCCCTCTTTATAGAACTGCATACAAGTTCTTCTTTAAAGGCATCACCCCACAAATCTGAGATGGTGCAGATTTCAGGTGGAATATTCGTATACGGAATCGGAGACTATGGAGAAGGGAGTGGGAGGGGGGGGGGGGGTGTGATTCCGTCCATTTCTTCCTAATCGCCGTAAAAAACGGCCGGGAAGATGCGGCGCCGCGCAAGGCTGGCGCGCCGCAGTCGAACTCCTTGTAGAAAATAGTGCGCCAGAACGCCTGAAGCCGTATCTTCCGGGCCGTTTTTTACGGCAATTAGGAAGAAATGGACGGAATCATTCCCCTCCCCCCCCCTCTCCATAGTCTCCCAATCCGTATACGAATACTCCACCTGAAATCCCTACCACCTCAGATTCGTGGAGTGATGCCTTTAAGCGCCTAAAATTCTTGCTACTCTCATCAAATCAGATTCCGCGAGCTGCAAGAACAAAGTTTCATGGAATGTTCCAATGCTCATTCCTAATTCCCTTTTTATGTTTTGTCCAATATTAGCAAATTAATGACTTGAATTTATTCCATAATTTATATGAATTTATATATCCTCCACTTTACACGCTAAAACTTTAGAAAAAAAAAAACAAAACGATGGAAATCAATTCATTCCTGTACGAGTTGTGCTGTACCAAGGCGCCCTCTTGAATTTATCGTTATTTTCTTTTATTATACGTGTAGTGGGTATTGCAGAGAATGTCGTGCGACTATCATCGTATGACACTTCCTCTAGGGAATGATTTCTATATTTTCGTGCCAATATTTCTTGCACCAAATCACGACGATGACGAAACAGAACCAACAGTACATGTTATTCTACGAATAGTTTACTTTCTGGAAATGTTCGCAATAGGTATTTCCATGCCACTTCATGGTCTTCTACTGAGAGCACTGACAAGAACAACGCTTTTCCATGGTAATTTACGCAAAATTGCACAGGTAAGCAAAATTTCCTTGTTACAAATGCCAGAACTCGTGGCTTATAAGACGATTGATTGATCTAAAAAAAAGAATATCGCCTTCATTACATACATACGATAGGGAATGTCCACCAACGATACGATAGGGTAATTCGGCACCAAACTTTTTTCATTAAAAAAATTATCTTAAATGTTATTAATAGACAATTGTTACAGCACATTATTCACATTCTGTTAGGATAAAAGCGGGAGGGGAGATGTATTGGGTCATGGCGTAAATAATTTGGTTTTTTTTAGCAGCACTACAGCATTATTTTTTGTTACGAAGAACTAAATTGCTGAAAAGTCTACCAGGAAGATAGACGAGGTTCCCAGCAAATGGATGGATGTACACTTT
Source organism: Necator americanus (assembly GCF_031761385.1). Lineage (NCBI taxonomy): Eukaryota > Metazoa > Nematoda > Chromadorea > Rhabditida > Ancylostomatidae > Necator > Necator americanus. Next base: position 10,733,121 of record NC_087372.1, on the reverse strand, counting down.
AGATCCAGAAAAGATTCGGTTATTTTGGGAAATAGAGGATATAATACTCTATTACTTATGAGATCACCCATTAGATGGAGGGGGTGTGGAGGTCAAGCAGAGACAAGGATCGAGTAAGAAGAACCGTAAAGCTCCATTCCCGAATTCTGCCAGAAAACCAAAGGAATCAATCTGTTTTTTTTTTTCATTCAATCACTCAAGAAAAAGCATTTTTGTTTGGTTAACAGAGTTGTTCAGTTTTCTAGTGCATGCTGCTCTTAAGGTGAGATCCATAGGTCATTTCATATGCAAAACAATTGTGAAGGAGAGTTAGTGAGGAATAAAGTAGGAGAAACACTTTGCAAGCCTTTTTAAACCCTGAAGAATTGCAGTAACTTAAACGAGAAAAATGGCTAGCGGAAGAAGCTTAAGTATATGAAAAGTCACAAAAATTAACCGAAAATGATGCTTACTGCAGCTATTGTTTGCTCAGGCTCACTCATTAACCTACTACGCCGGTGTAGCTGGTCGTATCGTACTTTTCCTTTATCAGAACGATATTCTGTACTACGACGGTGAGTTCTGTTTACTCCATTCATTCTAGAAACTCTTCTCACCAAAAGTAAGGTAGAACAAAAAATGTAGATCGCTCGTTAAAGGCAGAGTGCAGCGGGCAATGTTGGAATCTGCCCACAGTAGGTAGATAGGAATAGCGGTACAGTTCACGAATGAATATAGACATGATCATGCTCAATTCTCCTTAGAAATTCCAGAAAAGACGTATGAAACAGTCCAGTGCTATTTTTTTCTCCCAAACGATGCAACTTATAATGCGGTACAATGCAGGCAGCTCCGTCATCGCCCAATCCGATTGATATAACTCAAATAAGCAGTGGGCTATCTGCAAATTGTACAATCAGAAATGCTAAGTGGATTGCTATGTGAACCTCCTGTAATAAGTTGCGTCGTTGGGAGGGGGGGGGGGGGGATTACACAAGGCTGTTTGACTGTTTCTCACCCCTTTTCTGCAAAACTAGGAGGACCTGTGCGTGACTCACCACTCATCCTACGAGTAAGGGAATTATACTCTTCCTCGCATATACTCGTGAACGGATTCCAACATTCCATGATACCATTCCATGATATCCTTCCAGACAAGTCTGGTACCAATTTATCGACCCTAGAGGGATGAAAGTCTTGGTTTGCACTAGGACGGTTTCGAACCCTCGACCGTGTGGCTACAACAGACCTCTAACCGACACCCGTTCAGTGAATTAAAATGCGACACAAATTGTGATGTCGTAATAATTTAATGCATAATGTATGGAAGAGTACAGTCATATATACAAAGATGCAGTAAATAGCAACAAAAGTAGCGCAAGAGTAACATATCAATAGTTCCCGATCAAGTATCAGATTGCGCCACACCCAATTCTGCTTTGATTCGGAGGAAAAACTTCTGAACATTGGAAAATGTCCGATTTTTCCCATAAACCTTAAGAAATCCAAAAAGCTGTTTATGTGCACTCTTGCGTGCGGCGACAGGATTGTATTTGTGCAACGGATGGTTGCCGATATCGTTCAAGACACAAGAGGAAAAAAGGTGAATTAAAGGCATTTTCAGGTAGAGTATTCGCATATGGATTATGACCATAGATTATGGAGAGGTGTGGTTCCGTCCATTTCTTGCTGATTGGTGTTAAAAAACGGCCCAGAAGGGGCGGCGTGTGCACACGACTGCTGCGCTCCAATCGAACACGTTGTAGGAAATAGCGCGCCGGAACGCTCGAAGACGTGTCTTCCGGGCCGTTTTTTATGGCAATCAGGAAGAAATGGAAGGAATCACCGGCTCTCCTTAATCTACGATCCCGCATACGAATACTATACTCCACCTGAAATCCGTACCACCTCAGATTCGTGGGGTGATACCTTTAAAAGTTTCCTGACTTTTTTTTCCACAGTTCAACGCTGTAAGTATGTTGACTAGTGCGTTTGTGCGTAAAGGACGTTTCTATACTAAAATATTTTTGAATATTTCACAAATAAACAATATAATATGAGAAAGGCTCTAAATGTACCTAAATAGTTCGTAAAGATGCCAAGATCTCGGCACAGACCTAGGTAATAATCTTAACTCAAGCAATCTTCAAATGTCTTCAACATGACAGATGCGTTTCGAATTGCTCCAGACGCGTCGCGACCAAGCGGTTGAACTTATCTGATACGAGTACATTCAGATGAACAGTTCGGTATTGTTTTCCCAGCAAATCCTCCACATCAACACAATTCAGACTACATCATCTCAAAAATCCCATTGATATTGGCAGCTCTGTTGCGGCTATGGTTTTTCATAGTTAGCGCTGGGTTCTTGGATGCCGCTATTATCGAAAGGATCTACGCCTCATACTTTGTTGTCGATTATGAGAAGACGTCACGTGCATGGATATCATCAAGTATTATTACGTTTGAATTCATCTCATCGATGTTGTTGGCGTCAACTTTCATGCTAGGTTTGTGCTGCATAACCTCCGTTCCTGCATTAGGAAAGAAAATATCTACAGCTTTATTTTTCTAGGTCTCTATTCAGTTAACCTCATATTAATTGGCTGTGCCTTGGCAGTCAGTTTAAGCTTAATGGTATCTGCCTATCTTTTCTATAAGGAACGATCCACATTACGGAATCTCATCAACACAGAAAAAGATGGGCCTACAATCCTTTACACTTTGAGCATAAAATTTCAGCTTATAGAAAATATTCGGGTTATCAAGGCGAGTTCTACTTAATTTTTAACAGCATGAATCTTTTCTTTCACTGTGCGTCGCTGCCTATAGTTGGGTCAAAACGACATGAGGTACGGACAGTTGCGTAAGCGGCTGCGCACGAAGCGGCGCGGTGGAGCGTAGCGGTTAGAATTGTGGTGAGTCTCTGTGGGCACCACGCGTCGCTGCAGTTTGCTGCGGTCCTTGGTTCTAACCCCCCGTTTCCACCGCGCCACTTCCAGCACAGCCGTTTACGCAACTACACCGTGCTTCATATCGTTTTCACCCGACTATAGAACTGTATAATGGAACGAATTTCAGGTAGTTATGGTTACAGTAGGCGTTTTCGCTTGCCTTATAATATTCATTTTGATACTACTGACAGTGACTTTCGTCACTTTCTGCAATGAACCGCACAAAGCAGAACTCAGCTTTGCTGTTGTTGATCTGTTTATTGCATTGTAAGTGATTTTTCCACACATCTTCATAATCCGTCTACATACTTGGTGTGAAGGACTGAAATTCTCGTCCATTCAAAAGTTTGCACTCATATGTTCCGCTCTGAAAAATGTTTTGGCATCGAACAAAATAAGGCACATGTATAGTTCCTAGAAAGTTGTTCTGGAATTACCAATGTGATTACTGGGAAATGCTCGTGGAGTCTCCGCACGGGCTTCAGAATTCGTGCAGCGAATAGACCTGCTGAGCGCATGTATCTGAGAAATGCGTAGGATTTTTCTCTCTTTCCGTGAACAACATCGAATTGATATGTCAGGTAAAGTCAAGAAACTGTAGTTGGTATAGTAGATAGGATAAATGGGAGTGGCGGAACTGCACACATGCCATTCACAGCGAATCTCACATCTCTTTTCTTAAAGGCATCACCCCACGAATCTGAGGTGGTGCAGATTTCAGGTGGAGTATTCTTATAAGGGATAGTAGAATATGGAGAGGAGGGTGATTCCGTCCATTTCTTCCTAATTGCCGTAAAAAACGGCCCAGAAGATGCGGCGCCGCACAAGGTTGGCGTGCTCCAGTCGAACTCTCTGTAGAAAATAGTGCGCCAGAACGCCTGCAGCCATATCTCCCGGGCCGCTTTTTACGGCAATTAGAAAGAAGCGGACCCTCCTCTCCATAATCTACTATCCCTTGTAAGAATCCGTACCACCTCATCAACCCATCAGATTCGTGGAGTGATGCCTTTAAACTATCTCCTGGATGTCGCGAAATTTCTTGGTAGAAATCATGCGGTAATGTTGTATCCATACAGCCAGAAGACGTGCAAACCACTCTGTCCGAATCCAGAATATATAAGTTGTCCCTGCCTCTCTTCCTGTCGCTACTACACGACCGTTTCTCACCAACTACAAGCACGTCACCCTTCAGACCAAGTCGATTCCAACATTTACAATTACGCAGCCATTTTCAAAGATCCTCAGAAAAATAGAGATAGAGCAAATTCCGTGTTCTATTTACTTTTTTTTTAGATCTGCTGTGGGAATATTCCTGGTATTCACAATGATTCTACGTGAATGGAAACGATCTATACGACTATGCTTAAACATCCCTGTTCCAAGCTGCTGCCGTAGAGTTGGATTTTTCAAAAGCAAACGCATTGGGACAACCGAAACCCAAGACAGTGTTGCGGATCAATACTTCGATCGACTAAGGAAAGCTTGGCACGTATAAAGAAGTACAAACTAAATGTAATATATTATAAATTGCATAATAGCCAACATTTAAAAAAAATGAAGCCAAATATGCAGAGGACTGATCTGCTTAATCTTCGAGTGGTTTGAGTTTACGTTCCTTTGACTTGTAATTGTAGGACCTTGAAAGCTTATCCATAACACTCATAAAAATTTGTTGATAACACGTATATTTTGCAAATGTTGATGTTGTGTACATACCTTATTAGCACCTTATCATCATGCTACAGTCGGCTCCAAATGCGCTAAGCCAGACCGACGCGACGCGTCCGCTGTGGAAATGGGAACTGATGCTTCGAAATAAGCAAGCGCGCAAAGAAAACACATTAAAAAAGTGCAGAAGAATCAAGAAAATGAAGTGCCGCTTCTTTCAGGGAAACCATGTCAAAATTCTTTAGTACTGTCATTTTAGAGAATATGCAACGCTAAACCTTGTAGGTTTTCAACAACGTAAGAAGTAAAGGCATCACCCCACGAATCTGGCGTTTTCGTTGGAGTATGCCTATATCGGGTCGTAGATTATGAAAACAGTGGTGGTTCCGCGCATCTCTCCCTGCATCACTGCAAACAAACGGTTTCGGGATGCGGTCCGCGCCACCCTTGCTCCCCGCCCCATGCGATTCATCGAAAATCCATTCGAATGCCCAATAAGCGATTCGTTTCAATCAACTAATCGCAGACGTGGGCGTGGCGCAAGGTTGGCGCGTTGCAATGGAGGTAGTAAGGAACTGCATTCCGAAGGCATCTGTTGTATCCATACAGCCAGAAGACGTTCAAAGAACTCTGTCTGAATCCAGAATATATAAGTTGTCCCTGCCTCTCTTCCTGTCGCTACTACACGACCGTTTCTCAATGAAACACCACACCACGCTCCAGATTCGTGGGGTGATGCCTTGAATCGTTCTAAGGTAGCTGGGGATATGCGGTGGGAGGGACCCAACAGCGGTCTTATTTCTGGAAGTGAATGACTAAGCACTACCCTTGAAGGATCTATGACATGGAGTCTAAAGCTACTAAAATAAAAACTGAAGATCGAGCTTCCAAAAATAAGAGTGCGGTTGAGTCCTGTTGATTCCTGGGATCTTTGCAAAGTAACGTTCATTGAAGTTTCAAACTGCAATCAGTGTAAGTAAACGAAATGCGACAGTTTAAAAACATCATCCCACGAATCTGAGGTGGTACGGATTTCAGGTGGAGTATTCGTATACGGGATCGTAAATTATGGAGAGGGGGGTGATTCCGTCCATTTCTCTCTAATTGCCGAAAAAAACGGCCCCGGAAGATATGGTGCGTGCACAAGGCTGGTGCGCTCCAATCGAACTCCTTGCGGAAAATAGTGCGCCAGAACGCGCGAAGCCACATCTTCCGGGCCGTTTTTTACGGCAATCAGGAAGAAATGGAAGGAATCACCCGCTCTTCTTGATTCCGTACCACCCCAGATTCGTGGTATGCTGCCTTTAACCGCTACGCCCCAGCGGGTATGCAAATGCACCGTTCTTAATGTCGTTTTAACCCTACTATATTGTAACTGCATGGGCAACTGTGCGTGTTGCAACCGCATCCGAATCGCAGAGTTCAGTGGAGCTAACGTGAACGCCATCTCGATCGCAGCTGGCGTCACCGCGACGCTTCGATGCCGGCCGTTTGCGCAACGTGCCGGTCTCATGACCTGTTCGCTTTGACCCAAGCAAAGGGAATAATCGGTGGAAGGCCGTTCCTCAGCTAGGAGATGTCTCACAATAAAGTCAGAATCTATTCCTGAAGAAAATTTATCGCAATGTTCATAGAATGCCAACAATATCTGCTCAATTTTTGAGATGAACCCTACGATCTCTGTGCAAATAATGTTGTGCTCCAGCGCGAAACCTAGCCGTCAATACAACAGCGCGAAGTTAGAAAATTTCGTTCTCCAGATTCACGAATGTTCGTTGCTTTTGTGTTCAGATGTGAATATTCCGCAGAACCCAATCACACTGAGAATCAGTTACTTTTCAAAACGTAGTTACAGTTATTCTGTTCTTCTTTGCGGTTAGGTTTCTTTCCACATTTTCCTGTACATGTTCATTTTGTGATTCTAATGAGTGTTTAAGACGGCGGTGCTCACTGACATATAAGAACACTTACATATAAGGATCTAATAGAGTTCAATTGGTAGAAGAAATTCTTGTGGTTTGTAAATATGATTAGCCCTAATGTTATCCACATTTTTCTGATTATAACTTTCCATCATTCCGTATAAAGAGCACGGTGAGACTTCTTGTTTTTGTTTTCTTCGCGATGTGATACTATTTAATTTAGGTAGATTATGCAGTAATATCTGAGATTTTAGCATTTCTGAGGCTGGAGAAATGGTCATAAATGTACACATAACTCCACGAGAACGTGAACGGCTGATTCGTGAAGAACGACAGCGAAGAAGGATCGCTCGTATGCTTCAGGTCGTAAAATCTGTAGGGGCACTCAGTGGGGCCCTTATTTTTCGAAGTAGATAATCAAATCAATTGGAGCCCCAAGGCTTAAACATTAGTCTTAGAGGATCAATGACATGTAAACTAAAGTTACTAAGAGAAAAAGTAACCTAGAGCGTTGGGAAATAAGGGCGCCACTGAGTGCCCCTTCCCCAAATAAATTTTTCCTAAGCTCTTATTTTAATTTTATAAGAAGAGAACCTTAAAGTCCTCTCGAACCCAATGCTATTTTTATAGTCGGCGATTCTTGCTTTAGTAATATTCGTATATTTGCTGTGTCATAGTTACAGGTTCGTCAGCAAGCCTCTGAAAATGCTCAACTTATTCGGGAACAGCTGCGCAATGAGAAGAAAAGCAATGTGGACAAATTACGGTTAGTTATCATCCAGTTTCTTTTGTAATCACTGCAATGTAGAAGGCTTTAGGTGCTCTTGCGCTGCAGTTTGTTGAGAGGTGACTAGGTAGGTGGAGATTTTTGTATCCAATATAGGCGTTCAATTTCCTTATGTACCGATTAGGGTAACGACTAGCAAGAGTAACTTGGCTACGCTAGTACTCAACCATCTAGCAGATTTTCACGATTACCAAGTAGAAGATTTCAGAAAAGAGTTGCGAAGATCGATATCAGAAAAGATGTCCGAAATAGCGTCTGAGACGGGAGATACTCCACGAATTCCGTTACCTTCATCATCTGCGTCTAAAGTAGGTTCCTCGCACTCTTGACGAGTATAGTTAATGCTGTTTGTTGGAAACATGACCTTTCATGATTTTCTCATAGGCTTCTTCCACTCGTACTCCCCGGCGTCATCGGCATATTTTCACGAAAGAGGACGCAAGAAAAGCGTTAGAACGTGGTAAACTTGCTCAAGAACGACTGCTCGCAGAGCGCGTAGCTGCGAAAAAGAAAGCGGCAGAAGCTATTCGATTACGACGTCAAGCTGCAGAAGAAGCTAACAGGTTCAATAAAGTAAGTCGAAAGGAAAAAAAAATCAAGAAAATCATAGAGAAGATTTATCGATCAATACGAATCAGCGAAAAGAAAAAGAAACAATTCAGGCAAATCCTACGACTTTATGAGATCAGGAAGGAAGAATGCATGTGTATATAATGCCAGCTACATTTCCTGATTATTGGTTAGAAAATGCGAACTTGGCTATGCTCATCCGTGTTTCTTATTTTCTCTAACAACAACTGATTTTCCTACTGTATTTTTCATTGGTTACGCCTTTCTTGCTAATTTAAGTCGGGTTCAACGAAGAATTCTGCTTATGCTGTGGCCTAAAAGACGTCTGTTAGACGTTGAACTCGGCTTAACCTAGTTTTCGCATGTATATCTAATACGTCCACCGAAGTTGATTCGGCGCGGTGGTTTCTCGCAGACGTCAAACGTTAGTTTAAGGCAAGAGATCTCGTTCTCGTACAGCAGCCATGGTAGATAGTCATCTCTGAAATCATTCGTTTATTATTACTGTGATTTACATGTCTCTAAATCATAATGATAGAGATTTATTCAATAAACCAAAGATTATTGAAGAAACTGTGATGTAACTGCATGCTATTAAGATCTATGGTGAAACGGCACCTGAGATTCTTGATTATGTAATTCTATAGAAATGGCTAAATGTGATGTCTCAAAATGACCAGAGATTTTTCAGGAAACTTCTGAAACAAAAAGTGGAATAACTGGGCATCCTCGCATGAGATTAGATCGCATTAGATCGATCGATTCGCTAGAGATTTTGAGAGCAAAAACGCGCATATTATGGCACGTTTTTAGAATTTACGACGATTCATGAGTAAAACTACCGCTGATACCAGGGTTCCGCATTCTCATTAGTATGATGGTCTCTTTCTTTGACGTTTCATACACAGCGGTTAACAACGCGACTTTACCGTCCTCCTTTCACTGCACCACTTCCGTTCATCTTTGCTCGTGATGTGTTTACAAGAACGCATGCTTTCCCTAGAGAAACTCACACTCCTAACTTCTGTACTCTTAATTCCCTCAATCAAACATATTGTTATGGTCTGACCAAAATATGGGTACAAACTCTTGTAATAAAGTCGTAATGGTATAGAAAGTGGGAAACAAGTCCACGAAAGCAATCACAAATGAAATCAAATGCGCCTGAACCCTAGTTCTTGTTTTCATTTGTTCTATTCCCATACGTATGATTTGTTATTGCATTTATCAATTTGTGAAGCACAGAACAGAATCAACTCACTTATGCCAGATGTTCTTTCGGTATTCGATGTACCACTGACTAAACTTGTCAAATTGACCGTTGTTGACATCCCAAGTACGTCGACGTTCTTCAAGTTCCCTGAATAAAAAAAGGACAGTTACGAAGTGTAAAAACCAGCGAAAAATCTGGCACTTATGTTATAAGTGTTATAAGAACGGTTAGATCTCTTGTTTTTTTTTTTGTTAAACTGAAAATTTCAGACGATTGTGTGAACTTCTAACTTGAATTTGATGTCATCAACATCCTACACTCGTTATTGTTAGTTATTCTTCATCACAACAACCCCAACGTACATATAGTAGGGTCAGAACGACATGAAGCACGTACGCAATTGCGTACGCGGCTTCTCTTGAGGCGCTTTGGGGGAGCGTAGCGGCTAGGAGCATGGGGAAACCCCTGCTGGCACCACCTATCGCTGCAATTTGTGACGGTCCCAACTCAGTTCCAACCGTTGCCTTCACAGCGCCGTTTTGAGCGCGTACGCAAATGCACCACAACTACACTCGTGATTCATGTCGTATTGACCCGACTATATACACCTTCATTCGGTGTCGCACATGAATCAGCTTTAAAAACTCATAGAGAAGAGAATCAAAAATTAGAAATTCAAGGAATGTCCGATGTTAAAATTCAGGGTATTCGCTGGCAGCCTGAAGTCGTCCACGTTCAATTTTCACAGAAGTCTCCAAGCTAATTCCAGTATAGGAAATAATCTCCGGCTCGCTCCCAGTATACTTCACAAACGTTCGCGATCCTTAAAGTGTACTGGAAGCTTAAATTTTGGGAAAGGATGCATTTTAGAAACAAATAAGGTAAGGTTCACAGTAATTGCATAACTTAGTGCAGAAAAGAGTAGTTTCTAAGTGCCTCAGCACTGGTAAAAAGACCGACAGCAATCAGACTCGGAATTAATCCCTTCTGTTTTGCTCCTTTCCAATTCCAGATCAAATTAAGATGAATCTTTTCCCTCGTACTCGATTTTTTTTTTTTTTTTTTTTTTTTTTTTTTTTTGGGGGGGGTGGAGGGTTAAGGGGTTTTTTTTAATTATTCTTTGGGGCCCACCACGTTTACTTCACTTCAAAATCGTTTGAATCGTTTGATGTTTAAGAACGTGTAATTGGCCTATACAATAACTTGCTGGGGCTAGCCGATAGTCGATGTCAAGACAGTGTTTTTATCCTCCCAGACTAGCCTGGTGCCAATTTATCGATCCGGGAGGGATGAAAGGCTTGCTGAGCACTAGGGTGGATTCGAACCTCCGATCGGTTGTGTAGACAGTGGAACCTACCGACTGCGCTACACCCACCCACTAGGTCGAGTTAGACGAGTTAAAACGAGAGAGTCACTCACAAATTCAGAATAGTCTTAAATCAAAATAATTAATTAGAAAAGAATTGATACTAAGACCAACAACAAAAAAGAATGAAGAGTACGATTAAATGAGCAGTTGTAACAAGAGTTATGCATTGAATATGCAAAGCACTCCAAAAAGAGCATTGGTTCGACTACCTGGCCACGCTTTCCTCAATTTGAGCTTCTTTCAGTAGCCGTTTCCGTTCAATATTCCCAGTTGCATTGAATGCCAGACGAATCTTTGCAATAACCGAGCCCTCAAACAAGTAAAATAGTTCAAATAAGTCGAAATAGTTGAAAGCAGAATAAATAAAAGTTCAACAGTCACTTACGTAGCCAACTTGTTGCAAACTTGACAGGGCACCTTTGTAGTCACCTTTATCGCCTTGTAAGAAATCCATCTCACAGTCGCCATCGGTATCGAAAGCGCTCCAGTCATTAAAGCAAAACTCCTAAATTCCGGAACTTTAACGTAGTTCAGTGTTGAAGTGCAACTTATACGCGCACTTTTCTAAAAGTATAGAAGCCTGGCCGTTGCGGACAACTGATCCCTCGCAGTTGATTCGCTATGGAATCAGACATTTCGGCATCGCCGTTATCGATTTCGGACAATGACTGACATACGTCACAGTAGTAACTGCAAAAACAACGTAATCGAATAAAATGTGAATACTGTTGTACTATTTGGTGACAACGTTGACAGTTAGTCAAGAAAAAAGGATTACTATAGTACACGAAAAATCTCCACAAAAAGAAAAGAGCTAAACCTCACCAGTTATTCCCATAACCACCACAACCATTATTTGAAGCATTCTGACATTTCAAATTTGAGAAATCCTTCACATTCCACCACTGATACTCTGCTTTGGCAAAGAACGAGTTGCCAATAATGTCAGGGTCGTCTTTCACCTATGAAATTTAGCATGAAGTTTGTGGTGGGAAATCAAAGATAGTTTACGTCGATAAAAAAAACATGCTTCCTTTCAAAAACATATATTCATCAGCTTACTTACTCGTAAGTTCTTGATTTCAAGTGTAAAACAGCCAGGCAGCCGCACCACGTCTGGTTTGATTCTAACCTGGCCAGGATTGATTTCTAGTACTCTTTTGGCACCAGGTCGTGCTGAAATATGAAATAACTACTTAACTAACTAACTACTCACCCACGAATCTAGGATGGGTTTCGGGTAATACCTACGGGCTCGAAGATTGTGGGGAAGAAGATGTCTTCCCCTGTATCAGTGTAAACGGACGACCCCGGAACCTGCTTCTTACGACGTTCTCTATTGCAATAAGCAACCTTAGGCCACCCCTCCCCGGCTTGTGATATGTCCGAATGGGTTTTAGAATCGCAAGCGGGAGGACGCAAAGTGGCGCGCCGCAATAGAGGACGTCGTAAGAAACAGCGTTCCGGGGTCGTCTGTTTACGCTGATACGGGGGAGGATGAACGGGATCATCCTCTTCCCCACAATCTTCGACCCCGTATAGGTAGATATTACCCGACTGAAACCCGTACCACCCAAGATTCGTGGGTGATGCCTTTAAAAGACAAGGTTTCTAGGTGTTGATCAAACTGTTTGGAATGCGCCAACGAATCCGGCTTCAATTCAGAATCGCTTGTGAATTTTAGGAACGCACATGTGGCCCACACAATGGCTTCGGGGGCGGGGTATCAACTCGATGTTTTTGTCTTTTAATCAAGTTTGGCACCAATCCATGGAGTGTTAGGAATAGCAGGTCGATTGGCTTGGTGCTATCGACCGAGTAGTCGCAGTTCTTACAGTCCTTACGTTACCCCAATTAACCGGCAGCAACTTGAGTAGCAAAGTGGTTTTTTTTTTGTACCGAGTTGTCTGGTGCAGTGTCGTTAGGCGCTACACTCGATGGTCCCAGCTGGATCGTAACCGCTTGCGCAGCCGCACTAAGCTTCGGGGCACTTCAAAATTGTTGAAGGTTGAATCATTAGATTGTGTGATTGATGAGACTCTATTTCTTGCCATATTTTTACGCTCCGATTCTTTCTTTCTAAAAGACGACCTCAATTCGATTGAACTCACTGCAGGACGCATCTGCTCGACCTGGTATCAACCAAATATCCTGATAATTGCAGTGACTTTTCACTCTCCGTCGCAAATCATGCCTTCCTCCATTTCTGAAATACTCCGTCTATTTTCTGTTTTCTTTGTTTACTATTTCGTCTCATGGAACTTACCTATATAAGGCTCTACAAGCTGGATCTAAAATATCACAGTCCAATTGGCAATGTACAGAAGTGATTAAAGCTAATAGGCCTAACAACCGCGGCATCTAAAATTGAAATCATGGATTTTTGGCGATCACAAATAATAACGAGAGAATAATATCTAACGGAATTCGTTCAAATTCGTATTGGAATCAGTCTCACGACGCATTCAGATGAGAAAAAAAAAGTACGAAAACGGAAAAAGGTTCAGAAGCAGTAAGAAAATTTTCGAAAATAAGAAAAAAATAGCAAACATTTCTAAATGTGTTTTAGCACCGGGGTTGTACAAGAAAACTTAGGATTAGGATCCCCGAGGAATTCTAAACACTGTAGAAGATTTTAGTACTTCTTCGATATCATGACTTCCAAATACATAGTTTGAAGGTATTCCAGTGGTTTTTTTTTTGGTTTTAGAATTTAAAATTTTTCAAATGTTTTTGGCCTGCGTCTCTGAATAACATCGTATGACTAAGAATTATCCAATGACATTTATCGACTAGTCTGATTCCTAGGATCTAACAATAATCCAGTATCTTAAACTGATTTAAACGAATCCAATGCTCCGACAGCTATCGTGTCCCAAAGGAAGCAATATTCCAAGGACAGGAGCGTCGTGTTACTGTACCGTATATTTTGGAATCTATACACTCAAATAGTGTAAGTGTAACATCGCCGATGTTTTCGCTGCGATCTGTTCATATTGGGTTCAACAAGAAAGTTCTATCCACTTCTGTTACTACAGTTTCGACGCGTAAGCACATATTTATTTGACGCATGTTCGTCTGTCTACTTTTATCGCTTAAAGGCATCACCTCACGAATTTCAGGTGGTGGGGGTTTCAGGTGGGTTATGCTTATACGAGGTCGTAGATTATGAGGAGGAAGGTGATTCCGTCCATTTCTTCTTAATTGCCGTGAAAAACGGCCCAGAAGATACGGCTTCGGGCGTTACGGGGCGCTATTCTCTGCAACAAGTTCGATTGGAGCGCGCCAGCCTTGTGCACGCGCCGCATCTTTCGTTTCTTACGGCAATTAGGAAGAAATGGACGGAATCACCCCCCCCCCATAATCTACGGCCCCGCATAGGCATAATCCACCTGAAACCCACACCACCCCAGATTCGTGATGCCTTCAATGTGTACATATCGACGTAGCAAATTTAAAAAAACGTAATCTGATGAAGTTACTGATGAAGTTCATTTACGCCACTGTATTCTATACGAATTTTAACAAGGGAGAAATGCTACAGAAGCATGTAGAAATTTTTTAAAAATGTTTGGTGAAGTTAAAGTTTCTGATAGGATAGCTTTCTGATAGCTTTCCACCTTCAAACCAGATTCGACTCTGAATAAGAGAACGTTGTGTATATGGTGGGACATTCAAGGACTAATACATTATAAGTTTTTAAAACCGATTCGGGGCCCAATTCGGGGAAGTATTTTTAGCAACTGGGTAATTTAAAGACAGCAGTCCAAGAGAAAAAGCCGCTAATGTTCATCAGAAAGGACATCATACTGCAATATGATAATCCGAGGCCACATGCTGTTTTGGAGGCTCGTCAAAAAAATTGGAGAACTAGGCTGAGAAATTCTGTCCCATCCACCATATTCCCCGGACTTTACACCCCCGAGTATCCCTTGTTTTTGTATTTTTTGAATGGCGAAAAATTAGAAAATAAAGAAGATGTCAAATGCCAGCGCTGTTTCAAATTTTGGCACCAAAGAATGAAACATTTTTAAAAATGGGGAATACAAGTTGCCTTACGCTAGCAACAGGTCATTAATAAAAATTGCAATTATATTATTCAATAAAGTTTATTGATAGTAAGAAAAATTTGTATTTTGTTTCATTTCAAAAACGGACAGAACTTTCCGGTAAACTCAATATTTTGCACATTTCTGTGAGAAGTAAATCGTCACCATATGATAGTTCATTTTTTGCAAAGAAATGTTGTTTTTTTTTGCGTTCGGATTGATGTTTTGGGATGACCTGATTTTCACAACATCGACTACGTCGGCCTTAGTAATTGTCTTGGTTGTATTATTTCATATTGTTATGTATCAGCATTTCTCAAAATTTGTCCCATTAAAATCCTCTGGACTGCTTAGATTTTTTCTCCAGTTTCTCATTTTCCTCTGTTAACAACAAATTCAACTACAAACTGTTCTTTTGTCATTCACCAATCTGGTGACAAACTTCTTTATGATTTCGATGAAGCCAAAGCCATTAGTGAGTATTTTATAAGTGTCCATCCGATGAAGGGAACTCTGATTTCAATGCAAAAAAAAAGAATTAGATCTTCGTGATTCCCATTTTCCTTACGAAAAAATCCATTCTAATCCAAATGATATTCCTATTATACTTAAACGTTTGAAATCATCCTCAACTTTACTCTACGTTGGTGCCCCACAAATAGTCCACAAAAAGTGCGCAAAAATTTCAAATCAGCATCTGGCTCATCTTCAATATTTCCATGCTACTTGACGAAGTTCCCGGACTCTGCAAGGAAGCTTTAGCTATTCCCTATGCTTCCAACTCAGGTCTGATATCGGGTTTTCGTCCAATTAGCATCACGTTTTCTCCGGCTAAACTCACGAAAAAAAAGTTTGAACGATAAGCTCTCATCTCGGCTACTAAAAACTAATGTTCTTCCCAGGGGACGACATGGTTTCTTGCCGAAGGCTTCAACAACTACCAACTTTATTGATACCATCAACTTTCGAGGGGATTTATATTGATTTATCGGAGGCTTTTGGTAAAGCTTCGCACCCGTTACTGCTAATGAAATCAGGAACTATTGGAATCCGAGGATATTGAAATAAAATATTAGCATGAAACAGATGATATCTACCTAATAGTGCATGACTGACCTACCAACTTTTCTTGGAGATACACTTAACATTACACTACAAATGTATGCGGACGGTATTTGTACTTTTTCATCTACAATCCAAATAACCGAGATGCAATGCGCGCTCCTCTTTGCAATCTGCCGCGGGTAGTACTATCCTCTGCGTTTCCAAATACCGTCTCAATTGACCCCAAAAAACGTTGCGTTACGTATTTTGACAACAGGGACACACTAAATTATGCAACGGATCGTTGTTGAAACAGTTCAATATCAGTAAAGGTCTGGGAGTATTGTTTAGTTCCTCGATGAAGTTTTCGAATCACATTGACAACATCACAAGGAAAGATTCAATAGTGCAATTCACAATCGTACGCAATATTTGCAGCAGTGATCCAAAAATTCTTACGTTGTTACATAAGTCTTCTTTTATTGCATTTGGAGTAATTCTTACAAATCTAGAGTCACTATACCAAAAAATACATTGCTAAGACTTAGAAACTCCAAAGAAACCTTCACAAGAATAGCTTTCGTTAGATTTGGATATGTACACCAAAACATACCCAGTTACAACACTCGATTAAAATATTATCATTGAAATCTTAGTTTTGAAGAACAATTGTCTCAGATTTAGTGTTTTCCTTCTGAATACTTCTGAATGAGACTAAGCTGGTATCCACTAAATTCTGGGATTTTAGATTAACTAGTTCCAAAATAGTATTTGGGTTACGTAGCACAGACTTTAACAGAAAATACCCTCATCTCTCTAATTTGTTTTTCATTCGAACTGCTAAATAGCTTCGCCTCCTTCCTTTTGATGTACTTATGGCCGAAAAAGCGAAGTTATCAAATGCAGGCAAGAAATATTGATCTACTTCAACTTTTTAACCTCACAATTCCGTGAGCTCAACTCCTAATTTCTCCCCTGTCTCCTAATTTCACTCCTTCCCACTGGACAACTCATCTTCCTCAAAAAACACATAATGTTTGCAAACCAATCCTCAGTTCAACCGCGTTTCCCGCTACCTTTACGACATGCGGAGCGTTCTTCCAAATTTCCCCTTTATGTCAACATTTCGATGACTTTGATTTTTTTTATTTTACTTTTTCGTCTGTTTGCTTTCTTTCATTGTTTCATTAATTATGTCGCTAGCAGCTAGATTACATTTAATTTTACCCATGCTTTTCAACCAAACTATCCACTTTCTACTTTATTAGCAGGGATCAGATATCAGCTATAAATACCTTTCTCAGACCTTTACGCTTACGTTTTTGTTCCATCATTGTTGCTACTTCCCTCTTCTTCTTCTTTATCAAGCCTATAACACTAGTGCTTCCATTTCTACACACTAGCTGAGAGGGGTGAGGCTGTATTCCCGCTTGCGGAACTGCAGGTGCTACGTCTATGACTTCTCTGAAGAGGACATCTTGCCGCCTGATATAAATGGATGCCAATAATACCTATTGCCTGCCCACACTTTGATACCATCTCAGGTTTTAATACCTAACTTCCTGAGTTTTTGGTACGTCTGAACTAAATCACCTTGGCTGGGAATGTAACCTACAATGTAACCTAATCTAATACCTTCTCTAATGAATAAACAAATAAAAAATAGATGAATGAATAAATAAGATTTTGCATTGTTTTAATGAGTTTTATGCTGCAAAAATGCAGAGAACTTCTCTGCAGCATTTTTGCAGCATAAAACTGTTTGTGTTTATAATTCTACCAATCTGAACGCCTGGCTAGCACAGGACAACAAACTTCTTGTGGTGCACGCTTCATCCGCGTTAACTGATCGATAGAAAAAAATGTCGTGGCATTTTCCGTAGAATTAAATTGGTATCTTTTTAGTAGTAGTTTTTAGTACTAGTATTCATGGCATCGTCATGAATTGAAGTGATGACTTCATGGTTCTCTTCCTGAAGGGAACAGTACTACATTCAGAGAGTATTCAAACTCGATTTTATACCTACATATACAATTTCGATATCGTAACAATTTAGAAACATAATTCGAGACTTGAGTTTTTTCTCCTTTTTCCTTTCATCAATTAGAGCAGAACAAAGTACCCACACGAAATAACGTGAATGTCATCATGACATTGTCGTCATCAGATCGAGAACTGTTCGCTACTATTTAAGAATTATTTAATTTATTAATTTATTTTTTTTTTGTTCGCTACTATTCAAACTGTTCGTTACTATTTAAGAAGCCGTTTGCATTGGCGTTTCCAATTTCTGAAGAAGGGATGCTACCAATCTGATGAGGCAAACGTGTAGGGGAATAGACATGCAGTGAAGCATTCTCATGTTTTCTGGAATTTCGTCACACACACACCACACACACATGGCAGAATTAAGCCCCGTTTTTATATAGCATGACTCATGCTTCTTTCTGCGTTATGAAAAAAATGAAGAAGAAACACATCGAGAGAACGAAATATTCATCAACTTCCAAAAGCAAGCCAGAAGGTGAATAGTAATTGATGGAAAAGAAATTAGATTCAAAAACAAATAAACAAATGGAAAAGGAGTCTACTATGCAAGTAAGAAAGTGATGCTACACTATGTTTAAAGTTAAATGGATGGAACAAATTACCTAATAGTCGGTGAATTTTTCATACGATGACATCTTTCTATAGACCAAAGGATTATTTGCTATGAAGGTTAAGAGAGAATTTTCTATGTTTTTTTTTTCTCTGCGAACAAGAAGAAAAACTAAATTTCGGGATCTTTCCTACTTTTTAGATCAGTTAGAGTCAAGAAACAGAGTGATGAAAAGATTAGTAGAGGAAAGTCTATGTATGTATTTAACATTTTTTATTTAGAGCTTTGCCACATTAGTTACGTAAGTTAGTTTTGTATTGAAGCTTTGCCCATTAGTTCAACAGAGACGAGACCAAATGATTATTTACTGTAAAGGTCAGGAGAGAATTTTGCAGTGAAATATCCTTAGCATAATGAGAATTTTCCTGTTTTCTTTAGATTTTAAGCACAACAACGAACAACACAACAAAACGTTTGCCGTTGAAGATTATTCCTCTTTAGCCTCTTCCACATATGTAGAAGAGATCGTGAGAAAGAGATTAATTCCATAAAGAAACGATGACAAGGATTCATGAACAATGATGGTTAATTCTAAATAATCTTAACTCAGAAGTCCAGCAGAACTAGAAGATATATGCGGAAACAAACATGTCCATAAAAAAAAAATTCAGTTTTTTCGAGGGTACGACAGGAATTCGATCGACCATAAATACCATCCAACTAGTAAAGGGACCCAGTCAAAGAAAAAATCTTTTATTGCAAACGATAGCAAAGAATGGGATCGATCCGATGGTTGTGGATTGTTTAACTCTAATAATATACTCCTCAAAAGTCCAAAAACAAAAGGAAACTCCATAGAATACCAGAAACAGCACGGATGAGTTAGAGTTGATGGCTCAGTGGGATTCACGGAATCCTAAACCGTTCGGTGATCTATAGAGGAACGCTACTTCCTGAAAAATCTTCAACAGGAATCGTACAAAGAAATCTTTGAAATGATCTATTCGAATTTTTTCTGGAAATATGGAACAGAAATAAATGTTACGTAAAAACTTGGTTAACCTATACTAACATAAAACTAATTTGAACTAAAAATTGTTTTCTAAAGATTTCTTTGTACGATTCCTGTTGAAGATTTTTCAGGAAGTAGCGTTCCTCTATAGATCACCGAACGGTTTAGGATTCCGTGAATCCCACTGAGCCATCAACTCTAACTCAACCACGTGATCGATGTGGCTGTTTAAAATAGTCAGCCCTTTCTTCCCGAACAAATAGAAGCACTGAAAATTGGCAGAGACTTCACCCCATAAATTAGATACGAGGGATTTCAAAAGTTGGAGTTTGCTGAATGACGCACAAAGGTCCGAAGGGAATTTCGAGATAAGGACAACTTTGGAGTCGAATTTAAACTAGACTACAATTCGCACTTGAGCACTTCAAGACTTCGGCTGGTTGGAAATGACGGATGCGAGTTGTTTGGAAGAAGCACCAGCACATTTTAACCGTAAACAGACAATTTGATGCGAATCAGTGCCAGGAAATAATGGCGATATTTACGTTGCCTCAGATCATTGAAGTAGAACAAATCTACGTCGATAGTATTGATTTCGTTGGTCAACCACAAACTGCGCAAAAAAAAAAAGAAAATTGAGAAAAAAAAAACCAAAAGAGAAGTCCAAAAAACTTGCAGACTTTGCATACAAACATTGCCGTAGCGCATGTGAATGCCGGTGAACTCGTCGAGAAGTAGTCGACAAGTGCTACCCAGTAAAGTGGAGCATCGCACCGAACACCTTTGACGCGGCTAGAGTTTCAAGGTTGAGCTGTAAGAACATAATTTCCTCGCATGTAATGCTTAGGTAGAAAAATGTACCAAAAGAAGGTCATGTTAGTAAAGTACGAATGAACGGGTAATGTCCGACATGGTCCGTACGATGAAGAGCTGTAATAGCGCACCACTGAATGACCATTCATCCGAAATTCACCGCAAGGACGAGCCGAAAATAAGTACAATGAGACTTTCTGGACGTTACTGTCTTCGTAAGTACAACATGCGACCATTCTGGGGAGCTGGAACAGAAAATTTTGCGCTAACAGCTCCAAAACACGCAAAGGAGGTTGCTCTGGTCTTTTTTAAATTTGGGGAGACCTATGTTCGTACCCGACATCACTTAACCAAGCGGATTTTGGCAGATAAATGGGTCTGGGTTCGATGTACAATCCAGTGAGAACTCGCCAAGGAAAATGGTGAATGAATGCACTACGAAAATGAAATATATGTATTCCCCGGTGCTAACACTGAATATTTTAGTCCAGCAAACAGAGAGGTCCCACAACACGAGGTGTCATTGCACCGTGCTTGTGTCAGGAAATTCACCAAACTGTAGTGGATAGGACGACCAGAAAAGCAAATCGTTGACGTCTCCCAAGGTCAAACATACTGGATTGGGTGCTGGATCTGGCCAATAAATGTAGAAGAGGTGGTCAAAGGAAAAGTCATTTGTGGCAGAATATACCAGAGCAGGAAGGAAGGAGTGACAGCGGTTCAGTGGGAAAAGGATGAGGCACATCAAGGATAAGGGATAAAGTGTCTGGCGTTAATCAATCCGCTTTTGATGCGCCGATGAGTTCACTTCAATTCAGAATCGTTTGAGATTTCCGAATGTTTAACTGGCCTATACAATGACTTGCGGTGGTTGGCCGATGTGTCATGTCAGTGCTTTTATCCTGCCGGACAAGACTGATCCCACCTTATCTATTTCATTAATTTATTTAAGGGGCCAACCTTCCTCCTACACGCCCTCCTCCAAAAAAAAAACAGAAGGCGCCACTGTTTACATGTTGCTGACGTTGCTGAGGAAGTAAGACGAGTGAGAACGTAAACACATAGGAGATTCAGAAAGTAAGAGCTGTATGCAATACAATAGAGAAGAAGAATATTCTTCTGATAGGAAGTAAAATTTTACGACATACGGAAAGAGAAGCTTTTCTTCGTTTACTTTTTCCTTACTACTTTTCCTTATTGCTTCCGGTTTAACAAGGATATCTGAATCTTATCTTTTTTTTTTCTCAAAGCATCCAATGAGTACAAAGAAAGAGGAGTATATAATAAGGTGTATAGGATAAAGTCCACGTTGTTGGTCGATCTCTATGGGGATGCGTTTACGCATTCAATCTTATTTGAGAACTGTTTGAGGTTTACGGAGGCGCGTGCTGCCTTACAATGATTTCTGGGAAGCAGCCGATACCCAAGTCAGTGTTTTGTGTCCTGCCAGACAAGTCTGGTACAGACCTCGGAGGGACGAAGGGCTCGGTTGGCACTAGGGCAGTTTCGAACCATCGATCGATCGTGTGCGGTTACAGCGGAACCTCTTACCGATTGCGCTACACCCGACCTATGTAAGCTGGAAGCTGGATAAGGAGCTGCGAGAATTGAAGAGAATAGAGGTGTGGCAACACGGTTTCCTAGCAGGAGATGGGAAACAAAAATCAACGAGAATCACAATTGAAAGAAAAAACATCATCTGCATAGCAGAAGAAAAACTGGAGAAACGTGGAAAAAGCTAATGCAATGTAAACATACAACATGATCCTCTGGTTCATCCAAGAAAAAATAATCCGAAAATTTTGCCTACATTTCCAATCACAAAAAGCATATAAATTAATACTTCAAGGATATGTTAGCTGGAATGGAAAAACACCGTCGACGTTATTATACAAGGATTAGCCGAATTACAAGGATTTCATTAGTTCAATAGGCTCAAATTTAAAGTAAAAACATCGGATAATGACCAAACGAATTCAAAACCTGCGCACATAAACATAACATTGGTCATCCTGGTTGAGTTATTGTTCACTTGTTGGCGCGGTTGCACATAATTATATATCATGAATGAAAAAAGAAAAATCTTATTAAAAAAAGAGGAATCTAATATAAAAATATCTCTTTCGTTGGTAAGAATATTGGTAAGAATACGTAAAAACACAGCGTTCAATACGTAATGAGGTGCAGTAAAACTGTAAACTATTACGTGTTGAACGCTGTAGTTGAGTAGTAGCTGGGACGCAAAGGTGAGCAGGAAAACAAATTCTTGGACTTTCAACTATCAGTTTCAAAGTGTTGTTAGAGGAGAAAAATCTTGAAGAAATAAATTTTCCAAAAGCAAAAAATCTTAAGACCAAGAAGCAATACCGTTTGCATATTTGGAATTTAAAACTCTTTTTTAAACTAAACCTCTCTTTATTCTACGGATGCGGTACCGAAAAGATGCCAAGATGAGAGAAGGTCGTTGATAATCGTTGATAATAAAAGCACTGTACTCTACCGTTGAATGAGGACAAAAATGTCAGAAAAAAGTTAGTTTTGAGGAAAAACAACATTATTTCCCGGTACTGAAAGGAAAAGGGAAAGGAAAGAAAGCTTAGAAGGAAACAAGAAACTTCCTCAACATGAAATTCTACTCAGAAAGGCATAGTATTTAGGTTCAAAACAGAAAGAAATTACTTCACATGGCATCACTTAAAATCATAGAAACGTCAATACTTTCGCGATTGTTGTGCAGTAAAACGCTGTGCCAATGTCATTGAACTCAGTTCGATAGCGTCGCGTCATAAAAACGATGACGCGATCGAGGACAGGAATCGCTCATGGCCATCGGCCCGAAGTGGTTTGAGCCGCACCGTAGCACACATTTCCAGTGCTTAATCTGTTTCCGAGGGAATCATGACTGTCACGGCTGAGCAGCTGCGGCACCACGAAATCGTCAGCGACGATGGCGCGATGCCGAATCCACTATGGCGCACGCCAAACCGGTCGAGGAAATCGTAAAAAAAAAGGACGAGATGAGTAGTAAACCGGTGCTTATGGAGTTATTCTCTAAATTCACTTATGGAATGTTTGATGTACGGTTACTAGCCTCACTTATATCGTTAATAGATTGTGTTTAGAGTGAGGGGCGAGAGAGGAGAGAGACTATAGAGAGTAAAGCAAATTCAGAATATCAGAAAAACAAATAACATTTAATTGTAGAATACCCCTAACGTACTTTTACGGAAGGATGCTAAGTGCAATAACAGGAAATGCAAGTAAGTTTCCGGTTACGATGACCTTCAACATTTAACAACAACACCTCGTTTGCCAAATCCAATGAAAAATACAGAGGTTAGCGAGGGACAAATGAGGAGGTTAACCCTCCATATTAAACACATTGCATGTCATTTAAACGCAACAAAATTTAATAATAGCTAGGAGATAGCGTAAAACCGATGGCTGACAACAATTTATGACTCCGACCTGCTTTATCCGTGAGAGAAGTTTTCGGCGTTCAATGATAACGAACCAGTTTAGTTTAATGCAATCCCACCGCTCAAAATTAGAAACTTATTTCAAAAATCTTTCAGGCTAGAAATTCTTGTAAACGCTATAACTTACAATTAATTCCATTCAGGAACAAACCTGCTCCATTTCCTGTAGTACTCGGTGAAAAGTAGTCCCCAAGCTCTCTTTTTGCATTCATTTCTCGTACTTTAGAATAACATCAAATGTACAGGGTATTTAAGATGTCACACAGGAAACGGGGTGCCACGAAAAGAACTACTACACGAATACTAGAAGTGCAACCTAGTAGTGCAATCTTATTACGGTGGCAAGAGGACCTGATCTAATGTGACCAAAAAATAATACTCAGAGGCCTATGGGCGGGCATTCATTGCCCTACTTTCGCCATTTTCGCTCGAAATTGCATCTTCCAAATGCTAAAACCGGAATATTGTGTACGAGAACGATGAGCTTATTAAAACGCAGCAGAAGAAAGTCACAAAACCGGTGGCAATCGATTGACCGAATGATTTTCGAACAATCCGCTCAAAAAGGCTACTCAAGTGTATCTAAACTAATTTTAATGGTAATTGAACGAATATACCGAAGGTACTAACACTTCATTAATTTTTTTATTATTTTACTCAAACAAATTTTTAAGGTAAGATTCACTATTTTTTAAAAAACACTAAGAATAATAATCAATGGTACAGTGCCCAAGCTGAAAATATACCTCATTTTTCTTTTTTTGTTCTCCTAACCTTATTTCTTATTTAAACAAAAAACGAAATTCACAGCGGAACAACATTTAATATGCGCCCAGGAATGAATAAATTTCAGAGTAGAAGAACTCGTAAGACGTCTTCAATCAAGTCAACCTCTCTATATTTCTTCTTCTTTTTTTAATCGAACATTCTTATTGTTGGCTGAATGTTCAATCTGAGCACGTTTTAAGAATTTTGGCTCAATCATTTGCTTGAAATTGGAAAAATATTAAGCATTAATCGATTCAAAGTAGCGCAATCAATTCAATTTGAAAAAAGTAAAGTCTCTGGCGTGTCAATCTACTTGGGATGCACCAACGATTTTACTACAATTCGTAACCGTTGAGGACAAGTCTGGTACCAATTTATCGACACCAGAGAGATGAAAGGCATGGTCGGAACTAGGGAGGTTTCGAACCATTGACCGTATAGCTACAACGGACCTCTAACCGACACCCGTTCAGTGAATTAAAATGCGACACAAATTGTGATGTCGTAATAATTTAATGTATAATGTATGGAAGAGTACGGTCATATATACAAAGATGCAGTAAATAGCAACAAAAGTAGCGCAAGAGTAACATATCAATAGTTCCCGATCAAGTATCAGTCAGTGCTTGTGATTGGAGGAGAAAATGATGAGGGGCGGAGCAAGGCGAGAATCCAGATGCAGATACGCCGATTGCTTTGTCTTTGCCAGAAATAAGAGACTAGCTAAGGAACTATTACTTGGCACGTGGTGCAAAGAAAACACTCGCCAGTCCTCATCTTTTATTTCCTAAACGAAAAATGGAATGACAAACCAGTAAGGCAAAGAAAACCATCCTAACATACAGTACATTCAAATAATTAAGATATTATGCGGACGTATATTGGACCAAAAAGGATAATTTATTATTGTATCTGTTTTGAAATGAGTAAAGCTTAGTGAAAAAAAAGGAAAAGATACTGTTTTTAGTGCGCAATAAACCACGTACATGAGAAAATTCAATGCCAAAATTCTTTCGATTTCCTCTAAGACGCACCTACCAAGTTTATCAAACATAACTGTAAGGTCGAAATACCGACTTCAAAGGGCCCACGTAGAGCATGATATGCTGAATTAGAGGAACGAGCTTAGGTATCGCCGTCGCACCGGTACCTGAACGTCGTCGGGGTGTTGAATGGCGACGTCATCAGTCGCGCCAACATAACCATCATCACAACCGGATCTGACGATCATGATTGATAGTAGCCGCGGCGAACTGGATGCATCCCCCCGTCACTCATCTTCATCGTGTGGAGATCGCCAGGCGACATCTCCACACATAATGACACGGCCTTTTCAATACTTCTGCTTATATTGAGACCCTTTGGAATCCTTCATTGACCCTTAGTAAGGTAAAACATAGCAAATAAAACCGTGAACAATATACAACGTAACAATCTGCTACAAAGGTTTGCAATACCGGGGGCGTGGCCTTACAAAAAGAAACTAAAAACCCGCTGCAAGAATACAAACAAAAAGCTCCGCCTCCAACTGACATCAAGTTGTACCTTTATGTGAGATACAATCTTTTTTCCACTTTTATCTATGCGCTAGTAACTTCCTCCATTTCGATATTCTTTTCGATTTTTGACACATGTCGATGTTCGATATTGAAGGCATCGATAAACTGCTGCGAAGACTGCTGCAGCACATTCTCGTTCAAGAACCTGGAAGCGGTAAAATATCAGCTATGAGGACTAAACGCAAATCTTCGGGAAAAGAAGAAGAAGAAAGTAGAAGAAAGTAAGGTAAATAGAAGAAAAAGTCGAAAAATTTCTTTAAAAACCAAAACCACCCACTTTTCGGGCACAGTTACATTGAGAATTTCCGGTAACATCCATGGTTTTAGCCAGCCAACTAAAGGACTTTGGCCAGCTTCATAGACCACTCCGGAGTGGTAATAAAGGAGTCCATCCAATTCAAAGCTGAAAATGACAGCTCTAGTACTTTTTGCAATGGTTACTAATAACTGTGTTCTACTACATATTTCGTCAAAATGTATTTTCTATTGATAATTGTATTAACACGAAATTACAGTAAAATCAAAACATTACGTTTAAACACCGCAAATTTGTGACTTACTCAAATCCATTCCGCATCATTTCTTCCATTAAAGCCCTCTCGCATTTACAACATGGCAGTGACAAGAAGCGATATCTAAAATGCGATTATTAATGAAATGACACAAACACAATAAATAAATAATAAATAAAAATAATAAATAATAAATAATAATATAAATATAAAGGATAAAGGATAAAGTTTCTGGCGTTAATCTATCCGCTTGGGGTGTGCCCCCACGTTCACTTCAATTCAGAATCGTTTGAGGTTTACGAACGTGTGTCTGGCCCATACAATGACTTGCGGTGGCTAGCCGATGTATCAAGTCAGTGTTTTCATTCTCCCAGACAAGTCTGGTACCAATTTATCGACCCCGGAGGGATGAAAGGCTTGGTGAGCACTAGGGCGGATTCGAACCTCCGATCGATCGTGCAGAAAGCGGAACCTCTAACCGCTACACCACACTCACCCCCACAATATAAATATATAATAATAATATAATACAAATATATAATAAATAAATAAATAAACACTAAAATCAATCACAGCAGTTGGATTGAATTTGGAAAATGAATTTCGAATAACTGAGAGAAGACTGCAGAAAGTTTAAGCAAGGAAGCGAAAACGAAGAGCCCAAGAAAAATACAAGTCTATGGAAACTTTGCTCGTCAAAACTTTCCATATAGACAACGAATGAAAGCACGAAACAAGGCTTTCGCTATTCACTGATGCTGAAAATATGATCTTTCTCTCACACACATGTACGAATCTTTTCTCGAAACATATGGGTTCATCACAAGCACAAAATCTTGTTAAAGGCATCATCCCACGAATCAGATGTAGTACGGATTTCAGGTGGAATATTCTTATACGGGATAGTAGATTATGGAGATGGGTGTGGTTCCGCCTATTTCTTCCTAATTGCCGTAAAAAACGGCCCGGAAGAGGCAGCGCCGCACAGGGCTGGCGCGCTCCAATCGAACTCCTCGTAGAAAATAGTGCGCCGGAACGCTCGAAGCCGTTACTTCCGGGCCGTTTTCAACGGCAATTGGGAAGAAATAAACGGAATCACCCTCCTCCCCATAACCTACAACCCCGTATAAGAATACTCCACCTGAAATCCGTACCACCTCAGGGGTGATGGGGTGATGCTTTTAATATTGTGGGGTGATGCTTTTAATATTCAAAAAAAAATATCATTTCATTATAGTTCATTGCTTCAGACCCTGCGAGCAAGTTCCTTCTCTAACAGCGATTACAATAAGCACTGGTTGATATTTGTAGCTGAAAATTCTAGTTTCTTTTTTCTTTCTGCTATTCTTTCATGACACTAAGTAACTGGAATTCTGCTTTGCCTTCTCTCTTTCATCTTCGTCCCTATAATCGGTCCTTATTATATCGAAGTGGAGGTTAGCGGCTCAAGGACACCAACGTTAGTGATCCCTTCCGCTTGAGGTTCCGCCACGCATTCGCCCAGGGCCCCTGATGAACTCGTCCGTTCTGGGTTAAGTTGGTCACCCAATCCCTGGTTACCCTTTATATGTAGTGTTCTGAGTTTGGGAAAATGATCTCGCGTAAGGATTTCTCACCTACTGTAGCAGGAGGATGACCTGTCAACCCATTCACAATGTCCTATGAAGGGTCAACCCTCCTGTGTACAACTTTGGCAAAATTCTGGTAAGCTCTGCTGTTACTTGATTCTGTTTTATGGTACACCTATGGATGTTTTCAAATGAATAAATAAAAAATAAATAAATATCTATAGTAGGTTCAAAACGACATGAAGCACGGCGTAGAAGCGTAAGAGGCTGCGCTCAAAGCGGCACGGAGGGAATAGCAGTTGGAATCGACGTGAGACCATCACGAACGCAGCGATGGACGGCGCTAGTAAGGGTCTCCACTTGATCATAAGTGCTACGCTCCACCGCGCCGGTTCGGTTGCCGCTTGCGCGACTGCACCATGGATCACATCATTGACCCCACATAGTCACTATAAAACAAATGTTCCAGAAAAGAAATCTCACAGTCCATAACTGCGTACGTGATAATAAAATGATGGAATTCGCATCTTCTCAAGATAAGTCAAAAAAAGAGCTCACGGGAATTGTTTCGAAGAGAGTGATATTTCCGGAGACTCCTTCAACTTTGAAGAGAGCATGTATTGCCGGAAATCGAAAGGATTCGCACTCATGTCCATTCCATTCCACGCTAACACATCAAGACAATAAAACGTCTTTTTTGCATCCATAATACAATCAAGGATGGTGTATACGCCTGGAAATAGAACAAAACACGTTTTCAGTGACTCTTTGCCTCAATTCATCCTTTCAATAAAACATACTTGACTTTTGGTAACCTCCCGGTAAACGAGATCGAAACTGTGTTATCGTTTTTCCAGCCTTATTGTACGCTGTTGTGGCGCCCTTAAATCAGTTGCAAATAGTAGAAGCAGCATTAAGATGTCCAATGATTGGAAATTCCGCCCATAATCAATACTTTTTTAACGACACACCTTTGCAGCTACTACTAGCACCCTTTTCCCAACCGGCGACGGTACCATCATCCATTCTGATGACAGCTGTTCAGGTATATCCACTAACCATTCGCTGAGCATCAGTTCATCAGCGTATCTTCAAAAATTGCTACTTAATTTGCAATTGAAAAAATAGCGAGGGAGCAAGTTTGTGGGGAAAAATGAAGGCAGGAATACAAGGATAAAAGCAATCTGAAAGATTTTGTACTGTTTTTGGAAGGGAGGTCTTAGCATAGTGGTAAAAGGTTCAGCTGCGAATGAACGATGGAAGTTTCGAAACCGCAGTAGAGCGAGCCAAGTTTTTTCTTCCCTGTGGGCCGAAAAATTGGTATCGGATAGCATTAGAGTCAATGTGCTGAATTAACTCGTCAGTTGGCACTCACAAGTCTTTGTATGCTTCCCACAAGTCTTCATAGATTCAATTCAATCAAGTGAATTCATTAACAACAGTAACAATTTATCCTTTACCTGGTACCGAACACAGAATTAATGTGATATCTTAAAGAAAGAGCGACACAACAAAAAGCATATTGCACAATTATTACGTTGTCAACTTAAACAAATTCTTACCCTCACCTCGACTTGAAACGTTTCTTTCGTAAATCCTGAGCCTTCTCTTGGTCGTTCTGATGATCTCCTTCCGGTTCAATCACTGATTCGTCATCATCTTCATTCTCAGCCAACTTTCTTGTGTGGTTGAAGTGGTCAAAGCGACTATTTCGCTGTCGTTCCATCGCCTAAAATATGATATGCCTCACACCTCACATTACACTTTTCCCGAAAAAAAAACAGTGTATAAAATTCATTTCTAAAAATACTGGGTAATAATTAATAAAACACGGAGAAGAGTTATTAGTACGAATGGATACTCGTTCACTGGTGTGACGAACTTACGTCTTCTCTTCTTTTTGCTTGTTGTTCCGCAGCACGTCCTGCATTTTTGAACTTACTAAATCGTGGATGTTCACCTAAATAAATAAGTTACCATCAAAATATCAATAGAGCCCACAGAGTTGCAAAAATCAGCGTCCATGAACATTCAAGTGTAATTCTAAAACCATACTATACCCAAAGCCGTAGGATCCACCTGCGCTTCGGTTAGCTGGCCAACCAGCGCGTCTATGTCGTCCATTTTGTTCTTTTAAATAGTCAATTTCGTCACCTGCAACATAGGAGATAAATACGTCTTGCACATACATTCTTCTACAGAAAGATTAATAAACTAAAAAAAAAAATAAGTTATGCACACCATTACCACTGATCGCACAATAATGAAAACAGAGTAATCGAGGAATCAAAGCCAATGAAAAGACCGACATCAGCGGGTAGAAAACTCATAGGAAGCCTAAGGAAATGAAAAGCACTTTATTTGATTTCTTTTTGACAACAATATTACCAACAGCAAATCAATAACAATTAATGTCTCAACAATGTGCAAAAAAGTCAACAAACTGCAAGATCTTTGACAATAACAAATCAGTTCAAATCCTTCCTAAACAAGTCAACGAATCCAACCAATAACAGTTAAATTCAACTCTTCGCTTTCATTCTAGAAGATCAATAAGAGAACAATAAATACAGACGGATTTTCTAAAACAAGCTCTATGGATACAAAATACAATAAGACTATGTTAAAGTACCAATAAAAATTTAATCAAATTTACACTGTATATCTTTAACTATTCCTCTACCTAAAATCCGTATCCCTTCCAGAATCTCATCTCTATTTAACAAAAGAGTAGATGCACCTGGTTTGCTGGCATAATGTAAACTGCACCGCGAAATCTAAATGAAATTCTCTTCAGGTCCGAAAGCTTTTTCATCCATCAGTGACCGTTATATCGAATAAAACATCACAAGAAATGCCAAAGGAGGCAAATAAAGTACTCAAGTGGGATGCACATGAGGAGGAAAAATGGGGAGAGAATCAGCATCCTGACGCTAAAATTTCAAAAAGTCTGCCTCGAGTAAGTTCGAAACCGGAGAGTAAATTTTAGAGATGCAAAAGAGAGCAGATGGCGAGAGCACAAGCTTCATGCTAAACACATTGCACAAAGCACAGCCGTTGCGCTCTTGCAAGAATAATTCAAGGAAAAAAGGTAGCGAGTAAATACTACTTTGAGCTAGTCACACTCAGAAAAACAGAAGTATATGAGTGAATCCTATCATCTAAAAAAGCAGAGAAACAAACTAAGTGGGTGTTCTTGGAATTCAAGGACATCCAAGAGCCATGACAAAGCATCAAAGACTCAAACCTCTAGGGAGAATCCTCGAAAGACCCTTTTCATGTATTTCATTGTTAACAATCGTCTAAATTGACAATTGAAAGGTCTATTTGATTCAGTCTAACACCAACTTCCCCAAAAAATTCTACGAATTGTCGAGTTGAAAAGAAAATGAAACCTCAATTCATTTCTTACCTTCGCTGGTACTTCGACTTCGTATGGCTTCCATATTAATCCGATATGATTTCCACCGTACTTATTCCAGAAAAACAATGCTACATGTTCAAAATGGGCATTCAAAGCATAAACAAGTTCATCTACCGGATCAAAACTAACAACAGGAAGAGCCTGAAAACATATAGTAAGTCCTAAAAAGCAAAGAATTAACCCATCATCAAAACATAGTGTTATTTCCATGTAAAAAATAATAAAAATCCTCACTTCTGGATTATTGACTGTGGGCGTCTTTTCGCTAACGCTAGTCCTAACAACCATTTTCGGATAGATCTCGATTATAGCATCATAAACCGACATATCTACATCCGTCAAAGCAGACTAAAAACAATAGTTGCTAGAGTGTCGTGAACTGTGCTCGATTCTTCTTTCACCTTCACATCCACCGCCTTCGCATTTCCATAGTTCATATCAAGTACCTCGAGCATGGATTTTGCTAACGCTATGATCCTCTTTAGCAGCAGTGGAGTTGGTCCATCTCTGGTCCATCCGAAACAAAATAAGGGCTCATTGAATTCGTGCTCACAAACAAAAAGAAAGCAGTTGCCACAGAAAAAAAGACAGCTATAAGCACACCTAGATCCAACAGGATCCTCATTAGTAATTATAACCATTGGAGGTAATATGGGTCTCATCTTGACAAAGTTTGATTCAAGTTTGGCTATTTCCTCCTCTGCAAAGTTCAGCTCTAAGTAAAGATATTAGTGCAAAAGACGGAAATTGAGAAGGAAATAAAAACAAGTTTAGAACAATGGATAAAGAAATTAGGTAAACGAAAAATCTGTAAGTATTTTCAAACTCGGGATAAAATATGAAAAAAAAAACAAAACCTACCGTTCCAAGCACAATCAAAATCCATAAAAAGAGGACGAGCCGTCCAGTTGTGCTTGCTCACAAGCTGTAGGACCCGCCTAAACGCAGCTAAAGCAGTTCTGAAAAGAAGTTTTAATATTATTGTGAAACTTGTTTTCCTTGGAATTTTAACTAATTCAAATTACAAATAATTTTAGAAGAGGGTTAGTCACTTCAAATAATGTAAAAATAATCGCAGCACTAAATAGGAGCTTGAGAAAAGGAGATTGTAACCAACGTGTCATAAACGAACAAGTAAATTTTGGAATTTCCGCGCCTTTTCGATAGTTATTTGTAATTGTTTGCATGCGCGATTTCCTTAAAAACTTCACTTTCTGCTCCAGAAGTGGGCGGTGCCACGGAAGAACGATTCGAAGATTCATCCATCTTTTTTCTGCTCGTAGTAGTAACCAGCACATCTTTTTTCAGTTTATTTATTTATTTTACACATTTTACACATGGCTACCGTGAATACGAGAGAGGTGAATGCGCAGATGAACTAACCATTCATTCCCTTCCCAACCATACAACAGCTCTTAGGAAGTAATAAGTGCAGTGTTTGTAGAAACAGTTCTAACAGATATCGCGCTGTCATTGCTGCTTTTATCTTGCGCTAGCGCGATAGTCTTTCAAGAAATGGGTGTTCCGATCATCGTCGCCTTTACCCTGCGAATACATCTAATCTTTCACAAGAATAGAGAAGCTAAATGTTGAACATACTGTGGCGGAGGAAGAACTGGGTGTTCGAATGCAGCAGCCACTATTATTTCCAGGGCAAGATCAGATATAGCGCCGGTCAACAGGTGGATCGATAGCCATCTGAAAAATCAATTTTGCGCATGTGAAAATTAACACATGCTCACTTCTGAACTTAACAAATTTGGAAGTGAATGAACTCAAAAACACAGCCCCACTTTTTTATAATTTGCACAGTCTCTCCAAAAGCAAGATGTTTCGTAGCGAACGACTGCAAAGATGCTTGCAGTAATGCCTCGTGAACGTACCTAAAAAAACAGTTCAAAATTTATTTGGGCACTAAAAAAACGAGAGTAGACTAAAGAAAACGATAGGAAACTATAACAAACTACCACAATACATCTTATTCGAAAGAAAACGGAATTCTGAACCAAGAAAGAAACTAACAGTTTTTTCCACGCCGTCAATCTTTGCCCTTCCGCGCTCATCTCAATTCTGGGTGCACCGCTGGCTTTAACTTCAGCAACGCGTTGTTCCAGTAACTTTGAAATCTTATCCAACACTAGCACCAATTTAAATACAACACCATCCTAAAATTCGAAGAAACTAAAGCATGAAAGGCTTTCAAATATCAACTGTAATACTATACAAGAAAAGTAAAATTATCCTTCTAACCTTTACAACAAACAGCTGATCCATCGTTGGTGCTACAACAAGTTGATGCTTGTCTTTCAGATACTTTCCTATCTATAAAATAGGAAGGACATACAAGAAAATTATTCGATGTTAGATATTACAATTCTCAAGCTGACCTCAATGTAGAAAGCTGCTGATAGCTGGCGGATGCCCTCAATAGTGTCACCCCATTTTCCAGAATATTCCAATTTCAGATGCACTAGAAATTATTAGTTTGTTAATCCATTGGAAGTTTGTGCATTTATCATAGCATTTGCCGTGACTACAGATCCAACGTTCACATTATCGTAGTCACTGAGATATGAGTACCTTAGGCACTACCCAGCACTGTTCCCCCTCCTCATAATTTTACAAATCTTGCAGACACGTCACACGGAATACAATGCGGGGACATCTAGAGAAAAAGCAGGACAAGGTTATGCATAGATTGTGGAAACATACAGATTGACCCCTATAACTAGATTACATTAAATCGAAATAGATCTTCAGAATAAGAAAATACGAAAATATATTCATTCAGATATAAACTATATAATGTCCTTGTTCAATCATATTTTGAATATACTTCTCAACAGATGATTTTCGTCAAGAACATAAAACAGAAGTGCTAAGAATGTTTTTCACATCGGGCTACAATGACCCATAATCTTTCTCAAGTTTTCTTTCCAAACAACAACTATGCATGCCTTCTAAATAGAAGAACAAAGTGGAAAAAGAGAAAATATATGATCTGTTATCACCGCAAGATACTCTGATGAACCAACACCAAATCTTCTAATGTACAAAGAAACCTTTCGTCCCATCTAATTTTTACTTAACAACTAAAAAGTACGTAAAATCGTATATTTACCTGTTACGGCGCCGGTGTATGGTGGAACAGCACGCTGAGCAGGTAAGCGATGCCCATTTTCAATGTTTCCCTGGTCTGTAGTGCATAGCACTTCTGCAGCACACGGCTAAGTAGACATAATTGATTTTTTTAGCTGCAAAGTACTTCTAAAATTTCAAATCTAACCTCGGTATCTCTAATATATGCGCTAATTCCATGTATATTAGTGATCATAAGAGGAAGACCTTTGGCTGATCTCAATATAGCACTCAAACTTGCGAACGCTGTCGTAACCTTCGAGTTCACATCTTTCGGTGATGAAAACCCAGATGGGAATACACTTCGCCATGAAACACAATTAGGTGGCAGGCCAAAATGGCTGAAACATATGATGGAATGTAACTCAATTAACACTGTGAGCTTGTTTGAGCACCTATAAGCCATGCATAGTCTCGGACTGACAACAGAAGGAATTATGAAGGGAAATGCAATATTTTGCAAAAAAGCCACAAGCCGCCGTATCTGCTCTTCTGTCGCTTCCAAAATAGTCACATCTTGGTATGCTCATCTAATCACTTTGAGCGCTGCAGTCATGCTCAGCGTGCGCAAACTCATAGGAGATGTAGCAATGAAAAGCAGACGGATTCAGAAGGTAATTAACTGCGCAAAATCCCAGCAAGTACATGAGGCACCATTATTTTCATACAATAATAATAGTAAAGTAGTCTTCAAAACAAAATATAAGCCTGAAAAGGATGAAGGATAAAGTCACTGGGGTACACTTGCACCAAAGCGTTTTAGTGCAGTTCGCAATCGTTGAGGTTTTTGGAACGCATGTTGGCCCAATGACTTGAGGTGCCAGCCGATGATTGGCTCAATACTCTATTCTCCCGGACAAATCTGCTACCAATTTATCAACCTCGAAGGGATGAAAGATTTGGTTGGCACTAGGCCGGTTTCGAACCAACGACTGTGCAGCAACAGCGGGCCACTAACCGACTCCGCCACACCCGCCCTAGTATAAGCTTGCACATACAACATTTAACAGAGCACACTCAGCTATAAAAGAATGCTATAAAAATCCCTGAATACACCTATAAAAACAAAATTGGCCAATATAACTCATATAAAACATTTGTGCGAAAAAAAAAATTAAATAAAAAAGGCAAAGCAATAGGAAAATTTAGTGTAAAAAGTCTTTTTCTTGAAAGAGAGGAGGGATTTCATAATTTTGAGATTGCAAAACAAGACCATTACTTTCAAGAACTTCAACTCCAAAGAAATATTATAAAATGCCGCAATTATAAAATGAGCAAGAGAATCTTGAAAACCAATATAAATGTAGGTCGCACCGGAGTTCCTTGAATTAAAAAAAAACGTGAACGCATAACAAGACAACTCAAGTGACAATTTTCGGATTAGTACCACAAACCTTCGGTTTTTTTCGGACTTCTAGGCTCTAAAAATTACACTTAAAAAAGAAAATATAGAACAAAAAGGAAGGAAAAATCCATTATTAGTAATATGCTTATATTATGGCAATTACATATATTATATTAATTGGAATAAAACAGACATATATAAAAACATACTTGTCCAGGATGAATTGAATAATTGAACATGGTATTGATGGTGACGCACTCTCCGACCACACCATACATTCACAAATACGTCCGTCAGCAAATTTCCTCAACTGTGTTTTCTTCTTCCAAAGAAGTCGAAAAGCTGGAAAAGAACTTGTATAGATGATCCAAATAAGGTCGGATCTCATTAGTCACGTACATTTCGCTGTCGACTCAGTCGCCACTGGTCCCATTGTAATCGGATTCGCCCACCCTCTCTTAATGCGAAAT
The DNA here is from genome assembly GCF_031761385.1 of Necator americanus. NCBI lineage: Eukaryota > Metazoa > Nematoda > Chromadorea > Rhabditida > Ancylostomatidae > Necator > Necator americanus. The sequence goes on along the minus strand of NC_087372.1, from coordinate 10,696,878 downwards.
GCGAGCAAGAACACTGTTCGCTCCTGAAATACCACTCATTTCCTAATCTGAATATATATGGTCGGGTCAATACATGAATCACGAGTGTAGTTGCGGTGCATTTGCGTACGTGCTCGAAACGGCGCGGTGGAGGCAGCAGTTGGAACAGAGGTGGGACCGTCGCAAAATGCAGCGATGGGTGGTGCAGGCAAGAGTTTCACCACGCTTCTAGCCGCTACGCTCCACCGAAGCGCCTCGAGAGAAGCCGCATACGCAATTGCGTACGTGTTTCATGTCGTTTTGACCCAACTATACAAGCACGAAATTTTAATCCTCAACTGACCTTATTCTCAACCGCTAGTCGCTGAATATACATGTTATCAAATCGTTCACCCATGCATTCATTAATGTGCTAAAAGCAAAAATTCAGTTAGAACCAAAATCACTATTTAAAAAACGGATAGTTAAGAACCGTGCTAAGCTTGTTTATAAACCGATTTAAGCGGTCGTCATAGTTTACAGTGTCGACTATGAAATCCGAGTTTTTGCAGAGAAGTTCCTTGTTTTCGGTTGACAGATCTAATCTGAAAGTAGGAAATAATTCGTCGATTCTAAAAGAATTTTCCGGTGATCTTCAAAACTTTGGGGACAACTTCAACTAACTACTAACTACGACACATAAAAACCACAAGACTACCTGAAGTAATGATCGAACGATGAGAAAACGTGGTGTTGTTCTAGGAACAAAGTATCAAACGCAAGACAGTCTCCTAGCGACGTCAGTGAACGGCTCAAATCCGCTTTGGCCTGAAACAACTAGCCCCTAGTCGCAGTTTCATGAGAACTTTTCCCAAGAACAACCGCGGTTTGAGATATACATTCCTACAGTCTTTCTTCTTCTTATCAAAACATGCATAGAAGAAAATGATTACAATACAATATAAATATAAGCCTCTAGTTCGTTTCTTTGCTTGGGCGTATCACGGTTAACGACCTATGCACAACTCTCTATACTCACCAAAAGCAAGGAATCCTTTGAAATAGCATTCGCTATATTCCAGTAGCCCGTGTTATCCAGAAATACCACAGGAAAAGCCGCTAGATGAGCTAATCTAATGTCATCTTCTAGATTGTCCGGATGAAATCCCGTAACGATCGAGGTGTCCCAGTTAACTGAAAGCACATAAAATATGAGTAGCTCTAGTTGAGACTTGAACAAAACCTGTCACGTACCTATAGCTAGGAAGAAGTTCTTGAGTACAGTCAACAAGTCTTGTTGTTTCACGATGACATTTGTTTCAAGAAGTCGCACCATAAAACATGCCAAAAAAAGATCGTCAAACTGAAAATCTATTAATGCCTTTTTAACGAAAATTTTACAGAGATTCTGAAGATATTCTAAACATGCGGTGCAGTCGATCTGACCTCACGCAAACCTCGGGAGGTAAACCAGCGCACGGCTAACGCGAGAGCCGACACAACGGTCTCTTTATGACGTAGTTCGGCGGAAACACGACGAATCATAGCTGATTCGAGTATCGTTCGTAGAATACGCTGATTAAACACCGGGGTAGCAGCCTCATCTGAATTAACCAATCTTAGCTCATGTGTCTTCACTCACAAGATTCTGATACACAATAGGAAGAAAGTTAGGTCAGAGCCCGCCAATGTGAAGTAATGGATGGAAAAACTAGTAAGCAGTGTCAATTGTAGCGGGATAATGAATTTTAGCACTTCGCACGAACTGACATTCACTAGTAATAGATTCAGTAAACTAAATACAACCAAATAACAAAACCCTACTTAACAGAATAGCTAAAGGGTCAAAAATTTGATATCAATTTCATGAAATAAAAAATCCGAAACTTCAACTGATAATTTGATAAGTTGATTTACCATTAACGGTAATGTCCGGACAAATAGTGGATGCTCGAAGGTTCGAGATATTCGGCGCAAACCGTGATGTTTTAGCTAGCGCTGACTCAGCAGCTCCGAAATGAATCAATATATTCCCTGACGAGGTATTATCTGGAAAAAGCATCTACTACTTGAAAGAAAATATAAGTGTAAGCCTCCAGAACAGTAACGGATAAGAAACAGAGGAAAAACAAAGAAAAACACACAGAAATTCTCACCAAATACTCTCAAGTTTGGAAAAATTTCATCGCCACCAGATCCTTGCACAAAACTGACTTGAACATCTTTAAGGGATCTGCGAAGCACTATCAGAGCGCTACACATGTAGTGGGCACGCTTTGCAGGATATGTTAAATTTATGTAGTCTCTTTTCCCGAAAAGGCTCTGAAAACGAGGAAGGAACCCAAATAGAAGAGCAAATTGAGAAGTTTTTCGTCCGAAAACTTATGAGACTAACGATGCAGCCATCTATTCCAAGGAAAACCAACTTACATTTGGTACAGTAACAAAAATACGTACAACGAAGCAAGAAGATCTTAGTAAGTCGACTGCCGACTCAGAAAGAATGGCTACCTGAAGCAAACATAACAAACAGCTGAGTGTGAAAGAGGAAAGAAAACTATTCCAATCAATTACTTCATCCGGTCCCGACCACCTGTACTCAGTAACACTTGATGTGGTTTTTGCGATAGCAGCTGCATGTTGAATGAGCGGATGTTCAACTCCGTGTTTCTTCCACAATTCAAGATCTTTATACTGAACAAAGTGGCATTGAGAATTTAGTACGTAGCTTTGGTTATAAGATAATGTAAATAGGCAGGGTAGGTAAAGCATAGAACTACATTCATCTTGATTTCTTTCCCTAGCAGACAACATATCGATTGCCATCAATTTTGAGCTGTCACTCAGGAGAAAGTTCAGTTTCTCGCTGGTAGACTGAACACCTTCATTCAACACTTTATCCCGCCTCCTCTCTATGGAACTAAGAATAGAGTATTGAGTCCACGCTCTCATCAAAATAAAGGATGTAATTCAATTTCACAATCTGACTTTTCAAACACACTCTCGCATGATAATTCAGTGAAATTACCTGGCGAAACCTGCAATATTTCCATCTAAGCATCCCCAGAAAACCCAAACAATCGTATCTCACCTGACAAGCATGCTTCATCTTGCTTGTTTTTAATGTGAGAACCACTTTCTTAGCAATTTCTTCCCACTTCGCTATTGTATCAGCCGTTGCATGGCGGTCACGCTCAGCATCTTCGCACTTGAAACACAAATTTTCTGAGAAAGACACCTTGAAAACGCACGCGAAGGAAACCACATCCATTTCTCAAAACTACTCTCCATAAGACTAATACTTTGTTTCTAGACATGTGCCATTAATCTCGATGAAGACTAAACTCACCTGTAACTGAAAGGCGTTTGTCATCGCTTTCCCGATCAACTGTGATTCGATATCATCGTCGAGACGACTTCGTTTCATCGCTGTAAAGAAAAACAACTGTGATTCGTTCACCAAGAGGGAAAGCGTTAGAAAAACAACAAAATGAGTGCAAAAAAGTCAGTTGCTTCGCAGCAGTCAATATTGTATGGGAAAATACTTTCTAAGTAGCAAAAAATATGATGAATATGCTATAATTATGTGGTGTTGTGGACCGTTGCATCTCGGAAACTCTAGCCCGTTTATCATATCACTCAACTGGCGAATGGCAAATAACAACGAGTCAGATTCGTGGGTAGGATAACCGTTAAGGTAAGAATAATGGCTACAGTGCTGAAATATTCGTCAAAAATCGGAGCTGGAATCTAAGTGTTAAGGATGGCGTGTACTGACTGCTCAAGTGTAATGTGTAGTAGGGTCAAAACGACATGGAGCACGGTGCAGCTCCGATTGATTTCCGTAAGGGGATGCGCTCGAAGCCGTGCGGTAGGAAGTAGCGGTTAGAATCGAGGAAGGATCATCCTTCGCTGCAGTTCGCGATGGTCCTATCTCGAACCTAAGCGCACCGCTCCACAGCGCTGCTTCGAGCACTGCCGCTTCCGCAACTGTACCGCGCTTCATGTCGCTTTGACCCCACTGTACATACGCTAAAACCAACGGACTCTCATTTATCAACAGTTTTCTGGAGAAAGCAGGGTATTAAAGCAAAAATCCGTATACACAAATAATAATCCGAAAATTAGTTTGAAAAACTTGTGGTTAACAATGAAATCGGAAAATTGAGTTGGATATGCTATGTTTCACTGCTAGTCTAACCACAGCCGCACTACAGATTAGACTGACTTATTGAAGAAAAAATATTCATCAAGGAGGTAAAGTCTCCCTTGAAGAGCTGTTCATAATTCAGAAGAGCAGAGCAACCGCTCCATTGTCCATTGATGCAATGGCATCGATTACAAAGTCTTGAAAGAGTTGACCGGTCCAACTACCATATGAGTCGTGCATTACAGGATAAAGGATAAAGTTTCCAGCGCTAATCAATCCGCTTGGGATGCGCCCCCAGGTTCACTTCAATTCAGAATCGTTTGAGGTTTACGAACGTGCAACTGGGCTATACAATGACTTGCGGTGGCTAGCCGATGTGTCAAGTCAGCGTTTTTATCCTCCCAGACAAGTCTGGTACTAATTTATCGACACCATAGGGATGAAAGGCTTGGTGAGCACTAGGGCGGATTCGATCCTCCGATCGATCGTGCAGGAAGCGGATCCACACACAATAAAATTCTTCCATTTGAATAAGCGCGCTCTAGCGAAGAAATATGCCCTGGTTGGTGACCTAATAAAAAATTGTTCGCCTGCAAGCAAGCAAACGTGACGACGGTTCCTACTCGTTTCTTTCTGTTTCTGGAACAAACAGCTAGATCCTGCATGGAAGTCTCGTTGCAGCAAGTTTACGTCACCAAACCAACCATATAATACTGCATAGCACGATTGCTAAAAGAAGTCCCCGATGAATTCATTTACATCGTATTAAACCTCCCAAGGGCAGATATATTGGACATGGGCCCAGAACATTGCCCACCATTTTCTGCGACCCCTTCAGCTCTGAATTTCCACTCTTTTTCAACATATGGCAAATTTTTGACTGCAACCGGATCTGCTCTAAATCTTCCCGCTCTTTCTTTTCTCTCTCCTATTTCTTTCGGATAAAATTGCTACTCCTCGCTTCACGAATTACTTCCGTTCCAAAACCCGCCTCTATCGTTAGAGCCGTTTCCATAATTTTCAATCCTAATTCGGCTGGAACGGTTCCTAGTCGGCAGTGCAATTCTTAGGTTACGCATAAGAAGTCCGCACTTATAACATGATGGGTACGGTTCACATGACTTATCACTTCTATGATTATAAGAGATTTGCTTTGGTACTGGGCTCGCTTTGAAATGAACTCGTACCAAACAGCAATACATTTTATACTAAAACCGGTCCCATATTACAACTCCACCATAGGTAGAAGATGCAATTTAGTCCTTAGAAACACGCTAAAGTAAAAGATGACACAATACCATTTCGGCGCTAACAAAACAATTCCATCTACTGTTATGAAGGAAGAAATCAACTTACTAATAACGAAAAAAGAAATGAAGATATAATGAAACAATAACCATAAACGCATCAGTTATCGCAGCGTAGCTTTTCCTTAATATGAGCATCTACAAAATCAGACATCGCGTCAGTGGGTAACCGCACGCAAAAAAGAATCGCTGAGGTCAGGATGGGTCGAAGTTTGGCTTGAAATCGCAGCACGAGATTACAGTTAGTTCGTGCTTAATGTCAGCTAGTGTCAGCTTTGATTAATAAGTGCTTTCTGTTGGGAATTAAATCGGCCGGTCTTTCTACACCGTAATTCTAGTCTATATAACCGCGCTACTTTGAAGAGAGATTTAAAACGTATTTTTCTAGTCAAAATCTCTTCTATCTAGCTTCTTTGCATGCGTACTAGTACAAAACACGAATTAAAGCGACTCTATGGATGTCCAAAACAACCATAGAGCCATGAAAAAAGTGGTAGTCAAGGGACTTGAGTCAAGCAACAATTGCATAGATTTGCTACATTTTTAGTCAGCAGCTACTTCTCAAATACATATAGTCAGAATCATACTGTCACTAAAAAGTATAAAAATATGAACGTAACGAACAAATTTACCATTTTCAATGATACTCGACACATTTATGATATAATGGTTAAATTTCATGCTCGGTAACGAGTGCTGGACGTAAATATATGGTTATGCTGAATGACAAGTGGAATTTCATCACATTTCAGAGATAAAGTTATGCTCACTGGATGACAGTACAGTAAAAGAAAAAGAAAACATTCGTTTTGTTAGCTTCACTTCTACAAAAGCTATACAATCAACAACACAATAAAGAAAAACCAAAAAAGATGTAGAAATTGAAAAAAAAAAGAAATCTGAAGAAAATGTACAATGCGGTTAACACAACAACATAATGCAATGAACCTGACTGGCGCTTTTTCGGGGAAGGGAATAAGGGAACTAGCGACCACAACATCGAAAGAGAAACATCAGTTGAGAGCAATGAAGAAAATAAACAAACCAAAATACACTGGTAAATCAGACCCACACAAGATATGAAGTAGTATAGCGACAAACATTCACCAGAAAGAAAATTACCGCGTAAACTATTAGCAAAAACTAAATTTTAAATTTAACACATATCTATAAGTAAATAAGACATGTGTGTGATATGTGATCAGAGTCGACTTTTTAGGCAGTTTCCGCTGACATCTTTCTTTCTCTCTAACCGTTTTCAGACGCAATATTACTAGTAAGAAAAGTGAGTGTAAACCTGCATCAACGTGAAAATTTGGTAACGGGATTTTAGCAGTGCCCGTTGTCTGTGTGCAACAATCGAGCTGTGTCAGACGACTGTCGTGAATGTGTGGGTGACCTGTAAATAGTGACAAGATAATTTTTTTATTAATTTCATTTTTTTAAAACCAATATTTTTCAAAAACTCATGAATTATATGCAAACATATAATACTTATTATGTACTAGTAATTCAATAAATTTCACTGATTGACTCCTCTTCTAATACAGACGCTACAGCGAAGTACTTCGAAAGTAAAATTGACAACTAAACTGAACAATTAGAGATCGAATTTTGAGCCGATAATGAAAATCGAAATGAATGAAATACCAATTTCTATAGAAAAAAGAAAGTTCTTCCATCTCTTCATCTCCTGCATCGTTTACCACCACAAAAGTATAAATATAGATATTTGTTCATTTAAAATACTTCACTAGACGGGAGGTACCTTTCTCAGAGTTGATTTGCGCGGTAAAAATGACACAGTGTTACTGAACTCTATCAACACAATCCCGAGAGATTACAGTTTCTGCTTTTAAAAAATGGGGCCCAAAATTGATTGGATGAATTTCTCGCTTTCATGTGCCTACAGGATAGTTCAATGAAAAATTATCTCTCCACTTTGCAACAAATGAAAGCCCTTACACAGGTCAAATATTCTGATTGCGCAATACAAATGATGATCTGTAACATTTAGTTTTTACATGGACAATGCTGTTTGGTGCGGAAATTAGTCTCAAAAATAGCGAAAGGAGAAAAAAGAGCAACGTAAAGGAATTTCAATTTGTATCAATATCACTATCAACAGAAAACAAATAAAATAAAAACTGTGCGCCCGTTACTTTCCTACTACCAGCACTTCCTTTAAATAGCGACAGATCACTCTCACACATTCTCTTTTTTATATATAACATGTACCTTCGGAAGTATTTACTCGCTCCTGGTGACGCAGGTAATGCGGAATTGAACATAAGGGCTAACAAAACCAACATGGCCCCCGCTAAGAATGGGGGTCCGGGTATTAGTTGCCAAGTAAAGGCGGGTCGCTCTGCAACCTAAAAAAAAAATGGTTGTAAAATATGTTAACAGGAAGTAAGCGGTAGAATAGCTCACCCATAACGTGTCATTTCTTGTGGGAGTCAAAATTTTCTCTTGTGGTTGAGGAGGTCGTATTCGAACAATTGGAAATTGTACGGCATGACCTCCAGGTGCTTCTCCATCCAAATTAAGGTCAACATCAAACAGATAGAAAATGAAGCCGAAAAGGGCAGGCCCGAAGCCTAAACAAAGTCATGTCATGATGCTGCATTTCTTGGGAGAAAACTACACTGAATGTGTGAAGATCAAAACGAAACCAACCTTGGCATAACCCTCGAATCCCCGTGACAACTCCTTGTACAGTACCTTGCTTATCCTTATCCGACAGTATACTTACGAAAGCGCTAATCGAAGGATATGTTATACTACTCATTGCCGCCAGTACACCAGCTGCCCACATCATCCAGTATCTACAGATATAGCGGTACGGAAATTGAATCTCATAAATTGCAACGAAAATCTGTACTTACTGTGTACCGAGGCCATACCATGTGAGCTGAACCAGTTGGAAAAGAAGACCTAACGTTATCACATGCTTCATTCCGAAATAGGTGGTCAGCAGTTGCAGAACTCCGGTTTGAGCAACAACTGATAGAATTCCGACTAGTCCTATGAATGCTGCTACTGCTTCTGGGGAAAATCCAACAACCTGCAAGTGAATCTCAAAAATCGTGAATGAATCGTGCATATACCAGAATTCAGATCAATGTAAAAAGAATGTCCAATTTAAAAACTTGATATCGAAGAAAAAACAGCAAGCAAGACAAAATAAAGTCAAAGTAATGCAACTTAAAACGAGCTACCAAATAGCCATAAATAACCATGAATAAATATAATAATAACAAAACCAAAAACCGAATAATTATATGAGTAAAACAACTAACCAATTTCAAGTACACAAAGAAACAAGAAAATTGACCCGATTCCGGAAGATACGAGAGGAACACGATAACCGCTAATTGTAGCACCTGCAAGCATGTTCCAGTAACTAAGTGATTCAAGAAACAAAACTTTTCATCTAACGTATGGAACGTAGTGGGTCTATCACAGAACAAGTTCTCACCAATCTGTCTTCCCACACAAGCCGCAATGTCGCGAATGGATCAGCACTTTCCCAACTTATCACATCGCTTGCAGATCGTTTCACTGGCAAAGACTCTGGTACGCGAAACACAATAAATAGTACGTCTACAGCAGCAATAATTGTTGCCTGAAATAGAACTTCTATAAAGATTGAATTAAAAAAAAAAGAACCGTCGAGAGGTAATGAATGAAACGCTGTGCTTAACTTTACGAAAACAAAACTGATAACTGATTCCCATAACAATGAAAAGAATCTTTAAAAATTCAACGATTAAAACTATATCAAGAAATCTTGCGGACCAAATGACACATCACTCTCAGAAAAGTATCTTCTACACAGTAACAGCTGGATATGAAAACAATAAACTCTTCACCGCGATTACCGTCTGATCAAACAGAAAAGGTTTAGGATTTACGATCTTAATATATAAGATTTCATTGTTACTATTCGTTGTTATTTCTATTGCACTATGCTGATATAGCAGAAAATGAAAAAGAGTTGCATAATCGGCAGCACTTTGCAATGACGTTCAAAGATGAATGAAAAACGATATTTAAAACATATGCTTTGTACTGTTAATGAAAAATAAAAAGAAACTTTAACTTCAAAAAAAAAACCGGAAAAAACGGACATATGTTCAGTAAATTATAAAAACGCAAGAACAAATGAAGTAAAGAAAAAGTACTCAAAAGCTAAGCTTACCAATAGAACTACAGCTCCATCACCATAGTCATCAGATATCCATGCGCCAAGCGCTGGTGAGGTGACTAGTGATGCAGCAAATGTCGCTGATACAAGCCCATAGGCCGCAGAGCGATCCTAGAAAAAAGGGCAGAAATTCTGTGAAGTGAGTCAAATTTCGCAGCTACCCTTCGTGTTGTTTACAGAACGCTATGGAAAAAATTCAGTCGCCCAAAGAACAGGACATGATTCTCAGCATATTCAAACTGCCATTGTTACAGTATTCCAAGTAAACAAGTATGTGTAAACAAAACTACCTGCTTCTCTGTGATATCAGCAACATAGGCTAGTATAACACTGAACGTAACAGAGAATAAACCACTAATGCTGAATAAAGCGAAGTACCACCTGGAAATTACAGATTTCTGAAAAATTCCGGATGATTTTCAGAAAGTGAGGGTATATCAAATCTTTTCTAAATTACTGCAATTTGTGTACACTCACTACTACTACTCCACTCACATGAACAAGTGAAAATAAAGTCATTACATTCATTCTAAAAAAATCGAGCACGTGTGAAAAAGAACATGCCCTTTTAAATCGTGACCACTCATGAACCGTTTGAAATGTAATGTTTTTCTGGCACACATAATGAAGTAGGATACATACATGACAATGAAATGAACAAGCAGTTAGAAGTACTTCAGTATCAAATTTGCTAACAGGAATTTTAACGTACACAACTGTTGAAATGGTGAAACTACTCTAGCAAAATAGCTCTCGAAGATTTCATACTAAATCAAACCTAAATTCCACATGGATTTTCGAGATACACTTGAAATTCCACATTGCGTTGCTAATTCCAACAAACTCATTAGGTCTCTACTTTTCTCGTGACATTAACTTTTTGTTACTTGGGGTTTACGACAAACATTGCTCACCATAGTCGGAGCCGGTGCCCTGACCCCCTTCACTTTTGAACGGTTAGCGAAGGGACTTCTTTCACTTTTGAACGGTCGGCAAAATTACTCCCTTCATTTTTGGGCGGTTGGCGAAAAGACCCCCTTCACTTGAGCTGCACCCTATGAGCTAAACACCCTTCACCTGAGGAGGGTCTGGCTTCTCCCTATCGCACCTATGTTGCTCACACAAATTGGCCAACGAAAATAATAATAGCTCAGAGCATTAGAATTTTATAAAAGCGCAAACCTTACCATGGACTTATCTTCAAACATGGTATAGGCATACAAGTGCAGAATACCGTAAGTATTAGGAATATCTTCCTGCCATAGACGTCCGATAACGCTCCAACAAGTGGTGCGCTCAAAAAGGATAAAATACCCTTAAAAAACAATATCTGTGTAGTTGATTAATGAAACTTATTGAACAAATGTAAGAACTACTAATCACATAATTGAAACATAAATTAAGAAATAAACTTACCTTTATTCCCAGGACCAAACCATTCATTAGAAATTTATTATTCGGAAATGTCTCTGCGAGAACCTGGAATAACTTTACTAAAACATAAATAAAGTTGGCCATTCAAGTCCACACAAGCTGTCCTAGCTGTTCCTTTGAAATTTTACCATGAGTTGTTTCACAAGAACTAAACCTGATTTCTATGACTAGAAACGAAATTGAAGAAAAAGGGGAAAGAAACTGAAGAACAACGTAACTCACATTGATAATAGGGACAGTGAGTAAACCCCAAGCGAAATACTCGAGAAAGATGACTATAAGAGCATGTGAAATGGAAGCGTCACCACCGTTAAGTCGTCCTTCATCTCTGTCTTTTGCTTTTCGACGACCACCACACATTAATGACATCAGCGATCGACTTTTTCGGAGCATAGTACGCTGAGAAAAAACTTACATAAATCTTCAATAATTGACTAACAGCCGACAGAATGGAATCTAACAATAGAGGCGCTGCTTCCTAAGATTGCTTAGCGGAACCGGAATAATTCATCTAATTCTCTTGCAAGAAAGTATCGAAGTACTTCACTTCATGGATTTGCTCGTAAAAGACATTTTAAAATATTTTCATTCATTCATTCTTTTTTTAGTGAAGGAACGATTCCGTATGACACTGGTATGTGAAGCGGGGACGCCAGGCTAGAGCGAAATATTATGTACTACAAATGAAAATAAAATACGTCAGAATCCACTTCTAATTCTTCAAAGGACAACCAACGATATTGCAAAAGAAAATAATTGCAGAAAATAGTTGAACATAGCATGTAGTTTTAAACGTAATGGTTCAGTGCTCAAAAAGGAAAACTTAGTGGATGTTTGGGGCAGAAATCAGCATACTATGTGTGAAACTTCTTCGTTCTAATGGAACGCGCTGGTTAATCAGATTTCGCGTAGAGTGCGGGATCCACAACAGAAAAAAATTCACAGAACATTATTGGAAGATTACTGATGATGCTTTTAATGGGAAACTATCAGCCTCATAATAATAAAGTTTGTTCGCAATGTCGTGAGAAACAATGAAAGGCAAATACAGTAAGACTTCAACAAAATTTCGATATGTTCCATTGACATTACACTAGACGCGTCATTGCTACATTGCTTATGGAAGCTTTAAAAAAAACACTGATTTGCGATTCGCGCTATGAGACAGACAGAACACGTTTTCAAAAAAAAAAGAGCTTTTTAGGAGCCCAGATAATTACTTTTTAACAATCCCAGGTAGTTATTTCTCAGAGAAGAACGAAATAAAGATATAATACTCCTCCAAGAGAATGTCAGACTCCCAATCTTCTCAAGTACTTATTAGATGTTTATCAGTTTTCGGATACTCGCACTAAAAAGGGAGGCCGTAGAGAAGTTTAGCGATAAAGGAAGGAATAGATTTATATTAGAAACTACGGAAGGCATTCCCGTTACCACAGCAGCTAATCAAACACCAGACAGTAGTTTCTCGAGACGAAAGCAGGCCATACAGTCCTTGAACCAATTCAAGCCAATTCTCCGGCAATACTTCCGCGCAAAATTCTGTGGCAAGGGCTCGATGAACAACTGTGCTGTGCATTTAGTTCTATATCGGATTTGTAAACACCAAATCATCATTCATCATTATGTTGTCAACAATTACTTCGCATATTCGCAATATTTCAGATTTTTTTAAAGCTAAATATCTTAGGAATATTTGGTTTTCAGACCTTATGGGAAGAACCATTCGCCTAATCCAAAATACGCTCCATTCGAGGATAATATCTTCAGACACAAACTAGCAGAATACGTAGATTATTAAGTTGAAGCAAGATAAATGGAGATTTCTACACTGGTGCTATTTCCCGCTTAGTTTTGAAAGTGATTCGGAAATGAAATAATAGTAACAAGACTAAACTATAATTTAGTTCAATTTTAATGGTTCCACTCAGTTACTTGTTGTCAACTTCCTACGAGCAAGCACTGCGTTAACATCCTAAGTATCATTTTTGCGAAAACTGTTAGATAACCACACCACTGCTTTCATTGGCAATTTCAGGAGGAAATGCTTTCTGGGTGCTTTCAGCTGTTTGGAGCTTTGTCGGCCATTTTAAACTCAGACAAGAAAAAAGACGAAAGAACGAAATAAATACCATATAATAAGCTCAAAAAACAACGGTCAATCTATCAGACTTGCAGTATTCCTAGAAATACGAGGTTTATCCTTATAATAGCTTAATAGAAGCATGCAAATGATGGGGAAACACAGGAATGGGATGTCGGCGTGACTCGATCAATACACAGAGTTCGCAATTCATCATCACGCTCTGCGCACATCCTTTATAAAAACATTCCTAAGTTGTCTAGAAAATCAGAATGGGGTTTACTTTGACACTTCAGAGATCGCAGAAGAAGCTCATCAGGTGATACACGAAAGCGATCTGTTGAACAGACAACTACTCACTCAGGTCCTGTCACAAGTTTCTTTTTTCTTCAGAAAAAAAGTAAGAAAACCGTCGTGATAGAAAAAGTACGGGTTTTCAAAAGTCAAAAATCACAAAATCGATGGTAAAATAAAATAAGGAAGATGAAAGCTATGAACGCAAAATTGGGAATTAACTGCACGCTAGAGTTTTTGACCTTTGCAAAACATCCAATTTTTTCCGGTAATTAATCAGAAAAGCGCATTAACACACTCCTAACCCAATCTGTTTAGCGTTTGGAATGTAGGAGAGGAACAATTGCAGATGTTGCTGGTCTTGAATTAAGATGCGAATCCAACTATTTTGGATCAAACTCTCCTCTGTGTTTATACAACACATGGTCACAGGTGTTGTTTAAGCACTGAAAATACACTAAAATCCGAAAAAAACAACGCATTAAAAAAGACAAATGGTAATCGGTGATGGCATCTTCCTTGATTCTGAATAAATACTTTAATATTATAACATTTCTCGTTCTTCACTTTCATCTTTCTCTATAGTGCTAGTTTTATTAAAATGTGAGAACACATTGTCGTCTTAATGTTATTGGTGTCGGTTCCGTGTGTTAGCAGGAGAAATGCTAAAACAAAAAAAAAAGTTGCGCTCAGTATTTTGCGGATTAAAAGTGGGAGTTGATTCCATGTAATAAACTAGGTAATAATAAGGGAGGTTCATTTCAAAAAATATTAAAGAAGAAGGTTGCCACAAAGTTTTTTTCAATGTGAAGTCTCTTTCATTTTGAGATATATGTAGGTGTATGTATATGTTCCGCCTTACTACTTCGCTGCAAATTTAAATCTAGCAAGGCTGGTTGAACTTGTTTTTGCTTGGGCCAAGTGTATGGTAGGAAGTAGGAGAAATATTATGTTGAATAAAGCGAAAATTTTAAATAGTAAATGTATATGTTTTAACAAAATAAGACAGTTTCTTGTGCATACTAACTAAGGTAAATTACTCAAATTACATTTCCCTATAAGCCACTCTTGTTTGGATTTTCTTCTAGTAGGGTAAATAATTACGAAACATAATGAATAACGAAGTCAGTAATTTTTCAAATCCAGAAAAGAAAATGTACATCAACCCACTACGAAGCATTAACCCTCTTACAAAGCTTGCTAAGCTGGCTTATTGCTATTCTATACACTAATGATAGCAGTACACATCAACGACGTCAAATCGATACACTGAGTAAATTAAAAGCCGTACATGTACAAATAAGCCGATGAAATATCCGATGGAAATTGGGTACAATGCAGCGTTCCCCATACTACATGCGTTACTACGGAAAAAATTCATTTCAGAAGTCAAGCTGTTAGCCTCAATGACAAAAACTGACGGTATGAATTCATGAGAAAAAAAACCAGGAAATTCGAATATAAAATGATCGCCAATCTAGATAACACATCAAGTGTGTCAAAAATGAGCCGAAACCCTATCTGCCGTGGCATCTTTCGTCACGGTTAAACTCTGGATACTAGAAAACATTGAGTCAGTAAAAGGAAACACATCAGGTAGATCTCATGTAAACAAGAACGCAAATTTCGTAGGCATGAAGCATGGCTATCGACATAACAAATACTGTATTCATACATTGAAAAACTTGTTTATACGATGTGTTTGTGTTTGGGCTGGGCAAATAAGTTCGCTTAAGAACCAACAAATTTGAGAGCAATGCTTTATGTCTAAGAAATTTTCGTCCTTTCAACGTGAGGTCTGTATGATGCGTTTGAACACTTTCTGGAAACAAACAGAAACAATTTGAAGATTGAA
This sequence comes from Necator americanus, assembly GCF_031761385.1. Classification (NCBI taxonomy): domain Eukaryota; kingdom Metazoa; phylum Nematoda; class Chromadorea; order Rhabditida; family Ancylostomatidae; genus Necator; species Necator americanus. Next base: position 10,681,587 of record NC_087372.1, on the reverse strand, counting down.
GAATTGCTTTTTTAACAAGAAGATAAGGAAAATACCAGCCTTATATGCTGAAGTACACTGAATTCGAACAGAAACTAAGCAAAATAAATCCAAAATAGAAGATCTGCTGCAACAATTTTAAGTTCTAAACGATATCTGGATACTCACTAATCAGTTCTTATAATAATGATAACTTTACCCTAACTGTGACTTCAAATTCTCTATCACGTTATCAGAAAATTATGATTATTAAGGAAATTATGTAGCTCGCGGTATTATCGGTAACAGAGGAGAACTGAAACATTAATAGGAGTTAAGAATCGACGGGTTATTGACGACTTTTCACCTAGGGATGACGCGGAGAATTAACAACTAAGACGAATGACTTAAAATGGAACTGACATTACGTACATAACGAAACTCACTTTCACTATCATCAACATAACCCTGTTATCTCTGAAACCAACGTTAAAATAAGGGTTCAACAGTAACATGCGATTAAATAAGAAGCGGGAAAGATTGGGAGAAACTCGTTAGATAGCGGGTCTATCTCAGTTAATTGCTTATTACGACTAGGAATAAGCGAAGATGAAAACGAGGAGAGAACTAGTTCCGCTCATATGACGGCAAGAAAAAAAAATTACCTCAAGTTTTGTGATGAGAATTCTTGTGTTTGGTGAAAGCCCGTCTGATGAATGTACAGTGACCGTCGGTACCTTGTTTGGATCGATTGTCAGTCGTGGTGAGAGAAGCGTCGTGGATCTCATACCAAAACCAATAGCACCAGCACCGACACACCGTTGTTCACTGCTGACATCTCCACGCGTCCACCGCCGCCGCCACCACCGTTGCACCACCAGCTACAGTTACGATGTTTCCTATCTTTCTCTCGCTAGCGCTCCACTACAGTCGCTTTCCGCACGTCTCGACGAGTGCGCGCTTTCCTTTTCTTGCGTTTTCCTGCCAGTCACAATACTGATGCGACGCGTAGAGAACCACTTTCGGGAACGTGGATCTGAACGCACGGGGCTATTAATTGAGCTATTCATGCGAGAAGGATACGTATCTGTTTCAACGAATGGGGATTGCAACTGACAGTGGTAGGAGTTAGAAAGCAAACACAAGCACACAAATACGAAAAAGTACGAACCCATAAATGTGTACCGTATAAATAATGAAAGGAGGTATGCAATTTTCAAAGAAAAAATTACGTGGATATGCCTGGCTAAATATAAAAGACGTTTTTGTGGGCACCAGATGATCAGTTCCCATCCTGTTTATCAGTCAAAGAGATTAGAAAAATAGGAACGTTATGGTGAAATGACATAGGAAATACTGCGCTCTTAGTGTTCAATTGGTATTAGGTCTACTTTCGACTTCAAGCAAGTATGAAACAAATGTTATACAACTAAGGAATATTGTTGGGCAGTAAATTACATAAGGTTAATCACTTCAAGCTACGACCTGAAACAAGAAAGTCTCGCTCGCACTACTATAAACAATGTTAAAGACGTGTAAAGAGTTTTTGTATGCAATGTCAATGTATGTGGACCGGTGTGTTTCATTAAATCGACTCGCAACATTGTGTTGACTCTCGAGAAGAGATCATGATGCAGAAAGTAAATCATTGATCAATAGAACGGTAGTTCTGAAAAAGTGAGCTCATTGGACTATTCTTCGATCATTGATCATTTAATTTGAAAACAGTTTTTTTGCGGAAATTACATCTACAAGAGATCTCGGGATGAGAATTCTCAAGTGATATGAGAAGTACGCAAGTTTAACGCGAACGTTTCTTGAAATAGAACTAGATTCAAATCTAGGAATGACAACCATTTCGAAATGTTTGTGATTTCGCAACGGATCAATATTCTGATGAGAAACTGGCTCGCATAAATTAATATAAACTTTGAAGCAACATGTTTTCCTTATTAGTAGAAAACCAAAGAGCTGCAGCAAATAACAAGAGTAACTTTTTCATTGATTTGCTTGAGCTGTGGCCAAGATTGGTATTGATATTTATTAACAGCTAACGTTTCGGCTTTTTCGCCTTCAAAACTTCCGCCTAAACAAAAGTAACTGTCTCATCACAAAATAATGCACAACCCCAATAAAAAAAGAAAAAGCTAGTGAACAGGAGGGAAGAAGTGTAAAGTGTAGTTGGGGGAGGGGGGCATTCAGTGGCGCAATTATTTCTCGAAGTAAATAATCGAATCAATCGGTGCTTAAGGCCTAAACATTAGTCCTAGAGGATCTATGACATGTAAACTTAAGTTACTAGGAGAAAAAAGTAAGAAAGATCGTCCCGAAGTGAACACACTACACTTTCCCTCTTGTTCGGAGGTTTTGGTGAAGTTAAACATGCGCCTTTTCTAGAGTATCACTTATAAGCTATGAACGTACAATCATAAAAGATTGAAAATTAATGTCTCGCTGAAACTTTCGCTGAAGTGAATGGCGGCACTAATAGACCGGAATTTTACCCCATCCTATTCTTGCGACCAAAAGTTGGGTTAAAGATCGTAGTTAGCCACACTTCATTATGCAGCACGAGATATGCGGACAGGAGCCCCTCAGTGTTCTTATTCTCAAGAATTATTTTCCTTCCAATAAAGAAAGGGAAGAATGCAGTTAGGTGGCCACTCAGTTGCGCACTTATTTTCCGATGCTCTAACTTACTTTTTCTCTTAATAATTCCAGTTTACATATCATAGACCCTCCAAGACTAATGCTTAGGTCCTAGGGCCCCGATTGATCTAATTATTTCGAGAAATACTTCGAGAAATAGGGCGCAACTGAGTCCCTCCTCCTCCCCGCCTCCGACTATATTTTACCCTAAAGAAACTCCTAGCTTGAAATAACGAGAGCATAACAAGCACCACAACGGCAAATAAGTCAAGTGGTGAAATCTCATCTCGACTACAACGACCATCCAAGGAACGGTCTAAATCGCAGACGGCGCCGTTGTATATGGATGGAAAGTTTGACCAATGATAGGTGGATTTCTTCCACGCGATTCTTCTTATTTGTTTTCGTACGCTCTTTGAATACATATTCCATAGTTGAGTGCATTAATAAATTGAATGAGTTGGCAGGTGTTTGGTTCTCACATACTATTGTATTTGGTCCCGTTTCTTTTGTTCATTTGCCTGCAGATCTGGATTGCAAACGCACTGTTGTGGTTACCGTATCATGGAATGTTCAGCAATGGAGATCGTTATGTGAATTCTTGGATTCACGAGATAGCAGGTAAAAGTTACTAGTTATCTGGCCCAGTTGACGAGGAACTATTCTTTATTTGCAGAGAAATCGACGGGAAAATGTAGTTGGGAAGGGGGCACTGAAGTGTACCCTTATTTCTGGATGTTCTATCTCCCTTTTTTCTCTTAGTAGCTTTACCCTACATGTCATAGATCCTAAGACTAATGCTAAGCCCTCGGACGCCGACTGACTTAGTTATTTAGAACTAAGGGCTCACTTAAAGGCAACATACCTCGAATCTGAGAGAATTCGCGGGAAAAGGGATGTTTCCATTGATATCTCCCTGATGGGGGTAAAATGTAGTTGGGGAGGGCGGGAGGGGAGGGGGCACTCTGAAGCGACAGAATCGAACTGCTCCCCTACTGTATTTAGTGTCATCCGTGGCGGGTGCTTCGACCGTGCCAGCACTGCAATACCTGCAATCAGAGCGCGAAAAAAGATCATGGAAAACAACACAGGCGCAAGCACGTCCATAGAACCGACAAGACGTTAACCGTTCTCATCGTTAAACCATTCCATTTGCATAATGGGTACCTCTAATTTCCTGATTCTTCGTGACTTCACTAAGATTACTGATTGCCACTTGGTCGGAGCTTGCATCGAAGTTCAAGGAGGAATTCGGTGAATGGTTCGCTGATCGTGGGTTGCTGCGGAAGGAGCGACTTTGCCCCAATTGCGGAAGTCCCGTTAAAGTCGCGAAGCAGACGAATGTGTGCAGCCTTCATAATGGCTAACCCAATGGCCCTTTTTAGGGCCACCAACTTGCGAATACAAAGCGAAAATGTGAGAATAAAAGTTGAAAAGTTCGACTTTCAATGGACCTCGGCATAGTCGAATTTATATTATCGAGTATGATAAGCTGTACACGAGGTTATTAAATAAACTTATTGGCTAACGTTTCGGCTATATCGCCTTCTCCAGAGCCTGAAAAGTGCGATATTCAATCTACAATTCAAACGACCAACCTCTCCACACCTAAACTGATAAACTCCACTCCTACTTTAATTTTCAAGGCTAGTCTTCGTGATTCGTGTTGTTTTTGGTTGCCAGTGCATACTTCACTAGCGGTTTTGAACATATTACGAATCACTGCGCGTTTTACTGCAGTCGGATGTGCAGATTTGGCGTGCAATATGATGTTCTTGCAACTTTCTTTGCGATACCACTTTACTCTAATAATGCCGTTTGAAGTACTTATTTGTGTGTTGAGGTAAGGAAGCCATCCTTCTTTTGGAGTTTCTCGTGTGAGTCTTATATATTGCGATTGTTTGTTGAGTATTCGGAAACACTCGTCCATTTCGGACTGTGTTGATGTTATGATGCAACAGTCGTCAATATATCTGCAATACATTATTGGTCTACGTGAAAAGCACTGGTTCTTCGATTCTGCTCATGAAGCAGATCGCCAGTACTGGTGCTAATCGTTGACCCATAGTAGGAGTGGAGTTTATCAGTTTAGTTGTGGAGAGGTTGGTCGTTTGAATTGTAGATTGAATATCTCACTTTTCAGGCTCTGAAGAAGGCGATATAGCCGAAACGTTAGCCAATAAATTTATTTAACAAGCTCGTGTACAGTTTATCAAACTCGACAGAATAAAAGTTGTTGCATGCATGCTTAGTGATCGTGGATTGCAATGGAATTCATTTTTGGTTTTTTTTTTTCTTTAGAAGTAACACATGATAAGACTTAGTTATTTATTTCTCGCAAATTTGTTCGGTGTGAAACGTAGTTGGGGATGACTTAGCTGCGCCCTTGTTTCTGAAAGTAAATAACTAATAAATAGTAATAGTAATAACTAAATCAGTCGAGGCTCTAAGACCTAACCATTAGTCTTAGAGCATGCATCTATGACATGTAAGCTAAAGCTACTAAGAGAAAAAAGTAAGAGAGACCATTCAGAAGTAAAGGCGCCACTGAGTCCCCCCCCCCCCTTCCCCACCCCTTGTTCGGAGGTTTTGGTGAAGTTAAAACAGTAGTAGTTCCAGCTCTGTCTTCTTTTTTTTCGTAGTACCTTCAACATATGTTGTTGATCACTCCTAAGAGTGAGACTGATGCTTAGGTTTTAGAGCCTCTGCTGACTCAGCTATTCAACTGTTCTCAACGACCTTTTTCCTGCTCTGAACACATTTGTTACAGTACTGGCACAGTCGAATTACCCGCCACGAATACTAAATACAGTACGAAGGCAATTCGATTCTGTCGTTTCAGAATGTCCCCCCCCCAAACTACATTTTACCCCGTTCCGATCCCCTTAACAGCCTATTCATTGATTTTACTTGAGTACGCTAATGAGAAGACATCATAAATGAATGATATCATGAATATCTGCGTATACTCACCGCGTGCGGCTGCGTATCCAGTTCTCTGTATTCTGACTTATTTTTTCCCTTTTCTTTGGCTTTCATTAATTGTATATCTTCACATTCTACTCACATTTTTTCGTCCTATTCTTGGTTTTGCTAACTCGTTTCCTTTTTCACGCTAATCCTTCACGACTCGAACTCAGTTTTCCGTGTTTCTCTGTTGCAAATCGTCAGTGTTGATTATTAGTAACATGCCTGGATCTACTCAGCGCACCCTTCGTAGTTCTTCCCGCAAAACGAAAGAACCTATCAGCACATCTCAAACCACATCAACGGTTCTCATGCCAAAAATTATGAGATTGATATCGAATCGCTCTCTTGTGTTGAGATCATCAACGAAATTTTGGAAAGAAACACCGATTCTGTTATTGAGAAGATGGTTCTTGCCTTGAAAACAAAAGGCACACAAGAAGTGGCTGATGGAGTTGAAGCTGAAAAGAGGGGCTGCAGTATTGTGATCACTGGCTTAGCTGAATTGGGGGCTGATAGATCCTTGATGGAAAGACAGAGGAACCTCGAAGAAAAAGTGGCCAATGTCCTTGATCCGTTTGAAGTTGACTGCCTGCCCGAAGTAGCTTACAGGTTGGGAAAGTTCAACGGTAACAACCAACGTCTTGTTAAAGTTGTACTCCCTTCTCGTTCCCACTGGGCAAAGGCTCTGTCAAGAGCGCACTTCGTACGCCGCACAAGCCTTTCGAACATGTTTGTACGTAAAAGTATGACCGCGGCAGAACGAAAACGGGATTATGAGTTAAGGCACAAGGCTCGTCTAAGAAATAAACTGTCGTCTACGCATGGGGGGGAGGGTGGTTAAAAAATATGCTCTCACTCAAATCACCGAACTTCCCCACAAACCAATGACGGGAAATTTGTAATCCACTGTGGACCTCTCTCTAAGACAAAATGTATTTTGTTTAACGCACGCAGCATAGTAAACAAATTGCACCTTTTTCACTCTTTTTTTTCGTCTGCACCAACCTGATGTATTAGCTCCTACTGAAACATGGCTCAGATCTACAATTTCCGATTCTGAACTGATAGCCGATTTACCATACTTCGTGTTTCGCTCAGATAGGAAGCTTCAAAAGGGCTGAGGTGTCTGCTGCTTAGTTAGCGACAAATTTCACGTGGTTCCCATTCCACACAAACGTCAAATGGCTGCTGATATTTTGTGTCATGAACTCTTCTCTCCTTTCTCACCTCATTCTCTCAAATTAGTAGTTACCTATCAAACCCCAGATTCTGCTAAGACTGATGATGATGCCTGTTTGATGCTATTTTTGAACTCTGCCTTTCGTCTCCTAAAATCATAATTGTGGGCGTTTTTAATGTTGACATGAATAAACAGCAATTCCACTACTGAACGCTTCAAAACTTTATTGGAAATTTGTGATCTAGCCCAAAACATTGATGTTCCCATTCGTTTACATTCGATTCCCGACCTCTTTCTTCCTGATCTAGTATCAGTGATATTGAAATTCTGCCACCCTTTGCCATCTCCGACTATAATGTTATTTCCTTCAAGTTCGACCTTAATACCGATTTCTGCCCATGCCAGATTTCAGTCGTGTAAACTATTCCGAGTTACTTAAATTTCTCGTTCGTGTGGACTGGGTGGAAGTTTTCGACAACTATCAGTGGGTTGCAGAAATGTATCGCCGTTTTTGCCCAGTGATGTACGATAGTTTAGCCAAGTTTGTCCTGCTGAAGTTTAACAAGAATTGTGTATCTACTTATCCTTTGCATTTACGAAATCTATTCGATCAAAAGAATCGACTCTTCTACCAACTTGATAACCCTCTGAACAACACTCTTCTATAGAAAAATTTGTGCTGATCTTGACTATCACATGAAAAAATACCTTGTATATCATGAGCGGCGTTTGTCGAAAACATGTATGAAAAATTTCATAACTTTCTCGCTAAAAGAATTGAACAAGCACAAAAACTGCATTCGTTGAGGAATGACAATGGGAATTTGATCAAAACCAATCTCGAAAAAGCTAACGCATTTGCTGAATTCTTTGCTTCTAACTACTCCTTTAATCTGGATGAAAGCTGTCATAATTTGCCGTTTCCAACTACTGATTTCTCTGCCACTCAGGGTCCTAAAAGGTCCTTCGACAAATGAAGTCCTCACCGTTCTGAAACGTTTAAATCCTTCGTTTTCGTGTCCCTACCATGGTATTCCCCAGATATTTTACCAAAAATGTGCAGATGTTTTGTTTCTTCCTCTTGCTCATATTTTTAATGCGTCGCTTACCTGCAGTGAAGTTCCTAACATTTTGAAAGAGGCACTTATCACCGCAATACCCAAAAAAAGCAACTCTAATGCTCTCTCGAACTTTTCCCCATCAGTATTATATCCTCCGGAAGTAAAGTTTTGGAAAAAATAATCAACGAAAAACTAAACGAGTGGCTATCATCAAGAGATGTCATTCCTTTCGAACAACACGGCTTCCAATCTGGATCCTTCACAACTTCGCTATTGTCTGATTCGATCTATGATTGGATGACTGAAGTAAAAAAAAAGAAAAGTCAGCTGATGTAATATTATTCGACCTATCTAAAGCGTTTGACAAGTAAACCACAAAAAGCTTCTCTTCAAACTCGAAAACTATGGAGTTCGCGGACAGTTGCTCAGCTGGTTAAAATCGTTTCTTTAAGAACGACACATGAATGGTCATGAAAGGTCCATAACAGTTACTCCAAGCGTGATGCATTGCAAACTGGCGTTCCGCAAGGCAGTGCACTCTCACCGCTACACTTTCCTTGCGTACACTGCTGATCTTCCCAACTCTTTGAAAACCCATCCTGACACGATAGTTCCAATGTTCGCGGACGACATCAAAATATATTTTTTGTATCGACCTAATGAGCAAACTTTCGCCCACAACACGGTTTACCTAGCAATCCAGAGAATGGTATCATGGTCAAGAAAATGGGATCTACCTTTAAATCTTTCCAAAAAAGTAGCGTTGCATTTAGCGTTTGCACAGTAGGAGAGGCTCCTTAGATTCCCTACTTTTGCAGTTCAACAACTATTCAATATCAGGAGCACGTTCGAGACCTTGGGGTGATAATTCATAAATCGTTTGACTTCTCCACTCATTTTGACTTTGTCACCAAAAAAGCGCTGTCGTCTATTTTTATAATAATGAGGAGCGTGCAGATTAAGGACCCTTATTCACTAGTATTTCTTTACAGGACATATGTTTTATCACATCTAGAATATGCCACTCCAGTCTGGAGTCCATTTTGAGAAAGGATATCAAAAAGTTAGAGAAAATGCAACAAATTTTCACTAGGCTGGGTTATAACACTAGCTAGCTGGAATTCTGCCTTGATATGCTCCTTTTCAAATTCGTCCCTACAATTGCCCCTTATTCTCTCCTAGTGGTGGAAAGCCATTCAAGGATAGCAAAGTTAGTGAGCCCTTGCGCCTGAGCTCCCCCCACCCGTTCGCCCACGGTCCTTGACGGATTCCTCCGTTCAAGTTTAAGTTGTCACCGAAACCATGGTATCCTTTTATTTAGCGTAGCGTTCTGGGTCTGGGAAAAGGATCTCGCGTGAGGATTCCTCACCTTCTGTAGCAGGAGAATGACCTGCCAACCCACCACCTCTTATGCTTTGAAGGGCCACTCTTGTTTGTGTAAAATTCAGGCGAAATTCTAGTGAATTCTGTTCCATCTTGTTCTTTGTTTTATGGCACACCTGCAAGTGTTTTCAATCAATGAATAAGTAAATGTCATTGATCTTCGACCGATTGCACTTGGATGCGGCGCGTGCACAAGGGTGACGCGTTGCAATTCAAACCGTCTCAAAAAACGACGTCTTTCACGCCGTTTCTTAAGACGATCAAGAGAGATGAGCGGAACCATTTCTGATCTCGCAATCTACAACCTTAACTAGAGATTTTTACGCGAACTCCTTTAGCACGTCATATTTGTGGTATGCTGCCTTTAATTGCTCCCTTTCTTTTCCAACTACATTTATTCCGAAATATTAAGGTGTTCGGAAAGTATCTGCCGAAATATGGCAAAATTTCAAAACATCAACTTTTTAACAACATTTATACTTACACTTATTCGACGAAATAATCTCCATCAAAATCGACAACCTTCTGCCAACGTCTCACAAGGTCATGGATTCATTTGACGTAGAACTCCGGCGACTTGGAGGCGAAGAAAGGTCATTTTTGAGGTGGTCACGATCATCGCAGCGCTTCTCTTCCAGGTGATGCTGAAGCGATCGGAAGAGATGTTAGTCGCTCGGGGCTAGATCCGGGCTGTACGGTGGGGTGCAATAGAACTTCCCATCCGAGCTCCAGAATTTTCTGGGAAGTCTTCTTCGCGATGTGAGGGCGCGCGTTATCGTGCAGCAGGCGAACGTTGTCGAGCTTCGGGTGCTCCTTGCGGATCTTGTCGGCCAGTCTTTGCAGTTGAGCGCAGTAGACTTCGGCAGTAACTGTTGTGTTGTCTGGCAGCAGTTCGAAACGGTAGATTCCATGAACTCCCCACCAGACGCTCAGCATGACCTTCTTTTCATGGATTTCACCTTTCACGAAAGGATCCGTGATTTCACCGCCAGCGCACCACGCACGTTTGAGGGTATGGTTGACGTAGAGGACCCATTTTTCATCTAGAGTAACAATGGTGTCCAGCCAGTCGAATCTTCGGCTTCTAGATGCAGCTGAGTGCAGATGTCCAGGCGTCTTTGGGGGTTGCCGTCGCTCAATGCATGTGAGAGCCATTGACCGAGCTTTTTCACCATTCTGAGAGATCGCAGTCCATCTCTCACGGTGGACAGCGAACAGCCAAGACTGGCAGCAATGGATGCCTTCATATGGATGCTGCTCCGCCAGATTCTTCAGTTTGTCGAACGATATTGCAGTCGGTCGACCAAAGCGAGACTCAGCTTCGAGTTTCTTGTTTCCGGCTTTGAAGCGCTGGAAACAGGCGCGCACATACCGCTTTGAAGGGGCATCAGTGCCTAATACTTGACTTAAGTTTCGATGGGCTTCAGCAGCGGGGTGGCCAGATTCGAACTCGTAAAGGAGTACGTGTCGAATATGGGTGGAATATTCAGCCATTATAGGATGAAATAGGCAAGGAAGAGGGAGCCAGATATGTGTATACAAGCGGTAGTGTCCTTATATAATACATTTAAAACGGGAACTTTTAGAACATCTCAAAAAATCTGCGCTACTGCGAAATTTCCGACAGATACTTTCCGAACATCCTAATAGATATATGTATTATTCACTTCTCCTAGCTTGACTCTGTGCATTTGTAATTAAGAAGTTCTCTTTATTGTAAGGAATTTCTGGGTCACAGAGAAGCGCGAGTTCAGCGATATCAAAAGGGAGCTTTCCTAACTATTGATCACTGCACGCGACAGGTAAGGAAGAAAGGTGAAGCTCGCTCCTTTCATTTGTTAAGTTCTTTTTCGTGAAATTAAGCCAATCCTCAATCTAAGACTAAGATCACCTTTAAGCATGTTCCATTTGGCATCCAAGTGCGATAGCTAGGAAACATGTTGACTTTCGCTTGTTCTCACATGAGAACTCTTTCTGCACGAAAGAAATGAAAACAAAGAACGTATACCGTCAGGCAGTATCTGCCGGTACCACTATAAGTATTTCGTTGTTTTGGCAGTATTTCATTAGATAATGTTGTCTTCAAGGTCCTAGACAACAGTTCAAAAACGGGAGTAATAAACTAATGATAAAGTGAGATGTAGGACAAATCGACGCGGCATGTGCAGAAAGTTCCGATGGCATTTTATGATCATATATTTTATGATGATGATTTATGAGCATAAAATAATTCGAAGAGCTGCAGCGAAACCCTTCTTCTTTGCCTCGATAGCACCATTAACAGTCTTATAACAACACCGCTAGCATGGCATCCCTGGAGATTTTTGTTCACCTGAGAGAAAATGAGGAATAAGCCAAGTTTTTTATTCCACAATCTTCATCCATAAATGATGTTTTTTTTTAAGAAAAAGGACGAGTATAATGCAGTTGGTTAGAGGTCGCTGTGGTCGCACGACTCGTGGTTCCATACCGCCCTAGTGCCAACCGAGGCGTTTATCCTTCGGGGATGATAAATTGGTGCCAGATTTGTGCGGAGAATAAAACACTGACTTGATCATCGGCTGGCCCCCGCAAATCATTTGTACAGGTCAACGCGCATTCCAAGACCTCATCGATTACGAATTGCAGTACAACGGGTTGGCGCATTCCAAGAGGATTAATACCCCAGTGACTTTATCCTTATTTTATACTTTTAAAGAAGACAGAGAAAATTGCTGCATATTGAACTTTACCTTCCACATGTATAGTAGAATCAAAACGAAAACAACGGTGCAGTTACATAAGCGGTTGCGCTCGAAGCGAAGCGGTGGAGTATGGCGGTTAGGATCCAGGGAGAACTCTTGTTAGCACCATTCTTCGCTGTAGTTCGCGATGTATCAGGGGGGTTTTTCTTCCTCTTTTTTTTGGGGCCCTCCCCGGAAGGAAGGGTAGGGGTGGGGATGAAAAGGGGGGGGGGTATCGTTGGCTTCACCTGTGCTGCAGCGAAAAGTGGTGCAAGTAGGGTCCCCTCTCGAGCCTAATCGCTATGTGCGACTTAGAGCGCAGCCGCTTGCGCAACTGTGCCGAGTTCCAGGTTATTTTGATATGAATATATATTTTCTGAGCCTTTATTGGAAAAAAAAAATTCCACCAGACAATATGAAAGCTCTTTCATGTTGATTCCGTCCTGATCCTTTCATAGCTTCAAGTAGACGTTTGGTGTACGCCATTTCTGGTAGGTACTGACCTTTCAAGGGAAAACTCGAGAAGTATAAGAGAGCAGCGAAATTTTTTGACGAAATGACATTTTATAGCCCATAGGTCGTTGCAACTGCATAAGCGGATGCGTTCAAAGCGGTGCGGTGGAGCGTAGCGGTTAGGATCGAGGCTACATCTGCCAGCACCACTGCGTTGCAGTTCGCGATGGTCCTAAATCGATCGCAACCGCGCGCTTACGCAATTGCACTGAGCTTCATTCCGTTTTGACTCGACTATATTTTGGTTTTCTTTACTAAAAGCGCGGGCGTACCCCCAAGCAGTTATTTGGTACAACCTGGTGTTCCTGTATTCCTACGATATCTTAGGTAAAATTTGGTTTACTCCTTTCATTTTAGCGTGCTAGAAGAAGTGTTCCAGCTTGGGAAAGTCTGTCTCTTAAAAGCATCACCCCGCGAATCTGAGGTGGTACGGATTTCAGGTGGAGTATTCTTATACGGGATAGTAGATTATGGAGAGGAGGGTGATTCCGTCCATTTCTTCCTAATCGCCGTAAAAAAAGGCCCGGAAGATGCAGCACGTGCATAAGGCTGGCGAGCTCCAACCGAACTCGTTGTAGAAAATAGCGCGCCGGACAAATCTATTGATAAATACGGTACACATGTTAAGACAAAAGAGTAGTAGATTCATTCATGTGGCATTCCTAATGGGATTCATTCCAAGGGATGCCGATACTACGACGTTGGTTCGCTGCATGATGCTTTTGGACACCTGCACCTGAGACGCTTCTTCACCCATTCGAACAGACAATTATTGGTATTTACCCCGGAATATGCACGTATTCATTTTGGTGCATTAGCGGTTGAAATGAAATTGCATTTAGCCGTGATTGATGGTGCTTTCCTCACACTTGAAAATCGAAATGGATTTCGTCTGTCTTTGCATTAAGTTCGAATGAACATGAGCTATGAGAGGAGAGATACAAATTGAAAGCGTTTGCTTGTTTTGCATTCGGCTATTCTTCCAGTGGAATGGGGACTAGTTCTCGCACACCTTTTCCAAAAATCCAAGGGATGTCGATACTACGGCAGTCTTTCTACGCGTTGGCATTAGAATGAGTAGTACATAGTTGGGATGGTCCGGACGGAAAGAAAATGATTTGGTCGCTTGTTTTACTTTTTGTCTCCTCAAGAGGAACCCGTTCTTCTTTCTGCGCCTCATCATTTTATTCCGTATGATATGTTTAGTCTAGACAAAAGATAGCAATCTCCGTTCTGGTTCCCGTTATGGTGTTGATGAATATACAGTTGATGTTTGCGATCTGAGGCCTTCGTCCAAGTCCGACCTTTGGTTGGAGACCAAACGCCTAAGTAACACGCTGGCACTCAACTACGAGCGTTGGTTGCACCAAAATTGAGATCGTTCTGACCCTTCTGTATCTGCGTAGAAATAGGCCGATCTGCTGTTGTGGATCGAGAGGAATCGAACAAATGAGGGAATCTCACATTCCATCCTTCCTTCCACTATGATTTTATATTCACTGTCTCATTTCGCCACATTTCAAAACCAAGTGAAAATAAACCACATAAACGGTGCATAGCCTACGTCGCAGTAATAACTAGCCAAGAAAGAAAAAGTGATAATTAGGTTAGAAAGAGGAGGAGAACGGTAGTGCTGTAAAAAGTCATTTTTTGCGATCGGCACCGTTCTACCATAGTCAAGGTAACGAGCTAGACAGGTTTGCTATCGTCAGTTGTAGTCGATTCGAAACGAATTGAACTTCGGTGCAGTTGCGTAAGCAACTGCGCTCGAAGCGGCGCAGTTGAATGAAGCAATTTGGAGCGAGGATATCCTGAGTAGCACCGCTACTTACTGAGGCTAGTGAACCCCCTCTCATTCAATCGCTGCGCTCAACTGTGCCTCTTCGAGCGTAGCCGCCTACAATTAAACACAACCTAACCTATACACACTATAAATTCAGATCGTTTTAACCGAACCACTGAAATCGCTTTGAGTTCTTGTGCATTCATAACACTTATATCAAAGAACCACGGCAGGTGTAGCGCAATCGGTAAGAGGTCCGACTGTGATTGCACGATCGATGGCTCGAAACGCACGAGTGGTAAACAAACCTTTCGTCACGGTAAAATGTAATCAGGAATGACCGAAAGGATAAAAGCACTGACATAATACATCGAATGTCCCCCGCCATCTAGACGTATGGACCAAAACGCGTTCATAAGCTCTCAACACTTCCGAATTGCAGTCAAAACGCGTTGGTGCATCCCAAACAGATTGATACACCAAAGAGGCTTTCTATGCTAAACTTGTCCCAGCGATTTCTAACTTGTGTTGTCAGCTCACGGAGAAGAATTCTAACATTTCAATTGCTGAGAATGGATAACAGCTAGCAGTTAAAAAAAAAAAAAAAAACTTGTAAATCCAATAGCTTTCGTGACTATGTTACTACGGTATCCTCCGGATTCTAAAACGACTACAATGATGAGTTGAAGCGGTCTAATGGATTTGAATGAATGTGAATTCCAGTTATGAGCCACTAGACTCAATAAATAGGCCTTTTTAGCAGGGAATAATAGCGCTGGAAGTCGATAAGATTCAAAGCGCTTTTATCGTCTAAATACACCCACCTTCCGCGAGAGAAGATATTTTTGAAAATGAATTAGTTTCTACTTCAACGCAGTGTCGGAAACATTTTTTCTGTTGAAAAAAAGGATCGTGAACTTGACAGAAGTCTCGATTTCATATGTGCTCCTTTTTTTTCCTACTTGCTTGTTCGTTGTATATGCTGCATGTGATAGCCGGCACCAAGAACTCAGAATAGTCGATTTCAAAAGAAGCCAGGGCAGTCAAACACTAAAAAGAAATTGAAAGGAATTATGCAGTTATTTGTAAAAATGAATTAGTTTTTACTACAACCTAGTGCTCGAGACATTTCCTCTGTTGCAGTGTGTAATGTTACGTTGGATTCAATGCTCATAGGAAGTTGCGGTCTACGAAATCTGAGGAGCGCTTTGGTGTTCTGCTAGTAGGTGTTGGGTCACGTTTTGTTTTTTTTTCTTTAATTTCACCTACACATGTGCAAATGACGTTAATGATGCTTCACGATTCACCAGAATAGTGTTTCTTTGTTTTTTTTTTTTTTTGCTTTTTACTCTCTAAAAAAGATCAACATATTGCCGCTTTTTCTTTCCCACAGTTCTGTTTGTATGGACTTGTTGTTTTATATATTGTTATTGTTTTATATTTATGTTGTTCCGGGCGACAACAGTGCGCTTCAGTAGTCACATCTTATTCTTCCCGGCATCTCCTTAGGGATAACATAGTCATCACTAATGATGCGGTTATTCGGAAAAGTGATGTTTACACCTAATGTTTTGGGTTCAATTTCCTCTTAGGTGGGAATAATTCTATACGATAGATCTTCTCTGGACAATTGTAAAGCGCAAGGATATAACCACATATCTTCTCCCTCCGAGGGAATACTCTACAACAATTTATGAGAGGAAAAGAGAAGCGTGAGGGATCCTTTGGTTGAATTTTCACATAACTTTTTTTGTGAACATCTTCAAGCAATGTAAGCTGATCCCTTGAGATTGTCTTCTTCCTTATTTTGGAAAATAAGCTTTGCCTCTTTGTGTTGCTCCTTATAAACGGCTCTCCGTAGTTTAGGTCCAGCACGTGCTATGGGACGTGAGCGAAGAAAAAAACTCATTGAAATTCCTGGTTTACCAGAACCATGGTTGGCTTACATGCATCTCGTAAAGAAGAAGGTTTTCTATTACAATCCAGATGCAAATAAGTCTGTATGGGACCTACCTTCAGACGTCAAGAAAAAGTCCGAAGTAGGTTAGTATCGAATGTCATTTGTTTTTATTTAATTTCTAATTTTACATAACAAGTAAATCGCCCATATTTTGATTGAGATTACTAACGCAGCGAGACCAGAAGTTTCTCTTACGTAACTCATGAAATCGTTCTTAAGATCTGGATGCGGTAGAGGAGGAGATACTTAAAAAGCTCTTCACTGAGGACAACGATAGGTAAGAAATAGGACGGGACCAAGCGTTTCTTGAAGCCAACTTACGCTAAGATAGGGGAATCGATTTTTGTCCTTTTTTTAGTCTCGAAATGATGGATTGTACGGAATGGGAGGAGCCTGCCGGGTCACCAAAAGATCCCGGTGAAGCGATGGAAATCGATTTCACCGAGGATCTTCGTCAAGTACGAGGTTCTGACTACGACAAAGAAACGCTTCCTTTGGTAAGAAAGGTAGATGTGAGAGATATTTTGGGCATGGTTTAATTATTCATACATTCCAGCATTCTCAAAGTCATCAGCCATTCACTACCATCTATGGTACGAGTCGAAGCTGCGTGGTTTTTGACACTTGCGCGCTTATTGATGATCCTAATTTGATTCGCGACTGTATCTCCAGTGAGGTTTTGGATAGATTATTTCCATCGTTGCCAGTTTCAGTGTTAGGTTCTAATACTGAAGCATCAGCAAATTCACAAAATAAATGCCTATTCAGCTTACTTTTTTTTTAGCGATTTTTCTTCGCATTTAGAAGATATCTTGGTGGTAATTCCCTACCGTGTCTTCTACGAATTGGACAAAATGAAAAAACTTACCTCAACGTCAGAATCAGCGGCAGAATTACGGCGGGTAAGTTACTCCTACCACCATCTGGATCTACACTTGTACTGTAGCAAATTACAACGTTTCTCGATCTATGTCACTTCTTCAGTCACAATAGAATAGATATTTCTGGATTCGTCTTAGTTTCATCTCTGTGGTCAAGTAGTATCTAGTCATTTGTCAAGTCATTTGCAAGCGATGAAACCAATCAACCAAAATGTGTTGTTTCATGTATTCGTTCGTCCTCCTAAACTCTTTAGAATATCTTTCTCTTAGCATGTTTATTATTCAAATTTGGAATGCTGGGTTAATTCGACACCTTGTAACTGCAAAACCGAAAGTACCGAAAAAGTCAGCCTTTCAAAACGACATGTGTGGTCCCTAGATAAAATTTCTAACGAGATGATTTCAGATAGCAACTCGAATAATTCACATCTTACGGGACGTCCGTGGGTCTCCGTTGATATACTGGGAGAGCTCCGCAGAGGTGTGTTGTGATGAAGGATATATTAGCTAAAGCAACCACTCTCAAACCACTAGTACAGATTTTTCCATCAACCTACAGTAAAACAGTAGATTAACAATGTGTCTCCGAGCTCCACGGATAAGAGGTTTCCCTTCAAGCAATGTGTTCATCTCAGAATTGAATACATACCGCACTACTTTCTTGCGCAAACAAGGTGTTGGTAGATTTGTGTTGTTCCAGCATACTTTTCCTTGACATACATTAGGGATGTCAGGGATGCTACTCCTATTGATGGAACTAGTTTCTTTTTCTCGGAAGGTTGCACGATCGCATATGAGGTATGCTCTCTCACTTTGAAAGTCCTGGTAAAGCCAGACTTCAGACTTTCTGTGGTGCTCGCTTCGCTTGCTTTCAGAGATCAGTAACAATTCAAGAAGAGGCACAACACTTTCTTCAAACTTATGTTAAGAAATTAAAATCAGGTTTTTTTTTATGCAGCGCCTTTTTATCAGAATTCAGGAAGTGGTGAGAAATTTTGTAACCTCTCTGCTAAAAATGCATGTGCTGCATTTATAGAATATTTGAAGTAGATTTTACATTTACATTTCTCTCATTTCCGATTTTTCTCCTCTTTTACTCAGTAATTAACTAGAATAATGTGTTAAGGTGAAATGACGTGAGCATCACCATCATGCTGATAAAGATAATCATCTACATCAGATTACGTAAACTGCTAGCAACTATTCAAGCGGCTGTCTTGCGGGCATGTATCTACTTTTTGAAGAAAAGATCTGGCAAACATTATGAGTGTATCAAATAGAGGAGTAGACTTGCCGAAGCGTACAGCAGAGTAGAACGTTAGGGATGCAGTTGTCACAGGAACGAAGCGCTCTCTGAAAAAACCACTTGGAATTATTGCGCGCTGTTGGTGCGGTAACAAGCTCGCCGATTCCAGTTGTTTGCGCCATCACGCCATTTCGATGCGGACGGATCCCTTTCCCTCTCATTCTAACTCTTTCTGCCGTTCGGAAACCAAATAGAAGTCGTGGGACCCGTTTCACTCTATTTCGCTGCTTCCTGACACCATTCCATCAAAGATCGTTTCACTCTATTTTATCCCTTGCGGCACCAATTACCCACCCGACGTCTCACTGTTTTCTGGAATTTCCTTACACAAGCAAACACGTAACAGAATGAGCTCGTTATTGTATAGAATGATGGTGGTATTGGAGTGAGTGCTACCTTCTCCATTGCTTCGACAACAATAGACATGACAAATTTCTAGTCGTTCTCCTCAGTCGATGGGTTTACAACAAGCTCCGAAGAAGATGTGAATGATGACTTCATTTTAAAATGTGCCTTCCGGATTAAAGCGTTGTGTGAGTTTTGAAAATTTGCGAATGTTGGATTTCTTTTCCCGCTTCGCGACAGAGCTATTGACGACAGTCATCGCATTCATCCCATAAACTATTGCAGTAGATGCAAGAAGTGATGGTTGGGAGACTGTTTTCCTCACCAACGATCAGCTTCTGTCTCTGAAAGCACATGCAAGCCGAATTCCGTGTTATAACGTGAAGGTAGCCGTTTTTTACAATCTTCAAAGAAACTGCTGGGAGACAAAAAATGATCTAGAATTGAATATGGTTCTTCTTTTTTAGGAAACGAAGGCGATATTGGCGAGAGCCCCTATACCGGTGATCGAAAAAGTGGAAGAACAAGCAGAATTCCATCCCACAGTTCAGGATAAGTGAGCAGTATTTTAAAATATCACTTATGCCGGTATTGTTCAGAAAACTTCAGAATTGCCATCATGCTAGTAATTTTTAGATGTGATTTATTGTCTGTACTATCCTTTTACATAATTTAGGCCGTCAACGTCGACTTCAAAATCTCCCTTGCGAATTGGCGTAAAAAAACCAGAAAAAGTACTCAAGCGGAAGATACAAAGGGAGATCAATTATGACCCTTTACGAAGCCCACTCTGTATTTCTAAAACGGATAAAAAGAAAAACATTGAGAAGCTTAGACGCCCACATAGGGACCAAGAACCGAATACCGGTACTAAAGATCCGTTGAAACGTTTTGAAGAGATGTGGAAGCCTCTTGTAAAAGTTTTGGAGAAAAAGTTCGTTATTTTTTCCATGGTTATGAAGGTCTAATAGCATCACTTTTTAGCTCGAAATTTAGAGTCGAGGGAAGTTCTGTAAAACACAAGAGGGATGTTAGCCGGTTACGAGAAAGTGCTTCAAAGTAAGTCACATTTAAAAGAAGATAATGGCTAAAGTGTATTTTTTCTGTATTTTTTCAGGTTTATTGAAAGTCAGGACGACAAAAATCTTCTGTTGCTAGTTCAGATGACATGGTGGCTTTACTACTACTATTATCCTCTTGAGCGGAATGAAAAACAGAAGGATAACTACAAGGTAACTGAATCTTTACGCTTAGTTGGGCTGCAGTAATACAACAAAGAGTGTTGAAACATTGATTCCATCTTTTTCGAAAGTTGTTTGATTAAATAGCTCTGACTTTTTTTTGTTGTTCTTCACTAGTAGCGATTTACAAGTATTTTTGCTCGAAATTTTTACCACACTGTGAAGGAAATGTTGCCGAAGGAAAAACTTTATGAAAGTTTATTCAAAATATTTACGTAATTTAAGTATACTTATTTAGCTCTGCTAATCTCCATATATCTTTACGTTTCAACAATGTCAACAATACTGAGTTCAATTATTCCATTTCCCATCTCATCTAATTTACTTCCAGGATATTATGAAAGACGGCTTGCTCAAAGAACTAACAAACCCATCGGCTAGGTCGCAAAAGATGATGAATAAATTGCGGAAATTTAGCAAAGATTTCGAGTCCGTCTACGGGTGATTTCATTCTTTTCTGTGCACAGATTTCTTGCAAAAAATGATAATATCAAAGGGCTTCAGTGCTTCTTAATGATTTAAGGGTAAGCCACACGTCTCTCTTCTGTGAGATATTCGTAGCGTTTTCTAGTCGTCGCAGTATCCTCATTTCCTTACCTTCTCAATGTCTCACATTTGCATTCCTTCTATTATTGTTTTCTGTTGAATAATGCATGATTCAGGAGGGGTAGGTTATTTTGCGAGATTCATATGTCTTTTCTCAGGGGACAAGTACGTGTGTTGAAAGACCTTTCTCGTTACTCTATCATATCAATTACAACTTATAATGAAAATGTGTCCACCGTTTGTTAATCTCATGTGTTCCGTACTTTTTTCACAGAAAAATCCAAAAAGTGGAGAAGTAGGGTATAATGGAAAGAGAAGGCACTGCATTACACGTTTTGCTCAATAGAACCAAACATTCTGGAGCAAAAACAGGCAAGGTCCTTGAAGTCAGTCTCTTTGAAATCTCCTATCGAAAGCAGTGGAATTTTGCTATGCGAAGATACGCTTTAATGGTAGAAATATTTACAACTAATAAGATTGGATTTAAATAAAGAGTTCGCTTAGTAGTAGAGATCCTGGATAACTTAAAGGACCTGTAATTGAGTTCCGAAAGGATTTCTTATATGCTATGTGTCAATGATTCCACCGTAGTGATTATTCAAGAGATTTGTCAAATATCGTCTATTTCTAGCACACTATAACAACCATAAACTTTATTTAACTTCACCATATAATAACTTATTTGACAAGCAGAAAACACTGGGGTGAGAAAGTTATTGAGCAGTAGACATTACTTAGATCTTGTTAAATGCAACGATGTCAACAGACTGGACCTGAAGCAAAGGAAAATCCGGAAGTGAAGATAAAGATTTCAGTATTAAAAGTTAAGGACACTTACGTGGCTCTCAAAATCGCTCGTGATCTTTTCAATCATGTCGTCAACGGAAACCTTATCGTCCTCAATCACACAAATAATTTGAAGCTTTTTGATGCCTAAACATCAATCTTCAGCAGAGAAAAGGTTTTTTTTTTGTTTTGGTCAGCTACTGTGTCTTACCGTATCCAATCGGGATCAGCTTCGCTCCTCCCCACACGAGGCCATCCATCTCGATTCCACGAACCAGATCTTCCATCTCTTTGAGGTCCGTTTCGTCGTCCCATGGCTTGACGTCAAGAATCACTGATGACTTGGCAATTGGGCCAGGCTATGAAACCACGATTAGACACCTCAGCAAAACATTACAATCAATCTTAAGCGTAAACATATGAACATCTCGTACTTTCTTGGATTTCTTTTCGGCATAAGCTTTTAGGCGCTCCTCGACTATTTTAGCCTTTTCCGCGTCCTCTTCCTCATCCGAACCAAAGAGATCAAAGTCTTCCCCACCAGCTGATTCTTTGTGGTTGTTTTCTGGAGTGGAATGATGGCCATCCTAAACAAACCAAATGACACCATTACCACAAAAGCTAAATATTCAATGTAGTTCGATGATCTTCACTAATAATAGCGCTCATTCTTTGTATATGTGGTATGAACACACCACACAAATTCGAAATAATTTCCCTAGTTGTTAAATGTCCAATGACAACTTACTGAACATGCCGCATAGAAACTGAGAGATGTTGGAGGATGCAAAATTACCGGTAGTGGTATTTCAGATTAGGGATTGTTAAAATGTATATTCGAAATATTACCATATCTTCTCCTTACATTAGGGTTAGAAATAATTAATCAATTATTATTAGTGTGAAATACTTTCATCAGTCTAGTTGAGAGCGTGAATGCATGTAAAGGTGTTTTATATGGCAATATTACAGCTGGTGGCTTTGACTTTTGTGACAATTAATTTCCAACGTGTTTAAAAGACATCATCCCATAGATCTGGCGTTGTATGGATTTTCATTGGAGTACGCCTATGTAGGGTCGTAGATTATGAATACAGGGGTGGTTCTCTCCCTGCATCACTGTAAACAGACGGCTTCGGAATGCGGTTCGCGCCACCCTTGCGCTCGCCCCCACCTGCGATTCGTCCGAATGGATTTTCGACCAATCGACGCGGGAACCACATTCCAAGGCCGTCTCTCCACAGTTATGCAGAGAGATGAGCAGAACCACCCTTGTATTCATTATTTACAACCCGATATAGGTATACTCCAACGAAAATCCATAACACGCCAGGCTTGTGGGATGATTCCTCTAATATACCTTTGTGAAACGGTGAAAAATCAACCAACTGAGGAATATTTACATCATTGCATGCTGTTTCATTTTCGATTTCGATGTGTGACTGTTGCAACAAAGAAAATTTGTGATGTGTATGGAAATGTATTGAAAGTGAATAAGTACTAACGCTGGTTTATAAAATTTTCCAGCGGTGATTTTGACTTGTCCGGTAGCGACCGAAGTGGATGTCATATCGATTTTGATAATGACGCTTTAAAATCACCGGTGGAAACTGATCCCAAACTGAGTATTCAGAGAATGGCAAACACTTTTCGACCTAATTGCTCAACAGTCCAAAGACATGCTCAAGAGATTGGGAAGGTTGGTAAAACGCCCAGCTCTCGTCAACAGAACGGGGTAATATTGCAGCACGATAATGCTAAGCTGCACGTAGCCATGATTAAGGGCAGCATACTACGAATCGGGGATGGTACGGATTTCAGGTGGAGTATCCGTATACGTGGTCGTAGATTATGGATACTGGGGTGGTTCCGTTCATCTCTCCCTGAATCACTGCAAACAGCCGCCTCCAGAATGCTGTTTTGTACGATATCTTCTATTGCAGCGCGCCACCCTTGCACACGTAGCGTCCCTCACTGAGTATCGGGGCAGCCCGAATTTCGATGAATCGCAGGGAGGAGGCGGCGAAAGTGGTGGAGCGTCGCAATAGATGGCGACGTACAAAACAGCACTCTGGAAGCGGCTGCTTGCAGTGACGCAGGGAGTGATGAGCGGAACTACCCCCGTCTCCATAATTGACGACCCCGTATACGGATACTCCACCTGAAATCCACACCACCTCAGATTCGTGGTATGCTGCCTTTAACCCAGGGAAAATAAGGCAGCCGAACGTGGAGGTTTTACCACATCCTCCATATTCTACAGGTATAGCACCGTGTGATCTTCATTTATTCCAATCGAGAGAACATTCCGCAGGAATAAAAATTTCAGAAATATCGATGAAGTGCAGGCTCACTTAGAATAATATTTTCTTCGAAGGAAACTAAATTTAACAAACAGGGAATTGAAATTTTACCAGCAAGGTGGCAAAAGGTAATGGATAACGATGGAGATTACAGATTCGACGAAAGACAAAATTAAATGTATTTTTTTTGTTGCCATTGAAAAAGTTGATTACTTATGGATACCCCTAATAGAATCAATAAGTAACCACACAACTACCTTTGCTGGAATAGCTTGCGTGCGAGCGAATTTTTCGATGGCTTCACGTAGCTCTGCAAGCTCTTTCTTGATCTCCTCATTCTCCTTCCTAAGCGCTTTCACCTCGCGTTGGAGAGATTCTAAATTACGAAATCTTCGTAGGAATAAAACAGAGGAAGACTTAGCGACATTTATTCCTGTTAATACATGCGAGTGTAAGTGATAACAGCACTATCTCACATTAACAATAGGCACTCTTGCACAAAATTATCTTTTTGGCATAAGACCACCATGCACTTCCTTACCAGGGTAAAGCTTTTGTTTAGAAGAGCTTTGGACACCCCTTCGTCGTTTTGAACAGTTCAACACCGATGTTGCCGCCTGTCTCTAAATGCTTGACCCTCCCTATCTTCAGTTTACAAAAATTCTAACTCCTTCCACTTAAACAAATAGTACTAAGAAACTCCATATATATATATATATATATATATATATATATATATATATATATATATATATATATATATATATATATATATATATATATATATATATATATATATATATATATATATATATATATAAATAGCAGTTACATGTTTCGACACGACTTGATTCAACTTTGAAATGCAGGATTCGAAACGAGATAAAGAGTTATATAGTTGCCGTTCGAACCTGACCCTGGCTACACATGCACGACCTATCTGACAGACACAGATGACATCTACACATGTGAATGGATTCTGAGTGCTTAACGCATTGAATAGGTGTTGATTTTCATCTACTATGACACACACTCTGAGCAGCAGCCGAAATCGAGATGCAGTGAAGTAAAACGCTTGCAGTTGCACGTGAAATTTTCTTCTTCATGCCACAGCAACAGGAAAGAGTCCGAAATTACCATCAACCACAAATCCAGAGCCTGATTCAGCCAGCGCTTTGGCTATTATGTCTTTCGCGTACTGAATGGCAACATGCAAATCACCTTTCGGTACCAAGTGCATGTCGGCCTTCGGAACGATTTCCTTCCCTAAAAGTAAAACGCATTGTTTAACGTCTATCCCTAGAGACTAATAAGAAAAGACTGCTGCCTCCTACGGTGAAAAAACAAATATCTCAGATCTTAAAGGCTCAAAGAACCGAACGTTTTAAGTGTCGGATCTCACGTAAGTGTCGGTTTGTGCTCCTCTTACATTCATTCTCAACCGGCATACTACATATAACCAAGATCAATTTCACACCCTTTTTTGCATTATGAAGCTATAAGGTTGAGAATCTAGGGAAAAAAACTACTTAAAACGTTCTCTTTATGCAATACTTACCATGCCCATGACGGTTACCATGACCTTGTCCATGAGCATGGCCGCTATGACCATGATGTGGTCCTTGGTGTGCCGGTTTTGAAGTGGAAGGAGAGACGTTAGTGTACACTTGTTGTCCACCAAAGTAAGCCTGATCTGCAGCGCGTACAGCCATGTTTGAACCCAAGAACGTTGACTTCTCCGAGGCTAGACCGTCGACAGAAGACATGGTTTGTTTCTAGAAGATTTAAGAAGACGTAGCATAAGTAGGAAAGCTAAGAGGAAACGAAAACACGTGTAAATGCGTTCAAAAAAATATAGATGTGAAGACTTGGTTCCAATGCAAAAAGAAGAGATCGGGAGAAGAATAAGGAACATAAACGTTGCTAACATACTCATAGAACGAGAGCAGAGAACCTTCCTCCAAAAAAATATAAACATACTACGTGAGGCCATAAACTCCCCTAACAAAAATGGTCTATGACAATGAAAAGAACCCAAATCGGAGTAAAAATGTGATCCACGTGGGCCACAGCCTATTTATATTCGCTTAATTTGCGAAAATTCTAGTGTAGGCTACGTAGAATACGACACATTGCTGCTACAGTAATATTATGGAATGGAGCGCGGAATTGTCACAGAATGCGGGCTATTCTCGTATCCCTTTCTTTGGGTGCGAGACAAGAGGTACCCGTGAAAACCGGCTGACCGCTCATGTCCTTCAGCACCGCGCTCGTCCGCGTAATTACGGCTGCCGCTCCACCAGCTAGGCATCCTCCACGACCATCTGAGATCAAGTACACCCGCCTCCCTATTGCTCTCTGATCAACGCCGTGCGCGACGTTCGCGTCGCAACGAAGCCGTGGATATTGCGGATTTTGAAGGAATGGGAGTGAAAAACGAATTGCCGCAGCGAATTCTGATGTACAGATATAGTAAACTAAGCGCATATTATTACGAATAAAAGATAAGAATTGGATCTTTCTATCCAATGTAACTTTACATAAGTAAAAATTATCTCAAAAAGATGCTCCAGGAAAAAGAATAACATGCATATATTTTCACACATCTCATAATTTAACACATTTCATGTCCCAAGTTTTTTATATAAACTAGTAGTGCATAAGTATGTGTTTGCCATTCAGCGAATTCGTGTTCAACCTCAACTGCAGCACCTATAATAACAGTAAATTTATGCGCTAATTACTTTGTATACATTCCTTAAACTTCTTTCTACATTTTACCTTTCCAAAATTTTACTTAGATATAATGTTTATATACAGCACATGTCAAATATTTCAATACATGCTTGTACGTCTTATACAGTTTTATATAATAGAAATTTGAAATTGTACGGTTCTTCAAACTTCTTTCAACAGCGTTTTATCGCTTCATTTCTATCTATTCTCTGTATAAAATCGATATGACAGGTTAAGTATATTAGTGGCGAACAGAGACCTTTGTATCTTCGAGATTTACCTTCAGGTACAGTGTATATCTGCGAGGCATTATTCGCGCCCCGTTAATCGTTGGATGCCAGTTTTACCCAAATGGAAAAGCAAAAAAAAATTCTTAGAAAGCAAAGAATAAAGTAAAGAAGATAGCATAACACCGATCAGTGAGACATTTTTTGAAATATCTCTCGCATTCCCAGAGATGAATGAGTGTTTTCCACTTAACAAGTCGAGACAGGATAATTTCATTTTCACTCGCATTTCTAAATGGCATATCACTTATACAAACCTATTTCATTCTTTCCTTCTTTTATATTAACTTACAAGCACACTTTATGTAGACCTTCAAACAACATCTAATACCAGGTACTTTCCTTTTTGTTCGATTTTAAAAGCGCATTATAAGAGCTGTGGGCGCGGCGAAAAAAAAAAATGTCGTAAAAGCGGTAGACGCGGCGAAGTGGGAGGGGAGGGCGGCGTGGACGGGGCGTCTTGAAGACGTAGCACAAGAGGAGCAATCAGGCTACTGTAGCGATTATGACGGTATCAGAAGACGCGAGGTGCAATTAAGGGCGCTCATTAGCCTCCGGGATACGCGGCGGCACATCATACGGGTATCTCTTGACCGTTCCCCCCTTTCTTTTTATGAGTTTTGAGAGAATGGCAGGAAATCGAAGGTTCGAAGAAATGGTTTAGGAGAATGAAGCGAAACGTCGGAAGATACGGCAAAGAATTTAGAGAATCACAGATTTGGAATGAAACTTTTGTTCCAATGATAAAAAAAAATTCGTAAGAACAAAATGGCCAACTCAAAAGATTTGAAAAAAGAAGAATCTCAACACAAATTCACTAGAAACGTGTAAATGAAGATGAATGTGTTGAATGTGAATACTTTTTATGATTTACGAGAGAATAGGAGTCGCTCACAAATCGAGGAAATCATCTGTGTTTTTCCCCGATGAAGTATTATAATACTTTCGAAGTAAAGGATATTTTCACAAACCGAAAAAGGGGTCCAAATGTATATCCTAGATAACATAATGTTAAAGCTACTCTGTAATTAGAACGTTGTGACGGATTGTTGTGACGGACCTAACGAACATTGTACTAACAGCTGTTGCTAGTAATGTAGGCGGAGCTAGTAGAACCTTACACACACGTTTTCAAAGAAATTAAGACTTACCCTTCGACTTGCGTATCTCGTTACTAACAAGTCTTTTTGGTTGAAAACAAATGTGTCAAAGTGCAGTGAAAGTGCAAAGCAAGAACGTTTCCAAATGGCCCCGACACAGGTTCTTGAGACTAATTCATTCCAGATTTTTAAATTAAAAAACCCTAACTCCACTATTTCAAAAAGCTTCAAACAATCAGTGAACAATGATTCTCAAGGGGACAAGAACGCACATATGTATTTATAGAAGGATCAGAACGATATGAAGCGTGTACGCAATTGCGTACGCGGCTTCTCTCGAGGCGCTTCGGTGGAGCGTAGCGGCTAGGAGCGTGGTGAAACTCTTGCCTGCTCCACCCATCGCTGCAGTTTGCGACTGTCCCAACTCGGTTCCAACTGCTGCCTCCACCACGCCTTTCAAGCGCGTACGCAAATGCATCGCAACTACACTACTGATTGGTGTCGTTTTGACCCGACTATATACAGTTCTTCGCACGTTTGTTGCGTTGCCTTTTTGAGCAACACGACTACAATAAGAAGGTACAGCAAGCTGGTGAATGAATTGGAAAACAACAGGGAACGAATGTAAGGGGTTAGTGAATCTGGTAGAGGTTGTATCTGACAAAATTATGATAGCTCTGTTTATTGATTTAATCACCGCGACCATAATTGCAACAGCGTGCTTACTATAAACGATACATGCTTGCCTAGAATCATTCGTTTCATGTTCTACGATCCGATTTAGTCGTCGTAATCTCCTATCGTGCGATTCTGCACTTTGTATGTTTTTTTCGCTCTCTATGAAACAATCTTTGCTGTCAAATCCCCACGAACTTCATTTACACAGGAAATGTTTGTCAAAATCATTAAAATCATTACTTTATTGAATTATGTTTGAAAACCTTGAAATTTTCAAGGTGTTGCTAACTATCTAATCGTAATGATTAACTATTGAAGTCCTTTGTTAGCAAATGAGGCTTTGTGTTTCTTCCTCTCTGTTGGTGTTTCCTAAGATGATTTTACTCGTGTAATAACAATAAAAATAACAACGCAATAACATAACAACAACATAACATATATCCCTTGCCCAGAAAGCGACTAAAAAAAACTGGGGTGTAAGGAATGCTGCTCTCATGAAACTAAGCGTTTCATTTACGATTTGGGAAGGTATTTGGCTTGATCCTCGTCCGAATAACAATCACACAAGTTTCGCACTCTAATCCTGCAGTAATCGCTCAGAGATGTGACAACAATAGAGAATCCATCATTTGACTAGAGTGATCCAGATTGATATTCGTCGCAGCACTTTCTACTACGGCTCGTGGTTATCTTTTGCATTTTTCTTCTCGAACAAAGGTACTGTACATGATCCGTTTCCTATTTCCATTATTTCTAAACGTATAACACAAACCCACTGACATCACTCACAAAGGATGCAGCTCTCATACCTCATCCACCTAAAATGAAACAAAAAAAAATGCGTGCACGTGCCTTAAGACGTAAAACAGCACCGTTTAGACGTGTTTTCTCTGTTAACTCTAAAAGTATACTTTCAAATATAACTAGTCCATTAATTGTTTAACTAATTTTCTTTTCAAGTCTACTTGTTATTTTTATAAAACTCATGCTCGATCGACACTCCTTGGGTGCTGCACTTCGATGTTTTTGCGAGCGTTAGTGATCCTGATGAATACTGTAGAGTGTAGTGAATACTGTAGGGTTACCAATCATTCAATGAATGATTTTGTGAAAGAGTCCCTAAATGAATGAATGATTGAACAGAGCAGAATCCTAGTGGAGTCATGAATTCCGCCCCTTAAATTATTCCGATAAGAGCTCTACTCCTGCTACATTTATCAGTGTTTCCCATTAAAGGCATCACCCCACGAATCTGAGGTAGTGCAGATTTCAGGTGGAGTATTCGTATACAGGATGGGAGACTACGGAGAGGGGGGTGATTCCGTCCATTTCTTCCTAATTGCCGTAAAAAACGGCCCGGAAAATACCGCTTCATTCGTTTTGGCGCACCATTTTGTACAAGAGGTTCGATTGGAGCGCGCCAGTCTTGTGCGGCGCCGCATCTTCCGGGCCGTTTTTTACGGCAATTAGGAAGAAATGGACGGAATCACTCCCCTCTCCGTAGTCTTCCATCCCGTATACGAATACTCCACCTGAAATCTGCACCACCTCAGATTCGTGGGGTGATGCCTTTAACGTCCAAACATTTCGCCGCTAGATTCACGCCACGATCTAGATTTGCTGATTTAATCATGGAGTTCCCTTCCTCTTTGTAACATTTCCAATCAAATAGTACGATCGAAGTTCTACAAGTTCCGCGCTGCGTTCCGTTGTCGTGTTAGATCGACATTCGAGAGATCCACCGATGCGACTCCAATTTGCGCGTCGGGACCCACCCGCTTAGCATTGCCGCCTAGGTTGGCGAATGCAGTCATACGCGAGCGCAAAGTCAACGAGCTCTCATTGGAAGCCTCCTCACGTGCTGTCACGAGAAACATGTTTATCTGTGGAAAAACTCGTGTAATCATGTGAAACGCGGTAATCAACATGTCACCTTATACTTGACTTCCATCTTTTGTCATAACTCAGAGTTTCCTCGCTCAACTGCATTAAAGCTGTGTCAATATGTGTGTGTGTCTTATCGTTACTGCTTTGCATCGGTCTAAAGTTCTCTCTTCATCACTTCCTCCTACATCAACAGTAAGAGTTTGAAAAAAGATCTTGTAAAACTGAAAGATTTTCTAGGACGCAAAGTTCCCTCAAATGTTTGTTCTATTGTTTATCTGGAACAAAACGTAGCATTGTTGTTAATTCTTCATTAACTGCTCACTATGATAGGAGAAATTTCTGAGATGGTCTTGATGCTTGGAAAAATCAACGAAACGAATTTATGCGTATAGAAAGTTTGTGCAGCATATTACCAATGAAATTTTGTGTTGTGATATAATTAGGTTATTTATTTTTCGAGTTCAGCTATATCTTTTCCTCAAGTCGATGGAATTGAAAAATTTTTGCAAGCGCGAGAATGACGATGACTAGGGGTGCAAATCAGTCAGCAAGTTATTACGCTTTAAATTGTCTCTTGTAGTACCATGGAAACGAGGAAATCCGGGCATGCCGACCACACAACTCGCTACTATTTCGATTCTTCTATTTTCTTCTCGATTTAGTATCGTAATCAAGGTAATCCCCTCAAAAATTGTACCTCAGTAGCACTTATTTTAAATAGTAATAGTGATGAGATAACTAATATATACCAATTTTTTGGTTGGTGATAACTGGTTTCTGCTAACTTATCATAACTCGTCTTTTCTTGTCTTGTCGGCTGCACCCAATTAGTTCGGGTACCTCCTGAGCGCCACCTCTCCCCAATATTTCAGAAATGTATGATACATAGTTTAGATTCTAGAAATGGGTCCATAATTTAATTTGACTAAGCAAGTAGTACTCTTTCTGGTAGTTTCTTAACCAATGCACCGCCTCTAAATGAAAATTCTTGGAAACTTCTTCTTCTTTGTAAATCCTGTTGCTCTAGGCAACCAAATTACCTCATCCAATAGTAATTAGTACTTACGACACATCAAATGTCTCGCGAGTTGAATTTGCTTGTGTGGAAATAGCGAATTTTTTCCTCATCTGCAGGTTTTCCATAACATACTGTGCAGGATTTGTGTAAATTAAAAGGCAGGGGATTTATAATATTTCTATTAAATATGCGGTTCTAAATAATCCATTGTACTATGAGAGCAAACGAATGATAATGATAACGAAATCATGCCTAGTCCATACTCGAAGATATTCAAGAGCAGGCTATCCAATTTAAATGTTCTACCTATTCTAGGTATGAGGGAGACCTAAAATCTCATTGTTTCAGAGACGTAGAGCAAGTTTCTCCTCTAACAAGCGACCACAATAAGCATTGGATTGATATATGTTCTTAGCTCATAGTCCTTTTTCCGCTTCTTTTTCTGTTATTCATAATGACACTAGCTAGCTGGAACTCTGCCTTGATATGCTCCTTTTCAAATTCGTCCCTACAGTTGGTCCTTGTTCTCTCCTGGTGGTGGAAAGCCGTTCAAGGATAGCAAAGTTGGTGAGCCCTTGCCCCCCCCACCCCCCTCCCCACCCGTTCGCCCAGGGTCCTTGACGGATTCCTCCGTTCAAGGTTAAGTTGGTCACCCACACCCTGGTATCCGTTTATCTACCGTAGCGTTCTGGGTCTGGGAAAAGGACCTCGCGTGAGGATTTCTCCCTTCAGTAGCAGGAGAATGACCTGCCAACCCACCACTCCTCATGCTTTGAAGGGCCCGTCTTGTTGTGTAAAATTCAGGCGAAATTCTATTGAGCTCTGTTCCACCTTGTTCTTTGTTTTATGGCACACCTGCAGGTGTTTTCAATCAATAAATAAGTAAATAAATAAATAATGCACAAATGATGAAAAATTTGATTTGATGCATAGGTTACAGAGAAATGTTTATCAATAGAACGAGCATGGGAACGATAAGATGTCTATGAGTGTCCTAAAGACACAAGCTTCACCATTCCAGCGCTTATTCTGTGTGAAAATATTGACAGTATTTTTGTTGTAAATTTCTTATGTATTACATCAAAGTTTTTACAGTTCTTCTCTTCATCTTCTATCGTTATGGATTTCACTAATATATACTTTCCTTAGGACTACGAATAAACAGAAAGAAGACACAGTTCATGAAGGTGCCCACTGCGAGGATGGAGGAGTACAACTTGAACTAAAGACACAAGCTCCCAAATCGTGGAAACTCCGTCATACGTTTACCTCGGACGTTCTATGAACATGGAAAACGACTTGAAGGAAGAACTGAATAGAAGAATGAGAGCAGCATGGGCAGCATTCGCAGCCGTCAGGGAATCTACGGACCAACTGACGGACCAAGATCTTCGTGCCCATCTGTTCGACTCGACAGTCCTTCCAGCGCTCTGTTAAGCAGCGGAGGCGTGGGCAGACACCGCGACCACGTCTAGGAAGCTACTTACTACCCACAGAGCCCTTGAGAGATGTCTCCTGAAGTTTAACCGGCGCACACAACACCTTGCCGGTCTTCGTAGCTCCGAATTAAGAGGAATGTCCCGTCTTCGCGACCCAGCGGAATATGTATCGAAAGCAAAACTTAGATGGGCCGGTCACATCATGAGAAGAATCGACGATAGAAGGACTAAAAGAACGCTAGAGTGGATCCCAAGGGGCGCTAAACGCCCCCGAGGGAGACCGCCAACGAGATGGGGTGACGTGTACGCTGCACCAGCTGAGAGCTCAGCTGGATATGGCTCAAGGACCTCGTCAACGTCACTCGCGAAGCTTGAGAACATCTTGGATGACAATGGCGAAGGAACAAAACGAGTGGAAGAGATGCTGGGGCTCGCACGTCCAGTGAAGACGGGCCATCTAAGTATCTAAGTATACTTTCCTTACTGTACTAACCATTTTTTTTGAACTAAGATGAATTCTTCTTACTGTACTCTCTATGCTTATTTTGTAGAACATCCCTGGTTTAAGAGGATGAAATTGAAGCCACATATAAATGAATAACTACTTTTGATTATTATGTTTCGCGATCAAGTTGATTTAGCATCTCATTCGAAAACTTCTTTCGAAATATTTTATAATGCTCATTGATTTCGCTCTATCTCAAGGCTGAAGTTCAGTTTTTTTTCTACTAAAGCACTAAGCCAGTTTCTCTGCCTGAGACGTCGCATTCGATTCCTATCACCCCGCAGTCCTTCTCAACCTGATGACACGGTTCCAGAAAATGATTCGTGGAGTTCGACATCAACCGAAGTTTGACTCGACTAGACAGGTCCGAAAGACGACGTACGCGCGAGGAAATTTCCAAATGTATACAGAACGCTGGGAGCGGATGTGGTGTAGCGGTTAGAGGTTCCGCTGCCTGCACCATGGGTTGAAGGTTCGAATCCCCCTAGTGCTCACCAATCATTTCATCCCTCCGGGGGTCGTTAAATTGGTACCAAACTTGCCTGGGAGGATAAAAACACTGGCTTGACATGTCGACTAGCCACCGCAAGTCATTGTATAGGAACCTCAAACGATTCTGAATTGAAGTGAACGTGGTGGCACATCCCAAGCGGATCGATTAACGCCAGACATCTTATCATTTATTCAGAACGCTACCGATTTCGACGCTAAGGAAGAAGTTCGCATCTGCATTTGCGGAGATAAGATTCACGTCTGCATGCATTCACCACTGGTTACACCAGCCAGGAGAAGCTTGAGAAGGAACTTGAGTCGCCAGCTGGAACGTGATTGTGAGAACGAACGGACGTCAACAACGAAGGAATTTGAAAAGGGTGGGAGGAGAGCAACCCGGAGAAAGCGTAAATCTGCTAAGGAAGTATATCGTCAAGATGAAGAGATGTTCGGCTGCTCTTAACACTGCCAACGGAATCGCTGTTGCGGGAACAATTCTGCCCATCCGAAGGGAATATTTCAATACCTTACTGAACCGGCAACAAGCGTCTCTGCCTGAATTCGTGCATGTCCAGCGACTGTTATACATCGCGAACCACCGACGGGATCAGATTTTTGTCTTGTTAATGCTCTTGTAAAAAATGGGGAGTGCAAAATTTGGCTGATACTATGTACAGAGAAAACGATGAAGTGTTCGGCATTAATTGATCCGCCTGAGATGCGCCATTGCGTTCACTCGAGAATCGTTTGAAGTTTACGAACGCGTGTCTAGCCCATACATTGACTTGCAGTGGCTAGCCAATATTCCAAGAATATGTCAAGTCAGTGTTTATATTCTTCGACCCTTCTATCGTCCTAGATTCCGTTCTGACTGCTAAACTCTAAGATTTTAAATATACGAGATTAAAAAGACAGTTTTTTTAGTTATACGACGACGAAATTAGCCCAGAAATGCTGAAGTCTCTTCATCGTTCTCGAGTTTGTGAGATGACGAAGATCACCACTTAAATATCTATTGACGAAAGGATATCTGACCTGTGGAGACACCTATCGTGATTCATCTTCATAAGAAGCTATACGTCATGGAACCAAGAATTATTGAGAAACATAACCGCTGCATGTAATTTAAAAAGATTGGCTTATGAAACATCGCAATGTAACCATCCGTGAAGAACAAATCGGCTTTTGTCTTCGTCTATCGACGATTGGCCTGGTGTTCATTGTCAGAAGAGTAATCGAAGTGTGGCAGAGGTATTGGAAAGTTATGCACTTGGCTTGGAAGGCGCTCAAAGCCACTTTCAGCTCTCCTAATAGAGGGTGTCTTCTCAACGCACTCCACGCCGATCGAATTCCAGGAAAATTCGTCTGTCTAATTAATGGCATGAATAGAAGAACAACTGCTCGAACACCGGCCAAACTTACTTCACCCTTTGAAGTGAAAAGTGAGATAAGGTGCCGTTGTGGAACCCTTGTTCAACTTTGCCGTCGATGACATCATGAGAAAAACAGTTGAGCAGTGTCCCGTCGTTTTAGCAACATTAGCACATCTTTTGATTGACGTCGAGGAGTTTGACGATTCAGTAACATTAGCTTCTAGAAGCTCGAAGTTGCAACGAGTTGTGAATCTTTTATCAACCTTAGCTGCAACCTATGGACTGCGACTCCACCCTGACAAATGCAAGCGGATGTGGATCACCTTGAGATCCTGGTGATCAGGGTGGATAGACAACCTATCGAACTTTGGATGAGTTCTGTTATTTGGGCTGTATGCTGAAAAACGATGCAACTACGACAGGGATACTCAAGAAAGGTGCGCTAAAGCTAACTCAGCATTCATCCCTTGCTGTGCTCGACTCCTATCGCCAAAAAAAAAAACAGGTTGCGAATCTACATATCTATTCTCAATTCACCTCATTATGATGTACGGATCGAAGCCTTGAGCAGCGCCGCCGATGGTGATGGAGAACCTTGACTGCACTGAGAAAGATGTTTAGACGACGGCCGGTACTCGGCTTTTGGCCGACGGTGTGCCATAACGAAGAGCTTTACTCGGAAGTGGATGTAGTGTACCGGAGAATGACACGTCTGGTCGTTCTGTCCGGCTCTAGCTGAAGATCGAACAGGACTAGGATAGGATAGTCTAGGATACCCTTCTGCCGTTTAAGTTAAGAAAGTCCAAGTTGTAAGTGTTTTCCACAGTGTGGCTGATTCCCTTGAAGTTCCAAGAATTTTTCGTGACCATTGATGATCGTTTTTTAGATGTCTTAAGAAAAGAAGTTATTTTTTCGAGGAATTCTTATTGATTAAAAAATTTGGATTTGAATTATTTGAAAGTGTCTTTCCCCGTTATTTTTTCTACTCAGCTTCCAAATTATGTCTGAGCTCTTTTATATTCAAGTATTATGTATCTTTTGTATTCCGTATATTCTACCAAGTGCAAAAAATTTTTCCCGTGCTTTTTGACGCGCAAAATTGCAGTCTAGTATTGCAATCTGGATGATCCCAGCGTGCCGTCGCTCTACTATCGCGATTTGCATACTCACCGTTGTTGTGGTAGTACAGCTCTACAAATACCATTACACAGCTACAGTGTATGGAAGTTTTGTGGCGATCGAAAGCAATGGAGGTCGGATTGGGAACCAGGTAATGCTCGAAAATTACACTGCGACCTCTGTTCGCGTAGAATTAGAGGCAGCGTATGACAACATTGACAATGTTGGGATCTTTCCATGAAAAGACATTTTTTCTTAATTTTTGGGTATACCATGCACAAAAGTAATACGACTGGTATTTGAGTTTAAAGGCATCACCCCACGAATCTGGAGTGGTACGGATTTCAGGTGGAGTATTATTATAGGGGATAGAAAATTATGGAGAGGAGGGTGATTCCGTCCATTTCTTCCTATTTGCCGTAAAAAACGGCCCGGAAGATACGGCTTCGAGCGTACCGGAGCACTGTTTTCTACAGAAAGTTGGACTAGAGCGCGCCAGCCTTGTGCGGCGCCGCATCTTCCGGGCCGTTTTTTACGGCAATTAGGAAGAAATGGACGGAATCATACTCCTCTCCGTAATCTACTATCCCTTATAAGAATACTCCACCTGAAATCTGCATCACCTCAGATTCGTGGGGTGATGCCTTTAATATCACACCATATTTCTTCCCTTAAAGGGAGTATACCACCCTATATTCATAGTATACGGGGCCGTAGATTATGGAGACCGGGGTGGTTACACTCATCGCTCCCTGAATCACCGCAAGCAGCCGACCCCTGAATGCTGTTTTGTACGATGCTTTCTATTGCAGCGTGCCACCGTTGGGCGCGTAGCTCCCTTACCGCCTATCACGGGAAGTCCAAATTGGCTTTTGACGAATCGCAGGGCGGAGGCGGCGCAAGGGGTGCAGCGTTACAATAGATACAAAAAAAAAACATACAAAGCAGCATTCTGGAGGCGGCTGCTTGCAGTGATGCAGGGAGAGATAAGGGGAATTACCCCCGTCTCTATATTCTACGACCCCGTATACGAATACTCCACCTGAAATCCGCACTACTTCAGATTCGTGGTATGCTGCCTTTAACGTTTCCCTTCTCGAGATCTAATATTTATTTCTTCTTAACTATTTCTGAGCTAGAAAAAAGGCTTTTAGCTTCTTTAGGTCTTCCTTTCTTCTCAGCTTTTTTAGACATCACTAGAATGGGGATGCTAGGACCTTCCCACAAGTACATCAAGTACGGGTTTAGTTCACGAGTGCAAGGGTGGTGGCTCTCAATCCCTCCTAATAATCTGGGAAAAATGTATGAAACAGCTTTCTGTAATATCGTCTTCTTAAGTATGAAACTTATTACAGGTAATAGATTGATGGCAATCCACAACACATCCATGTTCGTGCGGGTAAAGCAGCTTCTGCTGCTTATTTGTATGTTTGAGTTATATTAATTGGAT
This sequence comes from Necator americanus, assembly GCF_031761385.1. Taxonomy (NCBI): domain Eukaryota; kingdom Metazoa; phylum Nematoda; class Chromadorea; order Rhabditida; family Ancylostomatidae; genus Necator; species Necator americanus. The sequence continues at coordinate 10,643,915 of NC_087372.1, read as the reverse complement.
TATTGACGGCAAAGGAGAATCCCGCATTTTATAGCGTAATAATTGTCGTCGCTGGGAAGCAGGATCGCAAAAATAAATAGGCAAAGATTCGTTATTTTCTTGAATTTGCAGATCATTTAATTTTCAGCTTTTCCATCTATGCTCCGGACATGCCATAGCACGGAAGATCTCCAGACGCCATTACATCCGAACCTTAAATATCGGTGCGTTTCACATAGCCAAACATATCGAAAAAATCGAAAAAATATTCCCACGTTTGGCCGACACATTTGTCGTAATGGTAGGTTTATGTCTGTACTTCCACGTAACTTCAATCACCCTTAAAGAATCGAATTCAGGAAGTAGGGAACGAATATCGAGTGCCTTTTGCTCAAAAAAATGGAGAGATGAGCTGCTGTGAGTACGAGGACCCTTCAAGGTCACGGATTATTACTTAAGTGCTGGTTTTCTGTTTGTTGAAGGGGTAGGCGTTACCCGCTAAGAAACCTGTAGCAAAAAATTGTACACAAAAATACTCAGAGGTTACGAAATTGACGATGCTGGAAATTTTCAACAAATAGATGAGGAGTAGGCGCCCGTTAAAGGCATCACCCCACGAATCTGGAGTGGTACGGATTTTCGGTGGAGTATTCGTATACGGGATCGTAGATCATTGAGAGAAGGGTGATTCCATTCATTTCTTCCTAATTGCCGTAGAAAACGGGCCGGAAAATGCGGTTTCGAGCGTCCCGGCGCACTATTTCCTACAAGGAGTTCGATTGGAGCGCACCAGCCTTGTGCACGCCCGCATCTTCTGAGCCTGTTTTTACGGGAATTAGGAAGAAATGGACGGAATCACATTCATCTCCATAATCCACTCGTATACGAATACTCTACCTGAAATTCGCACCACCTCAAATCCGTTGGGTGATGCCTTTAACATTATTACGCTCATTGTCCCTACTAATACATAAAAAGGTGTGTGAAACAGTTTTGTGCTAGTCCGTTCCCCAAAAGTTGCAACCAATTAAGCGGCAGAACGCTATCAACCCTGTTGTTGTCCAACGTCAGCAATCCAACTAATGTAACTAAAACGCTGTCCTTCTTTCAATCGTAGACGCACTGAGGATTTTCTGCACTCTATTGCGTCAGTAGTTATATAGTCGGATCAGAACGATATGAAGCTCGGTTTAGTTGGTTAAGCGGGTGCGCTTGGAGCTAGCGGGGAGATCGATGTGGGACGATCGCGAAATCCAGCGATGAATAGCAACGGTCCCACCGCTGTGCTCCGCCGCACCGCTGTCGAGCGCAGTTGCTTGCGCAACTGCACCGTGCTTCATGTCGAATTGAGCCGACTATAACGTTAAGTAGATGGGATTACTCAAGGCTCCTTCACATGTGTTCTTATGGATTACTATGTAGGAAGAACTGAGGCGATCACGTTATTGGTCGTGAAGAACCACTCATTCTAAGTATGTACTCCTAAAGAGATCGTTCCGTGAAAACCTGCCTTTAAATAGCCACTTTCGAAGCGATGCTAAAAATACAGAAGAATTTGGCTGTAAACCAAATAACGTGTCGTTAAAATATTAGCGCAATGGACTTTTTGATGAATCATATTTTGTAGGCTTAGAGACAAAACGCAGCAGTTTCTCGTTCTCGAAATGCGTTACGCTCAAAATGTACGATACTTCGAAGACATACTTCCTGAGATTCGTTATCTTCTTGACTTTGCGGATGATGTAAAGCAGCAAGGCAACGAAGTGTTACAGCGATGGAATATGTGAGCATTTTAACCACACAATTTTTTATACTTGTGCGAAGGTAAAGCACTGTTTCGTTGAATAAGGTAACCAATCTGGATGATTCTGATCGATCCAATCTCTGGATGAGTAGAAGGCGTTTTGCGTTCCCGCTGGGATATGTTCGAGTTTTCGAGATATCCGCGTTGTGTTGCGCCGCATCTTCGGACGTCTAATGGACGTATTCGTGGTGGGGTAATCTCCTAAGTTCGCTTTAAAATTATTATACCAGGAATCTTGAGGAGGTGAGTGAGGGGATCCGCGGAGAAAAACTAGAATGAGAGCTAAAATTTGTAGGATTTTAGATTGTAGGACCTGCTCATCTAATCGTAAAAAACGGCGTGGTAACCGCATTGGTTCCTACGAGGTGCGCTAGAACTTACCTCCGTGTGCGCGGTCCCTGCAACACCTTATCCATTGGTTTTACTTGAATAAGGTGCCGCAGAGATATGATTGATCTTCGACCGCTCCCATTTCGATGCGGTGCGTGCACAACGGTGGTGCTTTGCAAAATCATCGTAAAAAAAGGCGTCCTCCATGCTGCTTTTCACGAGTGTTAGGGAGAGACGAGCGGGATCACATCAATTTTCAACCAATTTTCAACCTTGTCTATAGCTTTTCCTCTGTATTCCCTTACAACGTCAAATTCTTGTTATACTGGTTACGGGAGCGGAACAGAGCCACTAACTTTACTGCGTCGATGCGCTGGTGTATATCCAGTCGCTTGCAAGCAGTGGAAAACTACAGGAGAAGGCTATAGTACTTTCTATGAGTATGATGTGGTCGGCGCAATGTCACATAAGAATATAGGCTTCACCGCTGGGCTAACATAACATTGGTGAATAGCTCACCGCTTCCTCCGTTATTTCCGGAGAATTAGACTCTGACTCGTATCTGAACTCGAAAAAAGGTTCTGACAGTAATCGCTGCGTTGACCGACACCAACCTTCCGCGGATTCAAAAAAGCACGCAGTCGATGACTTACTCGTAGCAAGGATAAGATATACCACGAAATATATATTCTACATGAGAGACGAAAAAAGCAAATGATAGCAGGTGGTTCCTTGAAAGCTTATGCGTTTTAATTAGGCTGTAAAAGACAGGACAGTTTTTTTTCTTTCTATTTTTAATCAACTAAGGAATTTCATCAATCCCAGCAGCCTTTGCGACGCTCATCTAAACATCGTTCAGACGTCTATATTGTGCAGTAAAGTCTTTTTCCGCAACTCGGCAATAGATGGTATTGTCCATTAAACACCGTTCCGTTATGTCTCGGTCTAGCGTTTGCGGCATAACAACGAACTCTTCTCTCTTGTCACCGAGATGTGCAGTGTTCCAGTGGATGTCAGTTCTCGGATTTCTCGAAACCCCTGCCACTGATGCCTAGTTAAGTTTCTATGCCGCTGTTTTCGATGTTGGTTGAAAGTTGCTAATACTCCCGCTTATACTATTCGAAATTTTACATTGGCTTCAAGAATTGGTTCGTGTTCTCTATTTTAAAAAGTACGAAGAAATGGGTCAGGTGGAAGCAACCTTCTGCTTATAAACGTGTTTCCATGTTTGGCGTTGATTGTAAGTTGGTCCGTGAACCTATAGGCCATCCTACAACTTTACAAAACATCGTCCCACTAGCATTATGAGCTATTGAAAATGAGAGTCCTAGGATTAAGAATTCCACAGTATTATGAGCTCATAGTCTACAAAAATAAATTCGGTCAGAAGTATGTTGTAGAGAAGAGTACCGAAATTCATTTTCTTCCAAATGATTTCCATTCTCTCAAAAGCTAGTTGAAAAAAGTTGGAAAATTTGATAAAATTCTCAAGTTTTTCCCAACTAACTTTAAGAAAACCAGAGCGCCTCTGAAAAGCATACTTTGACCCTTTTATAGCGCAAATCTTCAAATCTTCCTTTACAAAAATATTTATTATAGCTTGCTATATGAGCAGTTATGCCAGGAAGAATAACATGGGTCGTTTTCTGGAGGGTCATCTGTGTATGTGCGGGGATGGGGGAGGGGGTCGTTTTCAGGATGGTTTTTCCTACCTAAAATTTTGACCCTGCTGTCTGCATTATTGAGACCATGACCTGCTCTCTTATCTTGCTACCGTAATGCTTTGATCAGTCGCATTTTTATACCAGAAATTTACATCCTTTATTGTTTTAATCTGCTTATTTTGACAAAACGGTCTTCATTTCTTCTTGGTTTAGGTCTAGTTTTTCTCATTCTTTCAGGAAGAATCGCGTCATGTGCGTACATATCCGACGGTCAGACTTTGTCCGGTTAAACCTTGCTACCAATCTGAATGAAAGTGTGCGAAAAGCACGGAATATAGCAAGAAGGCAGGTACAGTTTATTTCCATTCACCTAAGGTCTTTAATTAGCTTTTTTCCACGACAGAAACTTTCGCAGTTCCTGATTTTTGGAGATGATGTGGATTTCATGAGAAGAATGGCTGAGAGAATGTTACCAGACGTTGGTGCTGATCAAATAAAGCATTTCTTTGTGAAGAATCCAATATTTCTCTTTAGAAAGTCTTCTTTTCAACGTTCACTGAAGGAATAGACTTCTTTTTGGCGTCGAAGATATGTGGAGGAATGCTGATGACAACGCCGATGTCGACATTCGGCTGGTGGCTGTCATTTTTTGCCCCTAATCAAGATGCCATATTCTTTAACAACGATAGTACGACGATGGACGACAAATATATCAGCCAAGATTTGTTTCTGTAAGTTGGATTACATTGTAATTGCAACTGTTTTGGATGAAATTTATACTGTTCAGACCATCATGGAAGCCATATGTGGATAAAATACGGTAGCTTCCGTAGGAGGAGCCAATTTTCATTTGTATCCATTGTTCAGCACCTTTCGGATTCCTTGAAGATAGGAACTGTTTGGACAGCTAGTTTTAAATTCGACCTTCATCGGTTTGCTTTTCTCAGCAGAGTGAAAGAGAAGCGTATTGTTTATTTGGGATTTAGCTTTGAACCACAAATATGTTGTGACTCCTTGTTTTAAACTTTCGATTCCAAACATTGATACATCGCAGTAAGAACAAAAAATTCCTACAAGTACTGGCATAACAACTAGTATATAGTAACTATTTAATCCGTTCTCCGGCCAATTTTTTTTCTGAAGCTAGAAGCTAGTTTTTTATTTGCACAGGTTGCTGCAAAACTATTTTGGTTTTAATAAGTCTTTCTTTGTGGATTTCATGTGTCGTTTGTTGCTAGCATTGGGCTTGATTTGAATTCTATATTTGTAATGTGGACGAATCTTGTTACTGTTTCTGATTGTTATTGTTAACAAAAAAAATTATCTTTACTAGTTTAAAGAGAGCGTACGACGAAATTGACGTAGTGTCATGGAAAATATGGAGTTCGGGATTAAATTGATGTAGATTACGAATATGAGTGAAGTGCCGCGCAATTTCCCCTAATCGTCGTAGAAAAACGGCGTATTTTTGTTCGTACACGGTCTGCTTCCCTCAGCAGACTATTCATTAGTTTTACTTGAATAGGCATCTAGTCAAATATCTACGTGGAGCACCAACAGCTGTTTGAACAAACTATGTGTTGACTTGAAAACTAACACCTAATACCCGTCTTTCACATTTTAGTTATTCGTGAGAACCTTCCAATAAAAAGCATGCCTTCATTTCGGAGAAGAAGACATTAGAAGTAGCTCGTAACAGACAAGTGAATGTGTTTAACTGGCGAAAAAAAAAACGATGGGATACTAGGCATCATGTTGCTTAACAGCTGAAAATTATTTTAATAATTTTTAGCTTTTATTCTTAGCTATGCTTAGTCCTGCCGCATTCGCTTTCAAGAACAATGAAAATATTGTGAAGTAGACGACAGCACTTGGAAACCTATTAATGGTGACGCCGACTCCGATTCCCCCCGTGCTTAGAAGTATTGAGAAGATGATCAAACATACAAGGGAATAGCCATCAGTCATAGATATCTCAGGTGCAAAACGTTCTTCACGTCACGTTAGAAGCCGAGGTGTTTGTCTCAGATAATCTCAAGCGTATCATTACAGCCCAGATAGCGGCTCGCTTCCGATTAAAAGGAGGGTCTAGCGAGGGTCCTACTGCACAGACGTCTTCGGTGTATCGGTGGGAAAGTATCGGAACACAGCACAATGATCGCATAATTCTAACCTCACCATAATCGCCATTCCTCAATGCTTCATTTGCATCAAGCTCTCTTCATGAGTTCCTACAAAAGAGAGTTCAAGTACCAAGATCAAGGATCCGTACCCAAAACAGCAACGTTTATCTCAATTACCCTATCGCAGCAGTGTTTACGGCCTCCGCGGTAGTACTGGTACATCGCTTGCATTTAGAGTGCCACCCGCATATAAGCCAGGAGATTAGAACCCTCAAACATCTCAGTGTAGAGTTCGTTCACAGGTAAGAACTTATTAGTCTCCTTTTCCACTCGTTTTTGCCGTATATTCAGGACTCTTACTGTATTCAAGTATTCTACAGAAGAATCAAGGACAAAGAATAAAGTCTCTTGCGTATCGAACCGCTTGAGTTGTACCGAATAACCGAATGACGAACCAATGTTTCTATCCTCGCAGATAAGTCTGGTGCCAATCTGTCCACCTCGTAGGGATGGACGGCTTGGTAGGAGCTGTGGCGGTTTCAAACCTTCGATCATGCGGTTACAGTGAACCTCTTTTCCACTGCGCTACACCCGCCATTGGTGTCTTACACATAAGTTATTTATTCTTCTGAGGCAATATGAAAAAGCTGAGTTTTAGGCTGCCCGCAGAATTGTTCAGCGTTCACAGCCGTGGGCTCAATAACCATCAAACCGCAGACCGCGCAGACGGAGCCCCCCGTGCGGCTGTGGACTCTGTCGGGCAGCCTTAACTTTAACACGGGCGCAACAGCCGTCTTGATAGTTCTGTGAATACATGACTTTGATATAAAGCCGTCAACGAAGCTTTGAAGGCATCAACCCACGAATCTGGGGTGGTGCGGGTTTTAGGTGGAGTCGCAGACTATGGGGAGGAGAGTGATTCCGTCCATTTCTTCCTAATTGCCGTAAAAAAATGGCCCGGGAAGATGAGGTGCGTGCGCAAGGCAAGACTCGCTCCAATCGAACTCTTAAAGTAGCGCCCCGGAACGCTCGAATCTTCCGGACCCTTTTTACGGAAATTAGGAAGAAATGAACGGAATCACCCTGTTCCCCATAATCCAAGACCCCGTATAGGCATAACCCACTTGAAACCCGCAGCACTAGATTCGTGGGGTGATACATTTAAAGGCATCATCCCACGAATCTGAGGTGGTACGGAGTATTCGTATACGGGATCGTAGATTATGGAGCGGTGGAGTATTCGTATACGGGATAGTACATTATGGAGAGGGGGGGTGATTCCGTCCATTTCTTCTTAATTGCCACAAAAAAACGGCCCGGAACATGCGGTGCGCGCTCCAATCGAACTCGTCGTAGAAAATGGCGCACAGGAGTGCTCGAAGCCGTATCACCTCAGATTCGTGGGGTGATGCTTTTAAGCAATCATGAAAGATTTCGCTGCGCTGTTTCTAGGAGAAATGATCCGGAGATAAGGAGACCTTTAGATACAAATTTATAAGCAAACTATGTACATGCAATCCCGTAATAGATTATTCTAACTTGAGTCTCTATGCATCAAATCTAAGATGTTCGCTTGGAGGCCTGTGACAACAAAAAACAAACCTAATGTGATATAGAAAATATTCAAGCTAATAAGTATATAAAATTTCCAATTTGGATGATTCTTCCGCCATTCGCTGAAGAAGACGACAGTTTCGATTAAGGATGGCAACACTAAAGCCAACATCATTCCAGAGGTAACCCCAACAAGTGACATGATTTGTTCGAGATTCGGGATCAACCAGGAGAGACCCACTGAAAATCTCAAAGATTCAATGACTTCTATTCTTTGCATCTAGACTTATCTCTGGAAATTTTAAAAAAAATTAAATAACTCACAAGCAATAAATACTATAGAGGAGCGGAAGAGATACTCCAACCCAATGATATAAGATCTTCTAACTTCTTTGCGGCGTAGCGATTGTTTGGCAAGTGGCCAAAGCATGTGCACTAGCGGATATTGCTGGATAAGAAAACCAGAGTAGACCACAGAGAGGAGCATGGCTTTCACTGATATATTTATCCTGAAAACATCGAAATTGCGGAAAAATCAAACCTGTCTTCGAGTTTCATTTCAAGCCCCCTGTGAATAAGACTGTCCTCATATCAGAGAATCCGCTTAGAAATACGGGAAACTCACGGTGAATCCGACAAATTCAACGTTATGCTTCCTTTCACCGCATCCCCATAGGTGATATATCCAAAAAAGCCGCAACCGGCATAGATCAAAGTCACCAACGCGACACCTGTGGATAGCACGCCATTGAAGCCTTTCATATCTTCTGGATGCTTCATTTTATTTTCCAACGGTAGCACCTAAATACAGGAATTGATAGGAAAAAAAATTGATAGATTGAAATTTCAGTCAAAACTTGCCGTTGCCTGAAGCTGATATTCCAATCAAGACCTACCATTGCTTGACCTTCGAGAGCGTAGAGTATTGATCCAGCTGAGACGACAACCCCGTCAAAAGTGGTGATTGCTGGCAAATCCTTAGTGGGGATATGATGAGCGCTTACCAATTCCTGTAAAATAAATATTAAGGATAAAATGTAGCTGAGTGGGGGGCACTCAGTGGCGCCCTTATTTCTCGAAGTAACAATCCAATCGATCGGGGCCCTAAGACCTAATCATTAGTCTCGGAGCATCTATGACATGTAAACTTATAACTTGTAAAGTTACTAAGACAAAAAAGTAAGTTAGAGTGTAGAGAAATGAAGGGGCCACTGAGTGCCCCCAACTACATTTTTCCCAACATTGATTTTGATTTTTTTCCAAAAAGTTTTTTTTTCTCTTGAATGCAGGTAGACTTAACCCACATATAGAATGATAGATAAGCATGCTGTCATAAGAATATTTCCGAATAGAGCAATATACGATAATATATGTATACTTCGGACCAACGATATTAGTAGAAATGCTGGCAGTGCAAATAGGAAATAGTTGTCACGTGAGAGACCATTTTCAGGCCAAATAAGATCAACGATCTGAAAATGTTAACATGTCGAAATTGTACGGAAACAATGGCTTAAAGAATAAACGTCATATAAAAATAATTAATCGATTGAAGTATCTTGGTACTGCATTAAGACAGAACGGAAAGGCTTATAGTCGGATCGAAGTTTGACACAATTACGTGGGCGGCCCGTAGCGGCGCGGTGGTGGAGCGAGCGGTTCAAGGTGGTATCCTTGATTCTGTAGTCGGAATGCGGAGGGAGGGTCTCAGCTTCATAGCAGGCTTCACATGCCAATCAGACCGCAGCCCCTTATGGAACTGCACCGGGGCCAATGAAACATTGTCAAGTTAGTTTGACCAGACAAAATTTCATTTAGAGCAGAGGGAAGCAATGCAAAAAGGTTTATCAGAGGACGTATTCGGTTTTTCTGTTTAATTATGAATGAATACTCTATCCGGAGCAGAACTTGTAAATTTTTGTGCCTATTGTCTGAACTTCAACCTGAAACATTTGAATGAACTAAAAACCCTTTTGCAAACAAAAAAAAAGGATTTTAAAGTTAAATTTTAGATTAGATTTTAAAATTAGACAATAAATATTAAATGTACTGAAAAGCGTTTGTCACTCATTCTCTATGTGAAAAAATAAACGTTCACCTCTTTAGCATGTTCGACGACGAAAATATAAAAAACACTGCAGATGCCGAGTTGAAGAAAGATTAGACAGCAGTTAACGAACCATCTGAGAAAGAGGGTGTTCTTTTCTCGCTTTATACCTCTTAATACTCAGTTTCCTCTTAAAGGCATCGCCCCACGAATCTGAGGTGGTACGGATTTCAGGTGGAGTATTCTTATAAGGGATTATAGAAAGGGGATGATTCCGTCCATTTCTTCCTTATTGCTTTAAGAAAACGGCCCGGAAAATGTGGCGCGTGCACAAGGCTGGCGCGCTCCAGTCGAACTCGTTGTAGAAAATAGCGCGCCGGAACGCTCGAAGCCGTATTTTCTGGACCGTTTTTTACAGCAGTTAGGAAGAAATGGACGGAATCACCCTTCTCTCCATAATCTACGATCCCGTATACGAATAGTCCACCTGAAATCCGTACCATCTCAGATTCGTGGGGTGATGCCTTTAATTTTCCTTACCTCGCCGCATATTTAAACTTTGCAAGAGGTTTCCAGCTGGTGGCAAATGCTTCCTGCGCCAACTGTCCGTAATCCAGGGTTCCGCATCTATTTCTAAGCGAAGAAATTTATTGCAGTTTCGGCGAATTTCGATTCACTGAAATTTCGACGAAAGAACAACAGATCTCACCTTTTGCACAAGTATTGTGCACTTACGACGAGTTTCACCATACAAATAATGGAGACGATGCCGAACAGAAAATCAACACCGAAGGCAGTCTTAATATCGGTGTTAAGATGACATTTGAGATCCACTGAGTTTTATAGAAATTAATAAACTTACCCAAAGACCCGCTTGTTTGAAGGCCATCGGAAGATTAAAACATCCAGGGCCAACCATTCCTTTTATTAGATTAATAAGTGCAAAGGTTGTTCTGGAATGACAGCAAAGCGTTTCCGAAGCATTTAATCTTTTTAAAATACACCTACGATATCTTCTTGGTCTTTGCTGGTTTTGCCGGTGTCTTCGGATCAATTTCGAATTTCCCCGGTAATTTGCAGTCCACATCAGTGACGGCCACAGAGATTGTCATCTTAAAGGCACTGAATAGCACGTGCACGCACGATTGTGTTTCAAATGAGCAACAAAACTACACTCGAGTCAAAACGATACAATTTCGTACGTTTGCGAATTGGAACTTGAGAGAATCCGATTTCAATTCTAACAGGTTTCATGTTGTATTAACCCTACCGTAAAAGTAATATTTAAAGAGAGAGTCAAGTGCTGTAGAGTTCCAGGCGACGAAAACACAAAATGATTGAGTGTTGCATTTAGATCAAATCATCATATAAATCAAATTTTTCTTTACAGATAAATTTTAGTTGCGTCGCCGAGTAAAGTGAAAATGTAGTGCTCTATGTATAGTAAACAATCCTGATTTACTCTCAAGACATAAGTGCTGTACAAAATCCAGAGGTACATTATTCAATTCTTGAGTATCATACCATTTATTTCAAGAAAAAATCCTTCGAGAAAAGGTATTTCGAGTTATAGAAGAAGGTTACCATAGGATCATTGAAATGAAGGAGATGAATTTTTTTCTTTCTAACATAGGCTTATACTCATTTTTATTCAAAAATATAGTCCTATGCTAAGTGTAAACAATAGTTCATTTAAAAGTTCAAGGACTTCTTGAGAGAATGGTGATCATTAAAAAGAAAATGTTGCTTGATCTTTCTTTTAGGTCACCTGACTGACTTCATCTGATGCTTGATCAAAACTGCAAGCGAATGCACTGCACATGTATAGTCACGAATTAAATCGAATCATCTAGTGGATGATATAAATGTCCAGCTGTGATCTTTAAAGATACGAAAACAAGAAATCCGGTTCTAATCACATCTCCGGGATTTCTCGAATACGGAAGGATTCAGTAGTGTTCGTAAAAATGTTGGTCGTGTAACTTGGAGTTTTGCATCATCTTCTGCAGAATAAATAGTGTTTTTGGCGAGGATGTGGAATTTTGCGGAGCTCACATCTATTGAACCAGAACAAATTCGGTAGATTTTCTAGCGTCATGATAAGACATTTTATAGGTTTACCTTCATATTTTCAAAAGATAAAGCAATCAAGTAATTTATTAAATTGCGAAATCAGATGTATAGGTCGAAAAAGGGACGTAATAAGCAGCTATGGAAAGAATTCCTAGAATCTCTTACCTACCATAACTCCCGCATGCCATAACCGATTTTCTAAGAGTTTCAGTATTTCGTCGTTTTCTAGCCTAAGTTTTGCTCAGTATTTCCGTGAACTGGAAGCGAAATAGTCGATGTAAGATAAGGATGACTGTATGAGTCACTAAGTCACAATTCAACCTAGAAGTTGTAGAAAACATGCAAACAGACAGGCAGATAGACGGGATGCCCTTTTGAGCCTCAGATAAGGAATATGAGTCAATTTTTTTTTCGGGAAAAACAGTTAGTAACGATGATTATAACTACACACAATACACTGCCGAAAAGTGGAGCCAATTTCTTTCTTGCTCCTTTCCTCACCTTCAGTTTGCTGCGATCAACGTGGGAAGCGCGTATGGAGAAAGTCATAGGGAGGAATAAAACATACAGTTTACCAGAAGGTTCAACATAAATGGTGTATTTACAGAATTGAGCTAACATGTACAGTTGTTGAATACGAAGATTTCTTGGTTCCGATTAAGAACGATTTTAAACATTACCCACTTTTTACCACATATAATATTTATTTGATTTACCTCAATATGTTTAGGTGTGAGGTTAGAAGGACCTACAACCTACTCCGAAAATTTGACGAACTATCCTGAAAAGAAACTTGGAGCATTTTGACATGTCTGACTGTTTTGGACAGATTTTTCCCTTTTCTTTGGTGAATCCTTTATTATCGAAGGATTAAAAGCATCACTCCTCGAATCAGGGGTTATACGGGTTTCCGATGGAGTATTCGTAATCGGGATCGGAGTTTATTGAGAGAAGGGTGATTCCGTTCGTTTCTTCCTAATTGCCGTAGAAAACAGCCCGGAAGATACAGCTTCGAGCTTTCCGGCGCACTATTTTCTACTAGGAGTTTGATTGGAGCGCGCCGCATCTCCCAGGCCGTTTTTTACGGCAATTAGGAAGAAATGGACGGAATCACCCCCCTCTTCATAATCTACTATCTCGTATATGACTACTCCATTTGAAATCCGTACCACATCAGATTCGTGGGGTGATGCCTTTAAGGACAGCATACAACGGATCTGACAAGATGAGCGAATCTGCAGGAAAAGTTGGAGATGGGGCTGTAGATCGTGGGTTCCGGAGAGGGTTGATCTCTCCGTAATCATAGTGAGAAAACGGATATCGTGTTTGTTCCTATGATGCAAGTGAAAACGCTTTACTATTTTGCACGAGCGAGCGGCTGCGGATTTATGAGGTTCCCTCACGAACCCTTTCAATTGAAACCAATGAATTGGCTACTGACGGGGCTGGAACGTGTACAAATAGGAGCGTTCTAGAGAACCTTGTATGAACTATGACAGTTTCCACGTCGTTTTTTTCTACGACGGTTAGGGAGAGCTGAGCAGAACCACGCCAGATTCAGCAATCTACAGCCTCATGTTCACCTTTTCACGCGATTCCCTTCACCGCGTGGTGGTATGATGCCTTTAGTTATGATTGTCTTTTGAACATGAAATTAGCTTCGTACGCCTTCCAATTTGGACTTGATCGTTTGATTTGTGGTGATAGAACTTTTTCGTTTGTTCTATCAATCGCTATGGATATAGAAAGAGTTTCGAGAATCTCTTATCTTTTACAGGTGGTGCATTCCATGAGTGACGTTTCGATAGTTTTTAGCACTTCGGAATTTGGTGCCTCAAAGTTTTGCTAAATATTTATTTTAATTTTTATTTCCATGAACTGCGCACAAAATGGTCACATGATAGGAAATCGTATACAACATGAATAATTAAAACACAATTTATCCTAGAGATTAAAGTAAACGCACACATTTACTCGACATGTTCTTCAAAATTCACATGAAGAAAATGGAGTCAAGCGTTTCAGGCAAAACAGAGAGATTTCCATGAAATTGGGAGTGCCGCTGCTCCTTAGATTGACGAAGTCAATGAATCCTTAGAAGGTATGAATGACATTTTACGGAAATCCTTGGACCCACTAATGATTTCCTTTTGTGGATTTTGATCAAGATTCTGGGTCGATGCTGGTAGGCAGTGGTATGGTACATCTCAAGATGAGAAGAATTAATCCAAATAGGCGTGCTACATACCAAGTGGGAAGAGGAAGAGCTAGAAATTAGAGCTGGAAACAGACGGAGTGCCTCTGCAAAAAAAAAGACAGAAAATTACATTATCACAAAAAGTTTATGTCCACGAGAAAATGGAATTTTTGATGATTGAATTAAGGTGTCCAATGTCATGTGAATAGAAAATTTCTGGAAAAAATTTAAGCACTTTGTACATAAAAAGAATTATAAAATGAGGACAATTAAAATAATACTAGTGTCAATATTGATATTAAAATAATGTATTTTCAAACAAAGAGCTACTAACAAGACTCAGTTTTCTAAAAGAATTGAGTATTGATGGCATAATTTAGAAAGCAGAACTTATAACTAATGAAGAAGTAAATAGAAGAAAAGAACGAGAACTTATCACTGATTTGTGTCAATACATGCGAAGCTGTTGTTCGATCCTATCATACCGTAAATAAACAGTCAACAGGTATTCAGATGCTAACAATTGATTCCGATATCGAGCGGTCTCATGACTGACGACGTATTTGTCGCGCTTATTACACGATATTGAAGACGGCATAACTAAACTTATTTATTGACATTACCCATAAATAACCTGCCGACATCGCGTTAAGGGAAGAACATATGCTTAATAGCAGTTTTAATGTTGTACGTTTGACCACTTAAAGGCAGCGTATCATGAAATTTGCGCAGTTTGGAAACCTCAGAGAACCCATAGAATCCGGGTTGTGGATCGCAGAACCTAGCGTGAATCCGCTCAGCTTCCCCCAATCGTCCTAAAAAAACGGCGTGGGGATGGTGTGTGCAATTACGAGGTAGTTAGAACACGTCCCGTTGTATACATTGGATCCTCAGCATATTCATTGGATTTATTCGAATAGGCTAGTTCAGAGACATCGCTAATCTTCGACTGCTCGCTTCTGTACGGCGCGTGCACAAAGGCGCGCATATATATTACGTTTAGTCGAAGGTTCTCGGATGATATGGTAGTGATGACTTCTAGAGATCATCACTCAGCAAAGAGCTAACGAAAATGAACCTGTTAACTACCGTTTGATAGAGTATAAAAGGCTCTTCGAAGTGTAGGTTAACAATTACAATGAGCTAGTTCCTTTGCTTCCACCATGTCGCGCAATTTTAAGCCGTCGTCACTCCACCTCCGCAACGTCATACACTTTCTTCATTTATCTGGCCAAGGAACCCGACTACCGATAGACGTCTAAAGAAAGATTACCCGGAGCAAACCCCCGCTAGACGTATAGCCTACTAAACGTAGGTGAGACTCGAAGTTCGCGTCAGGCCACTATTCCATAAAAGATGGAGACCGTTCAGGACGCCCGATGGAGTTGGGTTTGGACCTGCTGTGGAGACAGATGAAAGCCGATCCGTATCAAACCACTTGCGAGCTGACAGTCGCTCTTGCGGTGGATCAAACCACAGTTGTTCGCGCTTTGAAGTGAATCTGCAAGGTGCGAAAACTAGGTCGATGGGTACCACATGCTCTGACGCACTGTGACATGGACTGCTGCGCTGTATGGCACACACGCTCAAGCGCACCCATAAGTGGCTTGAGCACTTTGTCACCTGGGATGAGATTTGGTTTCCTTATTCTAACATTCACTTGCGTGCCTAATGGGTTGACGAAGGTGCGGATGCAGAAGACGTCGTTAAACTCAACGTACACGCCAAAAAGGTTATACATCACAGAGTCGAATACTGCTCGCCGAGGGATGTACAGTGACTGCACTCGTCTATATCGAACAACTGAGGAATTTAAAAACAAATGTACGTTTGCAGCAGCACAAAGTCTACTTCCAGCACGACAACGCTCAGTCACACATTGCAAGAACGAGCAAGGCTGAACTGATGAAGTTCGGCTGGACCATTTTATCCCACCCACCGTATTCCTCAAACCTGGGTCTCTCGGATTACCACCTTTTCTCATATCTCCAACGTTAGCTGGATGGTCAAGACTTCCAAACCCGTGACGACATCAAAAGCTACTCGAGCAGTCCTTGAAGGATCAGTCTTCAGCGTTCTGGAGGAAGATCTGCCTTAACGTTTGCACAAGATCATCGATGCCATTGGGGCATATTTCAAATGTTTCATGGTTATCGTTCAAAAAATTTAAGATAAATAAAAATGTTGTCAATTTGTCCGATGACTTTCGACTAAACCTAGTAGTTTGACTAAACCTAATAGTTTGTTACGAGAAACGTCACCACTTTCCATTCGAAAACGGAACGTTTACGATATGAAGTGGAAAACCGAAAATCGGAAATCTGAAATAACTAATGAATGCGACGTGGGATTTGTACATATTTGAGAAAAAAAAGGCCACCAGTGTCAGATATTAGAAAATATTCTGAGTAGTTATTAAATAGTAAACACTCAGTGAACACAGTAACAACAGTAGACGCAACGTGAGGAATGATGATTCAAACGCAGAAGCTTTGCACTCAACCAAGCAAATTTTCCGGAATTCGATACGTTTGTACTTGCATATATAACTCAGAAGCAAGAGCTCCGAATATACAAATTTTCGTGGTAAATTTTTACCTCGCTACTGGCGGGTGTACTCAAACTGATCTTTGTGAAAGATCTTATCTCGTTGATTCTATCAGTACTTAACGAGATCAGATTACACCATTCCCGATTTCTTGCAATTGTTTCCGTTGAACAAGTGCGACGGTTGTGATTCTCAGCACAAAACTGGATTTCCAAGAATGCAGAGCCACGACGGTGAATAGTTGGAACTTCTGGAAAGAGGCTCGTGTTTGCGAAACATATAAACATACACGACAGAGCAGACAATTAAAAATTTCTCTGTTACATGAAAGAATCCTAGGAGTTGTGCTTGGATACGAGTTCCAAATGCGAAATTAGTACTGATAAAACGTTCTTCTAGTAGTTTAAAGGGGTTTTTTCATCATTCACTCAACACTCGTGAAGCATTCTTTTGAGACAACTGCTGAGGCTACTGGGTCATCTTCGTCATTTTCATCAGTCATGGTCATCTTGTCATTTTAGACTTTAGACATCTCATACTGTATCTTTCATCGATTGTTTATCTTAACAACCACCATAGAAGTTTTTCAATTAAAAAATATTAAAATAATGATTACAATTGTGAAAAATATTTACGAAACGAAAAAATGACATTTGAGACATATTGAAGACCATAGAAAGTTTTTTTTGAACCACTCGAATAAGAGCAGGATATATAATTTCAAATGAGACATTATGATTATTTCAGTTTGAAACTGGTCAGCAACAAAGAGTGAATATACATTTTACTGATCAGTGACGACTGCAAGGGTGCTGATAGGCTCATTTCGAAAGGACGGAATTCAGTTGATAAGCCAGAGGCCAAATGTAAAAAGACTGAAGACTGTTTTCTGGCATCTGAGCGAATAAAATCAATAAACATGGAAGATCTATGTTGAAAAACGAGTTCATGCGAATGCGAATGAAAAAAAAAACAAACGGAAATTTATAGTCTCTTCTTGAAATTTGTGTAAGGAATCACAAAACTCAAGTGATCAGTGTGACAAAAACGGCTGAATCATTCTTGCCTTGCCCATTCCGTTCTTTAAGCATAAGTCAGCGTCAGTCACGTCAGCATAAGTATTGAAGTCAGAGGATAAAGGCACTGAAGTATCAAACCACTTCGGATGCGTCAACGCGTTTTACTGCAACTGGTAATCGTTGAGGTCTTGAAACGTGTCTTGGCCTAAACAATGACTTGCGGAGCCAGCCGATAACTAGCTCAGTGTTTTTATAATAAAAATGGCGTTATTAAGCTAAATTCTTATTTAACAGGTTTTTGGAAACGAATAAAATGAAATGAATTAACCAAATTTTCTTCCTTGTGGTTGAAGAAACTAGAGGTGAAAAGAGATCGAAATACTTTTTTTTTGTCCCAATCCCATAGACTAGCGATAATTCGCAGTGAGAAGAATTAGTGAAAGCAGCTTATAAAAACTAAAATAACGTTGGTTAATAAATAATCGGAATAGTTGGAATTTCGTGTTAGAGCTATTTGGATGCAGAAATTATTCATACAACTGACATTCGACGGCCACCGTCTTTAAAAGGAAAGCACAATTTGAAAACTTATACGTCATTCTTTTATGAGCAATCATTCAATGAACGATCATGAAACAATCGACCACTCTTTTATGAAAATCTTTCATGAAGGCATTTTTTTTAGATTTGGATTTTTTTAGATTTCCTCGGCATATTGACCTTTCAATAATTAATTTCTTTAATTGAGCCTGACATGGGGTTGTTACTATCCTTTACTCGTAGCTAACTTTTCTGCACTATCGCCTTCTTCAAAGTCTGAAAGGATGAAATCGAACGTGATTAATCCGATGAAACGACCAATGCGCCAAACAAAGAAAGTCCTAAGTTTATGGTTGACCCTCATAGAAAAGAAGCAGAGAAAATCGTACGTTAGGATTAGATTACTCCCTGCCACTGCTAGATACCTGTTGTGAGGTGACTAGTGCAATCAAATATCAGTCTTAAATAGGGTACGAGTTCTCGCGTAATGCAGAAGCATTTCTTTTTGCGATTCATCTTTGGGCCCTTGGGGTGGATCCAAAAGTCTTTGCGCGCCGCAACGATATGTTCGCGCGCCAAAATCGTGATCACAACCAGGGTCAAGCGTGTATTGAGAATTTTTCAACAAGGGGGTCGTAAGAGGGGTGGGAAAATCAAGAAAGAAAAACAGAAGTGAAAACTGCTTTTTTTCAGACGTAGTGCTGAAACTTGAAGGAGGATCAGCAGTGAATGGTATGTTTTTACCGCATATCAGAAGATATTAACAACTGAAACGTATTGTAAGGCTTTTTTTCAGGTCCCGATATTTGCGACAAAAAAATGGAAGAGTTGTCTCAAAGAAGAAAAAACGTCAATGATGCATATTCAGTACTTGAGTTCTGTTTAATATAAAAATAAATGATATAGAATAAATAAATTTGTTTAATATTCGAATAACCGATTGAAGAAGACTCGCTGTTGCAGTTGAGGAAGACTATAGTAGCATAAAAAGTTAGGATAAAAAGAGGTTACACAAACCAAAAAATGATTTTTAAAAAATTTATTCTTCATAATTCCGGTGATGAAATTACTGCGCTTTTTGAGCCAATCTTGAAGATGGACGACTTAGCATTTTTTGCTGCTCTAACTGATGCTTGATGACGTCGGAGTCGCTTTGGTGGCACAAACCGTGAAAAATCATAAGTCGCGTACGTGCAAGGCGGTAAGGGAGTCCATATTACCTGAACGAAAAAGAAAGCCTTCAGAAAGGAGAAAGAAGAAGCTCGTAGACGAAGGAAACGTACCAGTGACAATAGCATCCTCTCTAAAACATCAAGATTTCTATAAACAAGCCTCTCGGTTACTTTTGAATTAGCGCAAACAATTGAAATCTTGAATAAATGTGATGCATAATAAATAACGTGATAATGTTGTGATGTGATAAAATAGGTAACCAATTATTTTAAATGCAACTAACTACCTAAAAGTTTTTATTCTTTCAAAAAATCGACTTGTTGTCAAATCCATCAAGTCTAAGCACTACAAAATTACAGTTCTACAAAGCAAAATTGCAAAATTACAGTCTACACTACAAAATTTTGTGTTGCTAATTTATATGAAAGAAATGAAACTAACCAGAGGTGACTTCGTATTGAGTACTAAGAGACCATAAAAGGCAATCTTCATAGCTTGCACAGTGCTTCGGCACTCTTCGTCACAGCCAATTCAATATATTGAAGATCCGCAGTTGCACGGGAACGCAGCGTCGAAAATTCGCTTAGGAACTGATGAAAAACGAGATCTTCAGAAGCTAACAGAAGTGTAAAAGCACTAAGTAAAAGTAGAAGCATAGCTGCAATGAAAAGCAAGTACGCTGGCTCAAGTTGGTAAGTGTAGTGCAAACTTATTTGTGCGCGACTACAAAGACTTCGATAAGGACAACTGTTAATTGGCCCTTAAATGCTCTGTTGAAAGAGGGCTGATGCTGGTAATTCACCAAGATTGGGTGGCTCAACGAGATTCCGCGATGTTTTTTATTGTGACTGTCAGGGATCAATCCCTGCGAAAGTGCTATTTTTGCATTTAGTGTAAAAGAATTTAAAGAGCAAATTTCTCATCCTACAGTGTCGAACTTCTTACTTTCAGTCGAAAAAACAGTTATAATGCTGCAACTGAGCGAAAAAAAGACATCTAAAGGTGCAGTTAGGGTTAAAGTTAGTACAAAGTAGGCTTCACGAGTTTCTGAATATCTACGCACAAAGCGAATTTTATGCGATCTGTAGAGAGAGATTTCTTCTATATTTCTACAAAGTTTGGTGCCTCTAGCTTTCCTAGTCTTTTTGAAACCTAGTTGAGAAAAATCCTCATTTTTGCCTCAAATTTCCGAGTTTTTCTCAACTAGCTTTTGAGAGAACCAGAACACCTACAGAGGCGAAAATTTGCAGTCAAGGGTTTTCCTTGATGCTCTATCCAAATATGAAGTCGAATTTTTCAACGGCGCTACCGCATCCTCGCAGCGGGAAAAAGAGCGAAATCTCAGATTTTCGGCAACGCGTCAAAATCTGTGTGACTTCAAACAATTTTCCATAACTCTGCTCATGGTTTATAAACCAATTCAGTTTGAAGTATGTTGTAGAGGAAGATTTTTGCCATCATAATTTTTACTTTTTTACAGGCAGTTTTCGTCTCTAAAAAAGCTAGTTGAGAAAATGTTGAGAAAAATGCCAAATTTCTCAACTTTTTCTTTCTCAACAACTAGGTTTCAAAAAAACCAGAGGGTCCCTGCAAAGGATTTTTTGACCGTTTTATAGCGCAAATCTTCCTCTACACAACGCAGCCAGCTTTATCTTCTTATACCTCTTCGTTAGTGAGTTATTCATGTTCACTTCAAGGTAACAAAATCCGACCTGCCCAGCAGTTATTTCCAATTAAGACCTGGTTTTAATCGCTAAAATAACCTCTATACAATGTTTTTATGTGGCAAACAGTGCCCTTAATACAATTTCAAAAAATTACCGGTGAAATGTTCTCCTCAGTGATTTTTTTTTTCGGTTTTGCAAAAATCTAGATTCCGGCGGGGATCGAACTCTTATCTGTTCATTTCCATTGACGATGAGTAAGATTGTTTGTTAATAGTTGGAAATAGTGTGAAAATTGTTTTAAAAGGTGTTCTCCTTCTTTTCCAGCTGTTTTTTCGTTTTGCAAAAATAATGGTTCTTGCGGGGATCGAACTTTGGTCATCTCTTTATCAATGTCAAACAGTACAATTGTGTTCCCGAATACACATTTAGACCTCACTTATCTTTTTAAATTATATGTCTACATATACACTGACTCACTTCTAATTCCTGCAGTAACGTCTACCTCGCACTAATCCGAGCAAATATACCTAGAGGATATTTTTGATGAGTAGCCAGTGTGGAATGGGTCGCGACCTACCGGTAGCATCTTCGACAAACTGACTGCCTTCTAGTTAGCCTTTTTTATTATCTTGACACGTCTTTTAATCTCCTCGACTAATGATAATCATTTATTGGATCTATTCATACACTAATTGCAGTATTTACAGATGTACCAGGATATTTCCTCCCTTACTCCTGACGAGAGCTCCATGCGGTTTTAAGAATTTAACTCCGAACCAAGACCTTCAGCGGAGTGGTTGCCAAAGAAGAAAAAATTGAGAGATGCATGGCTCACATCTCAACATAAGACGACGACGACGACAGCTCCACCCTCTGATCGATCCTCTACTATTCTTTTCACAGTACTCGGATTAATCGCTTTGATAATGATCATCGCGCTAGTGGTAAAGGTTTTTTTTTGCAAACACTTTTTTCCAGTCTATTTGTGAGCTTTTTGAAATTCGTTACAAAATGTTTTCTGCTATTATCATTATTTCTGCTCAGACTTGAGCTGTGAAACGAAACGCTGTTAAACCGCAAAGGAAGCGTGACCGCGAAGTCCAGGATCATCAAGAACTACTCGAGCAGTCTATTCGCTCGAGGTCTTTGCTGCTCGACATAGAAAATTAAAACCATTTATCAAATTTATTATATAAGCAAATTCCAATAAACATCTTCCTCTGCTGTCTTCTCACTGCACTGTTCCACATCTCCAGACGAGCTACCTGGAAGACATCTTATTACAGAAATTCTACAGAAAATCAAACACAATATTCTAACCTTGTTTAGATCGCTCCATCGAGAGGTTGAATGCTTTTCTACCTCGATTATTTTTCTTGATCTTCTTCCATCTGGCACACGTCACGCGTCATCTTGAACATATAATCAACATGAACATATAATTTCTAGTTATTATTTATTCCATTAATATCGCTGTATTACAATATATATTTTTACTTTGTTTTACTTGTAGCATTACTATTTCTTAAAATAATTTGTTATTTATTTATTATATCGTATTATTTTAATTTATTTATTAGGCGTTCATTTGTTTTTTAAATTCTTTTTATTATTATACCCAAATTTTGATTGTATGGGCAGCTATACTGGTAGGAACGAGATGAGGGGGTCGTTTTTGGGAGGGTCCGCGAGGGGGGGGGGGGGGGTCGTTTTTAGGAGGAAGTTTTCCCAACTATGCTCTTGACCCTGATCACAACTTCAAAATCTTCTACCAACGAGCACCTAGTGCAGTGGAGCCACATGATTTCCTTTAGCCGTCCAGGTATTCTTTACACAGGTCTAATACATAGTGGTCTAGCTGTTTCTCCCACGTATTCGTTACCATACTGCACACAGCAAATCAGATGTACAACACAAGAAGTAATGCAATCACCTTCGCTATTATCTGAACATATTTTGTACTCCGGTGTACTGCAAATACAATCATATAGGCGACTGCGTATGAAGCTTTGCTTAAGACTATTAGGGAAGAGCTCCACGACACCAACAGAATCTTCGACAGCAACAGATAAAGGATAATGAAAACCACTGACAGTGACACTGACATTTGACAGCCACTGTCCCTCAAAGAAATGTGCAATTTTAAAGCGAATTCGCTATTCTTTTTATGAACAATCATTCAATTTTTCATTGAAATTGAAACGGAAGAGATACCAATGAATGTGAAATTAAGAGTGAAAGAAAGTATCATAAGACAGAACGAAGGATCACCGGATACCATATCCGATGAAATTGAACTGCAACCTATGATGACCATGAAGTATCAAATGCGCAGAAGAAAAATCGCATTGGAAAAACTTGGCACCTCGACGTTAATCATTAAAGTATTGTCTGATCCGTAACCGTACATGATCATTTATCTAGAACTAGCTTAGAATTAGCTACGTCAACATCTTGTCTTGGTGGGGCAATATCTTAATGATTAGAAATCACTCGACCGTCCCCACCGTTTTTATAACCACGCAGTTCAACGATGCAGGACTGGCAACGAAGGTGGAATTTTTCTACGTCACTTTTGGAAGAATTTTTCTGAACAGTTAAGTATCTGTGAAACCATAGTTATGTCCTTTTTTAAAATAGTCGGAAATTCTTCTTTTAGTAGTTTTCCGCTTTCAAAGTGATATAGAACTACGAAACTTCGAAGATGCGGAGAAAACTGGTACCATTTATACTTTGATTTCTTGCTTTTTTCATTGGTAAACAACCAGAACAAGCTAGCTCACAATATAATAGTAACAGAATGTAGATCATCACAAAGTTTTAAAGGGGAGCAGTAGCTGTCGCTTAGCTGATTATCGCATTTTGAACAACCATTGTAAAAAAAAGAACTTTTCCTGGTCAGAGTGTGCAAAACTGCAGGAGTTCACTTTGTGAGATTATGATCGTACTTCACCTTCATTGTGTGTTATTCAATTGATGAAACGGTTTGTGAAGCTAAGGCTAAGAGTTTTCTTTTCGAAGGAAGAATTATTATGAAGTTAGACGAGACCGAACTTTCTGCTGTTCTCTGAACTAAGAAATACGACAATGCGAAAACAACCTTCCAATTCTTTTTATGGAGGAGACAACCTTTAAAAAAACATTCACCGGATAGAAATACTTAGAAAGAGTGACGACGACCCAATTCACAACTCTGCTCTTGTATTGCTCGGAGGACGAGTCAGGAAGGTGCTTGAGGTTGTTAGTGTTCAGGAGGAGAACCTAGAAAAGCAATTTAGACAGAGACAATGCAACCACTGGAATGACTTTCTAAAGTACAAACAATCGTAGTGCTTTCAGAAAATTCTAGAAAAGACAAAACTCGTCATAGAAATCCCTGTACTGCAATACTTCATTCACTGAGATCACCGCTGATCTATGTAAAACTAGCCCCTAGATTTGAAGAGCAAGGAATTGCGCTTGCTCAAGTGAAAAAGTGGTACGGAGATCTTATGATTGGTCCATTCACCGACAACCAACTTCTGCTGGGGAGACAGTCGATGAATTCCAGAGACCCTCGTCGGAAACTCTCAGCTGCCATAACCAAGTAGTGTTATAATGTATCAGAAACGAGATGCAGTAAATGTATAACGAATACAACGGTAAAACAATTAGAAAACTGCGCTGAAGCGATAACTAACTATTGCAGCACAGAACATTTCACAAGGTATAAAATTTGAATTCTTCAGAAGATTTCGTCCATTTTCTTCAACATTCATCTAACTTTTGCCTTTGTATACTTTATTAACTTGGATACTTAGATGGCCCGTCTTCATTAGACGTGCTGGCCCAGCATCTCTTCCACTCGTTTCTTTCCCTAGCCATTGTCATCCAAGATGTTCTCAAGCTTCGTGAGTGACATTGACGAGGTCCTTGAGCCGTATCCAGCTGAGCTCTCAGCTGGTCCATCCGTGTAGCGAATACGTCACCCCATCTCGTTGGCGGTCTCCCTTTTAGCGTCCCTTGGGATCCATTCTGGGAAGACGGTACATTCCTCTTAAGTCGGAGCTATGAAGACCGGCTAGGTGTTGTGTGCGCCGGTTAAACTTCAGAAGACATCTCTCAAGGGCTCTGTGGGTAGTAGTTAGCTTCCTAGACGTGGCCACGGTGTCTGCCCACGTCTCCGCTGCGTAACAGAGCGCTGGAAGGACTGTCGAGTTGAACAGATGGGTACGAATATCTAGGTCCGTCAGTTGGTCCTTCCCTGACGGCTGCGAATGCTGCCCATGCTGTTCTCATTCTTCCATTCAGTTCTTCCTTCAAGTCGTTTTCCATGTTCATAGAACGTCCGAGGTATACGTATGACGGAGTTTGGATTTGGGAGCTTGCGTCTTTAGTTCAAGTTGTACTCCTCCGTCCTCGCAGTGGGCACCTTCATGAACTGTGTCTTCTTTCTGTCTATTCGTGGTCCTATTCTCTTCCCTGCTTCATTCAATTCGTTGAGAATCTTTTCTGCTTCATTGGTACTGCTCGAAAAGAGAACGATTTCGTCCGCGAAACGAAGGTTCGAAGGGAATCTTCCATCAACACATATGCCCCTTTCTTCCCAGAAAAGTGATTTCATTATCCATTGCAATGCAGCGGTAAACAGCTTTGGCGATATAGTATCGCCTTGTCGTACCCCCTTTCCAATGGGTATGGTGAGAGGGCAGTGGAAAAGCTGTATCCTAGTCGTGCAACGATCGTAGCAATTAGCTAATGTCCTCACAAACGACGCGTCCACACCTTGATCGACCAACGCTGACAGTATTGCATTCGTTTCTACGCTGTCAAAGGCTTCCTCATAGTCGAAGAAGGTTAGAACAAGGAGCGGTATTCCCGGCAAAGCTCTATGACCCTTGACACGGTCTGGATGTGGTCCAAGCAGCTGAACCCCTGGCGGAATCCAGCTTGTTCTTGGGGCGGGACTTCGTCCAGCGTCCCAGATGTGCGCGTGAGGATGATCTTGGTCAATACTTTGTATAACATGCTCAGCAAGCATATCGGACGGTAGTTCCGAAGGTCCTCTCGGTCACCTTTCTCATGGATAAGAACGGTTCGCGAGGTCTTCCACTGGTCTGGGATCCTTTTTTTCTGAAAGTAGGATGTCATGTGCGCTGCTAAGATCACATGAAGCAGATGGCCACCAGCCCGAAGAAAGTCTGCTGATATAAAATCAGGTCCGGGGGCTGTGCCAGGTTTCATGCTCTCGATAGCGACTCGTACTTCCGAAGGGAGAATCCGTGGTGGAGCTTCACCAGTGAGGATGATCGGGCTTGACACAGGAGTTGATGAGCGGAAAAGGTTCGAGTAGAACCTATCCGTAATGATTTCCATCTCACGACGAGAAGACGTGCGAGTCCCGTCTTCGCTCAGCAAGGTTGCTAGCGGAATATTATATTCGCGAAGATCACTGCGGCACTTCTTTAGACTCGATCTTTGTGCTGCTTCCAGAATCTTCTTCTGCCTGTACTTTAAAAGATCCTCCTGCAACGCTTTTCTGCAGCTAGTGTTTGCTACTAACCGCTCAATGTGCGATGCATTCGGATCAAGCCTTTCCTTCCAACAGTTCCTTAGTGGTCTTCGAGATTTGATCCAAGTTTGTCGTGCGCGGCTTCGAGGCACGTTCAGCACAGGCTCGTAATCCTATGAGCAGCATCTTGTAGTCCACGTTTGGGTCCTCCTCAATGTACCAGTCACCTTGGGACAAGGAGTCCTCGCAAATCGTCGCAGACGACTTCTTTTCTTTTTCGTTTGCCGTTTTGCCGATAGCAGATGTTCTTTTCCATCGTGGGGCTATGTCGTATTTTCGCACGAAGGAGACGGTGATCAGAACCACTACAAAAGGATGGTACTACTGAGACGTCAAGTAGACACCACCTCCGGTTGGTGAATCCCATGTCCACCGACGATGATCTTTTTTCATGAAAAGAGAGTTCCCATGAAAGAGGCGAGCGGCGGACAACAACCCGGCGAGACGATTGCCATTTTCATTCCGGTCCCCTAGTCCAAATCTTCCAATCCTGTATTCCTCTTCTGTGGCCTTTCCTAGTTTTGCGTTGAAGTCTCCGACAACGAATTTGTAGGACTTCTCGTTGCGGACTACTTCCTCCAGCTCCTCGTAAAACGCGTCCAATTCGGATTCATCAGTTGCTGATGTTGGTGAGTAGCAGTTGATGGTACTGATGGATTTTTGGCGTAGAGGGTGGAGGCGAAAAATGGCCAGACGAGGTGACAGGATCTCGTAAGATTCGAAAAGATGGACGACAGATGGTTGCACAACAAAACCAACACCGCCTACATTTCGCGACGAAACTCTCTCCACGAATGACGAGTGTAGCGTCATTCACCTGTCGTACGTCGCTCCTTCTGCACTTGGTCTCCTGCAGAACAATCATGTGAAATTTGATACGCTCTGCAGCTCCGAGAAGGACATGCAGGTCAACGTCTGTGGAAACTGTTCTCGTCTGAGACGGCAGTGTGCAGGGTACTGAGGCAGTGAATATGCTGGAGTGGCAAGAAGACTTTTCCCCAAACTAAGCAGCCATGCCACGGCGAGCTTAGCTTTCACCACAGGTCGTCGCCCAACCTATATGGATCAGGGAACCACCTTGCGACATTTTGCCAAGACGGTGGTGAATCTTATCAGTGGTTTACTCTTAGCTAGGCTTCCGATTCTGAGAATTCGGAATGTCGGATGTGTCGAACTCCTTCTCAGTTTGGGAGACCCTACCGGAAGACGAACCTCCGCTGTGCATCGCAGTTCGACGCCCACCTCCACGCCACTATGAAGCGGTAAACCGTTGTGGAGGGTACATTATTTATCAACTCAAAATTTGGCTACTGTTGATAATTTTGACTGTTGATAACCGCTTCTCCACCAGCAGCACATAAATGACGCACCGTCAATGCGCTCACTGATAATTTTGTTTTTGTCCATATTATGAAAGTCATAGTTATGTACTTTTTTCTGAGTTTTTATTTGATCATTCACATGGTAAATCTAGAAATTAACAACGCGTTTTCTTATGAACTCACTGGCTATTTTTGTTAGTTAAAGGCACCATACCACTAATCTGGTGTGGTAGGGATTTCAGGTGGAGTATCTGTATACGGGGTCGTAGATTATGGAGACCGGGGTAGTTTCGCTCATCTTCCGCTCAATCACTGCAAGCAGCCGCCCCTGAATGCTGTTTTGTGCGAGGCCTTCTATTGCAGCGCGCCACCCTTGCACGCGCATCGCCTCCCACTGCCTAGCAGTCCGAATTGATTTTCGACGAACCGCAGGGCGGAGGCGGCAAAAGTGGTGGAGCGTCGCAATAGATGGCGTCGTACAAAACAGCATTCTAGAGGCGGCTGTTTGCAATGATGCAGGGAGAGATGAGCACAACTACCCCCGTCTCAATAATCTACGACCCCGTATACGTATACTCCACCTGAAATCCGCACCATCTCAGATTCGTGGTGTGCTGCCTTTAAATGATGAGAGCATGTGTTTGAAGTGATCTTTAGCAGAGTCGTAACTTTCTAGCGATATAAATTCTACACAATGCGTTCTTTGGCTAGTTTACTGTGTAGTAAACACAAAATTTATTGGTTGTGTGTGTGTGTTTTATGCAAGCGATGCTGATCTTGCGGATGTAGGGTTAAAGTGCACTACCTACACGACATTGAAGTCAGCTATGTTTCACATGGCTTACTTCATCGTTGAAACACTCGATACCATATTTTGGTTCCATCGTGTTTGTAAGGTCGTACATGCACCAAAACAAGCACTTTATGAATTGTATGAAGTCAACAGATTTTGAATCTCCATGTGCGACTTTCGATAAACCTCGGCATTTTGATGCTTCAATAATAGTAATAATCCTTTATTCGTGGCTAACGTTTCGGCAATATCGCCTTCTTCAGAGCTTGAAAGGGGTAAAATCCAACGTGATTAATCCTCTCCGCCCGACAAAGAAAGTCCTGCGTTAACCGTTGGGCCTCATAGCTAATAGTAGAAGATAATGTCGTACCTTAGGATCAGCTGACTGTCCTGCCACTGCTATATACCTGTTGTGAGGTGACTAGCGCAATCAAATATCAGCCTTAAATAAGGCGCGAGTTCCCGCGTAATGGAGAGGCATTCCTCCTTGCGATTCATGTTTGGATTCTTGGAGTGGATCCAAAAAGCCTCCAGAGCCTTGCGCGCCGCAATGCTAGGTTCGCGCGCCAAAATCGTGATCTTAACTTCAAAATCTTCTCCGTTATGACGCCGCACCCTGTGACCACCCAATGCAGTGGAGTCACATGATTTCCTTTTGCCGTCCAGGTGTTCTTTGACTCGAATACATAGTGGTCTAGCTGTTTCTCCTATCTATTCGTCACCACACTGCACACAGGAAATCATATAAACAACACATGAGCTCATGCAATCACCCTCTTTGTTATCGGGGCATATTTTGCACTCCGGTGACGTGCAAATACGATCATATAGGAGATTCCGAATGAGTATTTGCTTAAGGTTATTAGGGGGGAGCTCTACGATGGCAACAGATTCTTCAAGTTTAGCTTTCCTCAGACACCTCCGAATAGCAGCGCTAACCTCATCGGAAATAAACGGTACACAAAAGGGTACTTTCTCCACACCAGATTTGTTTCGGGTTTGTGCTCGTTTTGTGATAGGTCGCATAGGTGTGCAGTCGTTACTGACCGCAATTTTCCTATCAAGCTCGATAGACTCTTGTCTTCCTTCTCTTCTCTTCCAATGTTAACAGAAGTGGCCGTGCGAAACAATGAAATTTCAGATTTTGAATTGTTGCCGAAAATCTGAAATTTCGCTCTTTCCCGTTGAGAGATTACTGTAGCACCGTTAAAAAAAATTCCATATTTTGATAGAACATAAATGGAGAACCCTCCACTGCAAATTTTGGTCTCTGCAGGTGTTATGGTTTCTTCAAAAGCTAGTTGAGAAAAATTCCAAGAAAATTCAAATCAAAGAAAATTTGAGACAAAATTTAGAATTTCTCTCAACTAGACTTCAAAAAAAAAGATGTAGAGGAACCAAACTTTGTAAAAATATAGAAGAAATCTCCTTCTACAAATCGCATCCAGCATCATTGCACGAAACTCACTTTGAGCGTCGATATTCAGAAGCTCGAGGATCCTGCTTTGTATTAATTTTATCCCTATTTGTGACTTTTCGCTCAGTAACAGTATCGAAATTGCTTTTCCGAGTGATAATAATGAATTCGTCGCTGTCGGATGAAAAATGTGCTCTTTTAACTGTCGTATACTAAATGCAAGAATCTCACTTTTGCTATGGATTGAACCCTGGCCACCCAAGATTATTGGACCGGCTCCCAGCCGACTACGTACCGGATACTCACGCTCTGATTCCATCTCTCATACTCAATATTCTCTATTTTCTTGATGAATTTTTTTCTAAACAACTCACTTTAAGCAAAGCCGCAAGGCTGCATTGTATAACGCATTGTATAATTTACACTTCTTTTTTTGTCTTCATACTCATGACTCCTCACATTTATCCTAATCTGAATGTCCTTCATTTATTTATTATTTTCCTAAATTAGTTTCGGACCAAAAGATGTGAAGTTATACCAGCAAAATCTTATAAAAAATACTTCACGCCATCTATTTTTCTAACATTTTGCATCCCTCAACATGAGTTCATTTGGAAAGGACAATCCCCTCGTCTTTTTCTCCTTGACCTCTTTATTTTTTCCTCTGCTGACAAGTCTCACGACAACATCCTCTGACACCTTTCTTACGACCTTTGACCTTGGGTCGACTTGTCTGGAGAACAGACTTCAAAAAAAAAATATCGGACTTACGGGATAACGATAATCCTCATTCTTGCTATTTTTGAAAGTTGGAATTTCGTTTTTAACGAAAATTTTCATATACGTAAAATTTGGAGCTATTAGATGCACTTTTCTCTCTTATTTCACCCGAGGATGTCTCTTGGTTCTGGTATGGTTACAACGCGGAGATTACCCCACATCACAAAATCCCACTGGATGTGCGTGATTCCCCATAATAATTAAGTAGCTCGTGAATTATAACCAAGTCGATGATGCAGAGCATGATGTTTAGCGGTAGGTGAGCAGAGTCAGCTATTTAGGTAGCAGCGTAGCCTAATCTCTTCTTCGTACCATCTCTTGAGGCACAGTTAAGGGATGTTCAAAAATCCGCCGACCCCTGTTTTACGCGCAGCCGCGTGGGTGCAGCGCAGTCCGTTAGAGGTTCCGCTGCCTGCACGATAGAGTGGATGTTTGAATCAGCCCTCATGCTTACCAAGCTTTTCATCCCTCCTAAGTAGATAAATTGGTTCCAGACTTGTCTGGGAGGATAAGAACATTGACCTGACATATCGGCTAGCCCCCGCAAGTCATTGCGCAGGTCAGTTACACTCAAACGTCCGCAGCAGCCCGCAGAATTCACAACCGCGCGGCTGGCGCCTCCCGTACGTGTCTGCGCTTGATGGTTATTGAGAGTCCACAACAAAGCGCAACTCTGCGGGCAGTTTAAGAGGTACAAACGACCAGTTACACGTAAAGTTTAAAGGATTCTGAATTGAAGTGAACGTGGTGGTGCATCCCAAGCGGGTTGACTAACGCCAGACATTTTATCCTTTACACGTTATTCTGTATCAGTTTCTGTTTTACAAAAATTGTACTGATAATTTAGTTGTTGTAAAATTTTACCGTCACTAAGGGTTCTCTCGATAATGTGACACTAAAATCGTGGAATGACTAAAACGAGAGCCGAAGAGTGGAGAGTGAGATGGCGCACATTATTGAATGGGGTGAGGGACGGGAAAAGGGAGGGGAGAAAAATTAGCCAATGTTCCTTGTTTTCAACGAAAGAACAAACAAACATACGGACCTAATCAAACACGAGCACTCGGTCGCTGCTGCCTCCTGCAAAACGAAGATGATAAATGCAGTACATTTTCTTCATAACAATAACTTGTGGACTTCGCTCATTGCAGCTTTAGCTACATATAGAAGGCAAAAGAAACGAGGAAAAAAAGATTGACACAGTAGCATAAAAGAAAACTTTGAAAAATGATCACTGACTGTAACAGAATTACGTAAACAAAATGCACTTACAAGGAATTGTTACAAAACAATGCATGTTTTTTTTTGCAGCATATATCTCAAGTAAGGAAAAGAAATTTGCAAATGTGAGCCCACATCTTTTGCTTAAAGCATTCGTTCGTTGAACACTAAAAGACTATCTGCAGGTGCACGAGAGGTACTTAGTCAAGCACTGTCCCAGATATTTCCTTGCTTTTGGAGAACTGACAAGAACCAAGTGAGAATTAACGTGTAAGAAGCTCTCCTTCATTAGGGGAGGGGTCACAGCCGCTTAGTCGCAGGGTTTCGTGACGAGCCGCGAGGTGGCGGATATGGGGGTAATCGCGGTCCAAGAGCGACGAGTGCCTGAACTCAGTTGTTTCTACTGTGCTAGGGTCGGTTCATAATATTACTACATTTCCTGTGCCGGTCCGGCCAGAAGCCTGCAATCAAGTGACCGAAAAGTGAAAGGAGGCGGTTTTGAGTCACCTCCAACAAATAAGCTCCACTTGTCAACTCCGAGAGGACGAAGTGTTTTCCCAAAGCTCATGAGACCAGAGGCCGAAAACCTGCCCGTAGGTTTTAAAATTATATGCAAAACACAGTAACATGAAAGAGACTCCTCATTCCGAAGGAAACTGACACAGTAGTCGCAGGAAGGACGGGGTTGCAGGCTTCCGAAAAGGAAAAGGACTATGATGACAATCCGCACCTACAATGCAGGTACACTTGCATAGAAAGCGGTCGCTGAAGATACGATGGAAGCTGGGGTGAATAACAACGATGCCATCGGACTGAGTGGGAAGAGACTGCGCCACTCACTGAACGCTGTATATGACACTGAAGAAGAACTGCACTTAAGAACAAGCGACAGTTTTGAAGTTGGTGGAGTTCGTGTCCTGTTCACCACGAATATGGTTTTTATTTTATCGACGATCATGAGTCGATGTTTATCGAGCAAATAACGACCGAATTGGACTTTAACGGATGAGAAGATGAGATTCAACGTCAGCTTTGAACTTCTTCTTTTACACTCCAGTAACAGGCTACGAAGAGGAAGAAGTCAAAGCCTTTTATTTGGATTTAGAGAAGTTCTCCAGAAAAGATAACACCTACAAGGTTATGGCTGGCTATTTCAACGTCAAAATTGGCCTTAAGGGAACGCCTGAAACATTTTACATCGAGGCCCACGACCTAGAATGGAATGAGTATGGGGCGACCCCCACGTCTACTTGCCTTCTAACCAGTTTAGGAAAAATAGATATCTCATTCCAGAATCAACATGATGGAATGTCGGATGAATTCAAAAGAGAGAAGTTCTCTCTTTTGAATTCATCCGACATCCCATCATGTTGGTGATGAACAGTGCTTGACAACAGGATCAACTCTGAACATCCGAAGGACTTTCTACCACCCCTTATCAACGCACTAGCGAGGCTCTTCACTTGCTGGTTGTCGGAATGCAAGATTTCTGAGCAATGTAAAACCAGCAATACCGTGCTGTTGTATAAAAAGGGGACTCACAAGATGTCGTCAACTATCGCCCAATCCTCTTAGTGTCTGTCATCTACAAGCTCTTCACAAGAGTGATTCTAAACAGGATAGAAAGAACATTAGATGAAGGACCGTCATCCGAGAAAACAAGTTTTCGATAGTATAAGATGCAACTGTTTCTCACTTTCGTCGACTCGAAGAAAACCTTTGATTCACTTGAGACTGAAACGGTCGCGGAGGGCTTGGACAACCGAAGCGTCACTACACGAAATGCAAAGATACTTTGTGAGTTGTATAGCAAATTCATCAAAATTTTCCATTCTACAAAAATATCATGTTATTGATTTTAAGTGCGGAATAGATAGAAATGAAGTGATAAAACGCTGTCGAAAGAAGTTTAAAGAAATATACAAAGTTTTATTGTATAAAACGTACAAGCAAGTTATAAAATATTTGATATACGCTCTATATAAACATTACTTCTATATAAGATTTTGAAAAGATAAAATGTAAAAAGGGGTTTGAAGAGTGTATACAAAGTAATAAGGACGAAAATTTGTTGTGCGCATAGTTGCTGCAGTTGAATGTTGAATTCGTTGAACGACATCGGACAAACGCATGCTTATGCACTGCGTTTATACAGAACAGTTAGGACGTAAAATGTGTAAAATTATGAGATGTGCGAAAATATATGTATTTTATTCCTTTCCCTGCCGCATCTTTTTGAGTTAACATTTATTTGTGAGAACTTGCTCAAATGAAGTCAATGCAGATCGTGCATGTCACTCTTATCAATCATCAAATCTTTTACTCTTTGAACTTTATGACATGCCTCTAATGATATATTTTTTAATTGGATAGCAGGACCATTAGAACTTTCTGCGTCAATTCGTTTTCCACTCCTCTTCCTTACAAATTCGCAGCATTCCGCGTCGTCGCGTGGCGAGCGTAGCGTGGGGCCTTGATCAGAGAGCAGTGAGGGCAGCCTAGGTGATTTCAGCCGCTGAGATGTCTAGCTGGTGGAGCGGCAGCCGTATTTACGCGGAGGTGCGCGGCCCTGAAGGGAGGTGAGGTCAGCTGGTTTTCGCAGGTACCTCATGTCCCGCACCCGCTAAAATCACATAGTAACGTAACATTTAGTTCAGCACTCACGGATGAAATTTTTCTTGATCACCTTGATCACCTCGACTCCCGTTGGTCTTCGAACCGGTCGAGCGGGCGCCAGTAATTCTTCCATTTGTCCCGGTCGCGTGCCAGAGTAGCCCAGTGGTTCCTCCTTTCGCGTGGGACACGAAGAGCATCGTAATTTTCTTTGAAGGACTTCGTGAAGAAATCTGACCATCGGGTCGGCGGTCTTCCTGTATTACGCTTAATATCGCGGGGAACCCAGTCGCTCACGGCTCTGGTCCAACGGTTGTCATCAAAGCGCATCACGTGTCCGGCCCACCTTATTTCACTTTCCTTGGCAAATGCGGCGGCGTCTCTAATCTTCGATCGATAGGAGAGAACTTCGAGTCCCGTCCCTCACTTGCGTGAAACGGGATACTCCTAGCAACACTCTCTCAATTGCGCGTTCAGTGATGATCACTGCGTTTTCTTCCTGCTTGCGAAATGCCCAGGTTTCCGAAGCATAAGTCAAAGCAGGAAGTGCGGTGGTGTTCAAGAGGTGAGTACGGAGCCGGGTATTCTTGGTCTTCTTCACTACATCCTCGATGCTCTTGTACGCTTCCCAAGCCCCTCGTCTCCTTCTGCCCAGCTCGGCAGTTAGGTTGTTCATCATGTTCAATTCCCGACCCAGATAAACGTAGCTGGTGTATTCGGATATGTTCGTTCCGTTGAGCGTGAATGGGGCATCTGAAACCCATCCGGTCCTCATGAACACCGTCTTTTGTAGATTCAGCTGAAGACCGATGCATTCACATGTTTCGTCGAATTCGGTCAGCATTCGTTCCGCCAGGCTGATGCTAAGTGTTATCAGTACAATGTCATCAGCAAACCGCAAATGGTGTAGCTGCCGACCATCAACCTTCACTCCCATGTCGTCCCATTCCAACTTTCGCATTGCGTTCTCGACGGTGGCTGCGAATATTTTTGGTGAGATTGTATCACCCTGCGGATCCCCCTTTTCACGTCAATGATGATATTCTTGTAGAATGGCGAAATTCCGGTCTTGAAGTTACTATAACAACTCTCGAAGTACCTTTACGTACTGAGTAGGGACGCCTTGGTTGTCCAAGGCTTCCACGACCGCTTCCGTCTCAACTGAGTCGGAGGCCTTTTTCCTGAAAGTGACACAGAGCGGCATCTTGTACTCTCGTGATACCTCGATGAGTTTCGAAACAGTGTGAATGTGGTCAATCGTGCTGAATCCTTTTCGAAACCCTGTTTGCTCGCACGGCCGTCCTTCATCCAAGACTTTTTCACTCCTATTAAGGGTCACTCTTGTAACGAGCTTGTAGATGACGGACAGTAAGCAGATTGGGCGATAGTTGCCGATGTCATGTGGTTCTCCCTTTTTATACAACAACACGGTCTTGCTGGTCTTCCACTGTTTAGGAACCTTGCATTCCGACAGATAACGTGTAAAGAGCCTCGCCAGGGTGTTGATGAGTACTGGCGGAAGACTCTTCAGGTGTTCTGGTCTTATTCTGTCGGGACCGGATGCCGTATGATTTCTTACTGACATGATAGCATGTCGTATTTCGGACGGGAGAACCTCTGGAATGACTTGTCCGTCTTCCCTCAGATGGTGAGGAGGCAAGTGGACATGGCTGTCGAAGAGATCAGAGTAGAAGTCGTAGATGATTTCCTCTATCCCCCTTCTTAATGCAATGGCTGTTCCCTTTGGGCTCCGGAGAGCAGTCATCCTCGTCTTGCGACTGGCGAAGTCTCGACGGGCATAGCGGATGTTTTTCCCCGCCTCTGCAGCTTCAGCCAGCACTTCTGCTCTTCTCTCTTCAAGGTTTTCCTTAATCGCCTCTCTGCAAAGCCTTGCGAGCTCGGACGTGGGTTCTTGGTTCCCTGCGGCTCGTGCTGCTCCACGCTGGCGTATCAGCTCAAGAGTTTCAAGAGGCAGGCGCCTCTTGGTGGTTTTAAAACTCTCAGCCTTCTTCGCGCAGTCATGAAGGTGTTCAACAAGCCGGTCATATTCCTCGTCGGTGTTGTCCATTGCGAAATCTTCCCAAAAGCCGGCTAGCGTAGCGAAGAGATCCCAGTTGATGGTAGTCTTAGGATTTCTCTCTCTGAACTTGGCGGCTTTCTCTGCTCTCCTTGTGAAGGAAAATCTTCCTCGGAGGAGGCGATGGTCCGATCCCGTATAGAACTTTGGTACAACACCGACGTCCGTCAGGCAGAACCTTTATTGACGATGATGTGGTCTATTTCATTACGATACCCTCCACCGGGTGAATCCCACGTCCAGCGTAGAGAGGAGGGCTTCTGGAATTGCGAGTTCCCATGGATGGTCTTAGTCGTCATAATGAACTCGGAGAGCCTCTCCCCCTGGTCATTCCATTGTAGGCCGTGAGTCCCGATGTGAAGTTCTTCCGGCGTTCTTCTTGGGCCTACCTTGGCGTTGAAATCGCCAATTATGACTTTGTAGAAGGCATGATTCTTCTTCAACATTCTATTCTTCAACAGTTCTTCTCGGTAAAACTTCTCCTGGTCCATATAGAAAGTTTCGACTTCTTCTCCTTCGTAGCTTGATGTTGGAGCGTAAGCGACGAAGATAACCAAAGCTGGTGTTGGACCACATCTTCTCATCCGCAGACGTCCGATTCGGGTTGTAAGTTGTTCAAAAGAGTCGATGTTCTTTGCCATACTCGTGTTGACGAGGACGCCAACTCCACCAACACCTCTACTGTTGCATGTTCCTAAGAACAGTTCTTCTCCAGTTTCATATACGGCGTTGAGAGGGTGACGTCGTCTCGTCTCGGTCAGTCCGATGACGTTGTGCTTGATCTTCTTGGCTTGCATTATCAGATCTTCGATGTCCGCTTCCGATGCAAGCGTACGTGCGTTATAAGTACAGATCGCCATCTTAGTCCTCTTCCGTTTTGGTAGCCTACATAACTCCTGCAACCCCGTCCTACCTGGCACTACCGTACCAGGCTTTCCTCCGGAATCAGGAGACTCTTTTCTATTACTGTGTTTTGCGTAAAAATTTTAAAACCCATGGGCAGGTTGCAAGCCTGTAGTCCCATGAGTTTGTGGGAGAACTTCCGTTCTCCCGGAGTGGGCATGTGGAGCTTATTTGTTGGAGGCGACTCCAAACCGCCTCCCTTGCACCTCCCAGTCACTTGATTGCAGGCTTTTGGCCGGACCGACGTGCGGGATACATGAGGATGTCATGAGTCAGTCCTGGCTCAGCAGAAACAGGGAGTCCATCCCCTGAATCCACCTGCGTCTCTGGACAAACACAAGGTCGCTTTTGGTCCGCGATTAGCCCCCTATTCGCCACCCGGGGACGCGTCACGTAGCCTCGCGACTAACCGGCTGTGATCCATCTAGTGAGGGAGATCCGTGGAAATTTCTCTTACTTCCTACTTTCCGTAAAATAACTTCCCGGAAGATGCAGCGCATGCTCAAGGCTGCCCCAATCGAATAGAATCGAACACGTTGTAGAAAGTAGGGCCGGAACGCTCGAAGCCGTGTCTTCTGGGCCGTTTTTTACGCCAGTTAGGGAGAAATGGACGGAACCACCCTTCTCTCCATAATCTACGATCCCGTGTACGAATAATCCACCTGAAATTCATATCATCTCATATTCGTGGCGTGATGTTATTAAGGAATCATTGCAATGGAGCTAGGGCAATGGTTGCCCGAGAAGTTGAACAATGTCTGCTATCAGACTCCATGAAAGAACGAGAAAGGCTACTGGCTTAATTTCTTATGCGTCCAGATTGGCTTAAAGGATAAAGGATAAAGTTTCTGGCGTTAATCAATCCGCTTGGGATGCGCCCCCACATTCACTTCAATTCAGAATCGTTTGAGTTTCACGAACATGCAACTGGCCTATACAACGACTTGCGGTGGCTAGCCGACGTGTCAAGTCAGTGTTTTTATCCTCCCAGACAAGATTGGTATCAAGTCAACGACCCCGAAGGGATGAAAGGCTTGGCAAGCACTAGGGTGGATTCGAACCTCCGATCGATTGTGCAGGAAGCGGAACCTCTAACCGCTACACTGCACCCGCCCCCAGGTTGGCTTATCGCACAAGATAATATCACAAAAGTAGTAGCAAGAAAATCTTGGTTTCCTTTGGTTCTGCTCATCCATTTCAAATGAAGAAGAAAGCAGTGATTAACAGCATGTTCCACGCGGCAAAAGGCATCATGGTCGTGTTGAGAGAACGGAATCGCTAACTTTGGCTCGCAGAATTGCAGTTTTTAATGATTATGAAGTCCAAACATTTGAAACGAGACTTCCCCTTTCCGCTCTTCTTACATATCTGTTAAAATGAGCTCTGCTATTAGGTGGGGTCTTGTTTGAGCAGACTTAGATAGCCCATTTTAGATTGTGGAAACAGCACCGAATAATTTGAAGCCCCAGTTAGTTAGGAATCGCTTGTACGATACTATCTGTACAACACCAAACTGCATTATTTGTACCACAGGTAAACCAGGAAACTGTTTCAGATATGATGCAACCTGCCTGATTTCTTGCAAAGGCTATGGCGACGAATACGTTAATGAGACGGCGCGACCAAAAAATATATAATATATAATATAATAATATATATAATAATATATATACATCAAAGAGCATGCGAATGAAAGGAATAGGTAACGTAATCACACTTCTTTCTCCACATAATTTGCAGAAACTTTATCGCAAACGATCTTAAAACACGAAAACAGACTTCTTAGACCACAGATTCCACTACAGAATTTTCACGTTTACAGTTTTAAGTCTTAGTTGATGCAAGTGGATAGCAGAATTAAGGATCCTGATCTCAACACAGTCTGTGCTCTCACGAAGCATTGTCCTTCACGACCAAGAGAGCTTCGACGAATAAGAAGAATGCTCAAAACGTTAAGTGGAAGATCACTTTGTCTATTCCTTTGAGGTAAGAAGACGTAATTGATCTACACTTGCCAGTAGCTCGAAAAACATTTAAAAATTAAAATGAAAATAATTCATACTCGGCGTTTTTATTCTTCCTAATTCGCATTTGATCTCAAACCTCAATATAAATGCATACGCAAGACTGGTGTTACTGCGCTAAGAATATCAGTGCAATGCTTTTACGATAGCTGTATGAGGTTAGTCGTGGCTGCAAGAAAAAAAGGACAACATATCAGGACGTGAAATAATTTATTCGCTCATGTTAAAGAACTGTTCTACTAGTCACCACATCTGTGTCAAATATATCTGCCGAAGGCTTGGTAGTGGTCTTTGTGGTCAATACTCGAACAAAATTCGCTAATGTATTCTTTTCCAAACAGTCGTCTATCCATGTTGCGGCCAAGCATTGCGGCTGCCATGGACGAACATAATTTGGAACAAGCATCGTTGGGATCTCGACCATCGTCCATAACTGTTCGGTGAATAACTTCCTTACAGGAACTGAGAACACACTGAAACCGGGTTTGTAAGTAGCGTGGAAAGAAGCTAACTGTGTGTAAACTCACAGGGTTATAATTTTTTCCTCCATCTTGACAGAAGTGCTCATGAGATTTAAGAGTTTTAGGAAGTACGATTTCACATAGCTCTTTGCAATTAGAAAACTTTTCTTTTGGATAGGTCCTTTGGATAGCTGTTGTTATTGGAGACTTGGCAGTGCTCCCAGACGATAGATTTTTCGAACAAAATTCAATAAAGTTTTTTTTTCCATACAGTCGTCTATTCATGTTGCGGCCAAGCATTGAGGCTGCCATGGACAAACACATTTTGGGACAAGCATCGTTGGGATCTCGGCCATCGTCCATAACTGTTCGGTGAATAACTTCCTTACAGGAACTGAGAACACACTGAAAGCGGATTTGTAAGTACGTGGAAAGAAGCTAACTGTGTGTAAACTCACAGGGTTATAATTTTTTCCTCCATCTTGACAGAAGTGCTCATGAGATTTAAGAGTTTTAGGAAGTACGATTTCACATAGCTCTTTGCAACTAGAAAACTTTTCCTCTGGATAGGCCACAGATGTTGTTCTTGGAGGCTTTGCAATCCTTACTGACGGTGCAATTTCTAAACAAAGTTTGCGAATCTGTTCTTCACCAAACTGTTGTCTATCCATGTTTCGGCCACTCATTGCACACGCCATGGATGAGCACAGTTTTGAGCAAGCATCTTTGGCATCTTGGCCATCGTACATCAGTGTTCCGTTAATAACCTCCTTACAAGAACTGAGAACACACTGAAAGTGGACTTGTAAGTAGCGTGGAAAGAAGTTAACTGTGTGTAAACTCACAGGGTTATATTTTTTTCCTCCATCAGGACAAAAGTATTTAAAAGGTTTAAGAGTTCTAGGAAATACGTACACGCATAATTCTTCGCAATTGGAAAATTCTTTGTATGGATAGGTTACTGCTGTTGTTCTTGGAGGCTTTGAAGTCCTTACTGACGGTGCAATTTCTAAACAAAGTTTGCGAATCTGTTCTTCACCAAACTGTTGTTTATCCATGTTTCGGCCACGCATTGCACACGCCATGGATGAACACAGTTTCGAGCAAGCATCTTTGGCATCTTGGCCATCGTACATCAGTGTTCCGTTAATAACGCCCTTACAAGAACTGAGAACACACTGAAAGTGGACTTGTAAGTAGCGTGGAAAGAAGTTAACTGTGTGTAAACTCACAGGGTTATATTTTTTTCCTCCATCAGGACAAAAGTATTTAAAAGGTTTAAGAGTTTCAGGAAGTACGGTTTCACATAGCTCTGTGCAATCCGAAACTTCTTTTTTTGGATAGGTCACTGCTGATTTTCTTCCCGTTGCTCTTTGAGGCTCTCTAGCCTTCTCTTGGAAATGAAGGGTCTTGCAAATATTTCTAACTTCGTTCAGAGTCAGCAGCACAGGCAGATGAAGATAATGCATTCCATTTGACATAGAATCACATATAGAAGGACATTCATTATAATCATCTGTGGCAGCGACGCTACCAATTACACCTTGACAACTTTCAAAAAAACACTGAAAGTGGATTCGTAAACAGCATAGGAATTTGATAGCTATGTGTAAACTCACTCTACGGTCATTGCGTGGAGTACAAGAAGAGGACCTTTTAACAATTCTATTGAATAATTTTTCGCAAAGTCTTTTGCAAGCGGTGGAATCCATATATAGGTCCCTGAAATTCGGGATTGAGCGGGCCGCGCGCAACCGCATTGTTGCTTCTGTCGTTGTTGGAGTTGGAGTCGCAGTTGTAATCCAAGCAGGGTTCATGCAAATTTCAGAAGGCATTCTGCCTCCTTCTTCGAGGCCTACAGCGCTGATTCTATAGTATTCTGCCGCCGTGAATCGACAGATTCCGGGACACTCGGATGTCGAATGTTTGTTAACAAGTCTACAGAGATGCTGGTAACACTGAAACTGGATCTGTAGATTATATCAAAAGTTGTTTGTCAACTAGACACTTAAAGAACTTCACCTCATTAGATTCCTCTACTCTACAATTTAGTCTGAAACCAGGTAGAGTGAAAAGATGAATTTGAAGCAACGCGTCCAAACATAATATTCTGCAGTAAGAAGGTCTTGTGTGAGCCACAGACAACCCCACATAAAACATTGAGTTAAAAATTATCGCAGCCGTTATGAAAGATTTCATAACGTTTGGAGAGAATGTTATACCTTAGAGAAAGAAACGTATATATGTAGGCATTAATGCTGTAATGCCACGTCAACAGAATAATCTCATTATACGTGGTGAAGCTATGAGAGACGGTAGAGACTATTGCTAAAGCTCTTAAATCAAAAGAAGCAGGAGATGTTTTGCAACTAATCAATACCGTATAGACAACATCCTATAAAAAAGTCACCATTGTAGTTTCTTAAATGAGCAAATATATGCCTATAATTGTCTTATACTTATGTGTTTGTGTGTACAGTAGAAAATCTGATATATATATACATATACATATACATATATATATATATATATATATATATATATATATATATATATATAGGGATGAGAATTAAATTGTGACTTTTCTTATTTCAAATTTAAGAAATAAAATGAAAAGGTAGGTGTCTATGAAATCTTACATACACCTGACTGAGAATTTATGTTGCTCGAAAATCTTGTGCTATTATATGTTTAAGATTTATCAATTCCTGCTCTCTTAGACAATTATAATGAATGTCAAGTGGAAATACGAAATATTTTTGACACCACTTTGTTTCTACCGTGTTGCAGAATCAATGAGGTCACTGAAGCCAAAACTGGTGCTGAGGATGGACTATTAGTGTTACCGTGGAAACACCGCCATCCTTATTTCTCCG
Organism: Necator americanus; assembly: GCF_031761385.1. Classification (NCBI taxonomy): domain Eukaryota; kingdom Metazoa; phylum Nematoda; class Chromadorea; order Rhabditida; family Ancylostomatidae; genus Necator; species Necator americanus. The sequence continues at coordinate 10,601,159 of NC_087372.1, read as the reverse complement.
TGCTCTTCAAGAATGGGGAATCCGATCTCAAAGACGGATCTTTTATTAAGCGACAAATTTTCATGGAAGGGTAAGGACATTTTAGTAGCGCAGACGAAGGGAGGTTTGTCAGCGACTTTACAATCGGGTTTTTTCAAACCCCCAACTGGTACTTGCAGGTCGTAGCATAGACTACAAAAAATGTTCGGAAACCTCGAACAATTCTGAGTTAAAGTCGAGCATGTAGGAACATCTCAAACGGATTGATCAACACCTTCTTCTTCATTCTTTTTTCCTTTTTTCCTTTACGGGAAAGGTCGAGAATAATCTCTTGAATAGTCTCTGACCTTTACTGGCTTCTTAAGTGAGCACAGTTGTGCTCACTTAAGAAGCCATTAAGGGTCAGAGGGTCTCACAGAGTGCTTGAGGTTAAAATCTTCGTCTTCAGGAACACGGAGTCAAACGGCGGACGGTACTACTAGGTACAACTCCTTCATATTAAACATCGTTTTCTGCATCGGTGACTTTACTGTTTCTATTAGACACAGAATACAAATGACGAGTATGCTCTGTATTGTCCATCATCGACCATTATCGTCGCCAAAGGGATTAAAGACCTTTATACATTTGACACTTTGTTTGTGACCCTAATGCACTAAGTAGAAATGAGTCAATGAGTTTTCAAGAAATTGTAATCCAGGTTTATACCAGAAGAGAGAGTTCTTTGTCAAATCGTTAAGTGACATTTCCGACACTTATTTTTTTTTTGAAGAAATATTGTGCGTTCCTTACCGATTAGATACGAAAAATATTACGCCTCCGTAAAATTGTGTGCATTAACAATCATCTCCAACGTCTCTAATTGCACCACCACGTAGAATATGATCATTCTATCGCAAAGTATCATTGCATTATCGTCAATTGCTAAAAAAAAATAAATTTGTTTTCTGAATGTCGAACACCTTCTCTAAACGTTACGAAATCTCTTTCAATGATTGATTCGATTGCAGAACTTGAATAAATAACTTGATAGAGTGCTCGATACCACAGCAGAATAATGGCAAGTATTAGCGCCTTCATCCTCTACTCTGGTACTCAAGTAGGATCCATTTTAAGTTATTTCCCCTACATGTCCGCCAGTAACAAGGAAATCTGGATGATTTTAACTACCTATGGTCAGCGACGTGATATCGCTCGCAGGAAAAGTGCTAGATGCAACGAACAATTTGTCCTTCTAAACACCAACCTACACAGTTCCATGAAGTCTTACTTAGATACTTAGATGACCCGTCTCCACTAGATGTGCGGGCCCCAACATCTCTTTCACCCGTTTCGTTCCTTCGCCTTGTCATCCAAGATGTTATCGAGTTTCGCGGGTGACGTTGACGAGGTCCCCGAGCTGTATCCAGCTAAGTTCCCAGCTGGTCAATCTGTGTGGCGAACACATCATCCCATCTTGTACATCATCTTCTTGTACATCTAGGACATTGCTCGTATGTTGGAGCTGCGAAGACCGGCTAGGTGTTGTGTGACGTGGCAGTGGTGAGTGCCCACGTCTCCGCCGCGTAACAGAACGCTGGAAGAACTTTCGAGTCAAAAAGAAGGGGGTGGAGATATTGGTCTGTCAGTTGGTCCGTAGCTTTCCTGACGGGTGCGAGTGCTGCACACGCTGTTCTCATTCTTCTGTTCAGTACCTCCTTCAAGTTGCAATTCTCCGCCCTCGCAGTAGGCGTTCTTCATTTACTGGGTCTTCTTTCTGTTTATTCGCAGTCTTATTCTCTTCGCTGATTCGTTCAGTTCTTTGAGCATCGCTTCTGCTTCATTGGTACTTCACGAAAAAAAAAACGATGTCGTTTTTAAAACGAAGTTTGGAGAGGAATCTTCCACCAACACGTATGTAACTTTCTCTCCAAGAAAGTGATTTCATTGTCCATTGCAGTGCAGCTGTGAACAGCTTCGGCGATATAGTATCGCCTTGTCGCCCCCTTTTCAATGGGTATTGTGAGGGGGTGGTAGAAAAGCTGTATCCTAGTGGTGAATCGATCGTAGCAATTGACTAACGTCCTCACATACGACGCGTCCACGCCTTGATCGGCCAGCGTTGACAGTATTTCATCCATTTCTACGTTGTCGAAGGTTTGCTCATAGTCGACGAAGGTTAGAACAAGGGGCAGGCGGTATTCCTGGCAAACCTCTATGACCTTCTGGATGTGGTGTAAGCAGCTGAACTCCTGACGGACTTCAGCTTGTTCTTCTGGGCTTCATCCAGTGCATCCAGTTATATGAAGTGGATGGCCACTAGCTCGAGGAAGGTCTGCTGTTGGAAAGTCAGGTCCAGGGGCTGTGCCAGGTTTCATGGTTTTGATAGCGAATCGCACTTCCAAAGAGAGAATCCATGGTCGAGCTTCACCGGTGGGGATGGTCGGGCTTGACATAGGAGTTGATGAACGAAAAAGGATCGAGTAGAACCTCCCCGTAATGATTTCCATCTCACTACGAAAAGATGTGCGTGTTTCGTCTTCGCTCAACAGGACTGCTAGCAGAATATTATATTCGCGGAGATCTCTGCGGCACTATTTCAGACTTGTCCTTCTTCGTGCTACTTCGAGAATCTTCTTCTGCCTGTATTTTGGAAGATCCTCCCGCAGCGTCTTTTGGCAGCTAGTGTTTGCTACTAACCGCATATGTGCGATCCATTCGGGTCAGACCTCAAAGTCCTTCTTTTTTCCAACAATACCTTGGATCGATCCACGTTTGCCGTGCACTGCCGTGACCCATCGGAAATACGATAGACCTGTTATCCGGATATATTATTTTCGATCCCACCGCTCGGTACACGACTTTTCCTTTATCTGTCTTTCATTGATCTCATGTTTTCAACTTGGCCGGCCTACTTTCTGTTCCAAGCATTGTTTAATTGACTTCGGTACCACTATCTTTTGGTGAATAATTTTAGGATTGTATACGAGGGTTGCGGAGCCCCTGAACTTCAATCCTTTAGACCACTCAGGACGCTCGTTAACTGCGGTTGGTAGCAAGCAAGCATTCCTTTATCCGTGGTTGTATTCGGCTTTGTTGCCGAAAGCCGGACTATTGTAAGATATAAAGGTTTTCTGCGCCCTCGCATTGAAGACCACAACAATACAGTCTTCAGTATCGTTACTTGCTATGGTAAACTATTCTTACATTTTCTTACCGATAACTTAAAGGGCTTCCCAATCATAAACAGGTCTCCCTCGTGTGTCAGAGACGGTGAGGGATCAAGATGTTTCTACGGATTCCATTTCTCTGGTCTCTCCTATTTCTTATGCATTTTTCAGATACAGTAACATGCATGCTATCAAAAATATCATCTGCGGTAATTTAGTGGTTCGCTCGTACTCGTTCAATCAACATCCGCGCTATATTTGCCTCTTCCTCATGATATCAAGATTAAACATATAGAAGGCACATCACATCCAGTTAACATCATTCTAGATTCATCGTCACAGCTTCACGCTCTCGCTTCCTCGTGTTTCTCAACGTTTCTGGTCATTCCTCATCCTGCTGTCACAATCTCTAAGCAACGTATCACACGACATCTCAGTGATATCCAAAAGGTCATTTCTGATTGTGATGAACACGAGGAGGGGTGAACTTTTCCCACGGTTCGCAAAGATCTTTATGTTTTCATTCGTACCCAAAGAAATTGCATAAAAGGAATCATCCTTCAAGCTGGAATTGAAACTTGAGTACGTAACCGCCATATATGGGGATACCATATTACTATTTAGTGAAGGTGGGGAGTCTTCTCTAGATTACCTTCAAGAATTCGAACGCTTCTGGATTGAACGTCAGGGTGAGTTCCTAATCGAAATAGCTCGAGAGTTCATTCAAAATCTCGAAATGAGATCAACGAAACTTGCAACTCAGGAGATGCGCACCTCGTTCTCAGATGACATCTTGACAGTCGTGAGCGATAAAAGTTCGGCCAACAAGCTACTTCATCAACATCGCAGCCTGTGAATGTCACACCTTTCTCTCCATTCTTTGATGTTACACATCCATTTTAGACTATCTCCTCTCACTGGTATAGAAACGACCTTCAGATTCCAGAGTTTTACGGTAACCGCCGGAATCTTAACCTTTTGGGAGATATTCTCGGAACTTGTGCATGAACAGCCTTACACAGATATCGAAAAGCTACCTATCCTTTTAGATAAGTGCGAAGGGGAAGCGGCTAGGGCTGTTAAATATTCACTTCGCAAAGGTTCTAGTTACAATGATGCGGTAAAACAGTAGCAAGATCAGTTCCAGAATGAAGAAATGAATGTTCCCTCAAAACCTTAATCAAAGTCCGCAATCATCCGAGAATGCTTCTCAGCTTCGCGAAGCTGTGAATCACATTAGTGAATCACATCATCAATAATTAGTCCTTTTTCCCGGGCTGAAGAATATATTGATGCAAAGGAATACAAGAGCAAGGTTCGTCAAAAGTCTCCTCCCAATATCCAGAGAAAACTGCTCGCAAAAGAATATGATGATGCTAATCCTTGGACAATGGAGACACTTACAACGGAGATTCGAAAGCTCATTAAAAAATATTGCATTTAATTTGATAGATAGATTCTCAATAGATTTGCACAGACGGAGTACCTGTTCCGCCTAGGACACTTCTGCACGCTCGAACGCTCTCCATAATATACTATCCTGCATACGAATACTCCACCGGAAATCCGTACTACATCCACATCATTTTTGGAAGAATTTTTCTGAACAGTTAAGTATCTGTGAAACCATAGTTATGTCCTTTTTTAAAATAGTCGGAAATTCTTCTTTTAGTAGTTTTCCGCTTTCAAAGTGATATAGAACTACGAAACTTCGAAGATGCGGAGAAAACTGGTACCATTTATACTTTGATTTCTTGCTTTTTTCATTGGTAAACAACCAGAACAAGCTAGCTCACAATATAATAGTAACAGAATGTAGATCATCACAAAGTTTTAAAGGGGAGCAGTAGCTGTCGCTTAGCTGATTATCGCATTTTGAACAACCATTGTAAAAAAAAGAACTTTTCCTGGTCAGAGTGTGCAAAACTGCAGGAGTTCACTTTGTGAGATTATGATCGTACTTCACCTTCATTGTGTGTTATTCAATTGATGAAACGGTTTGTGAAGCTAAGGCTAAGAGTTTTCTTTTCGAAGGAAGAATTATTATGAAGTTAGACGAGACCGAACTTTCTGCTGTTCTCTGAACTAAGAAATACGACAATGCGAAAACAACCTTCCAATTCTTTTTATGGAGGAGACAACCTTTAAAAAAACATTCACCGGATAGAAATACTTAGAAAGAGTGACGACGACCCAATTCACAACTCTGCTCTTGTATTGCTCGGAGGACGAGTCAGGAAGGTGCTTGAGGTTGTTAGTGTTCAGGAGGAGAACCTAGAAAAGCAATTTAGACAGAGACAACGCAACCACTGGAATGACTTTCTAAAGTACGTAGTAGTACAGGGAGTTGCGCTTGCTCAAGTGAAAAAAGTGGTACATAGATCTTATGATTGGTCCATTCATCGACAACCAACTCCTGCTGGGGAGACAGTCGATGAATTCCAGAGACCCTCGTCGGAAACTCTCCGCTGCCATAACCAAGTAGTGTTATAATGTATCAGAAACGAGCTGCAGTAAATGTATAACGAGTACAACGGTAAAACAATTAGAAAACTGCGCTGAAGCGATAACTGCGCTCTAATTGCAGTACAGAACATTTCACAAAGTATAGAATTTGAATTCTTCAGAAGATTTCGTCCATTTTCTTCAACATTTTCCTAACTTTTGTCTTTTGTGTACTTTATTTATGAACTAGAAATTTGGCTACTGTTGCCAGCTTACCGCTTCTCCACCAGCAGCACATTAAATATGCAGCGTCAATGCGCTTACTGATAATTTTATTTTTGTCCATATTACGAAACTCATAGTTATATACTTTCCTTCTAAGTTTTTATTTGATCGTTCACATGGTAAATCCGAAAATCAACAACGCGTTCTCTAATGAACTCACTGGCGTTGCAAATTCTACACAATGCGTTCTTTGGCTAGTTTACTGTGCAGTAAACACAAAATTTGTTTGCTGCGTGTGTGTGTGTTTTACGCATGCTGATCTTGCGGATGTAGGGTGCACTGCGTACGCGACATTGACGTCAGCTGGGTTTCACATGACTTGCTCCCTCCTGTTTATAGGGCGTTACATGTACCAAAACATGCAGTCTATTCCTTTTCGTGCAATGTTTTGCAGAGGAGAGGAAAGGAGCAGCTCAAATATTACAGCTCAGTCAACTTCTTTTCTCAGCTCCAAGCGTCACAGTGAATAAGGATTCAGCAACGAATCCACTCTATAAGAGACCACGACGTCATTGGTGTCTGTTCAAGAAACAACGGCGACCTTCATGAAAGCATCCACTTAAGGACTGGATCATGTAGCTTCGAGGGCAAAGTTCTATTTTGTATAATGGAAATCTGTTTAAAAAATTGATAAACTAGAGCTGATAGCTTTTCTCTCAGTTTGTACTGGGTTCATTTCATGCACAACCCAAAGAATTAGGTGCTTTGTAAAATTTAGTTTTGATAGTTTTGGTCCTACGATCTCACGTAGTAAATAAGCGACGTTTTTAGTGTTGTACTTGAAGACATGGAATAAAAAATATTATTCGTATCAGACCTAACATAGCTTCAGCTTGTAGAAATTTGCGAAAGTTGAAATGAAGAGAGGAGAAGATCTTCTTTTTTAAATTTACAGTTGGATACCTCGATCACGAGATTTTTCGACATACATGTTTATCTCATCTTTATTATTTATTCTGAGTTTGAGCAGAGCAGCATGCTCTAAGAAGAAAAAGCATCCTGAAATTACAGGAAAACATCAGCTGAGAATCCGTAATTCGATTGCATCAGCCTTACAGTCCACGTGCTCATCACATGCACCAGCGTAAAATACCGTAGTCTCCGTACTTCCTGGAAGCTCTGACGCCTGGAACGTCGACTATTGCATCAGTGAGATTGATCGATGAACAAATGCTAATCTATTGCTGACAAGCCGGAATAAGCAGGTCAAGTGCACCACCAGTGGGTTTCTCATTTGTTGAAACCAAGAGAAAAACCAAAATCTACTTTAGATCTGTAAATTGTGATAATTAAGAAGAATTAACAATAATTGTAAAAATTTGTATTCCACTTGTATTTTTTGTTTCTTTTTCTGTTTCTGTAGGTGCACAGAAAATCCTTGAACTCCTTGAAAAAAGTGAGGCCTCGAGCGTCTCTGTTTTTACGAAGCACGAAGTTGCTTTTTGACTACATAGTATCAAAACTTCAGCTTGTTTTAAAGCCTTTTCGAAAGAAAAATTTTCAGAAGACTTTCGAGACGATGGACCTCGTTTAAAGAGAGTATGCCACAAATTTGACAAGGGTGAGATCTGTCCACGAATAGATAGACTTAGAGGTGCAGATCACTTCTATGAGTGCGATCACATCCACTTCCCTCTAAAATTCCTATAGAACTGCACCAGTGGGTTTCTCATTTTTTGAAACCAAGAGAAAAACCAGAACTGCGTGGAAAATGGCGTTGTCGATCGAACTTCCTTACGAGGCACCTAACGACGTGTCACTGAATATTCATGAGTTTGGTTATCTTCCATAACCTTCTCAGTTCGTTTTTTTTTCTGCAGAGTTTTGGTTACTGATGTTGGGAGAGAGTAGTTATTTCCGAGTCTCTCAATCTTTTTATCTTTTCGTAATTCTCTCGTGTTTTTTTTTGCAAGAATGTCAGTATGTGTATGTGATCAATGAAATTTGAACCCACTTTTTCTAATTAGAAATTCTCAAAAACAGCAAGGTCCTGCACTCCCGGCAATTACCTAATGCCGGTAGCTTCTACTTCGTGAAATTTTGCGAAAAAGGAGAGTTTGAGGAGATTTGAGGAGGAACGCGAGCAGCCATTTATTTCACTGTATTCGAACATTCATACAATTTTCTGTTCTTTATATGAATCCTGAAAATAAAATATTCTTTTTATTTCAAGCGAACACAAATGTCTGCGAAGATGGGCAAAACTATCGTGCGTCGTATTCTCCGAATAAAGCGTGCAAGCGTTTAATAAGTGAGGATTCTCCAAAGGTAGCCAAGGTAACGCAAATTGTCGACGTCATCTTTTTTGATGCACCATCCGTACACAGCCGAACTTTCTTCGCGCCGTCGTCGTTAATTCCGCAGACTCCCCAAATTGTGACGTGAATCATGCTCATTTGATCCGTCAGCAGCAATGATGTTTTTTTTCTGCGGGGAGACCACGACTGTATAACACGTCCCGCAATCATTACACTTTGCCCTCATCTCCTTGTTACGCGACAAGGCCCTTGTTAGACCACCATTCTTACATCCCCAGCACCTACAAGTTATCGTAAATGTTTAAATAGGACTCACTGGATTCATATCAAGCACTTGCTGCACTCACCGCAAGAGGGGTGTCCATGGTATAGCGTTTGCAAAGATGTTGTTACTTTTTGCGGAAAAGATGCTCTAGTGTTAATATTAGGAATAGTAATCAAGTTATTTCGTTCACTCAACTCTGTTGGTGCGTTTCACGTGGCAACTGACCTTGGCCAATGTATCATGTACATTATCGTATCCGAGAGCGACGCGAGTGACAAAGTGGTACGGTAGGTAAACAATAGTGGCGTTACGCAAATGCCGATGTTGATGGTGAACAGCAGCCGTATGAAACGAGAAGAACATATGAACAAATAATCAGCTGTGAGAGTTACTCCTACACAGATATCTTAGAGTCGGTGACTAAGACAGCAGCATGATAAGGCAGAGGATCACATAAGAAATTTCCTTTTCGAAGATGTCCGCTGTCCGAAAATGTCCGATGTCCGAAGATTCCCTGAACGACTTTTTCGGATCCAGGCCCGATTGATTGTGATATATTATAAAAGTTTCTGTGTATTAATGAAATTCGTGATGCCTTCTACCTGTTTCTTCTCAAATGAGTCCTTAAATATATGCAGCTAGTTACATCTACGTTTCGATCGTTCCAACTTTTTTAGTGCCTCAGATCGATATATAACTTTACATTTTGTCGTACTACCCCCAAGCTCCACGGATCTCCCTCACTCGAGGAATCACAGCCGGTTAGTCACAAGGCTACGTGGCGCGTCCCTGGGTGGCGGATAGGAGGCTAATCGCGGACCAAAAGCGACCTTGTGTATGCCCAGAGACGCAGGTGGATTCAGGGGATGGACTCCCTGTTTCTGCTGAGCCAGGACTGACTCATGACATCCTCATGTATCCCGCACGTCGGTCCGGCCAAAAGCCTGCAATCAAGTGACTGGGAGGTGCAAGGGAGTCGCCTCCAACAAATAAGCTCCACATGTCCACTTCGGGAGAACGGAAGTTCTCCCAGAAACTCATGGGACTACAGGCTTGCAACCTGCCCATGGGTTTTAAAATTTTTACGCAAAACACAGTAATAGAAAAGAGTCTCCTGATTCCGGAGGAAAGCCTGGTACGGTAGTGCCAGGTAGGACGGGGTTGCAGGAGTTATGTAGGCTACCAAAACGGAAAAGGACTAAGATGGCGATCTGTACTTATAACGCACGTACGCTTGCATCGGAAGCGGACATCGAAGATCTGATAATGCAAGCCAAGAAGATCAAGCACAACGTCATCGACTGACCGAGACGAGACGACGTCACCCTCTCAACGCCGTATATGAAACTGGAGAAGAACTGTTCTTAGGAACATGCGACAGTAGAGGTGTTGGTGGAGTTGGCGTCCTCGTCAACAGGAGTATGGCAAAGAACATCGACTCTTTCGAACAACTTACGACCCGAATCAGACGTCTGCGAATGAGAAGATGTGGTCCAACACCAGCTTTGACTATCTTCGTCGCTTACGCTCCAACATCAAGCTACGAAGAAGAAGAATTCGAAGCTTTCTATATGGAAATGGAAAAGTTTTACCGAGAAGATCATGCCTTCCACAAGGTCATAATTGGCGATTTCAACGCCAAGGTTGGCCCAAGAAGAACGCCGGAAGAACTTCACATCGGGACTCACGGCCTACAATGGAATGACCAGGGGAGAGGCTCTCCGAGTTCATCATGACGACTAAGACCATCCTTGGGAACTCGCAAATCCAGAAGCCCTCCTCTCTACGCTGGACGGTGGAGGGTATCGTAATGAAATAGGCCACATCATCGTCAATAAAGGTTCTGCCTGACGGACGTCGGTGTTGTACCAAAGTTCTATACGGGATCGGACCATCGCCTCCTCCGAGGAAGATTTCCCTTCACAAGGAGAGCAGAGAAAGCCGCCAAGTTCAGAGAGAGAAATCCCAGGACTACCATCAACTGGGATCTCTTCGCTACGCTAGCCGGCTTTTGGGAAGATTCCGCAATGGACAACATCGACGAGGAATATGACCGGCTTGTTGAACACCTTCACGACTGCGCGAAGAAGGCTGAGAGTTTTAAAACCACCAAGAGACGCCTATCTCTTCAAACTCTTGAGCTGATACGCCAGCGTGGAGCAGCACGAGCTGCAGAGAACCAAGAACTCACGTCCGAGCTCGCAAGGCTTTGCAGAGAGGCGATAAAGGAAGACCTTGAAGAGAGAAGAGCAGAAGTGCTGGCTGAAGCTGCAGAGGCGGGGAAAAACATCCGCTATGCCCGTCGAGACTTCGCCAGTCGCAAGACGAGGATGACTGCTCTCCGGAGCCCAAAGGGAACAGCCATTGCATTAAGAAGAGGGATAGAGGAAATCATCTACGACTTCTACTCTGATCTCTTCGACAGCCATGTCCACTTGCCTCCTCACCATCTGAGGGAAGACGGACAAGTCATTCCAGAGGTTCTCCCGTCCGAAATACGACATGCTATCATGTCAGTAAGAAATCATACGGCATCCGGTCCCGACAGAATAAGACCAGAACACCTGAAGAGTCTTCCGCCAGTACTCATCAACACCCTGGCGAGGCTCTTTACACGTTATCTGTCGGAATGCAAGGTTCCTAAACAGTGGAAGACCAGCAAGACCGTGTTGTTGTATAAAAAGGGAGAACCACATGACATCGGCAACTATCGCCCAATCTGCTTACTGTCCGTCATCTACAAGCTCGTTACAAGAGTGACCCTTAATAGGACTGAAAAAGTCTTGGATGAAGGACGACCGTACGAGCAAGCAGGGTTTCGAAAAGGATTCAGCACGATTGACCACATTCACACTGTTTCGAAACTCATCGAGGTATCACGAGAGTACAAGATGCCGCTCTGTGTCACTTTCAGGAAAAAGGCCTCCGACTCAGTTGAGACGGAAGCGGTCGTGGAAGCCTTGGACAACCAAGGCGTCCCTACTCAGTACGTAAAGGTACTTCGAGAGTTGTTATAGTAACTTCAAGACCGGAATTTCGCCATTCTACAAGAATATCATCATTGACGTGAAAAGGGGGATCCGCAGGGTGATACAATCTCACCAAAAATATTCGCAGCCACCGTCGAGAACGCAATGCGAAAGTTGGAATGGGACGACATGGGAGTGAAGGTTGATGGTCGGCAGCTACACCATTTGCGGTTTGCTGATGGCATTGTACTGATAACACTTAGCATCAGCCTGGCGGAACGAATGCTGACCGAATTCGACGAAACATGTGAATGCATCGGTCTTCAGCTGAATCTACAAAAGACGGTGTTCATGAGGACCGGATGGGTTTCAGATGCCCCATTCACGCTCAACGGAACGAACATATCCGAATACACCAGCTACGTTTATCTGGGTCGGGAATTGAACATGATGAACAACCTAACTGCCGAGCTGGGCAGAAGGAGACGAGGGGCTTGGGAAGCGTACAAGAGCATCGAGGATGTAGTGAAGAAGACCAAGAATACCCGGCTCCGTACTCACCTCTTGAACACCACCGCACTTCCTGCTTTGACTTATGCTTCGGAAACCTGGGCATTTCGCAAGCAGGAAGAAAACGCAGTGATCATCACTGAACGCGCAATTGAGAGAGTGTTGCTAGGAGTATCCCGTTTCACGCAAGTGAGGGACGGGACTCGAAGTTCTCTCCTATCGATCGAAGATTAGAGACGCCGCCGCATTTGCCAAGGAAAGTAAAATAAGGTGGGCCGGACACGTGATGCGCTTTGATGACAACCGTTGGACCAGAGCCGTGAGCGACTGGGTTCCCCGCGATATTAAGCGCACTACAGGAAGACCGCCGACCCGATGGACGGATTTCTCCACGAAGTCCTTCAAAGAAAAATATGATGCTCTTCGTGTCCCATGCGAAAAGAGGAGCCACTGGGCCACTCTGGCACGCGATCGGGGCAAATGGAAGAATTACTGGCGCTCACTCGACCAGTTCGAAGATCAACGGGAGAAAGTCAAGGTGATCAAGGTGATCCATGACAGATGAGTTTCGAAGCAGCACCCGCCGTTGGTGATGAAACTCTATGGTAACAATTATCAGCACACTAATCTGTCATTTGAAGCATTACATGTGCTCATACGACAGAGATATATTTCATCGAACAGGTGTTCTTTGTCCTGCGGGTGTTGTTTTACCAAACGCTCGACGGCAGTAAAATCCTGTTTGCCGCTCACTTCGGTACGAGTGGTATTTTGTGATGTAGGGTTATCTCCACGTTGCAACCATACCAGAACAAAGAGACATCCACGGGCGAAATAAGAGAGAAAAGTGCATCAAATAGCTCCAAATTGCGCATATGAAAATTTTCGTTAAAAAAGAAACATTCCAACTTTCAAAAAGTAGCAGGAATGAGGATTATCGTTATCCCGTAAGTCAGAAGCTTTTTTGATGTCTATTCTCCAGACAAATGGACCCAAAGTCAAGATTGCGTTGAGAATTTCCCCATCGAAGGTCGTTGGTGTCAGAGAAGGAGGGGGTTCGTAAGACTTGTCAGCAAAGGAAGAAATGAAGAGATCAAGGAGAAAAGCGAGGGAATTGTCGTTTCCAAACGAACTCATGTTGAGGGATGCAAAATGTTAGAAAAATAGATGGCGTGAAGTTTTTTTTTAGATATTACTGGTATAATTTCACACTTTTAGTCTGGGACTAGTTTGGAAAAATAATAAATAAATGAAGGATATCCAGATCAGGATAAATGCGAGGGGTCATGAGTATAAAGGGAAGCAAAAGAACATAAATTATACAATGCGTTCTGAGCGAAGCATTGCGGAATTGCGTTTAAGTGAGTTGTTTTTGAAGAACATTTCACCAAGAAAATATAAGATATGGAGATAAGTGAGGGAATCAAGGAGTGTGTATCCGATGTAGGGGTTGGTTGAATCTCACCTGCAGTCCTCGATGGTGCAGCGTGATGTGTGGCCGTTTTTATTGCGGCTGTCAGGCATCAGTCCTTGACAAAAGTGGGATTTTTGCATTCAGTGTACGAGAGCTAAAAGAGTACATTTGTCATCCAACAGTGATGAATTTGTTATCTCTAGGCAACCATGCCCTCAGACCCAAACCCGCGAGAGCTAACACGTCTGCATGGAGCTGCACAAGCTGTAGGCAACCATGAACTCAGATCCAAACCCGCGAGAAGTGGCATAGATAAAAGAAGACCTTGAAAAGAGAAAACCACCAGTATTGGCTGAAGCAGAAGTGGTGAGTAAGAGCATTCGCTACGTCTCTCAGCTCTTAAATCAATTCAATCGTAAAATGAAAATAACTGGTCTGCGGAACCCAGATGGATCAACCACCGGATCGGAAGGGGATGGAGAAAGTCCGTCACGATTTACTCAGATCTCTTCGACAACCACTTCCATGGAAATCTCCTTCCAGAAGTCCTATCCCTCGAGGTCCCGCATCCCATCATATCGGTGAAAAACTGTGCTCCACGCGGTCCCAACAGAATCAAGTCTGAACATCAGAACAATGCGTTCTGAACGAAGCATTGAGGATTTGCTCTTAAGGTAGTTGTTTTTGAAGAACATTTCACCAAGAAAATGGAAAATATGGGTATGAGGGAAAGAATCAAGGAGAATCAAAGAGTGTGTATCTGGTGTAGGGGTTGGCTGAATCTTATCTGCAGTCCTTGATGGTAATGTATCGCAGTTTCTTGCGGCTGTCAGGGATCAGTCCCTGACAAAAGTGGGATTTATGCATTTAGTGTACGAGAGTTAGAAGAGTACATTTCTAATCCGACAGTGATGAATGTATTATTATCACTCGAAAAAGAAATTTCGATGTTGTTACTGAGGAAAAAGACACCTACAGTGGCAATTAGGAATGAAATTAGTACAAAGTATATAGGGCCAACGAGTTTCTGAATATCGACGCTCTGAGTGAATTTCATGCAATAATGCTAGCTGCGATTTGTGGAAGATTTCTTATATATATATATATATATATATATATATATATATATATAGTTTTTTTTTACCAAGTTTGGTGCTTTTAGCTCCCCTTTTTTGAAACCAAGTTGAGAAAAATTCTAAATTTTGTCTCAAAGTTTCGAATTGATCTCAACTAGCTCTTGAAGGAACAAGACAATAACACCTACAGAGACCAAAATTTGCAGCGGAGGGTTCTCCATTTATGTTCTATCAAAATATGGCATTGAATGTTTCAACAGTGCTACAGTAATCTATCAACGGGAAAGAGTGCGAAATCTCATATTTTCGGCAACGCGTCGAAATCTGTTTGACTTCAAACAAAGTCCAATAACTCAGCTAGTAGTTCATAAAGAAGAATTCAGTTTGAAGTATGTCGTAGAGGAAGACTTGTGCTACAATAGTCTATTTTACTTTTTTCAAGATGGTTTTAGTTCTCTCAAAAACTATTTTAGAGAAGGTTGAGAAAAATGCTAAATTTCTTAACTACTTCTCAGTTAGCTTTAAAAAACCAGAGGGTCCCTGAAAAATATATTTTGGCCTTTTATAGTTTGAAATTTCCCTCACAGAAAGCGGCCACCTTTACCTTCCTCCGCCTCTTCTGTTACCTCTGATTCATATTTATTTCAAGCTGCTAATATCCGACCAGTCCAGCAGAAATTTCCGATCAGGGCCTGGTTCTAATCGCTAAAATGAACTCTTAGTAACACCTATTTGTGCCGAAAACTGCTCTAGATACGATTTCAGAAAAACTTCCGGTGAAATGTTCGTCTTAGTAATTTTCTTCGGTTTTGCGAAAATCAAAAATCAGGGGCGGGTGTAGTGTAACGGTTAGAGGTTCCGCTTCCTCCACCATCGATCGAAGGTTCGAATCCGCCCTAGGGCTCACTAAGCCTTTCATCCCTCCGGGGTCGATAAATTGGTACCAGACTTGTCTGGAAGGATAAAAACACTGACTTGACACATCGGCTAGCCACCGCAAGTCATTGTATAGGCCAGATACACGTTCGTAAACCTCAAACGATTCTGAATTGAAGTGAACGTGGAGGCGCATCCCAAGTGGATTGATTAACGCCAGAAACTTTATCCATTATCTTTTTTATTCTTTGCAAAAATCAAATTTCCTACGGGGATCGAACTCTCGACCGTTTGTTTCCGTTGTCGATGAGTAAAATTGCTTGTAAACAGTCAGAAGTAGTGTGAAAATGGTTTTAACACGTGTTCTCCGTCGTTCCCAGCTGTTTTCCTTTCATTTTTTTTTTCCATTTTGCAGGAATAATGGTTCACTAATGGTTCCTCACAGTGAGCTACAACACCGCTACTAATTTGTGTCCCAAAATCCATCGCCGACGGATTTATAAGTCGCAAACGGTCGGGATCGTTGGGAGTGGGCAAAATATCATTCGAAAGTAAATGAGCCGCTGATTTCCATTATATTTCGAGAATTTGCTTTTGACGAATGTGTGGCTCGAAAACGGGCAAAGTTTCCTCAAGCCCCGTTAGTTACTTTTACACCTCCGCAATTCTGCCATTGGCATATCACGAGGGTACATCTCCATGGAAGGAAGGGCTGTTCATAGGATTTGCGCTTATTTCTTCAAATTAGACGAAATATTCATTACCAGTCTGAACGTCCGGCTAAAACCGGACTTCAGACTTTCTGTGGTGTTGGCTTCGCTCCTCTTCACTGACCGACGAAAATTAATAGTAGTTTGTTGTTCTCTGAAATTAGTTTAATTAATTTGTGTAGTTCCAACAAAGCTTTCTTCCTCTTTTTTATTACAGATAAAGGCGGGAGGTTTCCTACTTTTCTTTCTGAACGCGTTTCTTCCACACTTGGAGAATATTCAAACTTTAGCTTCAAACACGCCTTCGTTCCCAACACAGTGTAGACACCATTTGAAAGTACTAGATTTTCGCTAACAGTTATCGCAGAATAATGTTTTAATATGAAATGACGTAGACGACATCATCGTACTGATAGAGTTAGCGTTCCACGCCATATCATAAAAACAGCTTGCTACTATGTAAGCAGCCGTTTGCATGCGTGTTTCCACTTTCTGAGGGACGGAGGGGTCGTCTAGGTGCAAAGCAACGCGAAAAGTGGATACTACTATGAAACGTTTGCAACGTCCTATTTACCTTTTCGGAAATGCGCACGAAGTTACTGGGTGATACTGCTACACCATGACACAGGAATTCGAACCCGTGGAACCCGTCTTACCGCATTTTATAGCTTTACCCGTGCGCACCAACCCGACGCCCTGGGACCCGTCGTACCCCGTTCCATAGGTATCTGGCGCCGTGGCACAAACCCGACACACCCCCCTTTTCGAATTTCGTGACTGACACGCACACACACACACACGTGTCAGAATAAGCCCGTTGTTATATAGCAGTCTGAGCGTCCGGCTAAAGCCAGACTTCAGACTTTCTGTGGTGTTCGCTCCGCTCGCCATCACTGATTAATGAAAATCATGCTATATAATAACGCGCTTAGTCCGTGTGTGTATGTGTGTGTGTGCGTTTGTCTGTGTGTCACGAAAATACTCCATAATGATGCAAAAGTCCGCAGCCGTGAGGTGCCAAACCATCGCCATGCACCTGATAGGCGACCGCTCTACCTGTTACCGATTGTGCAAAGCTGTGTAGGGATGTATGTTGCCTTTGATAAGGCGAGTTAGTTTCTCTCATATGTTAGTGAGGGTAAATAAACTTTTATGTGAATGTATACTCCCAAGCTTGCAAACTATCACACGGTATAGTAACGGGCTTATTCTGTCACGTGTGTGCGTCCGTGTATGTGTGTGTGTCTCAGTCAAGAAATTCCAAAAAGAGAGGAAGACGGATACCAATGTGTCGGTTTGGTGCGCTAGAGCCTCAACGCGGTAAAATTGGGCGAGACGGGTCCTACGGCGTCAAATTCCTGCCGCAGAGCCAGATAACTGTAAAACGGGTGCCATGGGGTCGGAATGACGCCCCGGTGTCAGAAGATTATAGAGTGAGGAGAGACGGTAAAACGCAGTAGAATATGTTTCTATGGTTCCTTCACATTACTACTTCCCAGCATGTCTCTCTAACGCTGCCGTCATCCTTTTTTCAAAAGGAGGAAACGCACCTGCGAACGGCTGCTAAAATACAGTATATAGTCGTTAACAGTTTACGCGATCTGACGTAGAACGTTATTTTGATCACTGCGATAGTGATATTCACGTAATTTAATGTTTTCACGTAATCGTTCTTTGCTAATAGTTGAGAACGAAGGAAACTCATACTTCGATTAATGTTTCCAAACTGTAGAGATTTGAAAGGAACATAGATGAAAAATCAAGTTTGATTGTTCTCCAAATATAGAACTTAGCGTTTAAAGAGAAACCATAAAATCTTTCACGTATGCTTAAATTTTCGGGTAAAAAATTGAAGGAAGCGTTGATAGAAAAAAGCAATCCTAATCTTACAAAAAATGTCGCTACTGTTATTTCTTTTTGATCGGTGAAGACGAGCGGAGCGAACACCAAAAAAAAGTTTCAGTTCTACATTTTCATACATTTTCATTCAAACTTCACTTTTGAGCACTCTTTCAATACCAATGTAATATAGACACGACTTGGAATCATTACTCAAAGTATAGGATTCCCTTTTGTACTCCCCAACAGTTATCACAGAATGATGTTTCACATAAAATGAAGTGAATGACATCATCGTACCGACAAAGATAGCGTTCCACATCAGATCATGTAAACAGTTGGCTACTATCTAAGCAACAGTTGGCATTCATGTTCCCGTTTTCTGAAGAACGGAAGAATCGCAGAGGTGAAAAGCAAAGCGGAAAGTGGATACGACTATGAAAGGTTTGCAACGTACAATTCACCTTTCGTGGCATGTACACGAAGTTATTGTGCGATATTTCTACACGAAAACACAGGAATTCGACGCCGCGGAACCCGTCGCGACACATTCTATAGGTATCTGGCGCCGGCGCACCAATCCGACGCCGGTGGACTCGTTGCACCCCCTTCTATGGGTATCTGACGCCGGTGGACCCGTCGCACTCCCCCTTTTAAATTTCGTGACTCACACACACACACACACACACACACACACACACACACACACACACACACACACACACACACACACACACACACACACACACACACACACACACACACACACACGTGACAGAATAAGCCCGTTATTATATATCATAATCATAATCGTTATCATGATTGGACTTAGCGTCAGGTTATATGCAGTTTTTGTTATCACCTGAGAATCAAGACAAAGGTGGGTGGGTAACCCACCGTGGAGTGTACCAGTTCTTTTACCTTCCCTTTGGTCTCAAAAATGCCGGCGCTTACTTCTATCGAGCTATGTCTCGTATACTGGGGGGCTTGGAAACCAACAGCTTTGCGTACCTAGACGATATTGTCGCCTTTGACAACGACTTCCCGGCCATTTCGCCTCCCTTAGAAAGGTCCTTTATCGCTTTCGTTGGTTTAACAAAAAGGTATTGGATAAGAAGCTGACAGAAATTGCGCAATCAAAGATTTTTTTCTTGGGTCATGAGATTTCGGGCAATTCCTGTAGCCCCGCAGACCGCAACCTGAGGGCGATTTGATAGTTTCTCAAACCTTCCTTGATCAAAGGGGTTAAAGCCTTCATTGGCATGGCGAATTTCTTCCGCAAATTCATAGCGAATTTCTCTTTAATCGCCGCACCCCTGTACGCACTTCCAATGGACAAAGCCAGGTTTATTTGGGGAGCGGAACAGGAGGAGTTCTTCCTCTGCTTGAGAGAGTGTCTCTCGTCCAAGTTTTGCTCAGCCTTTCCCCGCTGATGATGAGTTTTATTTGCACACCGATGGTAGTCAAGTAGTGGTAGAGCAGCCTTATTTCAAAAACAGACCCATGAAGGGGGTCCGTTAGTTGCTGTAGGATACTTCAGTAACGCATTATCTGATTCTCAGCGTAAATGGAGTCCCACTCATATCAAACTGTTTGACATTATAAGCGCAACTCGGTTCTTTCGCGCAACCATATACGATAATTACACTACAATTCTTCCGGATCACAGACCACTCATGTTTCTGCTGAAACATAACCATACCCACGATAACTTAGCCCGATCGGTAGTTGAGCTGAAGAGTTACGATGTCTCAGTCGAATACCTTAAGGGGTCCTCGAACGTGGTTGCAGACGCCCTTTCTAGCGTCGCAAATAGCTAGGTCCGTTTCTCAGATGACTCTCCGAAGTCCGATGACATATAGAATTCCCTCTGAGTATCAATTTGTGTAGGGCGAGGATCTGCTCACTGAGATCTCCGATAGTGTTCGCAGGGAGCCCAGTGAAAATTCGTCCTTACGGTGCTTTAGTTGCGCAGAAATCTAATCGCTCAGCGGTAATGACGTTGATTGAGACGCAGAGGTTCTCTGACCACCCTTCGGATGCCGAAAAACCTTCTAGCACTTGCTGAGAAGTGCACTATCCGGAATAACCGATGTCTCTACGCCAGTGGAGCATCTCGTGCTTCTACGAGTGCGATTTAAGTGCTTGGTGGTAGCAAAAATGTTGCGCGAACCTATTTTCCTGGCACTCCATGCTAGTCCTTCGGCAGGTGGGCATTTTCACTGGCACAAAAATTCAGATTCTGCAAGATTTCATTTCTCGGATATACTTTTGGCCCCAAATGGCAGAACATGTTTTCGCCCTGGTCCGTTCTTGTGTACCTTGTCAGCGTAAGGGGGCGCAGCAGATGAACCGCGAGCGTCTTCTTCCTGACATCAGCGGCGCGGTTTTTGACAGGGTGTATGTCGACCTGACTGGTTGCACACCACTGAATCTGGCAACAAGAACATTATAGCGTTGATCGATCATTTTTATCAAGCTCGTGATCGCAGCTTCGCTACCTGACTGTTCGGCAGTCACAGTAGCACATGCAATAATCACTGAATGTAATCTGAAGTTTGGTGTAATGAGCCAACTCGTCTCTGATAACGCCTCTTAGGTTAAAGGAGAGGTAGTTTCCGAGATAGGTGAGCTGCTGCAGATCAGCCGGTACTATGCGACCCCTTACCACCATGAGGGTAATTTCGCGTGCGAACGGGTTTACGCCACGTTCAATCCAATGCTTCGCGCATATATTAGTGATAATCAATCGGATTGGGACAAACATGTGGCGGCATGTACCTTCATGTATAACACTACTGTACGGGTAACACTCCCTTTTTCCTGATATGGGAGGAATCTGGTCTTCAATATAGACTTATTGATCCAACACGATTCGCAGCGCCATACCCCTGGAGATAACGAATCTCGCGTCTATATAGAGGATCTCGTATCTACCTTTCACGCAGCCTGGAGAGCAGCAGCAACTTATAACGAACGTCAAAGTCGCAAGTTTAAGCATCAGTACGATCAGTTCCACTTGGGTCCACTCAAAGTTAAGGTTGGTGATCGCGTCTTTTTACGCGATTGCATGCCCCACCTAGGGCTTTCTCACAAGCTGTACAACCCCTGGTTGGGCCAACTTCGGGTCATAGAGGTCGATCATCCGCACCTCACCATTAACAACGTTTCGTCCCCTCAGTCCGCGCCCAGGAAAGTGCACATGTATCGAGTTAAGATGTTTCGAACTGTCCGGGCCGGGGTTTTCCTCCCTGTGGCTTTCCGCGGAGGAAGGCCGTGCGCTGGGAGCGGCACAGACTGTTGAACAAGAGGCGTGCGATTACAACAATGGCTAGCAGCGAAGCCCCTGCAATCCGTTGATATGGTCACACATACCTATAACACTCGTTTCCTTTTCATTTTTCATTTTTATTTCCTTTTTCTCTACTCCCAATTCTCTTTTTTTCGGTCATGATTTCTCCCGTTGATCTTCGAACTGGTCGAGTGAGAGCCAGTAATTCTTCCATTTGCCCCGATCGCGTGCCAGAGTGGCCCAGTGGCTCCTCTTTTCGCATGGGACACGAAGAGCATCATATTTTTCTTTGAAGGACTTCGTGGAGAAATCCGTCCATCGGGTCGGCGGTCTTCCTGTAGTGCGCTTAATATCGCGGGGAACCCAGTCGCTCACGGCTCTGGTCCAACGGTTGTCATCAAAGCGCATCACGTGTCCGGCCCACCTTATTTTACTTTCCTTGGCAAATGCGGCGGCGTCTCTAATCTTCGATCGATAGGAGAGAACTTCGAGTCCCGTCCCTCACTTGCGTGAAACGGGATACTCCTAGCAACACTCTCTCAATTGCGCGTTCAGTGATGATCACTGCGTTTTCTTCCTGCTTGCGAAATGCCCAGGTTTCCGAAGCATAAGTCAAAGCAGGAAGTGCGGAGGTGTTCAAGAGGTGAGTACGGAGCCGGGTATTCTTGGTCTTCTTCACTACATCCTCGATGCTCTTGTACGCTTCCCAAGCCCCTCGTCTCCTTCTGCCCAGCTCGGCAGTTAGGTTGTTCATCATGTTCAATTCCCGACCCAGATAAACGTAGCTGGTGTATTCGGATATGTTCGTTCCGTTGAGCGTGAATGGGGCATCTGAAACCCATCCGGTCCTCATGAACACCGTCTTTTGTAGATTCAGCTGAAGACCGATGCATTCACATGTTTCGTCGAATTCGGTCAGCATTCGTTCCGCCAGGCTGATGCTAAGTGTTATCAGCACAATGCCATCAGCAAACCGCAAATGGTGTAGCTGCCGACCATCAACCTTCACTCCCATGTCGTCCCATTCCAACTTTCGCATTGCGTTCTCGACGGTGGCTGCGAATATTTTTGGTGAGATTGTATCACCCTGCGGATCCCCCTTTTCACGTCAATGATGATATTCTTGTAGAATGGCGAAATTCCGGTCTTGAAGTTACTATAACAACTCTCGAAGTACCTTTACGTACTGAGTAGGGACGCCTTGGTTGTCCAAGGCTTCCACGACCGCTTCCGTCTCAACTGAGTCGGAGGCCTTTTTCCTGAAAGTGACACAGAGCGGCATCTTGTACTCTCGTGATACCTCGATGAGTTTCGAAACAGTGTGAATGTGGTCAATCGTGCTGAATCCTTTTCGAAACCCTGCTTGCTCGTACGGTCGTCCTTCATCCAAGACTTTTTCAGTCCTATTAAGGGTCACTCTTGTAACGAGCTTGTAGATGACGGACAGTAAGCAGATTGGGCGATAGTTGCCGATGTCATGTGGTTCTCCCTTTTTATACAACAACACGGTCTTGCTGGTCTTCCACTGTTTAGGAACCTTGCATTCCGACAGATAACGTGTAAAGAGCCTCGCCAGGGTGTTGATGAGTACTGGCGGAAGACTCTTCAGGTGTTCTGGTCTTATTCTGTCGGGACCGGATGCCGTATGATTTCTTACTGACATGATAGCATGTCGTATTTCGGACGGGAGAACCTCTGGAATGACTTGTCCGTCTTCCCTCAGATGGTGAGGAGGCAAGTGGACATGGCTGTCGAAGAGATCAGAGTAGAAGTCGTAGATGATTTCCTCTATCCCTCTTCTTAATGCAATGGCTGTTCCCTTTGGGCTCCGGAGAGCAGTCATCCTCGTCTTGCGACTGGCGAAGTCTCGACGGGCATAGCGGATGTTTTTCCCCGCCTCTGCAGCTTCAGCCAGCACTTCTGCTCTTCTCTCTTCAAGGTCTTCCTTTATCGCCTCTCTGCAAAGCCTTGCGAGCTCGGACGTGAGTTCTTGGTTCTCTGCAGCTCGTGCTGCTCCACGCTGGCGTATCAGCTCAAGAGTTTGAAGAGATAGGCGTCTCTTGGTGGTTTTAAAACTCTCAGCCTTCTTCGCGCAGTCGTGAAGGTGTTCAACAAGCCGGTCATATTCCTCGTCGATGTTGTCCATTGCGGAATCTTCCCAAAAGCCGGCTAGCGTAGCGAAGAGATCCCAGTTGATGGTAGTCCTGGGATTTCTCTCTCTGAACTTGGCGGCTTTCTCTGCTCTCCTTGTGAAGGGAAATCTTCCTCGGAGGAGGCGATGGTCCGATCCCGTATAGAACTTTGGTACAACACCGACGTCCGTCAGGCAGAACCTTTATTGACGATGATGTGGCCTATTTCATTACGATACCCTCCACCGGGTGACTCCCACGTCCAGCGTAGAGAGGAGGGCTTCTGGATTTGCGAGTTCCCAAGGATGGTCTTGGTCGTTATGATGAACTCGGAGAGCCTCTCCCCCTGGTCATTCCATTGTAGGCCGTGAGTCCCGATGTGAAGTTCTTCCGGCGTTCTTCTTGGGCCAACCTTGGCGTTGAAATCGCCAATTATGACCTTGTGGAAGGCATGATCTTCTCGGTAAAACTTTTCCATTTCCATATAGAAAGCTTCGAATTCTTCTTCTTCGTAGCTTGATGTTGGAGCGTAAGCGACGAAGATAGTCAAAGCTGGTGTTGGACCACATCTTCTCATTCGCAGACGTCTGATTCGGGTCGTAAGTTGTTCGAAAGAGTCGATGTTCTTTGCCATACTCCTGTTGACGAGGACGCCAACTCCACCAACACCTCTACTGTCGCATGTTCCTAAGAACAGTTCTTCTCCAGTTTCATATACGGCGTTGAGAGGGTGACGTCGTCTCGTCTCGGTCAGTCGATGACGTTGTGCTTGATCTTCTTGGCTTGCATTATCAGATCTTCGATGTCCGCTTCCGATGCAAGCGTACGTGCGTTATAAGTACAGATCGCCATCTTAGTCCTCTTCCGTTTTGGTAGCCTACATAACTCCTGCAACCCCGTCCTACCTGGCACTACCGTACCAGGCTTTCCTCCGGAATCAGGAGACTCTTTTCTATTACTGTGTTTTGCGTAAAAATTTTAAAACCCATGGGCAGGTTGCAAGCCTGTAGTCCCATGAGTTTCTGGGAGAACTTCCGTTCTCCCAGAGTGGACATGTGGAGCTTATTTGTTGGAGGCGACTCCAAACCGCCTCCCTTGCACCTCCCAGTCACTTGATTGCAGGCTTTTGGCCGGACCGACGTGCGGGATACATGAGGATGTCATGAGTCAGTCCTAGCTCAGCAGAAACAGGGAGTCCATCCCCTGAATCCATCTGCGTCTCTGGGCAAGCAGAAGGTCGCTTCTGGTCCGCGATTAGCCCCCTATTCGCCACCCAGGGACACCTCAGCCTCGCGACTAACTGGCTGTGATCCCTCTAGTGAGGGAGATCCGTGGGACATTGGACAAACGCATGCTTATGCATTTATACAGAACAGCTAGGACGTAAAATGTGTGAAATTATGAGATGTGCGGAAATATATGTATTTTATTCCTTTCCCTGCCGCATCTTTTTGAGTTAACCTTTATTTGTGAGAACTTGCTCAAATGAGGTCAATGCAGATCGTTCATATCACTCTTATCAACCATCAAATCTTTTACTCTTTGAATTCTATGACATGCCTCTAACCATATATCTTTTAATTGGATGGAAGGATCTCGTTTTTCACTCCTCTCCCTTACAAATTCGCAGTATTCCGCGTCGTCGCGGCGTGAGCGTAGCGCGGGGCCTTGATCAGAGAGCAGTGAGGACAGTCTAGGTGATTTCAGCCGGTCGTGGAAGATGTCTAGCTGGTGGAGCGGCAGCCGTATTTACGCGCTGCGCGACTCTGAAGGGAGGTGAGGAGCGCTCATCCGGTTTTTGCGGGTACCTCTTGTCTCGCACCCGCTCAAATCACGTGGTAACGTAACATTTAGTTCAGCACTCACGAATGAAATTATTCTTACATCTTGATAAAGGCATCACCCCACGAATCTGAGGTGGTAGGGATTTCAGCTGGGGTATTTGTATACAGCATAGTAGGTTATGGAGAGAAGGGTAATTCTGTCCATTTCTTCCCAATTGCCGTAAAAAAACGGCCCGAAAGATGCGGCGCATGCTCAACGCTGCTCCAATCCAATAGAATCGATCTCGTTGTAGAAAGTAGAGCCGGAACGCCAACTAGGAAGAAGTGGACGGAACCACCCTTCTCTCCATAATCTACGATCCTGTATACGAATACAATACTGCACTTGAAATCTGTACCAGCTCTCAGATTCGTGGAGTGACGCCTCCAAGGAATCATTGCAATGGAGCTAGTGCAATGGTTGTCCGAGGAATTGTACAATGTCTGCTCTCAGACTCCATGAAAGAGCGAGAAAGGAAATTGGCTAAATTTCTTACACGTCAAGGTTGGCTTATCAAACAAAATAATATCACCAACCTAGTAACAAGAACATCTCGGTTTACTTTCTCTCTGCTCATCCATTTCAAATGAAGAAAGCAGTGATTAACATCATGTTCCACACCGCAAAAGCATCTACAGTGGGCGTGTTGAGAGAACGGAATCGCTAACTGTGACTCGCAAAATTGCTGTTTTTAATGGTTATGAAATCCAAACATTTGAAACGAGACTTTCCCTTTCTGCTCTCCTTACATATCTGTTAAAATGAGCTCTGCTATTAGGTGGTCTCTTGCTTGAGCGTACTTAGATAGCCCATTCTGGAATGTGGAAATAGCACCAAATAATTTGAAACCCCAGCTAGTTCGGAATCGCATGTACGATACTATCTGTTCAACACCAAACTGCATTATTTGTCCTACAGGTAAACCAGGAGACTGTTTCAGATATGGTGCAACCTGCCTGATTTCTTGCAAAGGCTATGGCGGCGAATAGTCAGTGAGACGGAGCGACCGGAAAATATATAATGTATAATATAATATAATATTATATATATGTATATATATAGCAATAATATGCATAAAAGTGCATGTGAATGAAAGGAATAGATAACGTAATCACACTTCTTTCTCCACACAATTCGCATAAACGTTATCGCAAAGGATCTTAAAACTCGAAAACAGACTTCTTAGACCACAGATTCCATTACAGAATTACCACGTTTACAGTTTTAAGTTCTAGTTGATGCAAGTGGATGGCAAAAATAAGGAAAAAAAATAAGATCTCAAAAAAAAAAATAAGATCTCAGCACAGTCTATGCTCTTACGAAGCATTGTCCTTCACGGCCATGAGAGCTTCGACGAATAAGAAGAATGCTCAAAACGTTAAGTGGAAGATCACTTTGTCTATTCCTTTGAGGTAAGAAGACGTAATTGATCTACACTTGCCAGTAGCTCGAGAAACATTTGAAAATTAGAATGAAAATAATTCATACTCGGCGTTTTCATTCTTCATAATTCGCATTTGCACTCAAACCTCAATATAAATGCATGCGCAAGACTGGTGTTACTGCGCTAAGAATATCAGTGCAATGCTTTCACGATAGCTGTATGGGGTTAGTCGTGGCTGCAACAGAAAAAAGAACAACATATCAGGACGTGAAATAATTTATTTGCTCATGTTAAGAAACTGTTCTACCAGTCACCACACCTGTATCACCATATCTTCCGCAGGCTCCGTAGTGGTCTTTGTGGTCGAATCAATACTCGAACAAAATTCACTAATGTTTTCTTTTCCAAACTGTCGTCTATCCATGTTGCGGCCAAGCATTGCGGTTGCCATGGACAAACACATTTTTGGACAAACATCCTTGGGGTCTCGGCCATCGTCCATAACTGTTGCGTTAATAACCTCCTTACAAGAACTGAGAACACACTGAAAGTGGACTTGTAAGTAGCGTGGAAAGAAGTTAACTGTGTGTAAACTCACAGGGTTATATTTTTTTCCTCCATCAGGACAAAAGTACTTAAAAGGTTTCAGAGTTCTAGGAAATACGTACATGCATAAATTTTCGCATTTGGAAAATTCTTCGTATGGGTAGGTTACTGCTGTTGTTCTTGGAGGCTTTGAAGTCCTTACTGACGGTGCAATTTCTAAACAAAGTTTACGGATCTGTTCTTCACTAAACTGTTGTCCATCCAGGTTTCGGCCACGCATTGCAATAGCCATGGAAGAGCACAGGTTTGGGCAAGCATTTTTGGCATATTGACCATCGTCCATCAGTGTTCGCTTAACAACCTCCTTACAAGATCTGAGAACACACTGAAAGTGGATTTGTAAGCAGCGTGGAAAGAAGCTAACTGTTTGTAAACTTACAGTGTTGTATTTTTTTCCTCCATCCGGACAAAAGAACTTGTAAGGTTTAAGAGTTCTAGAAAATACGTATACACATAGCTTTTTGCAGTTGGAAAATTCTTCGTATGGGTTGGTTACTGCTGTTGTTCTTGGAGGCTTTGTACTCCTCTTTGGTGATACTCCGCTCGCACAAAATCTATTAATTTCCATTGTAGTCATATATCTGGCTATATCATTGTCAGGCATTTCATCTGATATGAATATACATATTTCGGAACATTCCTCGCCAATATCTCCGTGATAGGTGCTCACTTCAGATCTAATTATAGATAGACAAGTATCAAGGAGGCACTAAATGTGGATTCGTATACAGCACAGAGAGTTGATATCTAAGTGTAAACTCACTTGTTTGCTTTGCGAATGAGTGCAATGAAAATTCTCAACAATTCTACTGAATAGGTATTCACATAGCTCTTCGCAGTTGGAAAATGTTTCATTTGAATAGGTCACTGCTGTTGTTGCTGCGGTTTTTCTGAGAGTCTTTCTAGCCTTCTCTGGGAAATCAAGCGTCGAGCAAATATTTCTAGCTTCCTTCATAGTCACAAGCACAGGCAGATGAAGATAATGCATTTCATTTGACATAGAATCACATATAGAAGGACATTCATTATAATCATCTGTGGCAGCGACGCTACCAATTACACCCTGACAACTTTCAAAAAAACACTGAAAGTGGATTCGTAAACAGCACAGGAACTTGATAGCTATGTGTAAACTCACTCTACGGTCATTGCGTGGAGTAAAAGAAGAGCAACTTTGAACAATTCTATTGAATAATCTTTCGCATAGTCTTTTGCAAGTGTTGGATTCCGTATTTAGATCTCTGAAATCCGCGATTGAGCCGGCCGCGCTTGTTGCTTCTGTTGTTGTTGGAGTTGGAGTCGCAGTTGTAATCCAAGCAAGGTTCAAACAAATTTTAGAAGGCATTCTGCCTTCCTCTTCAGGGCCTATAGCGCCGATTCTATTGTATTCTGCCGCCGTGAATCGACAGATTCCGGGACACTCGGATGTCGAATGTTTGTTAACAAGTATACAAAGATGCTGGTAACACTGAAACTGGATCTGTAGATAGTATGGAAAGTTGCTCACCAACTAGACACTCAAAGGACTTCACCTCATTAGATTCCTCTACTCTACAATTTAGTCTGAAACCAGGCAGGGTGAAAAGATGAATTTGAAGCAACGCGTCCAAACATAATATTCTGCAGTAAGAAGGTCTTGTGTGAGCCACAGACAACCCCACATAGAACACTGGGTTAAATATCATCGCAGCCGTTATGAAAGATTTCATAACGTCTGAGGAGAATGTTAAACCTCTGAGAAAGAAACGTATACATGTAGCGATTGGCGTTAATGCTGTAATGCCACGTCAGCAGAATAATCTCATTATACGTGGTGAAGCTATGAGAGACGGTAGAGACTATTGTTAAAGCTCTGAAATCAAAAGAAGCAGGAGATGTTTTGCAACTAATCAATAACGTATGGACGACATCCTATAAACAAGTCACCATTGTAGTTTCTTAAATGAGGAAATATATGCTTATACTTGTTTTATACCTATATGTTTGTGTGTACAGTAGAAAATCTGATATATATATATATCAGATATATATATATATCATATATATATATATATATATATATATATATATATATATATATATATATAGGGATGAGAATTAAATTGTGACTTTTCTTATTTCAAATTTAAGAAATAAAATGAAAAGGTAGGTGTCTATGAAATCTTACATACACCTGACTGAGAATTTATGTTGCTCAAAAATCTTGTGCTATTATATGTTTAAGATTTATCAATTCCTGCTCTCTTAGACAATTATAATGAATGTCAAGTGGAAATACGAAATATTTTTGACACCCCTTTGTTTTCACCGTGTAGCACAATCAATGAGGCCGCTGAAGCCAAAGCTGGTGCTGAGGATGGAGAATCAGTCTCACCGTTGAAATACCGCCCGCCTTATTTTTCCGTGCTCCTGAAAATTAGGGTATCTGATCTCAAACACGGATCATTTATATAGCGACAAATTTTCATGGATGGGTTAGGGAGTTTTTAAAACCCCCAGGCTGGTCATTGCTGCCTGTAGCATAGGCTACAAAAAGTGTTCGGAAACCTCAACGATTATGAGTTAAAGTCGAGCATTTAGGCACATCTCAAACGGATTGATCAATTCTTTTCAATCAATCAATTCTTCTTCATTCTTTTTTCTTTTTTTCCTTTTTTCCTTTACGGGAAAGGTCGAGAATAATCTCTTGAATAGTCTCTGACCCTTACTGGCTTCTTAAGTGAGCACAGTTGTGCTCACTTAAGAAGCCATTAAGGGTCAGAGGGTCTCACAGAGTGCTTGAGGTTAAAATCTTCGTCTTCAAGAACACGGAGTCAAACGGCGGACGGTACTACTAGGCACAACTCCTTCATATAAAACATTGTTTTCTACAGCGGTGGCTTTACTGTTTCTTTTAGACGCAGAATACAAATGACTCCGTTTTGACCTTTATGCATTTGACACTTTGTTTGTGACCCTAATGCACTAAGTAGAAATGAGTCAATGAGTTTTCAAGAAATTGTAATCCAGGTTTATACCAAAAGAGAGAGTTCTTTGTCAAATGGTTAAGTGACATTTCCGACACTTATTTTTCCTTTTTGAAGAAATATTGTGCGTTCCTTACCGATTAGATACGAAAAATATTACGCCTCCGTAAAATTGTGTGCATTAACAATCATCTCCAACGTCTCTAATTGCACCACCACGTAGAACATGATCATTCTATCACAAAGTATCATTGCATTATCGTCAATTGCTAAAAATATATGTTTTCTGAATGTCGAACATTTTCTCTAAACGTTACGAAATCTCTTTTAATGATTGATTCAATTGCAGAACTTGAATGAATAACTTGATAGTGTGTTCGTTACCACAGCAGAATAGTGGCAAGTATTAGCGCCTTCATCCTATACTCTGGTACTCAAGTAGGATCCATTTTAAGTTATTTCCCCACATGTCCGCCAGTAACAAGGAAATCTGGATGATTTTAACTACCTATGGTCAGCGACGTGATATCGTTCGCAGGAAAAGTGCTAGATGCAACGAACAATTTGTCCTTCTAAACGCCAACCTACACAGTTCCATGAAGTCTTACTTAGATACTTAGATGGCCCGCCTCCACTAGATGTGTGGGCCCCAACATCTCTTTCACCCGTTTCGTTCCTTCGCCTTGTCATCCAAGATGTTATCGAGTTTCGCGGGTGACGTTGACGAGGTCCCCGAGCTGTATCCAGTTAAGTTCCCAGCTGGTCAATCTGTGTGGCGAACACATCATCCCATCTTGTAGGCGGTTTTCCCTCGAGGGCATTTAGCATCTCTTGGGATCCACTCTAGCGTTCTTTTAGTCTATCTTTCGTCGATTCTTCTCATAATGTGCCCGGCACATTTATGCTTTGATTTCGATATACATACCGCTGGGTCGTGACGACAGGACATTGCTCGTATGTTGGAGCTGCGAAGACCGGCTAGGTGTTGTGTGACGTGGCAGTGGTGAGTGCCCACGTCTCCGCCGCGTAACAGAACGCTGGAAGAACTTTCGAGTCAAAAAGAAGGGGGTGGAGATATTGGTCTGTCAGTTGGTCCGTAGCTTCCCTGACGGCTGCGAGTGCTGCACACGCTGTTCTCATTCTTCTATTCAGTACCTCCTTCAAGTTGTACTCCTCCGTCCTCGCAGTAGGCGTTCTTCATGAACGGTGTCTTCTTTCTATTTATTCGTAGTCATATTCTCTTTGCTGCTTCGTTCAATTCGTTGAACATCGTCTCTGCTTCATTGGTACTGCTCGAATAGAGAACGATGTCATCCTTAAAAAGATGTTTGGGGAGGAATCTTCCATCAACAGGTATGCAACTTTCTTTCCAAGAAAGTGATTTTATTATCCATTGCAATGCAGCCGTGAACAGCTTCGGCGATATAGTATAGCCTTGTCGTACCCCTCTCCCCCCAATGGGTATTGGGGGGAGGGGGGCGGTTGAAAAGCTGTATCCTAGTGGTGCATCGATCGTAACAATTGGATGTCCTCACATAGGAGTCGTCTACACCTTGATCGACCAGCGAGGATATTCGTATCTACTCTGTGGAAGGTTTCCTCATAGTCCACGAAGATTAGAACAAGATGACATTCGCTATTGCCGGCAAACCTCTATGACCCTCTACACGGTCTGGATATGGTCCAAGCAGCTGAACTCCTGACGGAATTCAGCTTGTTCTTGAGGCTGGGCTTCATCCAGCGTCCTAGATAAGTGCGTAAGGATGATCTTAGTGAACACTTTGTATATCACGCTCAGCAAGCATATCGGAGGTAGTTCCGAAGGTCCTCTCGGTCGCCTTTCTAATGGATAAGAACGGTTCGCGAGGTTTTCCACTGGTCTGGGATCCCTTCTTTCTAAAGGCAGGACGTCATGTGCGCTGCTAAGATTACATGAACTCGATGACCACCAGCCCGAAGAAAGTGTGCTGATTTAAAATCAGGTCCGGCGGCTGTGTCAGGTTTCATGCTTTTGATAGCGAATTGCACTTCTGAAGGGAGAATCCATGGTGGAGCTTCACTAATAGGGATTATCGGGATTATTATTATTATTATTATTATTTAGACTCGTTCCTCTTTGTGCTGCTTCCAGAAGTCCTTGGTGGTCCTCGAAATTCAATCCAAGTTTGTCTTATGCAGCTTCCAAGCACGTTCAGCACAGGCTCGTAATCCCCTGAGCAGCATCTCATAATCCACGTTCGGGTCCTCCTCGATGTGCCAGCCACCTTGGAACAAGGATTCCTCGAGCAGATGTTCTTTTCCATCGTGTGGCTAGGTCTTATTTTCGCACGAAGGAGACAGTGATTAGAACCACTACTAAAGAATGGTCTATCGAGACGTCAAGTAGACACCACCTCCGGTTGGAGAGTATGTGTTCAATCTCCGCACAAGTCGTGTCATTGTGTGATTGCTATGTCCACCGACAATGATCTTCCTTCATGGAAGAAGCGAGCGGCGGACAACACCCCAGCGGGACGACGAGATGTCGGCGGGACGACTAGGGGACTGAAACATTCCGGTCCCCCAGACGTCTCGCCATCATTTCCTCGTCTATTCCAAATCTTCCAATCCTGATCTCCTCTTCTGTAATCCTTCCTAGATTTGCGTTGAAGTCACCGACAACGAAATTATAGGACGTCTTGCTGCGGATCACTTCCTCCAACTCTTCGTAAAACGAGTCCAACTCCGATTCATTGGCTTCTGATGTTGATGAGTAGCAGTTGATGATGCTAGTGGGTTTTTGACGCAGGGGAAAGAGGCGAAGAATGGCCAGACGAAGTGACAGGATCTAGTGAGAATCGACAAGATGGACGACAGATAAGTGCACAACAAAACCAGCACTGCCACATTTCGCGACGGCACCTTCTCTCCACGAATGACGAGTGTACCGTCATTCATCTGTCGTACGTCGCTTCTTCAACACTTGGTCTCCTTAGAGCGATCGCCTGAAATTTGATACGCTCTGCAGCTCTGGGAAGGGCATGCAGATCAGAGTTGAGCAACCTGAGATTTGATTGCCTCTCATCGGTCGCCGTATCGTCCGACGTCAGGACCCAGTGTGGTGAGTACTGAGGCAGTTGCTGAAGTTGCAAAAATACTTTTCCCCAAACTAAGCAGCCCTGCCACAGCGAGCATAGCTTTCATCACAGGTCGTCGCCTAACCTATATGGATCAGGAAGCCACCTTGCGACATTCTGTAAAGACGGTGGTGAATCTTAACAGTGGTTTACTCTTAGCTAGGCTCACGATTCCAGGAAGTCGGAATATCAGATGCGTCGGACTCCTTCTCTGCTTGTGAGACCCTAGCGGAGGACGAACCTCCGCTGTGCATCGCAGTTCGATGCCCAGAGTCACCTCCATGCCAGTATGAGGCGGTAAACCGTTGCGGCGGTCCATGTAGTATTTGGACAATAAAAAGTGATCTCATGGCTTGGTGTAGGTGGTGGTTGTAGTGAGCACATGGTGGAAAATATCTAAGGCTATATAGCCAGGCTAAAAGTGAGTAGGACAAAGGATGTCACAAGAGTACCTACCCAATACACCGAATCAACAGACGTTCTTCCAAAAGCAGTATGGGACCTTTATGAAAAAATAGGAACAAAACGTGGACAACAAACCCCACCCACGGAGCTCGATTCAGTCGAAACTGTGACGGCTGACCGGCTCCGGATGTTGTGCGCTCGACGCATCATCCTTGGCGAACTTCTCACAGCGCTCTTGAAGGAACAGTAATAGGGATCTAGGAGCTTTCAAAAGCAGAAAATCGAGGCGCTTTGCGAGCTGAAAACCTCTGTAGACGACACTTCTCGTTTGAGCGCGGCACCAGTCCTGCCTTCCAACATTTCGTCAGAAGGGAAGATTGCCGCTAACCAAGAAGGGGAAGTAATTATGGAAAATGTAGGCTATCTAGAAGAAATTGGCGACCGGGAAGGGGAAGAAGAGGGTGCGCTGATTTTAGCGACACGACAGGAAGAAGGACAAAAAGAGGAGGCATACCGTGCGCGGAAAGCAAGGAGACAGCAAATCCATGAAGTGACACAGCAATTTTGCCACGCAAAGGGAAATTTCCATCAAACAATTGAAGATCTTAGGGGCCACGAACACCCGCAAAGAAGATTTGAAGGCGGCGCTACTCGTGCTTTTAGGGAGCGCTTCATGTGTTGCGCTTTTTGTGCTGCCGCGAGGAATCCTTATTCAGATTCGTTGTTTCGTTGTTCCCGCAGTGGAGGATTGGAGGCGCAGTGTTGCCAAACGAAGGGTCTGCGTTTATTGCTTAGAAGATTTTTGCATGGGCGACTTTAACTGCTGTAAGAAGTTCCACACCTCAGGCGCTTTTGCATCAGGAGTTATCTCGATGCACATCTTTGACAAAGGGCTTCATAAGAGGGCAGACGATTTGTCGTCTGAGCTTTTGCATTGCACACCAGTATTTCTCCACTTCGGTTCTGGCGCTGCACTTCTCTGTAGTGCTTCTTATTCTCTCTTCAACGCTTACTTTTTAGAACCTAAATTGTTTTTTTTTTCGTTGGCTTTGTTACATGGTCAGTTCGCTCAGTTGCTGTTTTGTTTCACTTCCTCCGTTATTCGTTTAGCCAAGTAATTGTAAGTGTTGTCCTTTTTGTACTCATGATTTGATTTGATTTAATTACCCCTATATTTCAGGCAATAAATGTTGGCCCTGTTCATGGTCCCACCGCTGCGTGGTACACAGAGTGCAGTGCATAATACAGGACAGAGATATAGAGGGTCCATCCAGGGTCGAGGTGTAGTTGGGAAAAATAATAACGATCCCCTCCATAGAAGTTCCTCCAGAAAGCAACCCCTTCTTGGTCATTCCTTCTAGTATAGCCGACCACGTAGCAATGAAAAATTAATTATAGTAAATAGAATCAAAGAAACAAATTCGACGTTCAACAAATAGATCAAATAATATAATATGCCAAATATTAATAAGTAGCGCTACAATGGATATTAATTTTAATTGCCGCCATTAAAATAAAAATATATAAAGTAATATAGACGCCACTGATAGCTCACTGTAAAAAAAACCATTACTGAACCATTATTTCTGCAAAATGGAAAAAATTGAGAAGAAAAAAACAGCTGGAAACGACGGAGAACACATTTTAAGAAAATTTTCACACTATTTGAGACTACCTACAAACAATTTTACTCATCAACAACGGAAACGGCGGAAACTTGATTTTTGCGAAACCGAAAAAAAAATTACTGGGGCCAACATTTTATCTGAAGTTTTTCTGAAATTGTATGTAGAGCACTTTTCGGCGCAAATAAGTATTATTAAGAGGTCATTTTAGCTATTAAAATCAGGCATTGATTGGAAATTATTGCTGGACTGGTCAGATTTTAGAAGCTTGAAATAAATACGACCAACGGACTACAGAAGAGGCGGAGGAAGACCAAGGTGGCTGCTTTCTGTAAGAGAAGATTTAAATTATAAAGGGCTAAAATATCTTCTTCAGCGACCCTCGGGTTTTTTGAAAGCTAAATTAGAAAGTGTTGAGAAATTCAACATTTTTCTCAACATTTTTCAAATAGCTTTTGAGAGAACTAAAACGATCGGGAAAAAAAAGTAAAACGAACCTTTGTAGCAAAAATGTTCCTCTACAACGTACTTCGAAAAGGATTCTTCTTTATGAACTACGAGCTGAGTTACTGGACTTTGTATGAAGTCAAACAGATTTTGAAGCGTTGCCGAAAATCTGAAATTTCGTACTCTTTCCCGTTGAGAGATTACTGTAGCACTGTTGAAACATTCGATGCCATATTTTGATAGAAAATGAATGCAGAACCCTCCACTGGAAATTTTGGTCTCTGTAGGTGTAATGGTTCCTTCAAAAGCTAGTTGAGAAAAATTCGAAAATTTAAGACAAAATTTAGAATTTTTCTCAACTAGTTTCCAAAAAAAGGGAAGCTAGAAGCACCAAGCTTAGTGAAAATATAAAGGAAATCTCCTTCTACAAATCGCAGTCAGCATGATTGCATGAAATCCACATAGAGCGTCGATATTCAAAAACTCGTGGGGCCTACTTTGTACTAATTTCATTACTAATTGCGACTGTAGCTGTCTTTTCGCTCAGTAACAACATCGAAATTGATTTTTCGAGTGACAATAATAAATTCGTCCTTGTCAGATGAAAAATGTGCTGTTTTAACTGTCGTACACAAAATGCAAGAATCTCGCTTTTGCCATGGATTGAACCCTGACCACCCAGAATTATTGTCTTATCGATCAGCTCCCAGCCGACTACCGGATAATCACTCTCTGATTCCTTCTCTCATACTCAATATTTTGTAATTTCTTGATGAAGTTTTTTTTTAAACAACTCACTTAAAGAAAAGCCGCAAGTCTGCGTTCCGAACGCATTGTATAATTCACATTTCTTTTCTTGCCTTCATACTCATGACTCCTCGCATTTATCCTAATCTGGATGTCCTTCAATCATTTATTATTTTCACAAACTAGAACCAAAAGATGTCAAGTTATACTAACAAAATCTTTAAAAAAATACTCCACGCCATCAATTTTTCTAACATTTTGCATCCTCAACATAAGTTCATTTGGAAACGACAATCCCCTCTTCTTTTTCTCCTTGATCTTTTCATTTTTTTCCTCTACTAAGCCATACGACCACCTCCTTCTCTAACACCCCTCTTACGACCTTCTGTTGAGAAATTCTCAACGCACGCTTGACTTTGGTTAAATTTGTCTGGAGACTAGACTTCAAAAAAGCTTCGGAACTATGTAATAACGATAATCCTCATTCTTGCTATTCTTGAAAGTTGGAATTTCGTTTTTAACGAAAATTTTCATATACGTAAAATTTGGAGCTATTAGATGCACTTTTCTCTCTTATTTCACCCGAGGATGTCTCTTGGTTCTGGTATGGTTACAACGTGGAGATTACCCCACATCACAAAATCCCACTGGATGTGCGTGATTCCCCATAATAATTAAGTAGCTCGTGAGTTATAACCAAGTCGATGATGCAGAGTATGATGTTTAGCGGTAGGTGAGCAGAGTCAGCTATTTAGGTAGCAGCGTAGCCTAATCTCTTCTTCGTACCATCTCTTGAGGCACAGTTAAGGGATGTTCAAAAATCCGCCGACCCCTGTTTTACGCGCAGCCGCGTGGGTGCAGCGCAGTCCGTTAGAGGTTCCGCTGCCTGCACGATAGAGTGGATGTTTGAATCAGCCCTCATGCTTACCAAGCTTTTCATCCCTCCTAAGTAGATAAATTGGTTCCAGACTTGTCTGGGAGGATAAGAACATTGACCTGACATATCGGCTAGCCCCCGCAAGTCATTGCGCAGGTCAGTTACACTCAAACGTCCGCAGCAGCCCGCAGAATTCACAACCGCGCGGCTGGCGCCTCCCGTACGTGTCTGCGCTTGATGGTTATTGAGAGTCCACAACAAAGCGCAACTCTGCGGGCAGTTTAAGAGGTACAAACGACCAGTTACACGTAAAGTTTAAAGGATTCTGAATTGAAGTGAACGTGGTGGTGCATCCCAAGCGGGTTGACTAACGCCAGACATTTTATCCTTTACACGTTATTCTGTATCAGTTTCTGTTTTACAAAAATTGTACTGATAATTTAGTTGTTGTAAAATTTTACCGTCACTAAGGGTTCTCTCGATAATGTGACACTAAAATCGTGGAATGACTAAAACGAGAGCCGAAGAGTGGAGAGTGAGATGGCGCACATTATTGAATGGGGTGAGGGACGGGAAAAGGGAGGGAAGAAAAATTAGCCAATGTTCCTTGTTTTCAACGAAAGAACAAACAAACATACGGACCTAATCAAACACGAGCACTCGGTCGCTGCTGCCTCCTGCAAAACGAAGATGATAAATGGGGCACATTTTCTTCATAACAATAACTTGTGGACTTCGCTCATTGCAGCTTTAGCTACATATAGAAGACAAAAGAGACGAGGAAAAAAGATTGACGCAGTAGCACAAAAGAAAACTTTGAAAAATGATCACTGACTGATTTTTTTCTCGCTATATTTTTTACGCAACAGGATACAAAATAAGACAAGTAGGACGATAACGTGGGTACACGGCATTTGACTGAGGGTGTCGTCCCTACATGGTTATGTGGAATGGCGGATACTCCACCAGAGGCACCCGGCCGACTAGCACTCATATGGCTGATTTCGATACAGCGAAAAAACACAATTCAACTTCAAATGCGAATTCAAAATAAAGGCGAGAAGAGCGCCATTCAAAAGGGGACGCATGCAGCGGGGTGCTAAAATAAGACCAGGTCCCAAGGCGCTGAGTGTCGGCCCTCATATGCCCGCCGACTGTGGAAATGCTACAGTAGGAAGAAACCAGCGGCAACATTCTTGTTGCTGCGCCAAACTGAAAAGTCGTACGCAAGCAGGATACATCACATCGAAACATGCTTAATTCATCACATCTTCTGTGGTCTCCTATTGTTTCCATAAAATTTGTAACAGAATTACGTAAACAAAACGCACTTGCAAGAAATTGTTACGAAACAATGCGTGTTTTTTTTTTGCAGCATATAACTTAAGTAAGGAAAAGAAAATTGCAAATGTGAGCCCACACCTTTTGCTTAAAGCATTCGTTCGTTGAACACTAAAGACTATCTGCAGGTGCACGAGAGGTATTTAGTCAAGCATTGTCCCAGATATTTCCTTGCTTTTGAAGAACTGACAAGAACCAAGTGAGAAATAAACGTGTAAGAAGCTCTCCTTCATTAGGGGAGGGGTCACAGCCGCTTAGTCGCAGGGTTTCGTGACGTGCCGCGAGGTGGCGGATATGGGGATAATCGCGGTCCAAGAGCGACGAGTGCCTGAACTCAGTTGTTTCTACTGTGCTAGGGTCGGTTCATAATATTACTACATTTCCTGTGCCGGTCCGGCCAAAAGCCTGCAATCAAGTGACCGAAAAGTGAAAGGAGGCGGTTTTGAGTCACCTCCAACAAATAAGCTCCACTTGTCAACTCCGAGAGGACGAAGCGTTTTCCCAAAGCTCATGAGACCAGAGGCCGAAAACCTGCCCGTAGATTTTAAAATTATATGCAAAACACAGTAACATGAAAGAGACTCCTCATTCCGAAGGAAACTGACACAGTAGCCTCAGGAAGGACGGGATTGCAGGCTTCCGAAAAGGAAAAGGACTATGATGACAATCTGCACCTACAATGCAGGTACACTTGCATAGGAAGCGGTCGCTGAAGATACGATGGAAGTTGGGGTGAATAACAACGATGCCATCGGACTGAGTGGGAAGAGACTGCGCCACTCACTGAACGCTGTATATGACACTGAAGAAGAACTGCGCTTAAGAACAAGCGACAGTTTTGAAGTTGGTGGAGTTCGTGTCCTGTTCACCACGAATATGGTTTTTATTTTATCGACGATCATGAGTCGATGTTTATCGAGCAAATAACGACCGAATTGGACTTTAACGGATGAGAAGATGAGATTCAACGTCAGCTTTGAACTTCTTCTTTTACACTCCAGTAACAGGCTACGAAGAGGAAGAAGTCAAAGCCTTTTATTTGGATTTAGAGAAGTTCTCCAGAAAAGATAACACCTACAAGGTTATGGCTGGCTATTTCAACGTCAAAATTGGCCTTAAGGGAACGCCTGAAACATTTTACATCGAGGCCCACGACCTAGAATGGAATGAGTATGGGGCGACCCCCACGTCTACTTGCCTTCTAACCAGTTTAGGAAAAATAGATATCTCATTCCAGAATCAACATGATGGAATGTCGGATGAATTCAAAAGAGAGAAGTTCTCTCTTTTGAATTCATCCGACATCCCATCATGTTGGTGATGAACAGTGCTTGACAACAGGATCAACTCTGAACATCCGAAGGACTTTCTACCACCCCTTATCAACGCACTAGCGAGGCTCTTCACTTGCTGGTTGTCGGAATGCAAGATTTCTGAGCAATGTAAAACCAGCAATACCGTGCTGTTGTATAAAAAGGGGACTCACAAGATGTCGTCAACTATCGCCCAATCCTCTTAGTGTCTGTCATCTACAAGCTCTTCACAAGAGTGATTCTAAACAGGATAGAAAGAACATTAGATGAAGGACCGTCATCCGAGAAAACAAGTTTTCGGAAAGGTTTCAGTACGATTGACCACATACACACCGTTTCAACACTCATAGAAGTATCGCGATAGTATAAGATGCAACTGTTTCTCACTTTCGTCGACTCGAAGAAAACCTTTGATTCACTTGAGACTGAAACGGTCGCGGAGGGCTTGGACAACCGAAGCGTCACTACACGAAATGCAAAGATACTTTGTGAGTTGTATAGCAAATTCATCAAAATTTTCCATTCTACAAAAATATCATGTTATTGATTTTAAGTGCGGAATAGATAGAAATGAAGTGATAAAACGCTGTCGAAAGAAGTTTAAAGAAATATACAAAGTTTTATTGTATAAAACGTACAAGCAAGTTATAAAATATTTGATATACGCTCTATATAAACATTACTTCTATATAAGATTTTGAAAAGATAAAATGTAAAAAGGGGTTTGAAGAGTGTATACAAAGTAATAAGGACGAAAATTTGTTGTGCGCATAGTTGCTGCAGTTGAATGTTGAATTCGTTGAACGACATCGGACAAACGCATGCTTATGCACTGCGTTTATACAGAACAGTTAGGACGTAAAATGTGTAAAATTATGAGATGTGCGAAAATATATGTATTTTATTCCTTTCCCTGCCGCATCTTTTTGAGTTAACATTTATTTGTGAGAACTTGCTCAAATGAAGTCAATGCAGATCGTGCATGTCACTCTTATCAATCATCAAATCTTTTACTCTTTGAACTTTATGACATGCCTCTAATGATATATTTTTTAATTGGATAGCAGGACCATTAGAACTTTCTGCGTCAATTCGTTTTCCACTCCTCTTCCTTACAAATTCGCAGTATTCCGCGTCGTCGCGTGGCGAGCGTAGCGTGGGGCCTTGATCAGAGAGCAGTGAGGGCAGCCTAGGTGATTTCAGCCGCTGAGATGTCTAGCTGGTGGAGCGGCAGCCGTATTTACGCGGAGGTGCGCGGCCCTGAAGGGAGGTGAGGTCAGCTGGTTTTCGCAGGTACCTCATGTCCCGCACCCGCTAAAATCACATAGTAACGTAACATTTAGTTCAGCACTCACGGATGAAATTTTTCTTAGGAAGAAATGGACGGAACCACCCTTCTCTCCATAATCTACGATCCCGTATACGAATACTCCTCCTGACATTCGTACCATTCGTGCCACCTCAGATTCGTGGCGTGATGCCATTAAGGAATCATTGCAATGGAGCTAGTGCAATAGTTGACCGAGAAGTTGTACAATGTCTGCTTTCAGACTCCATTAAAGAGCGAGAAAGGAAATTGGCTTAATTTCTTATACATTAAGGTTGGCTTATCGAACAAAATAATATCACTAACCTAGTAACAAGAACATCTCGGTTTACTTTCTCCCTGCTCATCCATTTCAAATGAAGAAAGCAGTGATTAACATCATGTTCCACACCGCAAAAGCATCTACAGTGGGCGTGTTGAGAGAACGGAATCGCTAACTGTGACTCGCAAAATTGCTGTTTTTAATGGTTATGAAATCCAAACATTTGAAACGAGACTTTCCCTTTCTGCTCTCCTTACATATCTGTTAAAATGAGCTCTGCTATTAGGTGGTCTCTTGCTTGAGCGTACTTAGATAGCCCATTCTGGAATGTTGAAATAGCACCAAATAATTTGAAATCCCAGCTAGTTCGGAATCGCATGTACGATACTATCTGTTCAACACCAAACTGCATTATTTGTCCTACAGGTAAACCAGGAGACTGTTTCAGATATGGTGCAACCTGCCTGATTTCTTGCAAAGGCTATGGCGGCGAATAGTCAGTGAGACGGAGCGACCGGAAAATATATAATGTATAATATAATATAATATTATATATATGTATATATATAGCAATAATATGCATAAAAGTGCATGTGAATGAAAGGAATAGATAACGTAATCACACTTCTTTCTCCACACAATTCGCATAAACGTTATCGCAAAGGATCTTAAAACTCGAAAACAGACTTCTTAGACCACAGATTCCATTACAGAATTACCACGTTTACAGTTTTAAGTCCTAGTTGATGCAAGTGGATGGCAAAAATAAGGATCCTGATCTCAGCACAGTCTATGCTCTTACGAAGCATTGTCCTTCACGGCCATGAAAGCTTCGACGAATAAGAAGAATGCTCAAAACGTTAAGTGGAAGATCACTTTGTCTATTCCTTTGAGGTAAGAAGACGTAATTGATCTACACTTGCCAGTAGCTCGAGAAACATTTGAAAATTAGAATGAAAATAATTCATACTCGGCGTTTTCATTCTTCATAATTCGCATTTGCACTCAAACCTCAATATAAATGCATGCGCAAGACTGGTGTTACTGCGCTAAGAATATCAGTGCAATGCTTTCACGATAGCTGTATGGGGTTACTCGTGGCTGCAACAGAAAAAAGGACAACATATCAGGACGTGAAATAATTTATTTGCTCATGTTAAGGAACTGTTCTACCAGTCACCACACCTGTGTCACCATATCTGCTGGAGACTCCGTAGTGGTCTTTGTGGTCGAATCAATACTCGAACAAAATTCACTAACGTCTTCTTTTCCATACAGTCGTCTATCCATGTTGCGGCCAAGCATTGCGGTTGCCATGGACAAACACATTTTGGGACAAGCATCCTTGGGATCTCTGCCATCGTCCATAACTGTTCGGTTAATAACTTCCTTACAAGAACTGAGAACACACTGAAAGTGGACTTGTAAGTAGCGTGAAAAGAAGCTGAGTGTGTGTAAACTCACGTAATAGAGTTTTTTTTCTCGAACCGGACAAAGGTACTTATAACGCTCAAGAATTTCAGGATATACGTGTTCACATAGCTCTGTGCAATCGAAAACTTGTTTTTTTGGATAGGTCACTGCTGTTGTACTTTCCGTTGTTCTTCGAGGCTTTCTAGTATTCTCTGGGAAATCAAAGGTGTTGCAAATGTTTCTAACTGCCTTCATTGTCAATGGCACAGGTAGATAAAGATAATGCATTCCATCTGACATAGAATAACATATAGAAGGACATTCCTCATAATCATCTAGGTCAGCGACGTCACCAATTATATATCGACAACTTTTAAAAAAACACTGAAAGTGGATTCGTAAACAGCACAAGAATTTGATAGCTGTGTGCATACTCACTTTACGGTCATTGGCTAGAGTACAAGAAGAGGAATCGTCAACAATTCTATTGAATAATCTTTCGCATAGTCTTTCGCAAGTGTTGGATTCCGTATCTAGGTCTCTGAAATACGCGATTGAGCGGGCCGCGCGCAACCGCATTGTTGCTTCTGTTGTTGTTGGAGTTGGAGTCGCAGTTGTAATCCAAGCAAGGTTCAAACAAATTTTAGAAGGCATTCTGCCTTCCTCTTCAGGGCCTATAGCGCCGATTCTATTGTATTCTGCCGCCGTGAATCGACAGATTCCGGGACACTCGGATGTCGGATATTTGTTTACAAGTCTACAGAGATGCTGGTAACACTGAAACTGGATCTGTAGATGGTATCGAAAGTTGTTTGCCAACTAGACACTTAAAGAACTTCACCTCATTAGATTCCTCTACTCTACAACATAGTCTGAAACCAGGCAGGGTGAAAAGATGAATTTGAAGCAACGCGTCCAAACATAATATTCTGCAGTAAGAAGGTCTTGTGTGAGCCACAGAAAACCCCACATAGAACATGGGGTTAAAAATTATCGCAGCCGTTATGAAAGATTTCATAACGTCTGAGGAGAATGTTAAACCTCTGAGAAAGAAACGTATACATGTAGCGATTAGCGTTAATGCTGTAATGCCACGTCAACAGAATAATCTCATTATACGTGGTGAAGCAATGAGAGACGTTAGAGACTATTGTTAGAGCCCTGAAATCAAAAGAAGCAGGAGATGTTTTGCAACTAATCAATAACGTATGGACGACATCCTATAAACAAGTCACCATTGTAGTTTCTTAAATGAGCAAATATATGCCTATAATTGTCTTATACTTATGTGTTTGTGTGTACAGCAGAAAATCTGATATATATATCAGATATATATATCAGATATATATATACATACATATATATATATATATATATATATATATATATA
Source organism: Necator americanus (assembly GCF_031761385.1). Classification (NCBI taxonomy): domain Eukaryota; kingdom Metazoa; phylum Nematoda; class Chromadorea; order Rhabditida; family Ancylostomatidae; genus Necator; species Necator americanus. Next base: position 10,556,917 of record NC_087372.1, on the reverse strand, counting down.
TATATATATATAGGGATGAGAATTAAATTGTGACTTTTCTTATCTCAAATTTAAGAAATAAAATGAAAAGGTAGGTGTCTATGAAATCTTATATACACCTGACTGAGAATTTATGTTGTTCAAAAATCTTTTGCTATTATATCTTTAAGATTTATCAATTCCTGCTCTCTTAGACAATTAAAATGAATGTCAAGTGGAAATACGATATATTTTTGACTGTTTTCACCGTGTAGCAGAATCAGTGAGGCCGCTGAAGCCAGAACTGGTGCTGAGGATGGAGCATTAGTCTCACCGTTGTAATACCGCCCGCCTTATTTCTCCGTGCTCTTCAAAATTAGGGAATCTGATCTCAAACACGGATCATTTATAAAGCGACAAATTTTCATGGATGGGTCGGTGTTTTTCAAAACCCCAGGCTGGTCCTTGCTGCCTTTGGCATAGGCTACAAAAAGTGTTCGGGAACCTCAACGATTCTGAGTTAAAGTCGAACATGTAGGCACATTTCAAACGGATTGATCATCACCTTCTTCTTCATTCTTTTTTCCTTTTTTCCTTTTCGGGAAGGGTCGAGAATAAACTCTCGAATCATCTATGACCTTTGCTGGCTTCTCAAGTTAGCACAGTTGTTTGAGGCTAAAATCTCCCTCTTCAAGAACACGGAGTCAAACGGCGGACGGTACTACTAGGTACAACTCCTTCATATTAAACATCGTTTTCTGCATCGGTGGCTTTACTGTTTCTATTAGACACAGAATACAAATGACGAGTATGCTCTGTTTTGTCCATCATCGACCATTATCGTCGCCAGAGGGATTAAAGACCTTTATCCATTTGACACTTTGTTTGTGACCCTAATGCACTAAGAAGAAATGAGTCAATGAGTTTTTAAGAAATTGTAATCCATGTTTATTCTAGAAGAGAGAATTCTTTGTCTAATGGTTAAGTGACACTAGCGACACTTATTTTTTTTTTGAAGGAATATTGTGCATTCCTTGCTAAATGCAGGGAACAATTTGTCCTTCTAAACATCAGCCTGCACAGCTCCATGAAGTCTTACTTAGATACTAACATGGCCCCGTCTCCACTGGATGTGCTAGCCCCAATATCTCTTCCACCCTTTTCGTTCCTTCGCCATTGTCATCCAAGATGTTATCGAGTTTTGCGAGTGACGTTGACGAGGTCCCCGAGCTGTATCCAGCTGAGTTCTCAGCCGATCCATCCGTGTGGCGAAAACATCACCCCATCTCGTCGGCGGTCTCCCTCGAGAACATTCAGCCCGGATATGTTATTTTTGATCTCACCACTCGGTACACGACTTTTCCTTTTTCTGTCTTTCATTGATTCATCTTTCATTCTCTCATGTTTTCAACTTGGCCGGCCTACTTTCTGTTCCAAGCATTGTTTAATTGACTTCGGTACCACTATCTTTCGGTGATGAATTTTAGGATCGTATACGAGGGTTACGGAGCCCCTTAACTTCAATCCTTTAGACCACTCAGGACGCTCGTTAACTGCGGTTGGTAGCAAGCAAGCATTCCTTTATCCGTGGTTGTATTCGGCTTTGTTGCCGAAAGCCGGACTATTGTAAGATATAAAGGTTTTCTGCGCCCTCGCATTGAAGACCACAACAATACAGTCTTCAGTATCGTTACTTGCTATGGTAAACTATTCTTACATTTTCTTACCGATAACTTAAAGGGCTTCCCAATCATAAACAGGTCTCCCTCGTGTGTCAGAGACGGTGAGGGATCAAGATGTTTCTACGGATTCCATTTTTCTGGTCTCTCTTATTTCTCTCTTTCCCATGCATTCTTCAGATACAGTGACATGCATGCTATAAGAAAGATCATCTACGGTAAATTAATGGTCCGCTCGTGCTCATTCGATCAACATCCGCGCTATATTTGCCTCTTCCTCATGATATCAAGATTAAACATATAGAAGGCACATCACATCCAGTTAACATCATTCTAGATTCATCGTCACAGCTTCACGCTCTCGCTTCCTCGTGTTTCTCAACGTTTCTGGTCATTCCTCATCCTGCTGTCACAATCTCTAAGCAACGTATCACACGACATCTCAGTGATATCCAAAAGGTCATTTCTGATTGTGATAAACACGAGGAGGGGTGAACTTTTCCCACGGTTCGCAAAGATCTTTATGTTTTCATTCGTACCCAAAGAAATTGCATAAAAGGAATCATCCTTCAAGCTGGAAATGAAACTTGAGTACGTAACCGCCATATATAGGGATACCATATTACTATTTAGTAAAGGTGAGGAGTCTTCTCTAGATTACCTTCAAGAATTCGAACGCTTCTGGATTGAACGTCAGGGTGAGTTCCTAATCGAAATAGCTCGAGAGTTCATTCAAAATCTCGAAATGAGATCAACGAAACTTGCAACTCAGGAGATGCGCACCTCGTTCTCAGATGACATCTTGACAGTCGTGAGCGATAAAAGTTCGGCCAACAAGCTACTTCATCAACATCGCAGCCTGTGAATGTCACACCTTTCCCTCCATTCTTTGATGTTACACATCCATTTTAGACTATCTCCTCTCACTGGTATAGAAACGACCTTCAGATTCCAGAGTTTTACGGTAACCGCCGGAATCTTAACCTTTTGGGAGATGTTCTCGGAACTTGTGCATGAACAGCCTTACACAGATATCGAAAAGCTACCTATCCTTTTAGATAAGTGCGAAGGGGAAGCGGCTAGGGCTGTTAAATATTCACTTCGCAAAGGTTCTAGTTACAATGATGCGGTAAAACAGTAGCAAGATCAGTTCCAGAATGAAGAAATGAATGTTCCCTCAAAACCTTAATCAAAGTCCGCAATCATCCGAGAATGCTTCTCAGCTTCGCGAAGCTGTGAATCACATTAGTGAATCACATCATCAATAATTAATCCTTTTTCCCGGGCTGAAAAATATATTGATGCAAGGGAATACAAGAGCAAGGTTCGTCAAAAGTCTCCTCCCAGTATCCAGAGGAAACTACTCGCAAAAGAATATGATGATGCTAATCCTTGGACAATGGAGACACTTACAACAGAGATTCGAAAGCTCATTAAAAAAATACGAAGTCAGATTTGCACGTTTGACCGAGTAGCTATTCAGCCTACGATACTTCTGCACGGGTAAACGCAGTGTCCAATCGGATCACTCAAAGCATTTACAAATAGCATCTAATGGGCCCCATAGAATTAAAAACTGCAACAGATATAGGACCGCAAGCGCACAAAAATTACGAATTAAGGGCTGAAATAAGTACTTCAAATGCTTTTCATCACCACACTTTAGTTCTTTACTTTAGTTGCTCTAAACCACCATGTAAAAACGGTCAAGGTCTACATAACATTTCTCTCTGCGATAGTGGTCGGTCAAGAAGTAGAAGCAGTAGTCGTATACGCGATGCTACGGAAGCGAAACAAAGTGATAATTACTTTCAGGATCGTCCAACACGCAGTAAAATCCGCTCCCCAAGAACATCTACATCGCAAATTTCATCCCGTTCCCGTCGGTACAGTTCAGTTTCAGCTCAGATGCACAGTGCTCGTTCCATAACACCTCCGCGTGCGTTTGATGGGCACCGCTCACCAACTCTTGGACACTTAAAATTTCGTATTAGTCGGGCATAGTTCCAGCTCATGTCACTCTTGCAGAGGACCAGGAGGAGGATCCGTCCGACTATGAACAAATGGTATATATCCTTCGCGCTGATTTAAGTTCTATTTCAACATCGCGTTTGATGGCACTAACAGTGAATATCATAATTCCCTCGACAACGGAATACTGATGACTGTATACTCTTCTTGACACAAGGCGCAAGTCGCAGCATCATCTTAATTTCTCTTGTAGATCGGGTCAACTTCCCATCCTTTCCTGCTGCGTCCTACATTTTATCCACATTTGGAGGTGAATAGCATAAACCGAATTGTCGTTCCTTTTGAAACCATTGATAAATTTGGTAAAAAGGAAGTGTTCACATTGCTGATCACGGATACTACTACCGAAAGAATCATAATTCCCCGCTATCATTATTAGATATTAGGTAGGCTCACTTTTGTAGTATAGTGTCACCTCAATTCCTCAGCTCTCTCGATATTCTTCAGGAGATTCTCATTAGAAATTGATTACTATAACAAAATCGCAGAAATAAATGATTCTGTCGAAAGATTACCATCGGGACTTCTCAGAATCTCAACCATTTTTGGATACGTTATTACAGGATGTGAACACGGCGTAAACCGGGAAACAATACTAAACGTTTACTGGGTATCTTTCCCATCACGGAAGAGCTACCTGATCTTTCTCTTATGTGGGACTTGAAAGGGTTAGGTATTCGAGATAGTATCACTATCAACAAAATTATGCAGCAGTTTTACGACACTATCGAAATACGGAACAAACGCATATACGTACAGCTCCCATGGAAATCAAATAAAATGGACTTAGTAACTGTAAATAACTCTTAGTAGGTTACATAAGCTTTATAATTCCCTGCACAAAGAACCAGATAGGTCGAAATATTGTCCAATTATAGACGAGCAACTGAGTCGCAATATTGTAGAAGACAGTCCATTGGAACGCACGTCGAAAGACACACCTATTTACTACATTCCACACCAGGCGGTTTTTAAACCTACTAGTTCAAACCATTAAAATTAGAGTTGTCCTAGATGCTAATTCAAAACGCGTCGGACAATCATCTCTGAACGACGTCCTGTATCCAACCGAGATCTACCATAATCCCAAATTGTTTGCACAACGTTGAACAGTGTTGCTTGTTTGAACAGGGCTGCAATGCAAGCTGTGTTCGAGCTATTCGTGGAACACCGAGACACCCTAGTCTTGCACGGTTTTTCCATAAGGCAAGTTATGAGGATCCCGGATGAATGCTTAAAGTGCACCCTTTTTGTTGGGCAGGACAATCTTACAGACAGGTCAGGGGATTGGACATGGGACAAAGACTAGCTCCCACACTAGCCGTTGCATTCATGTGCAAAGTGGAACAACCAATTCTGGATGGAAGTCTTTCCTGTACTGCCGTTACATTGATGGCTCTTGCATTGTTTGCCCCGCTCAGGGCGAGATGGGCACTTGTTTTGAGATTCTAAACTAGCAGTCCCTTACATACGGTTCAAAAGGGAGAAGTCCATATAATACTGGCTGTCTTTCCTTAATGTAAAATACGGTGGTCCAAGATGAATTGAGGACACGATGGTTCCGAAAACCTAGCAACAAAAATATCTTAGTTCACTGTCTTTCCGCCCACCCTTATAAAACTAAGAAATCTGTCGTTAAAAACACGTTTAGGACAGACCTAAGGGTGACGTCAAATGTGCAGGAGCGGATCGATGCGAGCAACCTAGCGCAACCTATCGCGAAATCTGACGGTTACACTTCTAACGTAGCCCGTAGGTCAGATCTTGGTGCGCAGCGAGAATAGGCTACAGTGGTTGACTCGAATAAGATCAATTTCTGCCTGCCTTTCATAACCGACGCCTTGAGTAAAAGTCGAGTGGGCACATTACACAGTCTGGAGTGAGAAAAAGCTATACGGGCTAGTTTGGTGAAATGTGGTCTGGAGAACCAAGTGAGAATTGTGGAAATACCTTAAACAAATCTCAAGAAGTAGTTACTTTGAAATATAAAGATACGATCACTTCTATCTCACTACTGACTGTGTAATATAAATGGAAAAAATGGAATCTAAATGGGATGAAACAATCGAATGCAGCAACTCCCCTCGGAGCTCACCGCAGACAATGTCATGAAAATTTTCCTTTCTGTATTGCTGCCGCGATCTTGTCTTTCGAACTGGAAATTATAGCTCGCAGAGCTCTAGAAGCGTTTTGGATGAATGCAGAAGGTCCAAAAATGAATAAATGGGAAGAGTGTATAGACGTGAGCAACGTGTTGGCTCCGCATGAACACCATTGCGGATTTTGATCTACGGGATTTCTAGCGGATGTCCGCGTGGTGGGATCGCTGGCTACATCACAGCGACGCGGCTACTTAGGTAGGCACAACGATTTGGAGTTTTTTGGTTTTGTTTGCGGGTGTAATATCTTAAGGGATGATGACTCGTTCCGAATGAGGTATTTGAGAGGATATATTGCAAATGTTCTTACTTTCCAGGCTCTGACGAAGGCGACAACGCCGAAACGTTAGCCGTAATCAAAGACTGTTAACAATCGTGGCTACTGCTTGACAATATCAACCAAATACTCTCAGTCATTATGCCAAGATTCAAGGAAAGTCGAACTTTTGCGCTTCTGATAGCTCTTTTGTCTTATCTCTTTCTCATCGTCATGTGTGTAACGCTTTGCCTTTGTAAACGAGCATTGCGACGATGTTGTCAACTTATTCGCCATCGCATACTTTTTCCGTGTAACGTTCCCAAGTTTACACGTCCTCCCAGATTCCTCCAATCATCCTTTGTTAAGATCATCGCAATTCTGGCAATTTTAATTGTGATTTTGAAAGTTGAGACATGTCAGCAGGTTTTCCTTACTAACTCCGAAAGGTTCCAACGTCCGCAAAACGAGACCGATTGCTTCTCTCTTCACAACAGAATTACTGAGATTAATTTATTTTCTCATGGAGCGTGTCTGTCGTTACAATACAATAGTTGTTGTAGAACGTATTAAACTTACTCTCATCCAAATTATAGTAGGGTCAAAACGACATGAAACACGTACGCAATTGCGTTTCATGTCTTTCGAAGCGCTTCGGTGGAACGTAGTGGCTAGGAGCGTGGTGAAATCCTTGCTGGCACCACCCACCTCGGTTCCAACTGCTGCTTCCACAGCGCCGTTTCGAGCGTGTACGCAAATGCACATCAACTACACTCGTGTTTCATGTCGTATTGACCCGACTATACTGTACTATGTCACGCCGAAAGTTTGTTTTATACTCGCAACGTTATAACGAAAGTAGGAGCGTGGAAAGGATGTGCACACATGGGCCCCTGAATGGGTCGTAAATGTGCTAGTACTAACGTAAGCTCTTTCATCGAAGAATTATCGGAAGCAAATAAATTCCCTGGAATTACTTCGGAATCATGTGGTGTTTTGGATGTGATTGCGGATATCCCTCATCTTGTTGCCCCTTTTATAGGATCTATAAAGAACACATAGACAATGCAACATATGGAGTCATAAATTGCCCTGCTTGGTAGGAACATATTTCCTTATCATACGAAATTTCTTGATTTAGTGGCAAGACCCATTCGTTTTTACTTCGCCCACCACTGAATGTTCGTAAAACTATATTTAAAGCTCAACTGTCTATTACGAACTTGGCCATACCCCCAAACCCCTTCCTGAATTCTCATTTCTTAAACTACAAGGATCACTTTGCGATCTCACCCTCGGATTATTCGTTTTCATACTGTTGCTGCAGTACTACTAATACATTTGTTTGTATGATCAGAGACACTTGCAAGCGCATTGCCGCCGAAAACGAAGTAATGACAACAACCGTAATGCTTCTTTTAATCTAAAGACAGTGTTACTTATAGTTTACCCGCAATATGTAATCGAGCAGCATCACGAACTTCTCATGACTCCTATGGTAATGACTGCTTCTATGAAAGTCGTCGTCCCATTGAACTTCTCGAAACCAATAATGCGTGGCCTTGTCAGTCAATTCACATGTTCCATTATTGCTACGAAAGTCATGGGCTGTTATGGTTGCACAAAAGATACTTCAGCAATTTTTCTTGTCAATCGGATATACAACAAGCGTTGGCCCAAATAGAATGTGGATCGCAATCTATCGCCTTACCGTGCACTCGTTCTCGTAAATCTACCACTATACGTTTTTAGTATAACCAAACATATGTAGTGGGATCTGTAAGGCTCATAATGTACATAATAACGTGGCTCTTGAACTATCAAGAATCCTTCAATACACTCACAGTCTCGACAGTTTTTATTCCCTTCGCAAAATCATTTCTAAGTCGGACACTACTCCCGAGTTTTCTTTTCTCGATTTTGACGCAATTTGGAGCGTAATCAAAAAGTACCTCCTTTTTCCGTATTGTGTTTTACGTGCACATTTCTCCTAATGACAGTCTTTTTCGGACTTCTTCTAACAGGTTCACGTAAGCTTCTCGAAGGAAATCGAATAATATTACCAATACCTAATGCAATAATGCTACCATGCCTATTCCCTATTAATTTAGCATTACAATTAATCAGATTCATAATCAGAATCATTTTTTTTTACATTACATTCTATTTCAAATATTTCGAGCGTCAATCCGAAAGGTTGTTGAAATATATCATTTATTCGTATCCATTTAGTGGCATTATGCCCGACGAACTCGATCCTAATGAAGTGATGGAAGAGGTAAAGGAATAAGCGCTACAACAGATCAAAGCTCGGCTGAAGAATTGCTTATAGACTTCACAGAAGCGCAGCTAGAAGACTCGAAAGACAGTAATCAGCGTAGTCCCCCAGGTGGACTCTCCAAGAAGCGAAGTGCGCGATAACTATAATACAAGAACTCGTAAATAGCCTGATGGTTCAGCTTCAACATGCTTGCGCAAATGCGGCTGAAAAGGAGATCCGCTTTTGTATCCCCAACTTTCCGGTTTAGCCATTGATTATCTAATAATTAAAGAAGTTTCGCCATAGAATACCAGGGGGTTAATAGCAAGGTGGGAAATTACGAAAATAGAGCAGAAGTTGCAAGGACTACTGCACGATGCACCTTCAAACAGCACGGTTAAAAGCCCCTTACCACGGTTCCCTCCCACGGTTGCACGGGACCTTTGTAAATTTGCATGCTGGAGTAACAATCATCAGTTCGCGTCAGAATGCAAAGTTTACCGCACGTTAACGCAAGGACGCTACCGTATGAGGGCGCTTTCGCTATGTTTCAAGACTTTAACACAGACTGTCGCTACCGCACGACTGTAATCATTGCCTTTATTGTATTTGAGATCCATTGCAACATGTCTTGGCCTTGCGCCCTTACATGTTCCCGTAGCAGGCCAGGAGTCATCGCAAAATAGTTGCCCGCAATCAGAAGTAATTGATGCAAAAGAGTTCCGTTATTTTATTTTGAGAAAATGAGCTTCGTAAATCTTTGAGGTATGTTCATTCGCTTGAAGTCGGGACGATCTCTCGGCGATGACCCACTACGTCTGTGCTGAACTCACTAGCTTAAGATATTACACCCGCAAACAAAAACCAAAAAACTCCAAATCGTTGTGTCTACCTAAGTCGCCGCGTTGCTGTGATGTAGCCAGCGATTCCACCACGCAGACATCCGCTAGAAATCTCGTAGATCAAAACCCGCAAAGGTGTTCATACGGAGCCAACACGTTGCTCTCAGCTATGCACTCTTCCTTTTTATTCATATCCGATGAAATTGATCTGCAACCCATGGTGACTATGAAGTACTAAATGCGCAGAAGAAAAATGGCACTGGAAAAAACTTGGCATCTCAACGTTAATCCTTAAAGTATTGTCTGATCCGTAACCGTACATGGTCATTTATCGAGAATTGGCTTAGAATTAGCTACGTCAACATCTTGTCTTGGTGGCGCAGTATCTTAATGATTAGAAATCACTCGACCGTCCCCACCGTTTTTATAACCACGCAGTTCAACGATGCAGGACTGGCAACGAAGGTGGAATTTTTCTACATCACTTTTGGAAGAATTTTTCTGAACAGTTAAGTATCTGTGAAACCATATTTATGACCTTTTTTTAAAATAGTCGGAAATTCTTCTTTTAGTAGTTTTCCGCTTTCAAAGTGATATAGAACTACGAAACTTCGAAGATGGGGAGAAAACCGGTACCATTTATACTTTGATTTCTTGCTTTTTTCATTGGTAAACAACCAGAACAAGCTAGCTCACAATATAATAGTGACAGAATGTAGATCATCACAAAGTTTTAAAGGGGAGCAGTAGCTGTCGCTTAGCTGATTATCGCATAATGAACATTGTTTTGCAAAACTGTAGGAGTTCACTTTGTGCGATTATGATCGTACTTCACCTTCATTGTGTGTTATTCAATTGATGAAACGGCTTGTGAAGCTAAGGCTAGGAGTTTTCTTTTCGAAGGAAGAATTATTATGAAGTTAGACGAGACCGAACTTTCTGCTGTTCTCTGAACTAAAAAATACGACGATTCGAAAACAACCTTCCAATTCTTTTTAAGGAGGAGACAACCTTTAAAAAAACATTCACCGGATTGAAATACTCAGAAAGAGTGACGACGACCCAATTCACAACTTTGCTCTTGTATTGCTCGGAGGACGAATCAGGAAGGTGCTTGAGGTTGTTAGTGCTCAGGAGGAGAACCTAGAAAAGCAATTTAGACAGAGACAACGCAACCACTGGAATGACTTTCTAAAGTACAAACAATCGTAGTGCTTTCAAAAAATTCTAGAAAAGACAAAACTCGTCATAGAAATCCCTGTACTGCAATACTTCACTCACTGAGATCACCGCTGATCTATGTAAAACTACCTCCTAGCTTTGAAGAGCAGGGAGTTGCGCTTGCTCAAGTGAAAAAAGTGGTACGGAGATCTTATGATTGGCCCATTCATCGACAACCAACTCCTGCTGAGGAGACAGTCGATGAATTCCAGAGACCCTCGTCGGAAACTCTCCACTGCCATAACCAAGTAGTGTTATAATGTATCAGAAACGAGCTGCAGTAAATGTATAACGAGTACAACGGTAAAACAATTAGAAAACTGCGCTGAAGCGATAACTGCGCTCTAATTGCAGTACAGAACATTTCACAAAGTATAAAATTTGAATTCTTCAGAAGATTTCGTCCATTTTCTTCATCATTTTGTCTTGTCTTTGTCTTTTGTCTTTTGTGTACTTTATTTATCAACTAAAAATTTGGCTACTGTTGCCAGCATTCCGCTTCTCCACTAGCAGCACATAAAATATGCAGCGTCAACGTCAACTTACTGATAATTTTATTTTTGTCCATATTACGAAAGTCATAGTTATATACTTTCCTTCTAAGTTTTTATTTGATCGTTCACATGGTAAATCCGAAAATCAACAACGCGTTCTCTAATGAACTCACTGGCGTTGCAAATTCTACACAATGCGTTCTTTGGCTAGCTTACTGTGTATTAGGTTGGCGCAAAAGAAATGCAGGTTTTTCTATCTACAATCTAAATTAATACAATTCAGATCTAACAAAATTTATTTGGGGGGTTCTGGAAGCGATGAACTCATCGAAGGCAGTTTCTGCATCGCCTTGGTTTCTGAAGTGTTTCTCCCGCAAGAATTTATGAAGGTGCTTGAAAAAGTGAAAGTCAGTAGGCGAACGGTCTGGCGAGTATGGTGGATGATCCAGAGTTTCATAGTTCAACTCATGCAGCTTTTGCCGTGTGATCAATGAGACGTGAGGTCTAGCGTTGTTATGAAGTAGGATTACTCTTTTTCTATTGATCATAAACTTCGCAGCTTCTGGTGCATTTCATCGATTTGCTGGCAGTACTTTTCTGCTGTAATTGTTTCACCCGGGTTCAGAAAGGTATAGTGGATCATACCCGCTGCAGACCACCAAACCGTAACCATAATCTTCTTTTGGTGAGTTTTCGACTTTGGATGATGTCGTGGAGCTTCTTTTTGGTCCAGCCACTGAGCAGATCGTCGCCTGTTATCATAAAGTATCCATTTCTCTTCGTAATTCACAATCCGTTAGAGAAATAGATCGTTTTCATTGCGCAAAAGATGGGCCGACCTCAAAACCTATCTGAAAACGGCGATTTTTCTGACTTTCGGTCAATTCATGTGGAACCCACCTGTCAAGCTTCTTGGTCATACCAGCTTGTTTGGATCGTGGATCAGCTTCGACTGGCGTCGATCAGCTTCGACTGTCGCCTTCAATACGTCGTTATCAAGTATTGGTGAACGGCTGCCATGTGGTTCGTCTTCGAGGCTGGTGTTGCCGGCACGAAACTTTTGGAACCAACGTTGTACTGTGCATTCGTTGATACTTCTCTCGCCTCATACTTCGTTGATATTTCGAGCGGTTTTAGCAGCAGTCCGGCCCAGTTTGAACTCGTAGAAGTAAATTTGACGGAAATTGCGATTAGACGACTGAAAATAAAAACCAAATTATTTTATAATAAGCAACTTGAATTAAATTCCATATACATATTTAGAAAACTCATATAATAAGCTTTCCAACAATATATAACACCTCGTAAAAAAACCTTGGTTTATAGAAAAAATAGTGTTGAAACTAATAAAACAAAAAAAACCTGCATTTTTTTTTGCACCAACCTAATAGTAAACACAAAATTTGTTTGCTGCGTGTGTGTGTTTTACGCATGCTGATCTTGCGGATGTAGGGTTAAAGTGCACTGCCTACGCGACATTGACGTCAGCTGGGTTTCACATGACTTGCTCCCTCCTGTTTATAGGGCGCTACATGTACCAAAACATGCAGTCTATTCCTTTTCGTGCCATGTTTTGCAGAGGAGAGGAAAGGAGCAGCTCAAATATTACTGCTCAGTCAACTTCTTTTCTCAGCTCCAAGCGTCACAGTGAATAAGGATTCAGCAACGAATCCACTCTATAAGAGACTACAACGTCATTGGTGTCTGTTCAAGAAACAACGGCGACCTTCATGAAAGCATCCACTTAAGGACTGGATCACGTAGCTTCGAGGACAAAGTTCTATTTTGTATAATGGAAATCTGTTTAAAAAATTGATAAACTAGAGCTGATAGCTTTTCTCTCAGTTTGTACTGGGTTCATTTCATGCACAAGCCAAAGAATTAGGTGCTTTGTAAAATTTAGTTTTGATAGTTTTGGTCCTACGATCTCACGTAGTAAATAAGCGACCTTTTTAGTGTTGTACTTGAAGACATGGAATAAAAAATATTATTCGTATCAGACCTAAAATAGCTTCAGCTTGTAGAAATTTGCGAAAGTTGAAATGAAGAGAGGAGAAGATCTTCTTTTTTAAATTTACAGTTGGATACCTCGATCACGAGATTTTTCGACATACATGTTTATCTCATCTTTATTATTTATTCTGAGTTTGAGCAGAGCAGCATGCTCTAAGAAGAAAAAGCATCCTGAAATAACAGGAAAACCACCTGGAAATCCGCAATTCGATTGCATCAGCCTTACAGTTCACGTGCTCATCACATGCACCAGCGTAAAATACCGTAGTCTCCGTACTTCCTGGAAGCTCTGACGCCTGGAACGTCGACTATTGCATCCGTGAGATTGATCGATGAACAAATGCTAATCTATCGCTGACAAGCCGGAATAAGCAGGTCAAGTGCACCACCAGTGGGTTTCTCATTTGTTGAAACCAAGAGAAAAACCAAAATCTACTTTAGATCTGTAAATTGTGATAATTAAGAAGAATTAACAATAATTGTAAAAATTTGTATTCCACTTGTATTTTTTGTTTCTTTTTCTGTTTCTGTAGGTGCACAGAAAATCCTTGAACTCCTTGAAAAAAGTGAGGCCTCGAGCGTCTCTGTTTTTACGAAGCACGAAGTTGCTTTTTGACTACATAGTATCAAAACTTCAGCTTGTTTTAAAGCCTTTTCGAAAGAAAAATTTTCAGAAGACTTTCGAGACGATGGACCTCGTTTAAAGGGCCGTGCCACAAATTTGACAAGGTTGAGATCTGTCCAAGAATAGATAGACTTTGAGGTGCAGATCACTGCTATGAGTGCGATCACATCCACTTCCCTCTAAAATTCCTATAGAACTGCACCAGTGGGTTTCTCATTTTTTGAAACCAAGAGAAAAACCAGAACTGCGTGGAAAATGGCGTTGTCGATCGAACTTCCTTACGAGGCACCTAACGACGTGTCACTGAATATTCATGAGTTTGGTTATCTTCCATAACCTTCTCAGTTCGTTTTTTTTTCTGCAGAGTTTTGGTTACTGATGTTGGGAGAGAGTAGTTATTTCCGAGTCTCTCAATCTTTTTATCTTTTCGTAATTCTCTCGTGTTTTTTTTTTTTGCAAGAATGTCAGTATGTGTATGTGATCAATGAAATTTGAACCCACGTTTTCTAATTAGAAATTCTCAAAAACAGCAAGGTCCTGTACTCCCGACAATTACCTAATGCCGGTAGCTTCTACTTCGTGAAATTTTGCGAAAAAGGAGAGTTTGAGGAGATTTGAGGAGGAACGCGAGCAGCCATTTATTTCACTGTATTCGAACATTCATACAATTTTCTGTTCTTTATATGAATCCTGAAAATAAAATATTCTTTTTATTTAAAGCGAACACAAATGTCTGCGAAGATGGGCAAAACTATCGTGCGTCGTATTCTCCGAATAAAGCGTGAAAGCGTTTAATAAGTGAGGATTCTCCAAAGGTAGCCAAGGTAACGCAAATTGTCGACGTCATCTTTTTTGATGCACCATCCGTACACAGCCGAACTTTCTTCGCGCCGTCGTCGTTAATTTCGCAGACCCCCTAAATTGTGACGTGAATCATGCTCATTTGATCCGTCAGCAGCAATGATGTTTTTTTCTGCGGGGAGAGAACACCACGACTGTATAACGCATCCTGCAATCATTACACTTTGCCCTCATCTCCTTGTTACGCGACAAGGCCCTTGTTAGACCACCATTCTTACATCCCCAGCACCTACAAGTTATCGTAAATGTTCAAATAGGACTCACTGGATTCATATCAAGCACTTGCTGCACTCACCGCAAGAGACGTGTCCATAGTATGGCGTTTGCAAAGATGTTGTTACTTTTTGCGGAAAAGATGCTCTAGTGTTAATATTAGGAATAGTAATCAAGTTATTTCGTTCACTCAACTCTGCTGGTGCGTTTCACGTGGCAACTGACCCTGGCCAATGTATCATGTAGATTATCGTATCCGAGAGCGACGCGAGTGACAAAGTGGTACGGTAGGTAAACAATAGTGGCGTTACGCAAATGCCGATGTTGATGGTGAACAGCAGCCGTATGAAAAGAAAAGAACATATGAACAAATAATTAGCTGTGAGAGTTACTCCTGCACAGATATCTTAGAGTCGGTGACTAAGACAGCAGCATGATAAGGCAGAGGATCACATAAGAAATTTCCTTTTCGAAGATGTCCGCTGTCCGAAAATGTCCGATGTCCGAAGATTCCCTGAACGACTTTTTCGGATCCAGGCCTGATTGATTGTGATATATTATAAAACGTTTCTGTGTATTAATGAAATTCGTGATGCCTTCTACCTGTTTCTTCTCAAAGGAGTCCTTAAATATATGCAGCTAGTTACATCTACGTTTCGATCGTTCCAACTTTTTTAGTGCCTCAGATCGATATATAACTTTACATTTTATCGTACTACCCCCAAGGTAGTGTTTATTCTCTCGTTTTATTCGAATCTAGTACTTGAAGTGCAAAAACTAGGAAAGAACATGAGGTTTGTTGGAACAGACGTCAGCAAGAACTCTTCACCTCTTTATCCCCGAAAGCAATGTGAGTTATAGAGAATGAATTCTTGAACTGTCCGATAAGTACTTGAAATTTGACGAAGTTCGTGCCCGCGCTCGACTCTTTCCATTTTTCCACTGAAAAAGTCCCTAGCGATTTGCTTGCAAACATCTGCAATTGTTATTGTTATTGTTGTAATGTGTAATTTGTATGTGTAATTGTTCATGTTTTTCTTTAAATTCTCCATCATATGAATCAAACCGATATCTAACGGCGCTGTTAGCAATTTTACCGGACGACTGCTTCGCCTGTTTCATACCATGCTAAACTTGAAACTGTCCTTGCACGTGTAAACTACAACCAGTTTAATGACATTCAGATAAAAGAACCGGGAAGAGCTGTGTTCAGCGGGGCAGACAAAGGGAGTGTGAGTACGGCTGTTCATACATCAACACGTATCAGCGGAAGTACAAAGTGCGCTGAGCGAGTGTGCAGTTCAGATTCTCAACCATAATTTCTTGAGAGAACTTCACTCGGTTCTAAATACAGTAGCCGTGAGAATTCTTTGTTCTAACTAATAACTTAGTTCTAATTTCAATCTCTGATCCACGTTGTTTTAGATTCATTGATTTTGTTTTGTACCATTGGATACGAACACCAGTCGATTGCAGAAGACGAGATCTATCGATCTGGGTTATTTTGAACTCTGAAGAACCTTCACAAATGCCTTCTGTTTTCTAATTTACCAGCAGTTTCAAATCAGTATAAGAGTTCGTTGCGCCTGGATGATATGTATACAAGAATGATGCGGACAAAATGCGAGAAAAGTGTGTCAATATCAGTAGCGGATTTTACTTTCGTATCATTTCCGAGATTGAAGCGCAGGCACTTCACCCGCTGAAGGAAATGTATAGAGGTTGGGGAAAAAAAACAGTCGAGGTTTCACCCGCTTCTTTCAACTACATACAGCGACAGCAGTACCCTCTCCCTCAATGCTTCCTCAAACCTCTCATTTATATTTGAGAGTCCTAAAATTTTTAGATTTTGGAGAAGCAATCTATTTCAAGTTGATTGAAAGACTTGCACTCCCATCCAGAAAAGGTTTGGTACGGATATTTATCAAAAAAGACAACGTGCGACCATGTGAGAATACTACATATGAAGAATACTATGTAGCACTTTGCCTGCAAATAAAAATTATAATAGTAGTAGTAATAATTGATAATAGAATAGTTACACTTTAACAAAGATCTGTAAATGAAAATATTCTCCAGACTATCCGATTAATCCTTTACGGCGTTGACTCGAGTCCGTTCCACTAAGTCTCTTTCTTTGTTCACAATCATTATTGTTCTTTCTTGTCTAGGTAAAACTCTCCTCTTTCGAAAAGTACAATACTGTAACTCTCGTCAGAAACAAAAAGAAGCGAGCAGTGTATAGAAATCGAAGTAAGATCACTTCTATTGAATCATAAAAGTTTTCAAGCATTCACTGGTTCCCTGTGGTCATTTGATCAACTACTAAAGGAGGTGAAATCACTACGTAAATCACCTGAGTAGAAGCTGCTACGGAAAGATTCGTCCTCGAGAAAAGCGAAGAAATACTTGAAAATTCGCATAAAACAAGTGTTAGATGGGTAATGCATCAACATTAAAACCTAATGCTGTCATAAAAGGTCCTTACGATTTACTAAAGCCATGCAAACTTTTATAATCTATTTGGCTGTTTCGGAGCTGTGCATATATTGATCTACAGGGCTTTTCCTGTGGATCTATAAATTTTCCTTAAAATCCCAGAAGCCAATCGCTAAGAAAATGATATTTTGCGTGCGATAACTATGATGAAATTTATTCCCTGGAGGCGACGAGCAGGTTTGCAACCACAGAAGTATTTTCTTTTATCAACAGAGATGATGTGGAATTTCCTCTATCGCATAATGTGTTGATTTATTATATCCTCTGAGAAAAGGGAAGAAAAGTCATAGTGGACCCATATTTCGGAGAATTACTGAAATTCCACTCTATAGTGTCCCTGTGCTTCTCTTTCCGATTGCTGTTTCCGTGACGAATCTCGTTCTTTGTTCCACTAGCCGTTACACCTCGGGTGCTACCGTACTCAAACTACATGTGAATTGCACATTTCATCGATGATAGTGTAGAAAGTGGAGAGGCGCAGAGTTGGTTCCGCTCTGGAGTACGCGCGATCACTACGTGCAAAATGTATCGTTTGCAATCGTATAACCTCGAATTCCAGCAAGATGTTGTCGTTGTGCTGGGGGTTCCTTGATTTATTCGGAAAATATCGACAAAAGAACGGAGGAAATCAAAAACACAATGGAAAATGCCAGCAAAACTATCAATTCAATTGTTCTTGGAACAAGAGATTTCGATAGAATACCAACAGTATCCATAACAGAGGAGTTTCGAAGCAGCACCGCCGTTGATGATTAAACTCTACGGTAACAATTATCAGCACACTAATCTGTCATTTGAGCCATTCCATGTGCTGATACGACAGAGATCTATTTCATCGAGCGAGTGCACTTTGTCCTACGCGTGTTCTTTGAACAAACGCTCGACGGCCGTAAAATCCTGTTCGCCGCGCACTTTGGTACGAATGGTCGTACAGATTTTTTCCACTTCTCGCTACACTAACCTGTTTCTCATTTTTTTCTTCAGGACAAATTCTTCAGTTTCGAAAAGATTTTTTCTAAAGGTGAACATTAAGAAAAGGAAAAACGTAGGGTTTTTTCCCGGCAGATTCATTTCCCCTTTCGAAAAAAAAATAAATTTCACATAGATTCGAGAACTTTCATTGTTTCAAAGGAACTCAATAATAATTTGCTACATCAGTAGACTACACAACACTTCCCTGTTGTTTTTATTTTTGGGAAAAACAAACAAAAAATATAGAGGTGAAGTACAATGTACGCTTAAAACAGATATGAAAAGGCGAAATACGAAAATGCAACACCAAAAAAAATATCTCAGCATCGTATGGCTTAATATTCCTCTAAACGAGGAAAAGATTATGAATAATAGTTAATATGAATAATAGTTAATTTTTGGTGAATCTATGTAGTAGGTGCTGGCAAAACCATCAAATAAAGAGTACGTGTAGCGTAGCAACGTTTAAGAAGTTATTCGTTGCTTAATTATGTATTCCCTTGAAACTCTATCACCAACGAATGTTCGTTTTCCTTAAAGGGCACGACTGCTTAGTTTAATCAGGTCCCGAAAGTTTTATCCTAACCTTCTTTAGTTAACGACAAACCATAGATTGCTGTAGTAATTTCATGAGATAACCCCTTCCTGGTCAATTTATCCACAAAATGAGGATCGAACGCCTGCCAGAATATCTGGAGGAGGATAACATTGAGGGTACGACACGCAATAATATATGAGGGGCCGCCGCTGGGTTTGCTGTTGGCTCGGTCGCGACTTCATACGCTGTGCACGTGAATAGTCGCATCAGATGTGATCTTTGTCGAAGATTGTTGCTAGATTCTAATGAAGAGTAAAGTTGTGATTTCGTAGAAGTTCTGAAATACGGAGGTGAGTATTGTAATTTCCCACGAAACTGTCATAAAGTTCCACCATCTTCGAAAAATTCTACGATCCTGGGAAACACCACCTTTAGACCTTCAGAAAGGAGAGAAATTATCTGGCGTTGTGGGCGATCCCTTCGAAGCGCACTTTTTTCGGCGATAACCTTGACTTCTCCGAAAAACACGTCCATGCACTTAACAGATACCGTACCAGTTCTTGGTGGGAATAGGTGGGTGCCCGATAAGGCTTCGGAAGACAAAGGTAAACAGGGAGTACCCTTCACAATTGAGGTACATTGGAAACTCGAAAAGTTCGAGTTCTTTTAACTTTCTCTGAGATCACTTTCCAGTTTGATATTTCAAGCGAAGTGAAGAAAAATCTCCAGTTCTCTTTAGATGGTCAGAAGTCTAGTTGAAACTTCCATTCAAATTTACAAATCTACGAAGTACGGAACCCAAGAAGGATTCTTCGTTCAGCAATCGGCTGATTACTGCAGGTTTTTTTGTTGCTGATTGAAAAATAAGAAAAGAAACGGATTATGATTGAATATTATATATTTACTGTAGTTTTCACTACAGAACAACTCTTATAAGGTAATAAATAAAGATTTTCTCAACGGTTTTTGTTTTAATAATTTGAATGAAATGGTTCAATGAGGTCGAACAGAAAAACTCTAATTTTAGTTAGAATTTGCACCAAAACTTCACCGTTTGAGCAGATACCATCGTTTTCCGTTTTATTTACAAGTATAAATAAATGAAAGAGCTCGAAGATTTGAACAAATATATGAACAAACACTCGAATACCAAAATTACAGCTGGCACTTCAACTTTAACCTCCAACGAACACTAATTTGGTATTTTCACCAATAGTTTGTTTAGTACAAAAGATGTTTTGTACAATTTCCCTTCGAATTCCACATCCTACAGCGAGAAAGTAATGAGGAGTGAAGATCCTACCGATAGGGTTATCGTTGGGAAAGAGGAATTGTAACGGACGAAGGAATTGTTAGTGGAATTCGAATATCAAAGAATATTCTAGAAGGTGATGAAAATAAACAAGTAAATGGGATATTTAAGTATAATTTGAAGAAGTCTTCATTTTCATTCACGTTACTCAGAACTCACTCCGAAACAAATTTCCTATTCCTAAACTAGCCAGGCGTTTTCATTTTGGATATTGCAACAAGAAGACAAAATGTTAGTTAACGCCTTTTTTGGAACATTAAGAAATTTCTGCATTCTCTGAAAACATCAGTTCACACGCAACCATATTTTTTATCTTCAGGAGTATCACCTCCTAAACATACATGCGATTCACATGCATTAGTCGATCGCATAGTGTTATTGTAAACAATAAGAAGCGGAAATATGCGACCGGCCACTGTAGTGGTTATTCATGGTGTAGGTAGATTGTAGGCAGGAAATTGAGGATGTTTGTGAAACACTAGCCTATAGCGAAAAAAGGGAGGGTTAACTGCAAAATCGCAGTGATCAAAAATTGAAATCGGAGTGGAGGATCAGGGAAAAAATCCTTTGTATGCGGAAATGGAGTACCTAAACAAATGTAAATTCCCAAGCTCGTTCTCTGCCTTCTCTACTACAGTACTCTTAGATGTTACCTAGACTCTTAGAGACTGTAGATTTATAGCAACCCAGACAGGTTAATGATTTCGTGGAAACCCCCACCACCGTAGCTGGGACAACACTAATGGATACCCCTCATCTGCACAGATCACAGCGATCTCCGAACACTGCTGCTGTTGCTGCCGCTGCTGCTGGTTGGTATGATCGATGATCGACGAATGAACACCGTTCGTCCCCCCTTGATCGTCGTTCATTGTTGGTCTTTCGGGTGCAGTGTGTCGTCAACACAGCGACGAACTTGTAGAGACAACGTGAAGTGTGCAGAGAACACTAGGACATCTAGACATTACGTAGGTCCTGTGGTTATAGAATCTACAACGGGAGTAGAAGCTTGCCACCATTGAATTTCGGTTGGATTCTCCGATATTTTCCAGTAACATCAAATGCCCATAAAGGATAAAGGATAAAGCTTCTGGCGTTAATCATCGTTCTGGCGTTTGGAATGCGCCCTCACGTTCACTTCAATTCAGAATCGTTTGAGGTTTACGAACGTGTAACTGGCCTGGACAATGAATTGCGGGGCTAGCCGATGTGTCAAGTCAGTGTTTTTATCCTCCCAAACAAGTTTGGTACCAATCTATCGACCCCGGAGTAAATCGAGGCTTGGTGAGGGCTAGGGCGGATTCGAACCTCCGATCGCTCCTGCAGGAAGAGGAACTTGTAACCGCTACACTACACCCATCCAATGTTCGCCCCATAAAACGACTAAAATGATGATACGAAGGTTTGTGCTATTCATTTATCGTGAGCTGTTCTTTCATCGTCTCTGTCATTCCTTCTCCTTTTTTTCCAGCAGATCAATGATGCAGTTCGTAATGTCGTGTGATCGTAATGCTATGTGGCGGGACTTTGCACTGGAAGTTCACAATAAATTAGATAGCTTTTGTCAAACAACTACAGCTACTACAGACTAAATATCCTGACCAGCACGGTTACCATGCCTGGAATTGGGTGGATCCATAAGTGAAGGTGTTCCATTGTGCTTAGGAATGCTTAGAGAAAAAAGAAAGAAAGGAAAGATAGAAAATAAACGTATTGAATTAAATAAATTATTTCCTTCCCCATTCCACTCGCCTTCCTCCTTCTGAGGTAGATCACACTCAAAATGACCTGAAGGTTGGTGCCGTTACCTGAGAAGCTGCGATCAAAGTGGGTCCCTCGCTACCTCAAACAATCGCCGCAGTTCGAGTGGAGCTAGCAACACGACAAAAACTGTATTTCCAGCAAATTTTGACGTATCAAAACACTTTCCTTCCAGACATACATAGGTGGGGCAGAAAAACTACTATTTATTAACGATCAAGCTCTGAAATGCCTTTTTTTCTATGCATTACTTGTGAATTCAAAACATGGCCTAGCACATATTAGTTATGATCGCCTGCAGTTGGCCTGAGCTGAGAGTGTCGACATTTCGAAAGTGATCAGGTCGTTTAAGCTCTGTTTGGACCGTGTTCAGAGATCATTGGAGTGGGTAGGGTCATAGGGCCACATGTACCATTATGTTTCTCATCTAGAAAATCCCTTACCCTCCACATGGGAAACAGTACGGCTACGGCACATTACGTTGAAGCAGCAGCTGCCACGTGGTCTAGTGTAATGAGGAGCAAGAAAAAGTACCGTTCGTAATCTGACGGCAGTCACGACCGCGTTTCATAGAACGTCCATGTCTTTTATCGAGGACAACAGGAAATCCAACATGTCACGTAAGAGAAGTGCTGTACTCAGCCGCCGCCATATTCACTCACTAATATTCAGTAAAAAAAAACCTGCGAAAAAACTCAAAATGCAGACCACACACTCCAGCTGACGATATGACCGGGGTTTTTTTTCGTGCAATTATGAAGGATGAGGACAAAGTCCGCATTTCTTAGAATACAGTGAGCGTTCGTTATGATCCATCTTTGTTGTGTATGCAGCGACGCAATTTTGCACAACTACGGCTTCCCCCGTCCGAGCTGCTGCAAACAATCCTAGGAGTTTTGATGTATCACAGCGTTGCTGCACATTTACGCAGATCACGATTTACGCAGATCATTTTCAGCGCGAGAACGCAGGACTAATTCGCTATCTAGTAGTCGCTATAGTAATCGATTTTGCAAGTATGAATTCTTTTCTAAGGTGTGGTTCTACCTCTCGTTCGAAAAAAAGGCGATCTAAATGCGTCTTGGTTCGGACACAGTTAAAAAAAAAGTGGCCACGTGACATCTCTGAAATCTCTGTGTAGTTTTTGCTACGTTAGTCACAAGGAAGATTAAGAAACACAGGCAGGGGGAAATAGGGCAAAGTTTGCGCTAAACACACACGATAACAGGGAACATGTCGTTGAAAAATCAACAAATTGCCATGTAAAGGAAAAGAAGTTTACGTGATGTACGTCCTCGTAAATCTTTACTGTTTCTGATAGATTTCATCCAAAAAAAAATATTTTACGAAAAAAACAAAGGATACATCACAAAATACGTGCTTTAAAATGCAAGTCCACGTAATTGTAGTGCCTCCACATATGTATGTCTACAAGAGAATTATATCAAATGAATAATAAGCGCTGTTCCCACGTCTCAATGATACGCTGACAAGCTAATTGATAAGATCAATGGTGAATCGATTTGCTAGATCATAAAGCCAGCATATGTTCCTGTACTGTTCACGAACTTTCGGAAAAATTCCATCTAAGATTTCTGACCGCAAACCTAAGAACTTCGCCTCATCTTCTCCATTCATCTAAGGCTTTCGGTACGTATTATACATGTTTACTGGACATTTTCAAAAAGAGTTCAAAAAATTGTATGATCACAAAATTCCAAGCAATCCCCACAGTTCCTTATCCAAGTAATCAAAGCATATCGATCCATCAGTTTTTCTCTTCATCAGTCATTGTTTCACAAAAAAAATTACTAATAATTAAGTGGTTCTACAATTTTCTTGTCATTTTACTATGAGTATTCAAAATAATATGACACTAAAATCGTGAAATCACTAAAATGATAGCGGAAGAGAAAAGAGTGGGACGGTGTATATTATTGATTGGGGTGAGGGACGGGCAAGGGGAAGGGGAGTGGAGAAAGGGAATTACTGTTATGTAGTAAGAATGTTCAATGTGAGCATAGCGAATTTTTCCGTTACGCAGCAAATTCGTCGAGAAGGAAATGTGTCTCACACAGGATGATCTTAATGATCTCCTGTTCTGTCACATCCTAGGCTGTAAACTGTATGTACGATGTAAATGTACACTTACAAACGTTTCATTGCTACTTAGAAAAACGACTAGAAAACAGCGGTTCCGGGCCGGCGCCTCTCATTTATCGGTATATTTGCCTCCAACAACTATTACCTCAGATCCAGAGTAATCACAAAAGTGTCATTTATCAGCGAACAGCTGTTATGCTGCGACTTCCTCGCATAGTTATCGTGTACGCCGTCCAAAAAATGAACCCGAATCGCGCCGGGAATTCGTTCGATGCGCGTTTGTACCTCTGAAAACTAACCGGTATTCCTTGTTTTCAGCTTTCAAGAGAACAAACAAACATACGCACATACTTAAGCACGAGTACCCTGTCGCTGCTACTGCCTGCAAAACGAAGATGATAAATGGAGCACATTTTCTTCATAACAACAAATGGTGGACTTCGCTCTTTGAAGCTTCAGCTACATGTAGAAGACAAAAGAGATAAGAGAAGATTGGCGCAGTAGCACAAAAAAAAACTTTGAAAATTATCATTGATTAGTTCTTTTTTCTTCTCGTTATTTCGACACTAAAAACAGGCTGAGTAAGCGTCTTAAAATCAAACTGAAATGGCAACGAGAATGAGAAATTACGAAAAAGAACTGGATTGGCAAGATAGAGGAATAGGAATGTTTAGTGTGGATGTTCCATGAATAGAAGACCATATGTATAAAAGAAGAGCAAAAATATACCTTTCCCATCAAAAATTCTTTATACAACACAACAAGCACTTAAAAACTGCTTTTTGCGAATGAATGTTCGCAATCTGAGTGTTACGCCACCGCCTGTCGCGTGTCCACATTCGACGAATCTACCGTATCCGTTTTTATGTGTTTGAGTGATATGTGTACGAATAAAATCGATGGGCGCCGCTTGTAATCGTAATCATACCTGGAAAACCTGTTTGAGCAAAAAAAAAAGATGTTTTATAGCCACGTTATTTCTGATGCAATAAGTCTGGATTTCTCACTTACATGCCGTACATTTATGTGTCCGTGTTTTTTTTTCTCGTGGGTTTCTATCGACCAGTTTTAGTCCTCCCCAGCAGTTGAAAGTGTTCCCTCATTCCTACTTTATTTGTTTGTTTTTCTTAGTCCCCACTTTTGAAATGTTCAGATCAGGTTACCGGATCAAGCGCGCACACGCCTACGTGTTCGCCACAATTACACAGCTTGTGAAGAATGCCTTTGTATACGATTGCTGCTGCTAGTCGACAGCAATAACTAGAACTAGCAACTTCTTAGCTTGTTTGCACTTTTTTTCTGGCATCAGTCTGTTCGCTCTAAACTGTAGTATTTGAAAATCAGTTCAAAATTGATCTTGTACAGCAGTGAAATATACGGCGGAGGTAATTTGGAAATGTTAACGAGTTAATCAAATTAACAGTAACGCATACAGCTGCGTGCACGTATCTCTGCAGTGGTGACCGCGACGCGTCTACCGCAACGCACACCTTGTTAGGTCTCCGCTCCCCAAGCAGCGCGGCAATGCGCACGTAAGCGGTCATGCAACCGCATTTTCTCGTGTTGTCATAAAAAATCGCTTCCTTTCAATTCAAAAACAAAAAAAAAATCAGAGGAATCATACGGCTAACGTTGTTCTGCCTTTATCACAGTTTCCTTCAAAATCACTTCGAATAGAGTTTTTTTTTAAGTATTGGTTAGGAATTCGTCTTTATGACAGCGTGTCGACGTACAAATGATTTCGTGACAAGACCTCAATGTTTATGTATGATGTAAGCGCTCGATTCTTACTTTCTGAGAAGTAAGAATCTGAGTACTTGGGTCTTTGAGATAAATATACATGAGAATGTCAATCAGCACCATACGGCACTAAGTGCAAAAGTTTCCAGAGGTATACAATTAGTTAACAATAACTTTTTCACATCCCTATAAAAGTGTGGATAGAATTTGAAACATTTGCAAATATTATCTACTCGTGTAGATGGTTCCACCTCAACGATGCTTTGTTCTGGCGACAGTGTTAGTGGTAGCAACTGAACGATAGGCAGGCGATTCACATGTGAATGTTAGTGAGTCGATAAACAACAAACACTCCACACTTAGCAAAGTGATAAAGAGAGCAAGGTTTGCACCTACGTTTGGCTGCGCTTGGCTGGTAAAGAAATGGCTTTAGTGCAGGTTCATAGTTTAAACGGTCGGTACCGCAGAATACAATCAAATACAGGTTTTTGTATGTCTACGAGGTTTTGAGTGTTGTGGATGGAATCAGGGAAAAAGCAGGATCTTCATCTCAGTGTTGCTTTTACTCGATGGGATGTGATCTTCGACAGATTGTGATGGACATTGCTCCCTACCCATCCGAATGATCACAACAATCAAACACCATCAACTCACTATAACATTGTTTACGGTCAAGAATCTCCGGGTACTTCGATCCCGGCGAGTTTTCCGATGAGCGGAAAGAGCGCCGTCAGAGACTAAATCTATTCCATCGGTGATTTCACGGAGTTTGGAAACGGAAATGTTTCCTGGTTCCACCAGAGCTGATTTGATGCCATCCTACCATCTCCTATGTTTTTTTTTAAATGGAAACTAGCTGACCATCTAAGTGCTACTAAGAACTGATCAACGCAAGTCGTCAACGCATTTGTCAAAGAAAAGAAAAAACTTTAAAAAACAAAAGGAAAGAAATGAAAAACAAAACAGACCTATCCAGGCGGTGTACTTGCAAACTCGGTAAAATTGTTTTGTGCTCGTGAATTTGGTGATACTATACGAATCTTGGAGAAATTTCTGGGAAAAATCGTAATTTTGACGAGTCGGCAATATTTATATGCCGCATGTCAAAATTTGATTGAACAGTGATTTTTTTAAACGAGTTTTTAGTTTTGCTTATCTTCTGTTCTGTTTTTTCGTTCTTAGTTTTAGGGAGGGAAACATCTTTTAAAAAAGACACAAAAAAACAAAATGTTTACATAAAACAACGGAAATGTTGTACGGTTATAAACCTGTCAACACCATCACCATCAATGGATTAGAAATCTTCACACATACGATACCGACGACCTATGCGGATCCAATTATACGACCTCCAAACGGTACAATAAGACACATCACGTGAATCTGGACCCTAGTGAAATATTCACGTGTTTGCCACGTGCATGCATCATCGCACCCAGATCTTTGTCATATCGGTGCAATTATACTTATCATTGCAATTATGTAGTATGTTAGCGGTGCTGACTATCAGATAAAGTTATTTTATGAGGCCGACTTATGGGTTCAAGAAATGATCCGCAGCATGATTAGGTAATACGACTTCTTTTTGAGGTTAAATTTTTAGCAATCGCAGTTAGTAATCAAAACGACTCGTGGAGAACAGTGTACGGGTTTTGTGGACAACTGGTCCTCACCAACTTTTTGAGGTCGAGAAGATAGATCAGTATAATTCGCGAAAGTCTCCTGATAACACACTTTTCTGGAGGATCTTAACCAGACTGGGAGTAAAAATAAGGAAATCCAGGAAGATCCGGTTTGAACGCAAAGATTATGGCTTGGTAGCGAGATAAACGGAGAGGAGTTCAAAAGTAACAAACAACCGTTGCCGTTTGATGCAGAATCAACTACCTCGGTTGATCGCACGTGAATGAATTCGACCTGATCGCTGTGTTGAGAGGTAGAGGGCATTTTGGATTCGTAGTGCATAGGGGAAGAAGTGTTAATTATTCTCGTTAAGTGTGGATCGAATCCAGAAAAGAGGAACATGTGAAGACCATCACTAACCAGCAATCGCGCTTTCAACGTCTGTACATACTAGTCATTGCTGTGGCGTGAAATCCAGCTAGTAAGCGTCGATCTTCAAAAATCGCAGTTTAAGTTCACATAGTAGCGATGATCACTGTTCCTCTACGTGTCTGACGCGATTGCGTTCTTTGGACTGCCAATCGGTACGCATTCGCACCCCTCGTCGCATCTCACTCACCGCTCCGCGTAAACCACGCCCCGTTGCAGCCAAGGGGTTGGGCCAGCGTATAAAAGCGGGCGAAAGCGTCCGCACCGCTCGGTTCGACGCCGTCAAACACGTGAATCGTCTGTGTTCTGCACGTGTATTTGATCTACTTATTTCACCCCTCGTGGTCCACATTTTTGTGCAACGGAATACGCGTGACAAGCAGACGATTGAAATGCTTGAACTCTCGTCCGCAACCGCTTGTTTGGAAATGGAAGCTTCGACGAGCCGAACGAAAACCGAGGTAATTATTTGCTCAACTAGTCAATTCTATAGCAATCAGCAGAGAAATTTGCGCCGTGTAGATTAATAAGACGTCAAAATTGCTTCGATCTGCGCTGACCATCTCAAGAATATCCGGCAGCCGGAGCGCGATCAATAGGGATGCAACGCGGCGATCCCCACGGTTCTCATGGAAACTGCCCCTCTAGCGCTTTTCTCAACGAGGAAGTCTTGCATGTTTACCGGATTCAGCTGTATTGACGTGCTTGTTTACTTCCTAACGTGTTCAACGTCCGTTTGCGGAGCAATGGGCGTCTTTTGTGGGCGGACTTACTTTTTGCATAATTCGGGACAACCAAACAAGAAACACAATATAAAGCTTGGTCCGCTCCGCTCACTCGACACTCATTTCTTCACAATCTGATTGTATTTCTATCCAACATTCTTAACTTGCATGTAATCTCACACATCTACTTTCAGATTGCGAAAGCTGACATGACACAAATTGTGGCGTTAGCAGTGATCAGTCGACTTCACGATTGGTGCATCCAACTGTTCTGGATCACTGTATTCTGTGTGATGGGATGCTGCGGTGACGAGAAGTCGCGAACATCCATCTGGCAACTTCACGAACAACAACAACAACATCAACAGTTGTCACGAAAGCGTACGAGTATTGCGGAGATTGAAATGAAGGTTGGTGTCATCTTCATCTTATTGTTCGCCTATTGATTATTTTCTTGTGTAGTGTTTATTCTATAAGCGATGACGGCAGAAACTAGTTATGAGTTACCTACTAGCGCTGCACACCGACCGTCGTTATCTTATGGAAAGACCAATTTCTGCAAGTTACAACTGGCAAAAAATGACCGATGCAGAATGATCGCTGCACCGTCGATGGTGTTGAGGGTGTAAGAATGTGGTGGTTTTCTTCAACCCGTTGATGTTTCTAGTTGGGGTATTGTTCAAGGGAATTAAAAGTTTCGCGGGATTAAGTACTTTCTATGGATCTTATGTGATAATGCAGTACACTTGAACCGATGCTATTTTTAAAGTCTTTGATAATATATGAAAATATCACTTAATCAATAAAGAAATAAGTATATGTTTCGATAAATATATGTTTGGGAAAGAGATGTGTTTTCACTGGCTTTGTAATTTTCACCGAAGAAAACGATCAGAATGGTGGTGGGAACATATATTCCTAGATGTCAGATTTTGCAGCAAATTGTTTCCACGAAATTTCCCTAGCTATGGGTTCCACTCTTATGTTTTCTTTTAGAAATTATCCAGAGCAAACAAACTGATTTTTACACTTTCAGTTTCTCCGTCACATCACCTCACCACTGCTTTCGAATTTGCGACCGGTGATGAAGTCGTCAAAGAAGCGTCCCGCTTCACGACCGCCTTCTCCACAACTTTTCGACATTCTAGAAGAATCCGAAGATTGAAACGCTTCTCTATGAAGGATTTTTTCTCTCATTAACTTTCACGAGATTTGGTATCTTGATACCAGTCGGTTTTCTAGGTACCATTTTTGATGACGATATGTTGTCTCTGCCCAAACTGTTACGAGTACGACACAGGCCTTATCGTGAGGCTGTGTTGATTTTAATATTGTTTTCCTTTAATTATTTATTTGATTCGTTGTGTATATTGTTGAGTGATATGTGTTTTACAAATATGATTCTGGTCTATTCTGTGAATAGTCATCAGAATCGCAGCCTGGCATTCATGCATGCATCAGGCCTTTTTCGAATAAACTTCTATCAGTATGTGGTTGTTTTCTGTACACATTAATACTAGCTGTGTTGATCTGGTCTTGATCTTGATTGCCTCAAGTATATACGGAGTGGGTCAGGCGCGTGTAGGTTTCGTTTCAAGGTTAATCAACCTTCGTGAAGGTGTTCAATTTTAATATCTGGAAATCGCTTACAAGGATCTTATTCCAAGTGATAATGAAGCGGTGGTGGAACCTTTAGCTGTCAATTTCAGTTTACTTGGTGTGAAGGATGTTTGCATTATATTTTTGAAGCTTTTTCAATTCCCAGCTTCAAATCGCCGCATTCTGCGCTCCGTACTTCCCAGTTTTCGACTCTGTGCTTGCAAACATTCGTTTTTAGAAGGTAGCGCCAGCGGTTTAGTGTAGATTAGAAAGGGTTATAAGGGTTCGGACCCACGATGACATTTGTTGTTTCTCAAAATGAAGTTGGAACTGTTGTTGTTGGATCGTTCACACAGCAAATACGTTACGTTTGCCCCGCACTAATTATTCCCTGAGAAGGAGATGATGTGGAAGAAGAACTAGACTTGAGAAGATTTGAGTGGAGGTCAACATGGATCAGCGATGAATGCTTCAACCTTTTGCTTTGAAGACTTGCTGGTGGTTTCGCGTCTTTCCTTGAGGATATTTATGGCTACATTATATATTCCTGTGACAGAATATACTTTATCGGGTTGATTATCGACTCCGATAAAAACCGTGACGAGTTTCATTGAGTTTTCCAGTCATAGTTGGCGAAATTGCAATAGTCAAGAAACAACCTAGGCCCAAAAGATCCCCAGTGTAGTTCCTCCTCTCCTGCTACCGTTGACCTACATC
Organism: Necator americanus; assembly: GCF_031761385.1. NCBI lineage: Eukaryota > Metazoa > Nematoda > Chromadorea > Rhabditida > Ancylostomatidae > Necator > Necator americanus. The sequence goes on along the minus strand of NC_087372.1, from coordinate 10,526,287 downwards.
TGTCCTCATTAGTGCTCGACGGACAGGTTCAACGAGTTGCAGTGGAACCACCACAGCACTTTCAGATATATAATTCATCATAGTGAGGTACTGAGTTTAAGCTGTCCCGGAAGAACATCACAGCTATTACAATCATAACAGCTGCCTGTGTAACCTGTTAGCTCGAATATTAGTCAGATAAAAGAGATTTTAAAAACAATACTCTCGTAAAAAGTTGTGTAGTAAAAGTAGTGAAAGCAAAGAAGTTGTAGACAAAAAAAGACTACTGAGAACATTTCTTCAAAAATTTGTTCCTTCTTTTCATATCCTTGTTTATCTATCCCAATACCTCTCGATCTTGATTCAGGTTTCAGTTGAGCATTGTACAATATTTCACAATTTTACTGAAAAATTGAAGGTTTCACTGTTACGGGGCAATTTCTTTGCATTCACATCGTTTTTTGAGCAATGTTACGGATTTAGAATCAAGCTATTCAATTTCAACTTCGTTGTTCAAAGTTTCTTATTCTAAAAACGAGGACTCCCTTGACCACGCTCCTGCGCTCTGGATACATTAAGACCTTGTGACTTGGTCTTTTGTTGTTTTTAAGTTACCTTTTCATATGTTTACGTGGGCATTTCCACGTGGGCGCCTGTCACGACGCAGTTTATCAGCAATTTTCTTTTTTTTCATGCAGACACATTACCAGGCAACAAGTGATATGTCACATTGCTTAGAGGCAGCAAACCGATATGAGTGTTTCATGTGGTGCAGATATAGTACAAAAGAAAGATTCTCATCTCTTCAAGGAATTCTGTTCTGATGTGTTTATGTCATTGCTGGTGACATAAACACATCAGAACACATCAGAACGCCTGCAGAAGTACATATGAGATTAATGAACACATCTTCATTGTTCATTAATCTCATATGTACTTCTGCAGGCGTTTGTGCGCGTCTGATTCTGCAGAATAATTAGTTGTTTGCAGACAAAGTGTCAGGAAATTGACCGTGTAGGAGTATTTGCTGGTCAATGTACAAATCGAGCTCTAGGTTACGAGTACGAGCGTGGCTACGCATAACTCCCTGTAATCATCCTGAAAAACAGCGCGAAAAACGGTCTTAGTTCCTACGACATGTGATGCGTCCTGCGAGCGATGTACAATCAATCATGTTTCCTCAGTAGCATATTCAAGTAAAACCAATGATTAGACTGCTGAAGGAACGAGAGGGATGGGGCGTTCTCAGATACCTCGTACTAGCTATAAGGCGGTTTTTTTTTTTCTCAAGAAGATTAGGGGGAATTGAGTGTACTCGTAATCGGGCGAGAAAGTAGTATGCGTAATCGGGCGCTCTTAACTCTGGAAGCTTTGTATTTCTTTTTTTTTCTCTTAGAAGCACTACCCTACCCTGTCATAGACCCTCTACCACTAATGTTCAGGTTTTAGGGCGCTGTGTAAGTTAGTTAGTTGCTCACTTCCAGAAATAAGAACGCAGTTTAGCGACCCCCTCCCAATTGCATCTTACTCCGTATTCATAATCTACAACCCGATTTCGGTATTGCCCCAAGAGACCACGACATCGTGAATTTCGTGGTATGCTGCCTCTAAGAGTAGGTCATCTGGAATGAATAGAAGAAGAAAACTGCTGATTGACAAGGTGAATTAGCGGTTCGATAACATTGTTGCACATGACCGCTGGGCAGAAATCGAGCACCGGTTTAACGTAATGGGGGAGTTCGCGGGGAAAGCTAGAGATGGGGTTGTATATTGCGGGATCGCATGGGTTCCGCTTATCTCTTCCTGACCGTTATAAGGAACGGCGTGGGAACCACTTTGGTTATTAAGAGGTATTCTTATTCTTTTGCGAGCACAGTTGTAAAGCTGATGTTGTATTAGTGAACATCCCAAAGTATAGCATCAAACGACAGTTGGTTCGTAGTAGACCCTACGAATGGCAGTGTGCATCGGAGTGCTACGTTGTTTGTACATTCGTTAAAACTGGAGATTGCACGAAGATCAGAGTAACCTGCCAGATAGACGTTACATACGCCTGATGTACAATGATATGTATATTGGAGAAATGCGAAGGATGCTGAGCCTGCGTACCAAAAAGCATTTGGCTGGTAAAGGGCCTTGAAACGCAACAACACCATTGGAGCTCTACAAGAATGAAAACATGATCTAAATGAGCTTGAAATAAAATGTGTCATATAAGTCCACGAGAAGGAAGTACCTGCTAGGAAAGCATGGCAGCATTCTGCATTTCCGTCAAGAATCCATCCGTGAATAATAAAAATGAGTGCTTATCAATTACCAATGACTATGCTGTTCGTAACACGTAACATAAGAGTTTCCCACATGCACCTCGTTAACACTATTCGGACACCAGCACATAAGGATACTGCACAGTGTGCAGATATCATTCTCCTTCGTGACAATCTGTAAGAATGCGGTGGTTCATCAGCCCTGCTAGTTGCTAAGACTGGTCGGTTTGTTTTGCTTTCTGTGTGATATACTTAGAACGATATCGAGGCTTAGCAAGGGGAAGGGAGGAGTTTGATGGGATATGCATAGCACCAAAGACCTCAAACCTTTCTCAGATCTTTGATAAAGATGAAGTAGTCGAAACGTCAGGCCATAATAAAAACTCATCAAAACCTCGTTGGTATAACAAGAAAACATAAATTACGAGGTACGTTAGAACGCTCCTCTATGCAGACCCCTCAGCCGCCTACTCATTGCTTTCACCTGAATAGGCTGGTAAGGAGACGTCACTGATCTTCGACCGATAGCACTTGGATGCGGGTCGCAACTGAAATCACCTTGAAAAACGTTGTCTTCCTCGCCGTTTTTTATGACGAGCGGAACCACCCCTGATCCCGCAATTTGCAACCCTATCTCAAGATTTTCCCGCGTATTCCTTCCCTACGTCAGGCTCGTGGTATGCGCAAGTGACAAATGGGTTTTCATTTGAGAAGCAGTTGAGAAGGCGACAGTTCATCAATCGACATGTGATTACTGGAAGTGAATAGTTGAGTCACTCGGAGGCCTAAAACCTAAGTATTCCTCTTAGAGGATCTACGATATGTAGGTTAAAGCTACTATGAAAAAAGGAAGACAGAGCGGAACTATTTTTGCTTTAGCTTTACCAAATCTTCCAAGCAAGCTTCCCAGAAGTCAATATCTGGGTTATAAAGTGAATTACTTCCGAAGAAAAAAAAAAGAACGTAAAATGGATTCCATAGCAATCAACGATTACCAAGCATGCATGCAACAATTTTCGCCTACAAATCTTCTATTTGTATTCGCAAGTTGGTGGCTATAAAGAAGGCTGTTGGGTAAGACTGTTCGGACTCGCCTATTTCGCGACTTCACGAGGATTTTCACAGCGGTGCAAAGTCGCTCCTTCCACAGCAATCCATGATCGGCAAGCAATTCGTCAAATTCTTTCTTGCCCCCATTATGCAAATGAAACGGTTAAACGAGGACGGTTTCGTTGTTCTACGGACGTTTTTGCGCCGGTTGTGCTCCATGGCCTTTTTCCTGCCCTGAATGCATTTCAGTACACGCTATTACAGTAGTAGCGCAGTAGGATTCCGTCAGGGTGGCCCCCAACTACACTTTACCCGAAACAAGAAGTAGACAATACTGTAATCAAGTATGCAGTCTGTGCAAGATGCGTCGTTTCAGGCAAGTAATGGTGCGCTATGCCCATAAACATAACAAAACGAAATAGACTATGAAGTCCGGTGCAGTCGCAAGTTAGACTATGAAGTCCGGCGCAATGAAGCTGGCGTTTGTGATCAAGGTGGAACCATCGCTATTTTTACTCGGACTGGAGCGATGAGGGATGTTAGTGAAGATCCTGCCTCGACCCCAACCACATCGGCGCGCTTTCAAAGCAGCACCGTACGCAACTGCACCAAACTTCACTTCGTTGTGTCGTCAACAATGTCATCGAAACACGCATTCACAAAAAATTCGCTCTTTTAAAATACTCTAATGCTTCATTGAGGTCCAAAACCGCCCCATCATTGATCGATCATTGCGGACGGACCAACAACGTCACTGTATTCCAGGTACGTATGGCTTCCAATCAACCCTTTTGGGACGCACCATTGCGTTCGGCTCCAATCCAGTATCTTGAAGGTTTGTGGGACCACATGACGCCTATGCAACGAGTTTCGAGGGTTTATCTTGCAAAAATGCATTTAGGTAGTGTTCTTATGATAGCAGACAATCTGGGACTAATTTATCGACTTCAGAATGATTAAGTGCTTGGTTGGCCTTGCGTAGCTCCGAACCATCAACAATGTAGACATTGTGGGGCCTCATAGTACGCTGTGGTAGGCGATTGTACTGTAAACGGGTTGTGTTTTACGTTTACAGTTTGTAGCGAGATGTACACCAGAAATCGATGTGAGAACTAGGTGAGAAGATGTATTGTATACTTTTTCAATGATAAACTTATCGATTGGTCAAAGTGTTCTACTCACTGCACTTACTTTTTTCTTGGCGGGATTGCCCCATCCTAAGGCGAAAGTCGCACGAGCCTATTTTTCATGAATTTTTCCGTTGACCAAACTCCTGCTAATAAAGAGTATATGATAGAATCAGGAGAATGGAGAAGATTATTGAGAGTACGCCACGAGCGAAAGTGGAAGACCTGAGGCCAACGAACTCAAACGATGTATTTTAAAAATGTACCTTTTCATCTCGTTTTTCTCTTTCGAAGATTTTGTTGATTTTTATCCGCTTCGTCACAGTCTTTGCGTTTGTGTGTCTGAATCGTTATTAAAAACAAAAACTTGCTTTGTAAAAGAAGGTCACCACTGCCACGTGACAGCGAGGACATTTGATGATTACTGCGAAGTAAAACCGATTGTGTTTACGATCTCTTAGTCAAGTAAACTAGTTTTCTGCAAGAAAAAAATCCTGTCTTTTATGGTTATGTATGTGAGATGTTTTTTGATTAGTCCTCACATAAACATTTGGAATTCGGTTCTTTTAAGAAGTTCATTAATTTCTCAAGAATACGTCTTTCTGTGCAAGAAGAAAGTATTTGCTGAGAGTTATTTACACAATGCATATGTTGTGTATTTAAAGGAAACGAGAATGACAGCTGAGCTCGTTCGTGCAGCTTCCATTAACTGACTTATGTTGTTTAGCGTCTATACCAACTGACTTGTTCGCTGATAGATAACCATGAGACGAGAGTGTTTTGGATGACGCAAATATAGTGCAAATTAAAGATTGAAGATTTCAACGAATTCTGCTGTGATATGTTTATGTTCTGGGTGGTACTGTTCATTGTTCAATGATCTTATAAGTTCTTCTGCAGACAATTCTTAGAAGAGAATTCATGGTCGAATATGTGCGAAAAGGTGAAGGGCGATTGGAGCAGAAAGAGCAAACTCGGAGTTGAGTCAAGCAGAAAAAGAGTGTGTGTTGTGGCGGATGCGTCGCGTCTATGCGGTTGAACGAGCTCGACTATCTTCGTGTTGCACCGTTGAAAGGAACCCATCAAGCACACACAGCGTGCGCGTATCAAAGCCCATAAGTTACCGATACAACGGCAATAGGGAGGGTCAATTCTAGAAAATCAATCAAAGTAAAAAATCACTCAAAGTCAAGTAGTAAGAGTAATAGAGAACTATATTTTGAAGGGGGATTTTGGAATCTGCCCAACTCTAGATGTACAAATTCATTCTAAAAGAAAAGTTCGACGACACCGTTAGGGCGCTACAAAAATGATAAGCATGATGGAAATGAGTTTGAAGTAAAATGTGCGATATTAGCGCACGAGAAAGAAATATCTGCTAGGAAGGCATTGGAAGCATTCTGGATTTCCGTCATTAATCCGTCCATGAATAACAAAAATGAGTGCTTATCAATTACCAATAACTTCTTGCCGTTCGTAGCACTCTGTGAGCTATAAGATTGCCCCACATGCAGTTCCTTAACGTTATCCAGACACCAATGCTTAAGGATACTGCACAGTGCATCGATCTCATTCGCCTTGGTGACGATCTTTAAGAACGCGGTGGTTTACCAGCCCTGCTAGTTGCTAAGACTGGTCAGTTTGTTTTGCTTTTGGAGTTCCTGTGTAATACACTTAGAACGATATCGAAGCTTAGCAAAGGGAAGGGAGGAGTTTGATGGGATATGCATAGTATCAAAGACCTCGAACCATTTTCAGACCTTTGAAAAAGACGATTTTGTCGAAACGTCAAGCCAATAAAAAGTTTCACCTAAACCTCGTTGGCAAAACAAGAAAACATTAAAAAGAAGTTATTTTTTAACGCACTCAGTGCCACGTTCAGGCCCAGAAAACGAAACTAATTTGGCCGAGGTTATTTTTCGTGGAGCAATGGAAACAAAATTAAAAATCGTCTTCAAACAGATTTGTGCAGACAGTCGTGATCTTCAAACTCATTCCTTCTTTGCTCGTTTTCCGTTATGAAGATCTAATTCTGCGGAACTACAGTATTGTTTTCAAATACTGTTTAGCTCATTGAAAACACAACACTGACACTTATTTCTATCTCTAAATGTAGAGAAAAATCCCGTGAATCCCGAATTCTCTCCGTTCAATGGCTCTGCGAACCTTCTCGACCACACTAAATCTGCATCAATACAGATTGAAGACGTCCTTTATGCCGTCTATCGTTACCCTCTGCTCATTATTTTCTACCTGTTCAAATGAATACGAATTAAATGCATGGAATAATAATTTCAGCCAATCGTTTTTTTTGCGAAAGGCAAAAACAAAAGAAGGATTTGTTAGGATTTTACCATTGCCTCTTTTTTTTTAAGCTGTCAAGACTAACACTTATGTGTATTTTGTTGTTAATATCTCTCATCACACTGTCCATATCAATGTTTCCAGTCCCACATGAAGTGGGGAACTACCTTCATTTCTTTTTCTGTAGAGAATCGACCGAAAATCATCAAAATGCGATTTGCGTCTTAGCAGTGACGGTTATCAGTGGGCGAGTTGTTTTTGCGGGGCTCGGTCGGTCGAAGGTCAATCAGCACCTGCAAAATGAACGTGGTACTTAATATCTTCAAGAACTGGGGATTGAGCCGAAAAAGAGATCACATGATGAAGTTCATATCCAGCACAAACAGCTACGAAACTACCGTTCCACTAGTGTATTTATGCTTGTTTTAACAACTAGGTCGGGGAAATACTAGATTTTTTTTTAGATTTAGGACTTCTATTAGTTGTAAGAATTTTTCGAAGATTCCAACGAAATTATTCGTGTATTATTGGTGTAGGTTCTTTTGCAGTTCCAAATCTCCAATGAAACACCACACTCGCTGAAGCAAGAAACTGAAACTGAACCGTCTAGTCACATCAATTACCTAGCGAACCGATCGTAAATAACTCGAACACAAACAGCGACACTGGCTTGTGCATTCCTTGCACAGGTTTGGGAAGTTTTAATGGGAATTTGACAACACGTGTACTCAAAAGTTTCTGTCTTCGAAATCTACCTAAAAAAAATATGCCAGTTTTTTATTCGCTTTTATTCCACGATTTATGCTGGGTGATCGCGATACGTTCTGCGCAGTGCGCGCCCACTTCCGCTTCTACTCGATTCCCTTTGCTCTGCTTTGACCGAAAGCACATTGGGTACGTCTGAGTAAACACAGCTTCTGAAACCTACGTAATTTGCAGTGTAGCTGCGCCTGGCTACGCCCACGACTGCAGCAACTGACATATTTGCCTCACGTAATAAAGAGTAGTAAACACAAAGAAATCCCCACCAGATTTTTCTTGTGCCTCAGTAATTTCGACTCAACGCGTGAATAGTTTTGTAGCTAGAATTCAAACTTCCTTCATTAAGGCGTCAAAGCAATAAAACGTCATACTAGGCTGAGGCTAAAAAAAGATGACTGGGAGATTTCACCAACGAACAAATTTATTCTGCAATATCGCGTGAGCGGTTGGATTCGGAGCGATGCGATAGACAGCTGCGAGCCTGTCGTTGCATCCGGGGAATTTGGCCGGACTTTACCGTAAGCGAGATGAGAAGAATTTGCAGTTATTACTACTACTCTATTATTCGATGTTATCCTAAACGACTTTGTGGATACTTGAACGTGAACCACCGATGCTACTCCTCGATACATATTCGCAAGTGAGTTAACCCTGAATAAGGTAGTACTACGTTTAGCACCAGATCTCAGGGGGTCATGATTGGTAACAAATTCCTTTTCAGATTCTACCAGAAACGGAGTAATGGAGATGAAAAGTTACCCATTTAATGAATTTTCCAAAAAGAAAAAAACAAGAACAAAAAGAAAACAATAGAAACATAACATCCGAAAATGTCAGGCTTTCAAGACAGGTGTGCGTTTACGTACTTTTCCATGAATCCAAGATCACGCTTCCGTAGTCTACGTAATAATTCAACAAAGCTACTCAGATTGGAATTCGTAATTTTGCAATGAAAGTTATTTGTACAAAAAAGAGGCAAGAAAGAAATATTTTAAATCTGTTGCGCAAGGTGCCGTCAAAACGACCTGACCGGTGCAGTTGCGCAGGCGACTGCGTTCAAAGCTGCACGTTTGAGCTAGCGGTTGCGATCGACTCGAACTGCTGCAATGACTGACGTAGTTAGGGTCCCACCTCGATCTCAACCGTTAACTCCACCGTGTCGCTTAGCGCAGTCGTTTACGCAACTGCATCGATGTTAAGATCGTTTTCAACCTATTGTTCCGTCCCAGTTAAAAATTCCCAGGATGAGGTTTTCTTACGTAGTTGCTGTCTGTAGGAGTTTTTAGATGGAAAACATGAGAAGAAGAGATTTGAAGGAACATAACTTGACGTAGTATTTAATTGTTATTAGTCATGAGCAGATTTTTGTTTTTATGTGCTGGACCAGTTGACTACGCAACATTTTGCTTTGCATTTTGCAACATCAACTATTCACAAGTTGCTGGTCATTTTCGTAGATTTGTAATGCATGTAAGGAATTCGCCTACGCTAGCGTTTTGTTATCATCGCGAACTCTTTTTATCATATCAACTTATCTTTTTCAACGAAACTCCAGAAGTAATCTGCGATCCATGCTGACTCTTCCAGTCGCCGACGAACGGCCAGACACACAGATTTACGGCGGGGTCACACCCCTACCACTATCGCATCGAACAAAGTTTACCGAGGCGATAGTATTTTTCTCAGTGTAATTGACAGCGAAAAGCACATTTCTGCCAGTAATTTAGTTGTTCAATGTGAAACAAATTCTTTTTTTTTACTATTTCTGAGGGTAGATCAATGAATGTTTGTAAGAATACGACACGTATACGAATACGAATACGCAGTAATACGAAGAACACACGACCCGTACGGTCGTAGAAATAAATCGTGGGAATGTTAACACGTCGAGGAGATAAATTTCAAAAACTATCTACAAAACCATGTTTAGAACTAACCAGAATGCAAACCATTTAATCACTGTCATCTAAGCAGTTGACGCACAAGGCCTGTGCAAATAATACTCATTGATTGAGGATCGATAGATAACTGTTTTCAATCTGCTTCAGTTTCGCATAATATCATTTTTCTAGTAGAGGCGTTAATTGCACAACTTCTTTACAACACTACCTCAATAATATTATTAATAACCAGCCTGAACGTCCAGCCAAAGTCGGACTTCAGGCTAGTTTTGGTGTTCGTTTCGCTCGCCTTCACCGATCAATAAGAAATTACAAAAATAACAGTAGCGACATTTTTTGAAAAATTATAATTGCTTTTTTCTATCAACGCTTTCTTCAACTTTTTTTTACCCGAAAATTTAAGCATATTTTAGATTGATATTTTTTGAAAGATTTTTTGGTTTTTCCCTAAACGCTCAGTTCTACATTTGGGGAGTAATCCAGTTTAATTTTACATCCATGCTTCTCTCAAACCTCCACAACTTGGAAACATTATTCGAAGCATGAGTCTCCTCCGTTTTCAACTATTAGCACAGAATGATTTGCTAACATGGAATGGATATCACTATCGTAGTGATAAAAATAACGTTCTACGTCAGATCGCGTAAACTGTTGCCCACTATGTATTGTATTTGATCAGCCGTTCGCACGCCAGTTTCCCCTTCTTGAAGAAAGGATGTTAGCAGCATGAGGAGATACGCCGGGAAATAGATATGCGAAAGAACCATAGAAATCAATTCTACCGCCTTGGAGCTCCCGCGCACAAATCCGACGCAGTGGAACCCGTCTCTTCCTACTCTATAGCTTTCCGGCACCGGCGCACCATTTCAGGCCGGTGGGATCCGTCCTACCCCACTTTACAGCTATCTGGCTCCGGGGCACGAATTCGACGCCGTAGTACCCGTTTCACCCAATTTTACCGCGTTGGGGATCCAGCGCACCAAACCGACGCCACACGTGACAAAATACGCCCGTCATTATATATCATGATAGTTTGCAAATCTGGAAGTATACATTAATATAAACTTTTATTTACCCTCACTAACATATAAGAGAAACTAACTTGCCTGATCAAAGCCACCATATACAGCGCCATAACTCTGGACAATGGTGAAAAGGTAGAGTGCTCGCCTATCAAATGCATGGCGATGGTTCAGCATTTCGATAAATTGGCACCAGACTTGTCTGGGAGGATAAAAACACTGACATGATCACCGGCTGGTCCCCACAAGTCGGTGTATTTCAGCACTCCTTTTTTTCCAAAACCTCAAGCCTCAACTATCACTAATTGCAGGTAAACGCGTTGGTTCATCCCTAATGGATTGATGCGCCAGAGACTATTTAGTTGTAACAATAATAGCAATGACGATAATAATAATAATAATAATAATAATAATAATAATAATAATAATAATAATAATAATAATAATAATAATAATAATAATAATAATAATAATAATAATAATAATAATAATAATAACAATAATAATAATAATAATAATAACAATAATAATAATAATAATAATAATAATAATAATAATAATAATAATAATAATAATAATAATAATAATAATAATAATAATAATAATAATAATAATAATAATAATAATAATAATAATAATAATAATAATAATAATAATAATAATAATAATAATAATAATAATAATAATAATAATAATAATAATAATAATAATAATAATAATAATAATAATAATAATAATAATAATAATAATAATAATAATAATAATAATAATAATAATAATAATAATAATAATAATAATAATAATAATAATAATAATAATAATAATAATAATAATAATAATAATAATAATAATAATAATAATAATAATAATAATAATAATAATAATAATAATAATAATAATAATAATCATGATATATAATAACGAGCTCAGTCCGTGTGTGTTTGTTTGTTTGTTTGTTTGTTTGTCTGTGTGTGTGACGAAATTCGAAAAAGGGGGGGGACGGGTCCACCCGGCGTCGGATTGGTGCGCTGTGGTCAGATAGCTATAAAATGGGTTGCGACGGGTCCTGCGGTGTCGCCCCTGCACGCCGGCGCCAGATACCTATGGAAGGGGGTGCGACCGGTCCAACGGCGTCAGATTGGCGCGCCGGCGCCAGATACCTATGGAAGGGGGTGCGACCGGTCCAACGGCGTCAGATTGGCGCGCCGGCGCCAGATACCTATGGAAGGGGGTGCGACGGGTCCAACGGCGTCAGATTGGTGAGCCGGCACGAGATAGCTATAATATGGGGTGCGACGGGTTCACCGGCGCCGGATTGGTGCGCCAGCGCCAGATACCTATAGAAGGGGGTGCGACGGGTCCACCAGCGTCAGTGGACCCGGTCATTGTTGCGCAATAAATTAGTGTGTATGACGCAAAAGATAAATGGTTGCAGCCGCTTCATAGCCTTGACCACTGGGCGCTTTGCTCTTCACCTTTATGACTCCTCCGCGTGCCTATTTCCTTCTTCGTTCGCCTCAATTTTGTAGCATGCCGCTCTCAGAAAGTGGAAACACGCATGCAAACGGTTGCTTAAATAGTAGCGAGATGTTTATGTGATCTGACGTGGAACGTTATCATTATCAGTAGAATGATGTCTTTCACGTCGTTATCAATCTGTGATAACTATCGGGGGAAATCAGGAGGAATATCTATACTTCGAGTTATGCTTTCAAATTGTATCTATATTATCCTGGCATCGAAGGAGTGTTTGTAGCTGATGGTCGAATATTCTCCAAATGTAGAATTGACGCGTTTAGAAGGAAAACTCCGTAATCTTTCGCCTTAATTTGTAATATAAAGAAGAGAAGGAAAGCGTTGTTAAAAAAAAAACACAGATCTAATTTTACAGAAAACACCACTGCTATTAACTTTCATTGATCAGTAAAGGGGAGCGAAGCTAAAACCATCAAAAGTCTGAAGTCCGGCTTTAGCCGCACATTCAGACTGGTAATAGTAATAACAGCGGCACCGTTTAGCTAGTAGTTGGGTTTGAGGTGAGACCATCGCAAGCTGTAACGGTGAGCAGTGCCAGTAAGGGTCTCCATTCAATCCCAACCGCTACGAGGCACCGCACCGCTTCGAGCGCCACCGCTTACGCAACTGCATCGAGCTTGATGTCGTTTTGAGCTTACTTTATCTACATAAATTTGAGGAGTGGGAAATAATTCAATATGATTCAATAACGATTGATTGGCGGCAATGATCCAGGAGATATTATTTTATTGCGCACATATCACTAGGTCACATTGATGTCAAGTAAATTAACACCTACTTTTAGATGTAATCTAATGGACATTGATTTTGTTTTCATGCGTTCGCACAGAGAGGTTTCGGAGTCTACATTTTCCCACTAGGGACTTTACCGGTTTAATGAGATCCATTCCAAGGTTACAACGGAAAAACTGTATGTTTCGAAAATAGCAAAGTTATATAAACAAGTTATTATGCAACATAACAGAAAACGAGTTTTGATCTCGAAGAATGGAACAACATCGCATGGGTCGCTGGGGACATCTAAGCTTTTTTTGGAAATCAGCATAAAACAATTTATTGGACTGTTGGTCGTTTTAAACGCGAAGAACCACGAAAAAAAGCTTATTCTGAATTAGAGGCATCACCCCAGGAATCCGGGGTGGTGCGGTTTTCAAGTGGGCTATGTCTATGCGGGGTCGTAGATTATGCGAGGGAGGGCGATCCCGTCCATTTCTTCCTAATTGCCGTAAAAACGGCTAGGAAGGTGCGGTCTCGAGCGGTCTGGGACGCTATTTTTTTTACGAGTTCGATTGAAGTGCACCAGCCTTGTGCACGCGCCGCATCTTTCGGGCTGTTTTTTACGACAATTAGGAAGAAATGGACGGAATCATAACCCACCCGAAGCCTGCACCACCCCAAATTCGTAGGGTGATGCCTTTAATGGAGAGTTCAATCATTTTGGGACTGGGACATTTGTATCTGACCAAATTCGGCCGAAATGCTTAGCCACCGGCATTGATTGATCGATAGGCGTAGGCTGAAGCAGAAAGATTTCTATGGACTCGCACAGAGAAACTTTGGAGTATTGTTCCTCGATGAATTAGTACTTGTCCTAGATGGACACATAAACATATGGATGTGTGCAGTTGATGTACCCATTGGTTGCTCCAGGACAGCTTGGTTTTTTTTGTGATCTGATGGACATTGTATTTAACTGTTCAGAAGTTTCGCGAAAAGAAAAGAAAAGGACAGATTTTTGGGCACAGTCTTGTTTTTCAGCGAATTAGTATGAAATTGCTTAATTTCTTACAACGGCATTTTTAAGTTTTGTATTTTTACGTCAGTAAGTTCCAAGAGGAAACCCCAACATAAATGTATTGATGAAATAATTGAAATTCATCGAAACAAATGTAAAACAATGGACAATAAAATTTTCCATGACATTCACAACATAACGAAATTTTTAAAATTTGTCGCATTGTTTCCTTCTTACTTGTGAATCACATAAGATTGATTTCAGTTTGAAAAATGAAAGGTATTTGTTTTCCTAGTGATTCCCGTCAGTCATAATATAGTTGGATCAAAACGACATGAAGCACGGTGCCGTTGCGTACGCAGGTGCGCTGGAAGCGGCGCGGTGGAGCTACCGGCTGGAATCGACGGGTGCGCTAGTGAGGGTCCCTATACCATCCCAACCGAGCGCAGCCTCTTACGCAACTGCACTGTGCTTCTTGTCGTTTTGACCTGACAGTAACTAGCAAAGTGTCTGAAGTTACTAATTCTGCTTGGGAAGCATCAAGGCGCTCAGCTTCAATTCACAATCGTTTGATGTTTGTGGACGCGTGTAAGACTTATACAACGACTTGCGGTTTGCCACTTGGTGTACCAAGTCAACGTAGAAGCTTTATGTTCTCGGACAAGTCTCAAACCAACGTATCGACTCGGAGTGATGAAAAGCTTGGTTGACCCAAGCCGTTTTCGAAGACGAACATTTCATCACGCTATACTGGTCCTTATTTGCTGTATGTATGTATGTATGTATGTATGTATGTATGTATGTATGTATGTATGTATGTATGTATGTATGTATGTATGTATGTATGTAAGTATGTATGTATGTATGTATGTATGTATGTATGTATGTATGTATGTATGTATGTATGTATGTATGTATGTATGTATGTATGTATGTATGTATGTATGTATGTATGTATGTATGTATGTATGTATGTATGTATGTATGTATGTATGTATGTATGTATGTATGTATGTATGTATGTATGTATGTATGTATGTATGTATGTATGTATGTATGTATGTATGTATGTATGTATGTATGTATGTATGTATGTATGTATGTATGTATGTATGTATGTATGTATGTATGTATGTATGTATGTATGTATGTATGTATGTATGTATGTATGTATGTATGTATGTATGTATGTATGTATGTATGTATGTATGTATGTATGTATGTATGTATGTATGTATGTATGTATGTATGTATGTATGTATGTATGTATGTATGTATGTATGTATGTATGTATGTATGTATGTATGTATGTATGTATGTATGTATGTATGTATGTATGTATGTATGTATGTATGTATGTATGTATGTATGTATGTATGTATGTATGTATGTATGTATGTATGTATGTATGTATGTATGTATGTATGTATGTATGTATGTATGTATGTATGTATGTATGTATGTATGTATGTATGTATGTATGTATGTATGTATGTATGTATGTATGTATGTATGTATGTATGTATGTATGTATGTATGTATGTATGTATGTATGTATGTATGTATGTATGTATGTATGTAAGTATGTATGTATGTATGTATGTATGTATGTATGTATGTATGTATGTATGTATGTATGTATGTATGTATGTATGTATGTATGTATGTATGTATGTATGTATGTATGTATGTATGTATGTATGTATGTATGTATGTATGTATGTATGTATGTATGTATGTATGTATGTATGTATGTATGTATGTATGTATGTATGTATGTATGTATGTATGTATGTATGTATGTATGTATGTATGTATGTATGTATGTATGTATGTATGTATGTATGTATGTATGTATGTATGTATGTATGTATGTATGTATGTATGTATGTATGTATGTATGTATGTATGTATGTATGTATGTATGTATGTATGTATGTATGTATGTATGTATGTATGTATGTATGTATGTATGTATGTATGTATGTATGTATGTATGTATGTATGTATGTATGTATGTATGTATGTATGTATGTATGTATGTATGTATGTATGTATGTATGTATGTATGTATGTATGTATGTATGTATGTATGTATGTATGTATGTATGTATGTATGTATGTATGTATGTATGTATGTATGTATGTATGTATGTATGTATGTATGTATGTATGTATGTATGTATGTATGTATGTATGTATGTATGTATGTATGTATGTATGTATGTATGTATGTATGTATGTATGTATGTATGTATGTATGTATGTATGTATGTATGTATGTATGTATGTATGTATGTATGTATGTATGTATGTATGTATGTATGTATGTATGTATGTATGTATGTATGTATGTATGTATGTATGTATGTATGTATGTATGTATGTATGTATGTATGTATGTATGTATGTATGTATGTATGTATGTATGTATGTATGTATGTATGTATGTATGTATGTATGTATGTATGTATGTATGTATGTATGTATGTATGTATGTATGTATGTATGTATGTATGTATGTATGTATGTATGTATGTATGTATGTATGTATGTATGTATGTATGTATGTATGTATGTATGTATGTATGTATGTATGTATGTATGTATGTATGTATGTATGTATGTATGTATGTATGTATGTATGTATGTATGTATGTATGTATGTATGTATGTATGTATGTATGTATGTATGTATGTATGTATGTATGTATGTATGTATGTATGTATGTATGTATGTATGTATGTATGTATGTATGTATGTATGTATGTATGTATGTATGTATGTATGTATGTATGTATGTATGTATGTATGTATGTATGTATGTATGTATGTATGTAAGTATGTATGTATGTATGTATGTATGTATGTATGTATGTATGTATGTATGTATGTATGTATGTATGTGTGTGTATGTATGTACGTACGTACGTACGTACGTACGTATGTAGTTTATCGAATATTGTCCATTATATCCACACCTAATTATAGATATAGAAATTCCAAAGATATTTCCAAGAAGGAGAAAGAATAACATCCACATCGTTATACACACAACAAGTCGTCGAAAAGTCTGGAAAGCTCCTCAGTCAGAAGCGAGAGTCGTCTGTGTATCTTGCAGAGTGATCCATAGAAAGAAATTGAGAATTGGCTTGTGGAACTTGATGATTTTTTTGATCCCGCACAGTAAATCTGTCTGCGCGTCTCGAATTCCGTCAATGACTACCGTTTCTCTGATTTTCGTTCGTTTCTTTCATGTTTGATCAGTGGATTATCGTTCCGGTACGGCGAGCCGACGCTGACGGTCCGATTGTCCACCTGACGCGGTTGCTGATGACCCATTGCAGCTAACATCGTAGCATTTTCTGCCTATGACTAATTACATCTATCTATCCTGACCAGTACTCGACTACAGTACACGTCCGAAAACCTCTTGTATATCTATAACAATTTTACGGCTATTGAATATCTTTTTTCTTTGATGAATTTGTTACAGAAATGGTCTAGCTATGAATATTCCTCTTGATACCGAGCTATATGAAAAGACGTACACATGTTGCTGTGGTGCAGTGCGCATCAAGGTAAGCCAGTCTTGGCTTCAGCGCCATCGATTTATTGATTTTCTGCGTATCCATTCTCTTGCAGAATGGTGCCTACGGGGTTGCTATATTCTACGCGATGATTATTCTTTCTAACTTGGGAATTCGTCTGTACAAATCGAATGAGGTGCACAGTTGACTTTTTTTCATGTTGAAGTTTAAAATAACTAACATCTAAGCTGCTCAGGTTCAATGGAACTGGCAACTTCTATTTCTCGTCTCTGATACCGTGGCCGTTCTTTGTCTCGTGTACGGACTAGCGAGAGAGCAAGCGGCTTTTCTACAACCATTTACTATCATAAGCGTGAGTTACTAAGTATGTTTACCTGATAATCTTAACACATTAGTCAACTGGCGTTAATCAATCCGCTTGGGATGCGCCCTCACGTTTACTTCAATTCAGAATCGCTTGAAGTTTACGGACGTACAACTGGCCTCTATAATGAGTTGTGGTGGCTAGCCGATGTGTCAAGTCAGTGGTTTTATCCTCCCAGACAAGTCTGGTACCAATTTATCGACCCTGGACTGATGAAAGCCTTGGTGAGCACTAGGGTGGATTTGAACCTCCGATCGATCGTGCAGGAAGCGGAACCTCTAACCGCTACACCACACCCGCCCGGGATAATATTGTCCACTCTCAATTTTATGAGGCGGGTGTAGCGCAGTCGGTAAGGTTGCGGTTAACGTTCCGCTTCCTGCACGATCGATTGGTGGTTTAAATCCACGCTAGTGCTCACCAAGGCTTTCATCACTCCAGGGTCGATAAATTGTCACCAGGCTTGTCTGCGAGTATAAATACACTGACTTGACACATCAGCTAGCCACCCCAAGTCATTGTATAGGCCAGTTACACGTTCCTAAACCCCAAACGATTCTGAATTGAAGTGGCTGTGGGGGCGCATCCCAAGCGCCGATTGACGTCAGAAACTTTATCCTTTATTAGTCAACTATTTACACTTTTGTTCCATCAAAGGTGTGGGTTCAACGTATGAACGTGGTAGTTCTCATTTAGTGTCTTTCATAACTGAATAATACTTCGTGTGTGAATGATTGAAAAAGAAGATAGATTTGTTTGTGCCAGATTCTTCTGGAACTCATGCGGCTTTCTCGGCGTTGTCTTGAATTTTGGCTTGTCTTTTTCGTTCCGATCCTATTATAAACCGTAGTAACCGTAACCACTCTCCAATTATTTGCTGATCTGATCGTTTTTCAAAACGGCTTCTGGATTTCTATGTAATTCTCTGAAACTTGCACGCAGAGATTGATGGAGGTGCTGGTAACGAGGGTGCTGTCTGTTTGTACTGTAAGGTTTTTCCTTTGCTAAGTAATACAGATGAACTTCTAGAGCAAAATAAAAATGTCCCCTCATACAGAAGGGTGGAGTGCTAGTTAAAGCTTTGGCTTACTTTCACATTGTCAATGATTTTTAGTATTTATTATTTGGCGTCGCAGTGAGATTATTCCTGCCCTACATATAGAGTGATCTTACTGTATAGAAAAATCGGGAGCAGATAATACCTGACGTGGCACATGTATTAGATAGTCCTTTAAGTTGATTTCATGGTCTTTTTTCGTAAGTTTATTCTTTATCCAACGATGAAGATATTCCAATCAACAATATGGTCAGCTGAATAGTCAAAAATCTTTGTCCAACAAAGTTATAGGTTGTTGAACCTTTTGGCCGAAGACTAATGCTGTTGTGAATTTAAAAAAAGAAAAAAGTGAGAAAAAAAGAAACATCTAGGACAACTTAATACTGCCGTATATTGGATAAAAATAGTTATCTATTATATGATAGTATTGCAGAATTCTGTCCTTCTGGAATTGATAGTGTAGTGAAGCTTTGGACACACGTAATGGATCATGATTTTCACTTGTTGGTTGATATCTATGAACAATGAGATTTTAATTGTTTGAAAAAAAGTGTGAAATCTGGTGCAAAACGTTCGTATTAACCTAATATATAGTTGCCAATACTAATAGCGGTTACATCCGTGATCAGCACCCTGAATACGCCTTACGTGCAAATAATTCGAGAGACGTAGTCCGAAGCACATTTTTGAGATTGATTTCATCATGCGGAATAGTTGATATGTTGATTTGATATGCTGATGAAATGATTTTCACAAGCACTTTGAAAAACCAGTCCCCAAGTTTTCAAAAAAAATCTCTTTTTCTTTCTGAGTCTGAAAGTATTGGTAAACTTTAACAGCTCTTCAAATTCTAACGATGTATATATAAATGTTAAAAATATCCGTTACGTTCAGCTCTTCAAATGTTGAGTCGAAACAGAAGAGCACCGCTTCCCTACACGTCCTCCTTTCTTTTCATAGTCCTCAAAATAGTAACTACGGATTTGTTACAGATCGTGACGGTTAGCTTATGCGTCCTACTGACTGCTTTTTATGTGTCGGCCGTCTACGATCCAACTTCTTACGCCGGAGAACAAATTGAGATTCTACTTGCCGGAAAAGTGAAATCAATCTCTGAGCACTTTAACACCACAACACGAAGAGGTCTTGCTCCTGATATTCCATCCATGACTACTTAACAGATTGTTTTTTTCAACTGTAAAATGTTCCAGTCATAACGTTGGTGGCGCTGATTGGTGCAATGGTCTACGGCTTTACAGTGATCATCCATAGTTGGCTTATGGTCATAGTTGTACGTTGCGCGCAGTGCTTCCGCGAGGAAAAATCGATAAAGGTTGGTTTTTTAAAGGCAGCATACCACGAATCTGAGGTGGTGCGGATTTCAGGTGGAGTATTCGTATACGGCATAGTAGATTATGGAGAGGGGAGGGGTGATTCCGTCCATTTCTTCCTAATTGCCGTAAAAAACGGCCCGGAAGATGCGGCGCGCGCACAAGGCTGGCGCGCTCCAATCGAACTCCTTGTGGAAAATGGTGCGCCGGAATGCTCTTCGAAACGAACGAAGAAGCCGTATCTTCCGGGCCGTTTTCTACGGCAACTAGGAAGAAATGGATGGAATCATCCTTCTCTCAATAATCTACGTCATAGCAGTTTACAGATATAATGGTTCTTTTTACAGATAAAACTTTGAGAATTGATGTTTGACAAGAATTCTGGTCGAATCTTATAGGATCTCATGCCTGGTAACCTTTTTCAAACATGTAGAAGAATGGTTTTTATGTGCTTGAAATACGATAAGTTTCCTGATTTTCCATGCAAAATGGCTACGGTTTTCTCCGGAATTTATTTCGAATAAATAATAGATTTTTGTTGGATTTTCGATTTTATAGCTCGACAACATATTTTCATAGTCTGAGATTATAGAAGCAACCTCTGAGATTTTTGTAAACTTCCAATTCTATCTAGTTTTTTTTTTCTACAAAAAAGTCGGAAGATTGAAAGATCCAGCTTTGGAGTCCGGGAGTTCCACACATTCTTCATTTGCGGCCTGTATGTCATCACAATTATGGAGCATTGTATAACAATACATGTAGTACGTGATTCACGTGTCAGTGGATTTGAACGATCTGAACGAAAGATTTCACTTTCTGCAGTGTGCGTAATCTGAAACCTCTACTGCTACAGTTATCTCGCATCTAGCCATTCCGTATCCTGAAGCAATTATCCGCATACATTGAATACAGCAAACATCGCCGCTGTTACCCGATTTGTGTGATTGCTATTTTGATGAAGGTGTTGGTAATACATATATGCTTTTCTGTTCGTTTTCGACGTTAAAACGATTTCTTTACTATCCTGCGGGATTTCTCCTACTTGTTTTTTTTCTTGAATAGCACTTCCTAGATTATTTAAGGTTAACGCTTAAACGTTAGCTGTTAATAAAGAAGGTTAACTACTAATCTTGGCTACATGTAGTTAAAGGAAATCAATAAAAAAAAGTACTTGTAGTAGGATAAAAACGACATGAAGGATGGTGCAGTTCCGCTGGACGAAGCGTAGCGGTTAGAACTTAGGAGGGACCCTTGCTGACACCATTTTTCGCTGTTGTTCGCGATGATTCTTTCTCGACTCCAACCGCGCCGCTTCGACTGCAACCATTTACGCAACTGCGCTCTGCTTCATCTCGTTTTGACCCTACTATACGAACAATATTTCAATTACGGATGGATGCCACAGTTTTTTGTGTTCACCTCGACTTAGCTAAGATGGTGAGCAAAAGTCATTCCGGACAGATTTCTGCAATTCTGTGCAGGAAGAACGCCTCGTATATGGGGATCGTAGAATATCTGTCGCACTAAGCTGCTGTACTCGAAATTTTTCCTCGGCACAAATTATCTGTATCTATTTTTTTATAGGTTTTTTTTCCAAATATCGCTCATCAGCTGAGCGCACTTATAGATTTAACTTGCAATTGTTTGTCAACTAATTTGACGCTTGTTATGCTGATTATTAGGTTTCGAGTAGGAGCTTCTTAATTGTTTTAACCAGCAAAACAAATATTGAATACGAATAAATAACAATGACTTTACATTGATGGTACGTCATGTATGTATTCTCTCTTACCCTAATCTTTGTAAATTCCCAATGGAAAGTTATATTTATTATATTTGAATTGTGTGTGGTTCGAATAGCTCTGCAATAAACACGCGTACACATCGTAGATCAGGTGTCGTTGTTTTCTTGTCGACTAACGTTTAATTTCCCTTTATTCGATATTTTGTTGCTGCTAATGTTTGATTTCCTTTTATTTTTCCTACTTCAATATAATATGATTTTTTCTTTCCTTCATATGTAGTTGAAAGTGATTGATCTTTGATATCTGTCCGTAGTCAGCTGATATACAAATCAGAGAGTAATTTGCAGCAGAGGTATTGCGACGATGATGAAGTGCTAGTATGAAGGAGTTTTTTCTTTAAATATTTGAGGTGTGCGGTTTTATTTTCAACAGTGAAGCAAAAGAAAAGAGAAACTCAAGCGGTTTTCCTCTCACGGTGCTCAGAATTCCGCAATTTTTCTTCTTCGTTCAGAATGACTCTTTTTTTTGAGGGCTGGTGAAAAGGCGTAAATGACTGTAGATCAGTTCATTTTCAAATTATGCTCATGCTCTACACATCGTGCTCGAACACATACCATATTGGTCCAGTGGATTTTCAGAAAAGTATTTTATTCATTCGTGTACATCGAAAGATTTGCCGTATGTAGAAGAAGGAAATTAAATATATAAGCCATCGCTTGTACTTGTGACTTACTGTAAATCAGGAGTGATGTTTGTCTGCACATTTCGGTAGTAGATTGCGTTTCTGCTGCGTCAACTGGAAAAACACCTCACGGAATCCTTTTTCGAACTCCACAACACCTCAATGTCCCTTGTACTACCATGGCTCGGTAACCATCTTAGCAAAGAGCCAATTCGTTGTTGATCTCTGTGCCACTGATATGTTGGACTGATTTGACCGGCACATATGATGCTAAGATTTTTATTTCTGGTTGACGTCTCGGTCCAACCTTTTAGTAGCTTGAAATTTAAAATCAATATTTCGTATCCATTCAATGTCTTACTCGCTTATCAAAAAAAATTCTGGCTCTATTTTTTGATCCTCTGGATGAAAGTGAAAAATTGATGCACACCCCAGAGGCACGAAGAGGACTTTGGTGCCGTTGCGGGCTAACCGTGAACTTTATCTCCGCTGTGTTATCGCCTCGTCCTGAGCTAGAAATAATCACGAAAAGGTTCCACTCGACCCTTTCCCGTTCGTCAACGTCTGTGTCACTTACCCTGGTGAAGCTCTACCTTCCTTCGTAAGGATCGGTCACAACCAAGAGCGTGGAACCAGGCACAGGTCTCGGATATGATTTCATGTCTGCAGATTTTCTTCGGACTGGTGATCATTCGATTCATGTAATTATAGCGGCGCTCATGACGTCCTATCAAAGGTGACCTATAAGTCGTTTGAAGCTACCCTCCGATATGATTGATGAGCGTCTTATACAAAGTTTTCGCCACGATCATCCTCACGCCTATACCTGGAACACTAGATAAAGCCCGAGCTCAAGGAGTTGCTGGATTCCGCCAGCTTTTAGCTGCATGGAATACATCCGAACCGTGTCAAGGCTGATGGAGGTTTTGTGGGAATATTGGTTTCCCTCGTATATCGTCGACTAAGGCCTTCGACAGCGTAGAAACGAAATTAATGTTGTCAGCGCTGGTTGATCAGGATGTGGAAGCATCATATATAAAGGCATTAGTCAATTGCTGCTGTCGATGCATCACTACGATTCAGCTTTTCCAGCGCATCTTCACTGGGTAGGTTGTATGACAAGGCGGAACTCCGTCTCCGAAGCTGTACACGGCTGCATTACAGTGGATAATGAAATCATTTGCTTTGGGAAGAGATGGGGACATATATTGATAGAAATTCGTCCCAAACCTTCGTTTTGCGGACATCGTTTTCTTTTTGAGAAGTACCCATTAAGCGGAGACGCTGCTCAAGGAATTAAACGAGGAGAAAGAGAATAATAAAATGGAATAGGATTGCTAGTGAATAGAAAGAAGACGCAGTTCAGGAAGAACGTCTACTGCGAGTACGAAGGAATACAAGTTAGAGGGTCTCGGATCGAGAAACTTTGTGAAGTGTGTACATCAGACGTCTGACGTTCTATGAAAATGAAGATCGGCTTGAAGAAGAAACTGAATAGAAGGATGAGAATAACGCGGGAGCATTCGCAATCTTCGGGAAACTACGAAAATCTTCAGGAAAAACGAAATCAAGTGATGAAAAAAGAGCTCCGTTCCAATCTGTTCGACTCGACAATTCTTTCGGCACTCAGATATGTAGACGTGAGTTTACTCCGCTTCTACGTCTAGGAAGCTATTTCTAGTCACAGAACGCTTGAGAGGTGTCTTCTGAATTCTAATCGACGCACATAAGACCTAGCTGGTCTTCGCAGCTGCGACTTATAAAAAATATACAGTCTTCGAGACCCACAGGAATGTGTATAATGTGTAACGTATATATATATATATATATATATATATATATATATATATATATATATATATATATATATATATATATATATATACACGTACATATATACGTGTATGTGTACATACATATATGTATACATACGGAAGGGACACTATAGGTGATACGGTCATATTATGGAAAAAAATCGAAGATAGATGTACTAAAAGAACGCTGGAGTGGACCCCAAGAGATGCTAATGGTCCTCGAAGGGGGCCTCAAATAGGAGGACCCACATGGATACGGATCAAGGACTTTCTCAATGTCACTCATGAAACTCGAGGACATCTTGTATGACGATAGCGGCTGAACAGAACGACCAAAAAAGGCGTTGGGGTCGTTCAGTAAAGACCGGCAGATTTTGTAAGTATAGTTTATTTTACAAGAATTAAAGAACATTTTCACATATACTCGGAGTGTTGTTGAATTTCACAAGTTCCGTCGTTTCTAGCTTCAGAAGCAGCGGTCACCGAAAAAGCTACTCAAAATCGAAAGCTCTCAGAAGTTTAGGCTGTCCTTCTTTTTCATATCCTCGTCCCATTTTCTTAGTGTTAGCTAGATGTGGAATTTTACGTCATTTATGAACATTCGGTGCTCTACATGAATTTCTCTCTTCAATGAGGAAAAGTTCGCGTTAAACAAAATTGAACAGACCATTCTGTTGGTTCCTCGACCATTCCAATTAAGTTCGTTCGAACTCATTTCAAGTGCTTTTTTTATGTGAGTTGTTGAATTGCTGACGCAAACGACATCTTTTATTTTTTCAATTCTCTTTGGTCCTTTAGTTTTTTTTACTTACACTGCAAACAGAGAGTTTTCTGTTTAGCTCACTTTTTGGAAACTCGGAAATTTCGAGGTGAACTTCCGTTTTTCCGTGATCTAGACACTCCTTTACATCTGTTTCCCCCCTCAGTTCTAATTTTCATAATGATTGACTCAGTACGATGGAAAAGGAATCAAATATTGGCATTGGCAAAACAACGGCGATAAAACAACGTGAACATTCAGAAACAAAGAGGCTCCTCTACATCCAATAAAAAATCCAAATTATGCTTAACGGCGAAACTTTAAACGTGTTAAATCGTAGTTTGCTGCTTAAAAAACGATAAATTTCCTTCATATCTTTCTAAACGACCACGTGGTTCCCCTTTTCCTAAGAGCACACTTTAGTTATCGAAAGCTCATAGTAGCAATCAAAACAAAGTGTATTAGCACTATTTGATGCAACAGAGTGACGTTCTACCAGGCGTAGTAATTATCGCGTAACGTTTTTATGAATGAAAGTGAAAACGAAAGGAAAGAGAATTAATACAAAAGAAAGTGGTGGAGAAGAGTACATATACATGCATGAGTTGCGTGATTGAGTTTCTAATGTTTCAAATAACTTATGTTTTTTTTTTTTCAGGAAAATGAATAAATAGATGCTCATAGATGTATACAGTATTCCTTGTCCTTATTATGACGGTTTAGGATACTCGTCAAACATTACAAGGAAGAGATCATAGGGAAAGAGAAGCGCGAAATTGTTTCTTGACCATACCAAAGCAAAGCAGCAGCAACATGAACAGAGTGTTCTTGAAAAAATCCGCATAGGGAATAGGAACGTTCAAAACTTTTTAATTTTAACTGTATTATTCGGGTGAAATTATTATTTTGAATTCACAACGTGTAATAGCGCAATATTATGCTCGGTTAAGATTTAAACGAAATTTATTGGCACTCTATCGCTGCTGGAATCGCTCGTTGAAAAGCGATTTTATACGGAAATTTGGGTAGTTATTGGAAAAAAAGTGGTATATAAGGCGAGTACCGACGTACAGAATTCGTCCAAAAGCAAGATGCGATCTGCTCTTATTTCATTCTTTTGCGTTGTCACAGGTGCGTCGTGTGTAGGTGCAGTGATCTCTGTTTTGTTTAACATTGAAATACAATATTTCTGAACATGCAGTAAGTGCCGCCTATTACGACAACCTCAATAGCAGAACAATTCATGTACTTCGTCTCCGACCCACTATTCCGAGCAACACCAATCAACCTTTTATAATAGTCCGACCCGATCTCCAGGACATTCCAGGTAAGTATTCGATTTATGAATAAAACGAATGGAATGACTTAGTCCGTGGATCAGGTTATTACGACTCTTCACGGACTGATAAGAATGGAGTGGATAATTCGGATTCTTACGGATCTTCCGTCATAGGTAACTTCTCTTTTCCTCACACTATATTAATGAAATAATTCAATCGATGCGCGCACAGAAACTTTGCATTTATTCCCTCAAAAGTACAGTCCGCAGCGCAACAAGTTACTGTAGTCGTCATCGTTTCTCTTCGAAAAAGATAATCGTTTTCGATAACATTAATATTGAACTTAGTTGTCTTAATCTAGTACAACACTCCCTTTAGTTTTGCATAGCTGTCTCCTGAGAACGTTTCAGCTACGCTTCGGGACTTTTCAGGAGAATACCTTTCTTTTGGGCGTATTTATTTCATAAGCACAATTGTAGCCAGACGTATCGTGTCTGTCTGACACAATACCTTCTCGGCTGCGGTGGCCATTGGTGATGCTGCCGGATCGAAAGGACCATAATTTAAGGAGCACGCTGACGGAATAGTTAATGGTGAAGGATGCTTTTTGCTACGACAGTAAAATAGTGTTACTCGTGTGCAGTTCCCCCACCCCTCCTCACCCCCATTAAAAAAACGGGATACGGGTGAAGAAGAAAGAAAAAAAAAATAGAAAAAGGAGTTTGATGGGATCGTAGGTGATCCATCGGTCCATCGATCAATGGAGACAGTTGCCAATGTCATGATGACAGAAAAGCTTTGGGGGCGACTACATTTAAGCGTTAAAAATGCTTATCAAACTGCTTATCAACGGCAGATGTCGCTAACAACTAATTTGCATGGGAAGCTCCTTTGCACCTAGTAAATGCTCGAAATCAGCATGAGTATGATTAGAAACCCATTCAGGCAAGTAAATCCCGGTCAGTTTACCAACTATTCAGCGATACTGCTTAGGCAGCCTTTGACTATAAGGACTTGGAGAGAAAAGCATAGCGTGGATAAGGCTTTTTTCTTAGGGATTCTATAGAACATCCATAATCTTCTTTCTCAATACGTAATCATTAATGTGTCTGCTCACAGATCAATCGATAAGGTGCACCCTTCCACTAGAACAAGGAAGGTGCCGTGGATATTTCATTCGGTAAGTGCTTCACCCCACTGCATCGTGGGGATCTCAGAATTGTTGGTTTGTCCTTACGACTCGTGAATTTTCTGATAGATATGGATTTGACGGATACACTGGACGATGTGTTTCGTTCACCTATGGAGGATGTGGCGGGAATTCGAACAACTTCGAGAGTTTGAAGGAGTGCCAGCAAGCGTGCCTTGCCTACACACCTATGCCTCTGCTTCCTTAAATATTCATTGATGAGTTAAAAACGGAAAATAAATAGATTCCGATCATGTTTTTCAAAACTTAAGAATACGAGCTATAAGACAAAAGCAAAAAATGCGAAAAGAATTTTTGAAAAGTGAAACCAAAGAACTGGGATGAGCCTCGTATTAGATAAGCTCTAAACGTAAGTTTGCCATTGCTCGAGATTTCAGTAGTTGTTCATCAAGAGAAGAAAAGGAAAGAAGAATATTTTGTTTTATTAGGATTGCTATGTCACGTTTCCTACACCCTGCAACATCGACGGCGCTCTATTTGTCCAACACATATCCATTCCTCAGTATAGTTATGCTGTTGTAGTAAGTCGAATGTGCGACGTTACTGACTAATGAAAATAAAATCAGAAATGAAGAATGAGGTAGATTAACTCCTTCAGGATAAAAAAATAAGCAAATAAAATAGATGTGCATTTGACATCCGGGCACAGTCGGAGGTGAATGAGCACGTAAGAGACCTGTCATTTGACTTGCGCGGCGAGAAAGCGATGTTTCGAATGAATCTGCCTATCCAACCGTCCAAATGTGTTCACCGACCTCGTAGAGATCAAAGGCTTGATGGACTTTTACCTTGGACATTGACAATTTCCCTTGAGAACAATTCGCCTTTTTCACGTTACTTATTCTTTTATGATTCCACACTACTATCTTTTTAACATTTGTATTGAAGGCATCATCCCACAAATCTGGGGTGGTACGGGTTTCAGGTGGGTTATGCTTATACGGGGTCGTAGATTGTGGGGAAGAAGGTGATTCCGTCCATTCCTCGCTGTATCATTGGAAACCGACGACACCGGAATGCTGTTTCTTATGACGGCTTCTGTTGCACTGTTTGCGCACCGCCCCGCCCCACCTGCGACTCGTCTAAAATCCATTCGGATGAATCGCAAAGCGGGGGCGGGTGCAAACCTGTGCACATAGCAACAGAAGCCGTCGTAAGAAACAGTTTCGGGGTCGTCCGTTTACACTGATACAGGGAGAGATAAACGGAATCACTCTTTTCCCCACAATCTACGACCCGGTGTAGGCATTACCCGGCTGAAGCCCCTACCATCCCAGATTTGTGGGGTGATGCCTTTAACTCATTTTATTTTCTACTTCCTCACCGGTGCATGTTGCGCAATTAGTAAGAGTTTCGTCTGTGATTGCACAATCGATCTTTAGTTCGATATTGTTATCGAACCAGTACCAACCAAGCCCTTCATCCCTCCTTAAAGGCATCACCCCACGAATCTGAGGTGGTGCACATTTCAGGTGGAGTATTCGTATACGGGATGAGAGACTATGGAGAGGGGGGAGGGGATGATTCCGTCCATTTCTTCCTAATTGCCGTAAAAAAAAACGGCCCGGAAGATGCGCGCGCAGAAGGATGGCGCGCTCCAGTCGAACTCCTTGTAGAAAATAGTGCGCCAGAACGCCTAAAGCCGTATCTTTCGGGCCGTTTTTTACGGCGATTAGGAAGAAGTGGACGGAATCACCCCCCTGTCCATAGTCTCCTATTCCGTATACAAATACTGCACTTGAAATCCGTACCACCTCAGATTCGTGGAGTGATGCCTTTAATCAATAAATTGGCGCCAGACTTGAAAGCGAGAATAAAAAGATTGATTTGACATATAAGCTCTCCCCCTCAAGTGATTCCATGCCATGATTTCATGAACCTCAAACAATTCAATATTGAAGTCTAACGCGTGGGAGCATTTGCATTTGGGATTGATTAACGTCACTTTACACAATTTATCCTTTTCATTTAATTATACTGAAGGTAAATGCATCTTCCACAGTTCTATTAAGTAACGAGTAAAGACAACGTGTCTGGTATTGACCTCGATTTCAATTCAGAATCGTAGGTGTTCGACTTGACCTCGATTTCAATTCAGAATCGTCGGAGGTTAACAAGTGCGTATGTGGCCTAAACAAACATTGGCGGAGTCCATTCTATGGGTGAACTTCGTGTTTTTACCCTACTACACAGCACCGCTACCAATTACAATCGAGTCCGCACCACAAAGGGCTTAGTTGGTACCAGGGCGGTTTTGAACCATCTATCCATCGATCGTGGAGTCACAGCCGAACCTCTAACCGGCTCTTCTGCCGCATCTCAACAATTAAGTGATTGGCTCTAAATGCGTGAAGTAATAAGGAATAAAAATATTAATGAGACTAGGCAGTAAGTGTCACAAGCATCACTTAGAACAAAATGTACATATCCTACCTTTTTGAGAAACTTCCTAAGAAGTAGATTATACATGTGAGTTTTTTTTATCCAAAAACTTTTTTTTACTTCATAATTGTCTATACGTCGGGTATAGTGAATGAATAGATTCGGTTATTTTCAGGCAGAGGCGGGTGTAGCGCAATCGGTATGAGATCCGTTGTGGACGCACGGTCGATGGTTCGAAACAGAAAAAAAAACCTGATTTCAACAAACCCTTCTCACTTGATCATCGGCTGGCCCCCGCAAGTCAATGTATAGGACAACAGGGATCCCAAAACCTCAACGAATACGAATTACAGTACGTAAAACGCGTTGGTGCGTCCCACATGGATTGAAACGCTAGAGATTTTTCCTTTTTTTCCTGTTCTCATGCTCGCTCCGATAGCAGAAACTTAGTAGAAAACGTAAAGATATCAGAGTTTGAGAGGTAAACATCGTTAACTAATCATCGTTGGAGTACTGTAACTAAATTCATAAACGTATACGAAAGAAATCTCTTGCGTTGAGAAACGTATTGTGCTGTTCTATGCATGCATTTAAATAGTTTCGGAACGGTGGAAAAAGTATGGAAATTTGACTTTACCGAAAATTCTTCTGGAAATTACGTTTTGTTTGGAACGTTCGCATTTACATTTGCTTATTCAATAATTTTCTGCTTCTTTCAGGGTTTCTTCTTTAACCTATTCCAAGTTTGTTTTGAAGGATTCCAAAAAAAAAACAACTAGTAGGAATAATAGTGAAAGAATGTGCTAGAAAGATCCCACGGCAGCGGAAAAAGGTATAAAAATAGATGGGAAATCATTTGGCAACAAAATGTTCATATTCAAAAAATTCATTTCTCTCTATCTGTTTCTTACTGTTTACGTCTTTCATGTTCATGTAAGTCTCTTTAATGTTTAATGTTCGACACTAAATGAAATTTGTTTTTATTAATTTAATGAGTAATCTATTTAAAACACGTGAATTGCAGCCGATTTCCTCTTATCCTGACTTGCTAACGAGATGCAGGTGTGTCCTAAGAATACAATTAGATTCGATATTGCATAAAAACTCATTTTACGTTATTAAAGAGAATATTTGAGAAGTTCTTATGAGAGCCAAATTTATTCTTGAATAAAGATCGATTAAATCTTCATGCACTTGTCCTCCTCCGTACACTCATAGTTTAGAGAATTTAAAAATACTGGGTAAACTCTCGCTTTTTTTTCTAAAAAAAAGTCAGTGTGTAGTACCGTACGCATTGAGATCAAAAATAAATCGTGAGCGTGTTCTTCAGATTGAAGAAATTTCACGGAAATGAATAAATAAATAAAGAAATATCGTATCTACGAAATGTTGCATATGGTTCGCAGGGAGAATTGCACGCACCACAAGATTTATTCTCGTTCTGATCTTTACATTTTAATAGCTCCTGTTTTTCTTTCAGATTTTCAGAGTGGGCTGTCGAATGGGCAAAATGGAATATTTTCCTTTTTTTGGCATTCAATCGGGACTAGCATAGGGTCGCCGAAAGTGAGATTACTGCTGGATACGGAGAAGGAGAATTTTTTTGAAAATAGCAAGCAGCATTTGCGACTCGCTCCGAAGTTAAAAATTTTAACAAAAGATTTGAAATTTCGATGTAAGAAACGGATTTATCGACTCGCTTGTCGCGGATTGGGAGAAAATTCGTTTTCATTGGTTTTTTTTTTGAAAAACAAAAATAAAAACAGACGCAAATTAATCAGAAGTATACCACCCATAGTTGTTTTCCTATCGTTTCCAACAACTTTCCCCCATCGTTCAATAGTTTTTCGAAGTTGCTTATTGGTTTTCTCCATGTTTTCTTTTCTATTTCGTTTCTTCTCTTCCAAGCGTTTTTCAGTTTTTTCCCAAGTATTTCATATCCTTTACGCAAAACAAAAATCTCACAAGCAGCATCTGTTTTCTTATCAACTCAATTAATCCCAAAAAAATGGTGTCGGAGTTATGTTATCCTGGCAGCCCACTTTAATGATCTGAAAAAACAAGAATCAATCCAGTAACAATAAAATCTCAATAAAACGACTTTATTGATTGAGAAATTCCCTATGGAATGGTGGTATTTTAGGAACAGTTCTTATTTCTAATTTTGTTTTTTAATTTGAAAATAAAACGTCCACTATTTATTCGCCAACTCATTATGCACCTTTCAAGATAGTGACAGTTGATGGTTGAAAACTAAGAAATTCCCTTAAAACTGCCAGACAGCTGTTATCTCTCTAAGGACGGATTTAAGTAATTATTCTCTTTGTGCTGCTGGTGCTCTTTCGATTCCCAGGACAGAACTATTACTAATCACAGTAGTATACAGGAATCCAAGCATATCCGAGAATTATTGCAGCACATGCTTTTCCAATGCACCTGTCTCAGGGGCTTTGGCTACTGTCTATTACAGTAGCCAAAGTAACTGTTCGGCAGAAAATTTTAAAAAAGCGCGGATTCGCGTCTTTCCTGTCCTTTTTTCTCGTAACCTGATTCATTTTGCTCTATATCGTTGGACAATATCGACATCAATTGATTCGAATCGACAATCGATTCGAATCAATTGATGTCGACATCTATCTATCTGGCCTATTTCACATTCTGAAAAACTTTAACAAAAGCACTTTTTAAGTTAGCAGCGGCTAGAAACAAGTAGACCAGGAAGTGAGAAAATTTCGTCGTGAGGATATATGACATTTTTGGGAAAACTAAACGCGAATAAAATGAACTTATAGTTAAATATTTATGGAGTGGACTTTTCATGAACATTTTATCAACTCATTTGTTATCATATTTGAGAGTTTTTTTCGGCTTTTAGGACTTCTCTGGCGAGCACCTTTCTTTTCATCGCACCCTTCTAGAAGAAGAGCTTTAGGATTTTCAGAATTTTTCAGAAGCGCCACATTTAAAGTTAATCCGAGGGAGTTGCTTTTCCGGCTAGAAAAAATTTAGTTGAAAAAATGTAACTAGAGAAATATTTTTTTTCGATAATACTACTATTTTTAAACCCCTTTTGTCGCAACACTGTATTTTTCCAGAGCACATGTCTTACGGCTCTACTCACATTCACTATTTTAAGTTAATATTGCGAATTTTCAAGAAAGAATGAATAAAAATTTCTTTTTTAAAAAAACTGATTTTCTTCTTCTCGTCTGCAACATTATGTAGAGCTGGCATTCCCAATTCACCCTGAAGCACTGAACTGAATAACATTCTTTTTATTTTTAGAGAAAGAAAATCAGGGAAAATAATATTTAACAGTTGCGCCCATTATCTCTTTTTTTTGAAGACATTCGAGTCTCATAAATGTTATTTTGTGTTATAAAAACTATTGACTTCATCTTTTTTATTTCCCTCACGAGTACAAAGCAAATTTTTTCTTACTAAGTGATACTAAGTGATGTAGTGTACTATAAACACTGAGCTGTAGTAC
Organism: Necator americanus; assembly: GCF_031761385.1. Lineage (NCBI taxonomy): Eukaryota > Metazoa > Nematoda > Chromadorea > Rhabditida > Ancylostomatidae > Necator > Necator americanus. Next base: position 10,492,937 of record NC_087372.1, on the reverse strand, counting down.
ATCCTCTGGGAAATCAGCCACAACTTTTTCTCCGTCTATTTTTGGTTTGACGGCTGAGAACTTTTGTAGTTTAGCCCTTTTGTTTTTTATTACCAGACTTTCGTGTTGCGTGGGCACAGCATTACTGCTTTTCTACGTTACTGTATAAGCGCTCTGATCAGAACATTTTCTCGAATTTGAATCTTTTTGCTGTTGTTTACAAAAATTCTTTCGCGACATTCTCGAATCTTCGAAAAAAAAATCATGAAAATATTAAGAAAAAAAAACAGTTAAAAGTCTTCGAAGATAGACGTAAAATTTCCTATTGTCTCTTCGAAGGCAGAAGAATCTAATTGTAATTGTATGGAATAGTTTTACTACATAAACGTTGTAATTCTCATTGTTGCTGTCATTTTCGTCGTTGATGCGTGTATTATATTTATTATATGTTATTGTTATGTTACGTATTGCAAGTCAAACCCCAATTTACGTTTCTAATTCCGCAATTTTTAGGATATCATTGACAGTTATGGAAGCGATACCGGATGGAACGCTTAGTCTCTTAGGATTATTATTAATACTTGTAAGTTAGACCAAATTATTTCGGAAATATCAGTATTCTGGAATATTGTTTATATTCGTTGATTCCCTTAAATAATCTGGTGTAGTTGGTTCCAAATGATTTGAAACCTGGTCTAATCTGCAGTCCGAATGGAGCTGCCGATGCTCCCTTTTCGAGCTCGCTCGTCTCACCCACATCGCTTCGTGCGCAGCCGCCTACGCAACTACATAAGGTTTTAGTTCATTTTGACGTGACTATATTTTAGCATTCCTTCCTTATTTTCGAAGAAAAAATTGACGGGACCTTCCTTTAATTCTGTTTCTACCTAAGATATACCCTCTTACACATTCCACAACCCTTTCCATATTTTGTAGCAGACCCTCGATGTACCTATTCCATAATTTCACCTAGGACGTTAATTAACGTAATTGGAAAAACCGCACTGTTTATAGCATGGCCTAATACTTTCACAAGGCGCAAAAAAACAAGCAGCAAATTATAAGTCCCATCTCAATTTTCTGACCTTTTTCAGATGGCAACGATCGGAATTTGTATGTGTTTAGTTGAAATCTACGAAATATTACGTATAAAGCGGATATTGCCGTTTAAATATTTCACACTTTCACAAGCGATTATTCACTTTACTGGACAATCTGTGGTCGTTATTTTATGTATTGCTTCACAATTGATATTGTAAGTTATTTGTGTTGGTCTGTTAGTCCTTCGATTAATTGCCTTGGAAGTAAATTCATGTCCTCCAAAAGTTTTTTCTTTCGAAAGAAAGCTTTGAATTTTTTTATATCAAGTAGTACTAGACTGTTCTAGGAGAATACAGATTTTGTTCACATGCGGTTCCGTCAGAACTTTTTCTTTTGCCATCTGCTGTCGTATTACGACGCGACCTCCTGCAGCGCAGTTCGCTTAGGATGACGTCTAGTTGTGCGCTACGCTCAATCCTAGCCAGACGATATACAGCAGAAAAAAAAAGAACAGAAATTTTCGCAGGAACTGCATATTGTCGTAATTTCCAAGTAGATATGGGCCACATTGGGGGATTCAATGGATTCAACATCGAACAGGGTAATAAACTTAACAATCAGCATCAGCTGTCTCTAGCTCCTGCATTCGGAGTAATTAATTGTGGATTTTTTCTGTCAAATTTACACTATTTAATGATTTTGCGACCAGAAAATGACGAAAATAACTGCACATGTATAAATAGGACATAAGTTCTTACAAAAAAGCAAGGCAGATAATAAATATCCTGTGTTCTTGCAGTGGTCCCTGGGTGTATCCGCCATTGGTTGGATATATGGCTCTAGCGCTGCAATTCGCTAGCTTATACATATCGTTAACAATGAGCGTGAATAGGCTGATTTCCGTTAGTTTTCCTACCAGATATCCAAAGGTTTTCACGCCAACAACTGCCGCAGTCATAGCTGTCCTAGCCTGCATATTCGCATTCTCTACCAATTCCGCATTACTAGTAGGTGAGTGCACTAACAAAGGACGCTAGTCCGAAGTTCCCACTGTGGTTATAAAAAACTCTTTGCAGACGAATGCAACCTAAACTTCAGAAGGGACATAGGAGGATTCTCTTTTCGAGACACTGATTGTGGTCGGTTATTTTCAACGTACATTGATGCGATATACAGTATTGCTTTGGTGTTAATAGCAGTACCTCTCGACATCACATCGCTATTTATACTAAGGAGGATTTCAAAGGTATGTTGGCATGTTGATAATGGCTGAAGCTCCAATTATTCTTTAATATGAGATATCATTGTCAGTCACTACCTACCAGACTTGTCTGGGAGGAGAAAAACACTGACTTGGCACATCGGCTAGCCCCCGCAAGTCATTGTATGTGCCAGCTATATGTTCGTAAAAGCTAAAATGATCTGAACTGAAGCACATCCCAGGCGGATTGAATAACGCCAGACACTTTATCCTTCTCTATCTTTATCCTTCTACAACCACTGAGGCAACCGTTACGTGTTCGTAGCTACTAGCTCGTAGCTTCACGCATGTTCTTTGTGGGAAATACATTATTTCGACGTACTTTCCGCTCTTTGCGAAAGTGGATTGTTCATGGAGCTCGTTCTGGAAAACACAGTTGGGTAGCAAAACAGTCAGAAGATAAGATATTAGCCGTAACGCATTTGGTGTGTTCTCGCATTTCTCTGTTCGACATATGTACTCTACACAATTGCGTGCAGTTTTGATGACATAATCTACGATGTGCTTCGAGTGAGGTGGAAAGTTTAGATTTTGCGAGTTCGTCGAGGTGCTCCTTCACTCAAATGCATAGTTTGCGTCTCGTTTACCCTACGTCACCACACGACCTGCACGTGATAAGATACACTACTCCTGATGTCATGCAATCGCCCTCTATGCCTTATGGCCAAACCACGCAGCGGAGAGATGTACTGAGTCGATCACACGTACGATTAAGTACCATTTGACACCTGTGGACCTATGGTCTACCTACCACCTATGGTTCGCTGGTGGTGTTTTCTGCTTTCTGCCTACTTGGTCATATCATCAGATATGTATGGTAGACAGAACAAATCTTCCACTACGTGGGAGCTTCAAGAAGGATGTCGTGCTTGTCGAGCAACAACTTCAGTTCTGTACCCATTGGGTATTGCCACTAGATGAGTCAGATTTACAAACTCTATCTTTTCCTGGCTACTCGATGCATCATTGTCGCCGTCCTGTACATGCTACCTATAACGGATTTTCTTATTTTGCTGGGATGTGCTAAAAGATACTGGATTGATATACTTTCCTTTTCCTTTTCATTTTCAAGATGCGACACAATTCGAAAGAAAATTTGTCACTCGATAACACTGTGTTATCCTTGTTCTCTGATTTAATTAGGTGTTTTTTTGTCAGATCACTGAAAAGTGTCAAATGAACAAATTGGAGCATTTTCGACACCAATTGCGGGATGCGTGACAGCTCAAAAGATTGGCGCTGTATATTGGTGCCGCTAAATAAAAGGAGTAAAGCGTGGAAGTAAAGGCCGCCATTATCCTTCGAGTTTCGATATTGGGAATTTTGATCTCTAAGAATGGGCACACACTGATCAACCTAATAATTATCTCTTCCTCTGGAAGATCCTCTCTTTCCTCTTTTTTCTCTTTCAAAAGCAAAAGAAGCCACGAAGTTATCAACGGCCTAACCTCTGTTATTGTTCTTTATTAGAGGAGGGTCCTACCACGGTGACACGATGCAGACCTGTCAGCAGCGCAGAACGAAAGTCACAATTTTATTGCACGTAGGTGCTCACAGTGCCGAATACGCCTTGCAACACAATTACAATTAACAATCAAAACTTCTGAACCGGATCGGAGCCAGTCCAATACAATCGGTTGCAAGGCACAAATAAAAGGAAGAAAGTAGAATGAAAGAGATTGATGGCTGGATTGATGGTTTCAGTTATAGGAAGGAGTAGAAAGATTGCGCAGCATCTAGATTCCTAATGAAGGACTAGTCTTATATCATTTCCATCCGCTCTCTTACCGCCTATTCCCGAAGTAATCACAGGTAGTCATAGGTACTTATTGAATGAAGTAGATCAGTACACACTGCTTCTTTGTCAATGTATCGTAGTTGATGCGCGACCGCTTCAAGTCTTCTCGATGGCTTCCAGAATCGACCTCCTTTCTATTTTTGATATTCTACACTTAGTGTATAGAAAAAATAACCAATATTTAAATTTTACAAGGGTAAGAAAGAAGAGAAAGTGAAAAGAGAAGTGAAAATTTTTCTTTAGAGAAGAGTGGCGTACACACGGATACTGCAGAAGGAAAAACCATGGTTCATACAAGTTGGTATTTATGGATAAATTATGCTTTGCATTTTTACAGATGTTGGTCAAACTGCATTCAACGGTTATTCTTGAGATTTCAGACGTTCATGAATTCACTGCTATTCGCTGTAATGTTGGCTTGTTTCCATTTTACTTCATTATTCCAAGATCAAGTTATCCAATTCTTCTTAACTATCGTTACCTGGGAGATATGGTTGATGTCACCGCAGTAAGTGCTTTGCAATAAATAACATAAATAAATATAATAAATAAATTTGTTCACTGATAAATTGAACGATGTGATATTTTCAGAATCGTTGGGATTATAGTGCAGAAGGACTGCCGGAATGCATACCTGAGATTGATGAGAAAAAGAAAGAAGAAGCAAGTGGATGTATTTTTCACGACATTCGCAGCCAATCGGTCTACTATGCTGATCAAGGGAAATAAGTAATTGTCTCGGCGTGTAATCTGCATATTTAGTGAAACCGCGATACGGTGCATGGATTCCCAACTGCATAATCGGGTCAGAATGAACTAACTTATGCAATCTACTACATGGACGGTTGCACTTGACACAATTCGGTTTTTTGTGGCGAAGTGTGCCGCAGGACTCCTTTTGATAGAAACTACTGGGCTCTTTTTTAACAGAACACAATTTTAACTAGACATCACGCAAAGAAATTTAATAGGTAAGACTCGGCTATAGAGATAACAAGACGCGGTAGGGATTTCTAACTTGTCTGTTAACTTAGAAGGTGCTCCAGTAGTAGTTGAAGTATGGAAATCGCAGCAGAAGGGAAATACTATTACACGCAAAAAAATTCATTAAAAATGTGACAATATAATGAAATGTAGGAGTTTTTCATGGTGCATTTGTCTTTTCTCTTTGGGAAAAATGGCCAAAGAATATACGGGGGCGTAGATTGCAAAAGCAGGTGGGGTTTCCATCATCTCTCCCCGCATCACTGTAAACGGACGGCTTCGAAATTCGATTCCTTACGACGTCCTCTATTGCGACGCGCCACCCCCCCCCCCCCTCTCCCCTCCCCCCCGCGCGATTCGTCGAAAATCTATTCGGACGCCCCGATAGACAATTCATTTCATTCGACGAATCGCAGGCGGGGGCGGGGCGCAAGAGTGGCGCGTTGCCGTAGATGACGTCGTGAGGAACCGCAATCTGAAGCCGTTTGTTTATAGTTATGCAGGGCGAGATGAGCGAGATCTCACCCGTTTTGGCAATCTATGCCCCCCCCCCCCCCCTATAGTCTTTGGCCGTCGAAAACCTATACGACATCAGATTCGTGGGGTGATGCCTTCAAGGAAACATAAAGCTTTGTCCGTCATGTAGATCGAACTAACGAAAATCCTTCCTGGTTGAAAGATTTCCACGATAATATCGACTAATTCCGAGACGATTCTGTTTATCATGTGAATATAAGTAAACATTATTTTTCGTTTATTTTTTGTGTATTGTACACAATAAGTTGTATATATATGTAAATAAATAAATAAACACAATAAATTGTATATATATGATGACGGGGTTATTTTTTTACGTGTGTATGTATGTGAAACAAAACTCAAGAAAGCAGCAAACGGGTTTAACGGTGTTAGAAATGTGCACCGGCTCCAGTAACCACCAGGACAGAGCGGGTCGGTTCTCATGGCATCGAATTGGTGAGCCGGCACCAAAGAGCAGTAAAAAAAAGAGTGAGACGGGTCTCATGATGTTGGATTAGGACGCGGAATCCCCAGAACGGGATTCCACGATTCGGAATTAGTGCAACGGCACAATTTTTTTTTAAGTAGAAAAAATGGAAGTTATGGGAAAAAAGAAAATGGGAGTTATTTTTGCATCGGCACCCAGCAGATATTCGAAGCGAATATATGAAATAGTAATTGGGATAATGTGAACCTTTGCATAGCCATGATGCGTGCGTAATGTTTCACAATAACATACTCCTCCGTATGTATGTATGTTAGTCTTCATTTGCATGTCTGCTTTACGTAACTCTAATTATTTTTTTGAAGTCCTAACTTTAAGAATTAGATAGATGTTTGACTACCAGCCAGCACCTTGCAGATCTAACATGAGACTCTTGTCTTTATTAGAATGACGATCACGTGTACATCGTTTCATTTTAGTACATTATTTAAATTGCTGGAAAAATAAGAGGAGCAAAGCTCTTCCTCTTAAAAAAAATGTCTTTAAATTGTAGCGGTATCGGAGAAATGTAGGTATGAAATCAGATTTGAACATTCTCTTTTTCAAATGTAATAATGACAACTTCAGTAAAAAGACCACGAATTCCTTCATAATACAAATTATACAATGTTTCTGAAGAGCGACAAAAGCCAAAAGGTGGAAAATCACTCTAGATCCCATGACAGAAATCTCGAGAAAATCCTCTTTTCTAGTTTTTATTGAAAATTGAAAACGAAGGAGCTGAGCATCAGCATAAGTTTGACGTATGGCTCCAAGTGGACGTTTAAACTGATAGCTGCAATATGGCAGTCCAGGAAGAGTTCCAAAAATTAAGAAAACAGCAGATAACGAAAGTAATCATGGATGAGAGATGACTACGAATGAGAATAGAACGTTTAGAAATAAAGTCCAAAATGCGATACCAGTGGTGCCGCGGTATACCTTAAAATGAGTTCCTTTGTAATAAATTCACTCATCCAAAATTCATCACTAAAGACTAGGCAAACTTTTTGCGTTTCGAAACGTACCCCTTTCAATACGCTGCTGTCAAATGATGTAATATTATGTAACCAGTAGTCAACAACAGAAGAATGATAGTTTAGTTTTTCGATGGGACGTATACCTTTGTCAACATTAGCTTTGACAGAAAAATAATTTCTGGCCCGTGGATTAAATGATGACCATCCTGAAAAGAAGTCTCTAGAAGTACAAACATACATACTAGCAGTAATTTGTTACTATTCACATTTATTGCATTTCATCTATTATTCTCTATGAGCTTGAAGAATTAACGTTTCTACCCACCTTTGTACGGTTCCTTTCCATAGACAAAATTCAGAATGCTTTCCTCGTAAAATTTGTCGATAATTTTTTCATTTTCATCAAATTCTTTCATGTTCCTCCCGTTGAAAAATGCCACGTCAGCAGAGTGGAATGAAAATGGTTCTTGGCTTAAAAGACTCTTAATAGATAAAAACAAAAAAAATCCCAGAGAACACTTGTTTTAGTAAAACATTCTATAGAAGTGCAATTTCTAAGAAAAAGGTTTTTAGAAGCTGAAAAAAGTCTATAAAACACCGTAAAAAAATGGTAAAACATGGTTAAAACACATGGACAGAGTAGAACTCCTTATAGGAAACAAGCGAGAGTTTTATTATTTGCAATCAAGTCTTTAGAAGTACCAAAGATATATGGCTGTTGTGTTGAATTACAGGAAGTTTTTAGGTCCAGTCTCTCTTATGTCTCTCACACAGCGGCCCATGTGACAACATCATCATTACTTGCTCCGCACCACAGAGTCTGACCTACTACACGTTGTAGGTGTTGATTCCTCACATGATTATTGTAGCCAATGGATCTTGCGTTAAAAATGCTTAGAGGCATAACCCCACGAATCTGAAGCGGTATGGATTTCCGGTGGACAAACTCCACACGTGGTCGGAGATTGTGAAATCACGGGAGATTCCGCTCATCTATGTCTAGTCGTATTAGAGGAGCGGTTTGAAAGATTCCGTTTTTTCACGACGATTTCAGTTGCGACGCGCCACTCTTGTACACGAGCCGCATCCAGCTGCGCAGCGGTCGAAAGTCAGCGAGTTCTCCTCGACCGCCTATTTAAAGGCATCACTCCACGAATCTGAGAGTGGTACGGATTTCAGGTGGAGTATTTATCTAACCGATAAAATTGATCACATTCTTCCAATACCTTTCGCTATAGCATGGATTAATCATTTTCTTATTTGTTCATTGTTTTGTCTACAATCTATACGATGAGCCATATTCATATTAGTCATATCTCCAGAAGACAGACAAAATTAAATTCTTGGATGCGTATATAAGCTCCGCATGATTGTTCATATGTGGTTCGCAACAGCCCACGAATAAAGCTTCAAGCAAGGATCAACGACTAAATGGCGACCACGCGACCGAAACTGTGATCTTCACCCACGACTACCACATCAGGCTCAACAGTAACCGCCAAGTGTCCCCTTCTACCGCAGCCGCCACCAGCATCATCAGTAACCGCCGGGTGTGCATTCTTCCCCCACACAGTGTCCATCGTCATCAGCCACACGTATCCGCCGTCGACCACGACTGTCCAGTACCCGCTTCCAGCAAAGCTCATCGGATACCTGCTTTCATCAGCAACTACTACGAGTACCCGTCAGCCCGTTTCGCCAGCACTCGCAAAGAGACCCTTAACGACTCCAGTCCACTTCATCGCCTCTTCAAATACTGTGAAAGATGACCGACTCACCAACCATACGCCGCCAAATCGGAAAACTCTCAAGACAACTGCCGAGACATATTGGAGCAATCTACGACGTCCTTGCTGACTACGAGCTGACAATCGACAATGTGCAACTCAATCATGTCGACTCCAATGACCTACCAATGCTGCGCAAAGATTGCCTGAACGCCCGATCGAATCTGCTCATCAGCTATACCAGACTTGAGCAACTTCACCAGAACTGGATCTCACTCATTGCCGCAGACAAAGAAGAGGAAATGGTATTCTCTCAGTACATCGACAAATATGGAGACTATCGTACCACTCTACAAGAGGCAGTACCAGTTCTTGAGAAAATGGACACCGCTCTTGACGCAATCGAAGAAGAGTTCAAGAAACGCCAATTTCCGCTTCCAGGTTTCATCCCCACTACCCCGGCAACATCAGAAGCTCTCTCCCTCGACTCGCAGAACCCGAAAACGGAACAACGGAACGACATCTCAACGCCAGTTCCCCTCCAAACTGAACAAGTGGTGCTTCCACATCATCCTAGACCCAGTATGATCGACCAATCCTCGCGAAGCCTTTGCAATTTCGTCGACGCATCGCTTCTCAGTAAAGTCGATCTTCCGATGTTCAGCGGTTCGATCCTTGAGTTCCAAGAATTCTGGGAACGTTTTTCCACCTTGATCGGAAATAAACCGCACATCGATGACGCAACCAAGTTTTCCCTGCTGAAATCTTCACTCAAGGGAAGAGCACTCCACTGCATCCAAGGCCTCCCGATTACATCCGCCAACTACCACATCGCGGTCGACATTCTCAAAACGCACTTCGACGATCGAGTGACAACGCGACATGTACTGTTCTCCAAATTAGCCAGTCTTCCCCCATGTGATCCAGCAGGAAAAGAGCTACAGGTACTTTATAACCAAATGTATGCTCTAATACGACAATTTTGCACTTATGAAGACGACAGCAGAGAATATGGTCCTGGAGCTATTCTCCTAAACAAGCTACCGCGCCACGTGAGGAGCCGGATCTACGACAAAACCAACAACCAAGCCAATCTCACCCCAACAGCACTCATCCGCATTCTCACGGACATTGTCAGGAAAGAATCCACGTTGCGCGAAATGGAGTTCCAGGAACCCGACTCTACGAACAGGTACACGTATCACGTCATTCGTAATCAAACGCAGATAATCCGTTCAAAGAAGGTCACACCATCCTTCCGTCAGAAAAGATGCAACTTTTGCTCGAAGATGAATCACAACTCTTTCAACTGCCAGACATATAAGACCGCATCAAAAGAATCCAGGTCGCAAAAAACAACCGCCTCTGCTTCAACTGCTTGTCGGGAAATCACCTAACGAAGGATTGCACTTCGAAGAAAACGTGTTCTCATTGCTCAAAACGACATCATACCTCACTCTGCTTGAGAAATTCTCCCAGACCACTCGCATCAACGACAATGGAGACGCCGCCTGTTCAGGCAGCTAATGGTAGCGAACATCCTAACCAAATTCAGAAGAACCGATTTCATCGACCATCACAGCGACAACCTCACGAACGGCAGGGACACATACACTTCTCCGAACAACCTTCACTCCCACCTAACCTTGCGGAACCAGCCACTACCCTTCACACCACTCAGCTACCACAGGGAGCAGTCAAACCTCCACTAATGTGTGCCGACGTCGCACTTTTCAACCCAGACGACGAAAGTAAGGAAACTCACGTCACAGCTCTACTGGACACAGGAGCTTCCCAATCCTACATCTCAAACGACCTGATCGAACAACTCCAACTACGACCTTCGAACCCACAACGAATCACAATGTTCACGTTCGGAACGGAAGAACCAATATCAGTGGAAGCCACTAATCACGAAATCGGCATCCGCTGCACGGACAACACCACACATCTTCTCCACGTCCAAGCACTACCTGTGCTAACCAGGGAAATCAAGTACGCATCGATCCTCAGAGAAAATGAAGACAATCAGCACCTCGTCAGAAAATCGCCACGCCGAAGCTTCTCATAGGTATGGATTACCTTTGGGACCTCGTTTTTCACGATCAGTTCAGCATATCTTACCTACCAAACGGATATCGAATCTTCGAAACTCGAATCGGCAAAATCGTAGCGGACAACACCTTCCGACTCAACGCCTCGAATGACGTCGTCTTCACCTTCTCCACTTCAATGACCAATCCTGCTCGCCACTCCGACTTGGTAGAACTCGTTGAACGTTTCTGGTCAAACGAATCTTTAGGAATAGTCGACAATCCCAATCAATCCGATGATGACAAGTGCTTGGAAGACTTCAACAACTCAATCAAGTACAACGAGCAGGAACGACGATATTCGGTAAAACTTCCATTCAAAGGTAATCCATCAGAACTACCAACTAACCGCGATCTCCTTCTCTCGATTCCTGTCGAATTTGAAAGCCCTTCAAAAGAATCCAGAATACATGAAGAAATATCACGAAATCTTTGCAGACCAGCTAAAGAGAGGTATAATAGAAGAAATCGATGAATGCCGATCAGCCAACATTAGTCATTACCTCGCTCACCATGGTGTCATCAGCGAGTCGAAAAAACACACGAAGGTACGCTGTGTTTTCGATGGTTCAGCAAAAAGAAAGGAGGAATGAGCATCAACGAGGTACTCCATAAAGGACCAACCCTACTACCAGACCTACTCGGAGTTCTTCTTCGAACAAGAACAATGCCAATACTGGTCTCCAGCGATATTGAAAAGGCCTTCTTGATGGTAGAACTTCAGGAACAGAGTCGAAACTACACCCGATTTTTCTGGCTGCGAGATCCTACAAAACCAGCAGATTGTTCGAATATAGTCGTCTACAGATTTCGTCGCGTTCTCTTCGGCCTCATATGTTCCCCGTTCCTACTTGCTGCAACCATCCACTACCATCTTGCAAGTACAGGAACACCGCTCGCGAGAAAAATACTGCGGAACATCTACGTCGACAACGTATTTTACGGAATATCATCTGTGGACGAAGGAAAACGATACTACGAAGATTCGAAACAACTTTTCCAGAACGCAGGAATGAATATCAGAGACTATGTCAGCAACAATCAGGAACTGAACAGATTCATGGAGGAACAAGAAAAATCCAAAGTCGACGAACAATGCAAAATCTTAGGCGTGACATGGAAAACTACTACGGACGAATTCAAAATACACCTACCAAGATGTACAACAGGAACAACATGGACAAAAGGAGAGTGCTACAAAAAGTAGCAAGCACCTACGATCCCTTCGGTTGGATCTCACCAGTCGTACTCGTGGGAAAAATTTTCATCCAAAAATTGTGGACGGAAAATATCACCTGGGATGAATCACTACCACAACACCTGCTTGAGGAATGGACGCAAATCAGTGAGTCGTGGACCTTGTCTTCGGTGACCTTTCCACGTTTGCTAATACAAAACAACGCACCCGACGCAAAATACGACATCCACGTCTTCACCGATGCGTCACAGTCCGCATACTCCGCCTCTTCCTACTTGCTGGAAAAGATCAATGGTCATCCGAAACGAGCAATGCTATTGGTTTCAAAATCACGTCTGGCTCCGAAGAAACCTCTGATGACCATACCAAAACTGGAACTCTCGGGTCTACTCATCGGCGCCAATCTACTCCACTATCTGAAACTCCATTTGGACATCCCGATAGACCGATCTTTCCTGTGGTCGGACAGCAGAGTCGCTCTCTCATGGACACAGTCAGACAAGGACCTTCCCATATTCATACGTAACCGCGTTCGAACAATTCGAGAAAAGGCTAAAGATGCAATATTCCGTCACATACCAGGTTCACTAAACCCTGCAGACGTTGCAAGCCGGGGATGCACAATCAACGAACTGATTTCCAACAATCTCTGGTGGAATGGACCAAGTTTCCTCCTCAAAGAAGAAGACACGTGGCCAAGCGAAAAGATTGACTCAGATGCCGAAGAACACCTTGCATCCACCGTATGCTGTACTACACATCAAGAGCCAGAAAATGAACCGATGACACCAGTCATGGAATCTGAAAGGTTCAGCAAATGGACCTATATGCTGAGGACACTCGTGACGATCCTCACCTTCATCACCAGACTTTCGACGAAGGCTACCCAACACTTCGGAACTACGAAGAATGCTTTAAGATCCGCAGCAGAAATAATTCTATTCCGAATGGCTCAAATCGAGGACCCACCCTGCAGTGATCTGCAACGTCAACTTACACTCTTCAAATGCGGACGGACAAACTTGTTCAGAGTTCGAACAAGAATCTATGAGTCTGCACTACCTCCGGAGACGAAAGAACCGATTTTACTTCCACGTAAAAGCAACATCACCGAACTATTCATCCTACACGTCCACAAACTGAATCACCATTCTGGAACAGAACAAACGTTAATCGAACTCCGAAAATCAGTATGGATCCCCAAAGGAAGGTCAACAGTGAAACGCGTCATCAACAAGCGCTGCTTCCTTTGCAGACGAAACAATGCGAAACCCTTCAAGCTACCGGACTTCCCTGCACATCCTGATTATCGTGTCAACAAACCCAATTATCCCTTCGAAAACTGCGGACTTGATGTCATGGGACCAATGAAGTACAAATCCAAACATGGGGAAACCAAAAAATGCTGGATCCTACTAATAACCTGCTTGAACTGCCGTGCCATCGTAGTCGACGTTATACGAAGTCTCTCATCAAATACATTCCTCCATTGTCTACGACGCTTCATTGCCACGAACGGGTGCCCGAAAAGAATAATCTGCGACAACGCTCCCGCATTCAAGGCTTTCGCACAAACACAATCGGATGAACCCATGAACGAGGAAAGAGCAGAAGACTTACTGGACTACTGCGCAACCAACAAGATCCAGTTCAAGTTCATACCTGCGTTCAGTCCGTGGCAAGGAGGATTTTATGAACGGATGATAGGCATTTTCAAGACCGCCTTCACGCAAGCCACAAGAAATCGGACACTTCTCATGGACGATCTACACACCTTGGCAAAGGAATCAGAAGCCATTTGCAACTCAAGACCTCTCACATACGTGAACGACCAAGAAGACTTCTTGCCTTTACGCCCAGTTGATTTCATACGTCCCACAGCTCGTCTATCTTTTCCCCGTCTGCTCAATGAAGACGATGAATGGAGACCACACTACACCACAAGAGACGATCTGATTAAAGACTGAGATTCGGACTCCAAATTCTCGAGACCTTCTGGAACAGATGGCAAGTCGAGTACCTGACGTCCCTACGCGAACGACACCAAATTTCTCACCCGTATCCACGGATTCATCAAAACGATAAACCAGCAAATGGAGAGTATGTCCTCATCCACGACGACACCAATAAGAGAGGCATGTGGAAAATGGGACAAATATGCGGATCATCCGACGGATATCAGCGTTCAGTTCAAATTCGACTACCGTCACGACTGATAATAACAAGGCCTATCAACCTTGTCAGCCGCTTCGAAATCACTTCAAATACAACCACTCAAGAAGAGACTGCAACTCAGAACGAATCAACGGAAAGAAGAACTCAGCCTCCGATCCATCCTATGGTCACTCGGTCCAAAGCTAGGCGACAACAACTAAACCTACCCTTGTTCATTTCGATCATGACAGCTCTTCTACAATGCGTTATTTCGGCCAGTTCTCGCTGTCCTGAAGAACTAACGCTGGACAAGAAAATCATCCATGCAACACCGTGCGTGACAAATGGAGTAGCGGTAGCAGTGTATTCGAAGGAGGACACAAGGAAGATCTGCTGGTTTCCAGTGACATGCCCTCACGGCGAAATTCGTGCTTCCTTCCAACCATCGAAAGATCTACAACTATGTGGACCAAAATGTGAATGTCCCAAATGGTCACAATTCTGCTCACACTACAGCAACTCTCGCACGGTGCAGTCAAAGGCGCCGAACATCCCATCAGAGTTTCTTCATTATACTCCTGACGAGGTCTGCTCCTTCCAGCAATCAGACAAGTGCAGCCAGAGGAAGAAAATAGGGACATTCAACCAAATCGAACTCTACGATGGCACATTGCTCCTGGTACCCCGGCTCCAAGTTTCTGTGAAGGATTATCTGAATTCCGACGACTTCATATGCATCGATTCGGAAGGAAAGCTAGTTCCTGCAACGCGTCCCTACCAAGGAACTTCAATGTTTTGCGAACAACAGCAATGCAGTGACGGTGCCAATAAATTCTGTATGTACGACACACCAATCGCGCTGTATGACTTCAGCAATACGAGATCCTCAGATTTTCTGATCCCGATCAGGGCATGGGGAACGACCACGAGAGAATTCTATCCCCATAACTCGGACGCTCAGGCTCAGACCGTCTTCATCTCAGCCAAGTGCTCAAAAGGAGGTGTGGAAATGAGATCAGATCGAGAAATCGACAACATAGAAGCCTGCATAAGCTCTTACTGCGTCTTTGCATCCCACATTTCGACTACGTCACTATTCTTCCCGACGGAGCTAGTAGTTTTCAAGTACACCGTCAAAATCACGGCATGGCAAAATGGTCTACGCGTTCATCACTCCACTGTAACTTGCCCTTCACATCCAATATGCGAAGTTCTTCACTGCAGCCTCTGCATAGAGAAAATCTACAATACGCAATGTTGGACAAACCTTGACATCCTGCTGATAACATCAATATGCCTCCTCTTGTTGTCATGCTACTGGATTCTCAAACCATTCATCTTCGTCATCAAGAAAACGATGAAGCTACCCCTCCGCCTTATCAACTTCCTCTTCAACCTTAAAAAAAAAAAAAAAAAAAAAAAAAAAACCCAACCACCCCCCCACCCCAAACCTACCCCCAAAAAAAAAAAAATCCCCTTTTTTTATATTTTTTTAAAATGTTTTTTTTAAAAAAATTTTAAAATAAAAAAATTTAAATTAACCCTGGTTCCTTTAAAAAAAAATTTTTTTTTTTTTTTTAAACCTCCAAAAATTTCTAATTAAAAGTAAAAAAAAAACAAATTCAAATCATTCCTATATTCGTATACGGCAAAGTAGATTATGGGGAGGGAAGTGATTCCGTCTATTTCTCCCTAACTGCCGTAAAAAACGGCCCGGAAGATACGGCTTCAGGCGTTCTGGCGCACTATTTTCTACAAGGAGTTCGACTGGCGCCAGCCTTGTGCGGCGCCGCATCTTCCGGGCTGTTTTTTTACGGCAGTTAGGAAGAAATGAACGGAATCACCCTCTTCTCCATAATCTACTATCCCTTACAAGAATACTCCAGCTGAAATCTGCACCACCTCACATTCGTGGGGTGATGTCTTTAAGTAAATCCAATGAAAAGGTTGCTTAGGGGACCAGAGCGTATACATAGAGGATCGTTCTAACGCTCCTTGTAAGAACTGAAGCGGTTCCCAACCCGTTTTTTTAGGACAATTGAGGAGAGTTGAGCGAAACCACCCTTGATCACGCAATCAACAACTCAATCTCTTGCTTATTCCCTCACCACGTCACATTCGAGGTACGCTGCCTTTAATTTGTCCGTCATTACGTCCATTCATGTTTGGCGGGGCTGGGCTCTCCACCTGCAACCACTACTTCCCTCTTTAACCCGTCCCTTCCTTGGCATAAAAGTACACTACAACACATGCAATACGTCCCTTTACTACAGCCGTCACAGGCTCATCCGCCACGGAAGGAGCTGCACCCAACTTCACTAGTTGTTTAACATGTACGGCGACTCTATGGTGACGCTCCTCTATTCGCTGGCACGATGGAAGACCATTTTAATTGTGAAAACTTCATATATCGTCCCGTAAAGACTAAAGAGCTAAATGAAAAGGCCTAACCAAACAGAAAACTGAATGTCTTGCGCACACGAAACTCCGGCACAAAGGAGGCTGCGCTGCAGTCCTAAGCTCGGAAATTACCTCCAGTCAGCTCTCTCTCTTTTTAGTTAGATAGTAACAGCTTGATAATTGCCACGGAGAAACTCTTGACATGATTCCTAGAATCTGTTAATGGAACAACAATTGATAGAATGAACTGCGTTATGTAAGAAGCGCGACTTCGCAACGGTCGAAGCGAGATGGAAAAAGAAAGGGCACCACGGGAAGAGCGCTGAGTACCCGATCGCATCCTCAGCTGACTACTTCAAGATTAAGCGTCAAGGGAAATCGGAAATCAAAGTAATGACTAAAATGGCCAAAATATAGAAAATATGCGTTGTAAAGATGCATTTGCAAAGAAAGTAACAAAAAGTATGGACAAAAGCTCACCCGTACTCCATCAAATATACATCAGAACCTTTCTCGACGAATCTCGAACCAAACATTACATTGAGAGTAAATACTACTTGTGTTAGATACGCATCCTTTATTTCTAAAAAGGAAAACTGGTTATTTTGTAGACAGAATTTAAAGAAAAGAACCTAAACCATATTGGAATATCCAGCTATGCCTGAATGTTTGTATTTCTGAGCAAAACTAAATAAATAAATAATAACCTTTAGTAAGCAAGTAGCCATTTAGCCAAATGCTACTCGGTCACCCCATTAATTCATCGGGATTCAATCCCTCTGAATTAGAACAAGGAGAGCCTTTCTGCGGTGCTTCGTTGAAGAAAATGAGTTCTTTTGAGAAAGTAGATAGTCAGACGGTAAACCTGTGTATAA
This sequence comes from Necator americanus, assembly GCF_031761385.1. Taxonomy (NCBI): domain Eukaryota; kingdom Metazoa; phylum Nematoda; class Chromadorea; order Rhabditida; family Ancylostomatidae; genus Necator; species Necator americanus. The sequence goes on along the minus strand of NC_087372.1, from coordinate 10,475,444 downwards.
CTAGGATATGATCCTTACAAAAGTGACCCTTTTCCCCATCGTTCCCCTCTCATCCTCTACAGTCGTTCATGTGCAATTAAAAATTGAATATAATAAATAACATTTAAAAAAATAAGAAGTGAAATAGAAATAAGTAAAATAGAAAATAATTTAATATGACGAATAGGAGGTAAAATAAACACAGATATATAAAAAATAAAGTTACTCGACTTGGAGCTGACTTTAGCGCGCTAACACTGACCCTCAATGGGAATGAGGATAGCACCGGTACGGTACACCTGAGATGAAATAAATATTTATAACTTGACGCTTTGAAAAGAAAACCTAGGGAAGCTAGTAGGGGCTCATTTTGTTGCAAAAAGTTTGCACTGTGAGTCAATTAAACTGCCCTTCTTAGAAGACATACGCGGACACTCACCACTATAGTACCTGTAAACTATACTACAATCGGAGGTTCGAATCCGCCCTAGTGCTCACCAAGCCTTTTATCCCTCCGGGGTCGATAGATTGGTACCAGACCTGTCTGGGAATATAAAAACACTGACGTGACACATCGATTAGCCACCGCAAATCAATGTACAGGCCAGTTACAGGTTCGTGAACCTCAAACGATTCTGAATTGAAGTGAACGTGGGGGCGCATCCCAAGCGGATTGATTAACGCCAGAAAATTTATTCTTATTCTTCATCTTAGAAGGCGCCTTGGGTTTTCTAAACTCAGTTGAGAATAAGTTGGGAATTTTAGCAAATTTCGCAGCTCTTTCTCAACTAACTTTTGAGAGAATGAATAAGAGTGCAAAGTAGGTTAACAATATTCACATAGGAAAAATTCTTGTCCATTTTCTTCTCCAAACTGAGTTCCTGCGAAGTATGAGCTGAGTTATCAGATTTTATTCAAAGTCGCAAACATTTTGATGTGGAGCCAAATGAGAATTTTCGCGCTTTTCCTCGCTGCTTACCACGGTAACACTATTAAAAAAAATTCGAAGTCGTCTTTTGATGGAACATCAAAGATAACCATTAAGTGGAAGTTTTTATCTGTGTAAGGTAGAAGCGACAGATTTTCCATAAACATTTGCATATGGTTCTATACACCCGCAAAATTGTAGTGAATGGAATTTACTCCGAGCTTTAATATTAAACAACTCGTGCAGCCTACTTTGCACTTATCTTAGCTGTAATTCTAGTTGTACATGCCTTCTTTCGTATAGTAATGACTTTCCTTTTTGAATATGAAATCGTTGTTGATTATGAAATATGCTCATTTCACTCTTTTCTTCTAAATGCAAAAAAAGCACCTCTGCCAGGGATCGATCTCTGACCGTTTTAATAGAAGTGACGCTATGCCACATTACGCATTAATGTATTATAGTGAGGCCTACAGTCTCTTAGTTAATAAAAAGTGACTTGCTCAATCATTCGTTATGACCTCCTCTCTCTGCTTCCACTCCCTCTTATGACCTTCTGGTGAGAAGAATCTCAACGTACGCTCGGTCCCTACCGTTGTCTCTTGCATTTTAAACACTTGTTTGACTTTGGCAAGTCTTACGAGCAGCCAAAATTGAAGCAAAAATAAAGCGGCGCATTTTTCAGGATAAATGGCCTTCTCGCGTATACTGAACCCAGAAAGCAAATATGCATGACTATCTTTCACTAACTTCCTGACTTTTTGTCCTCATAATATTTATCTCGTACTTCAGTCGGATGAGCAACCATAAGAAAAGCACCAATGTCGTACGTATCGTCGCTTTTTTGAAAATTAAACTCGTCGCGTGTTGAACTGCACATCATTGGTCTCGGCTGGAAAAAGCTACTCTTTAAAAACATGAAACATGCTATATGTAGTCCAGGAATGGAAGAGTTAGATTCAAAGCGGACATACGTAATATCAATGCGCAGGTTTGAGCAATTTTTGAGGTGTGGATTTCTGCTACTGAAAACGCTGTGTTCTCAGTGTCAGCTCAATGTGTGTCGTTTTGCCAGTGTCATTTGCAAAAACTATACATCTTGCACTTTTCTGCGATGTGTTTTTAGCCGTAAGAGAGAACCCCTTCGCACCATTTTGATGATAAGAAGTGAATGAAGAATGATCTTTTTAGAAATTACAAACGAGTGAATAATAATCACTCACAGTACAGTCTGATAAAAAGTCTCGAAAGAGTGTGTCGTTCCTTACGAAAGGCGGTGCAAATAAAACTCCATCAAACAGCAACTTTTCATTATCTTCTAATGATCGTTGTCGTGCAAGAAGATCGAACGCGTTGACAGATCGTAAGCAATCGACAACTCGTCCAAGTTCCACCAAAGGCGTAGGATGAGGACGTTTCGCTGATTTGGTGCACTGAAAATCAATATCAATGAGAAATTGATGTTTTTTGCGTGAAAAAAAGCATTTATACAATGATTAGGATATACTGTGCATATATAAGCAAAATAATGCGGAAAGATAAGAGAACATAAGGATATAAAATACAAAAAATCGCATCATAGATGTGGTTGTGTTCGATCTTCCCAAAATTTCTGTCACTCCCCATGTTGCGATCAAAAAACAGCAAGTTAATTTTTTTAACTTAAAACTAAATAAGACGTCTTCAGTTTCCATCATTTTTATGATAAACTAGAGAATTGTAAAGTAAAACATTATAGAAACAAAAATTGTAGGAACGTGACTTTTTGGTTGGAAATATGATAGCAGAGTGCATGTGTACGACAGTAATCGAAGAATGACTCTCCCAGCAGTCATAAAATTTGCACAGTACAATTTTATCTTTAGATGTAGGCCGTATCAGAGATCATTTGAAGTTATTTCATCTATCAAATTTGATTTAAATTTATCCCATTTTTTAATCTTTAAATTACTACAATTTTTTTTAAAACATGCTTCACGGATGAACTATGAGTTTCTGTTGGAGTTACTTACAACTCTTTATTTTCACTCGTCGTATAGGTACATTCAAAACTGAGGATGAAGGATAAGGGATAAAGGATAAAGTGTCTGGCGTTAATCAATCCGCTTGGGATGCGCCCTCACGTTTACTTCAATTCAGAATCGCTTGGGGTTTACGAACGTGTAACTGGCCTATACAGTGACTTGCGAGGGCTAGCCGATGTGTCAAGTCAGTGTTTTTATCCTCGTAGACAAGGCTGGTGCCAATTTATCGACTCCGGAAGGATGAAAAGCTTAGTAAGCACTAGGGCCGACGCGAACTTCCGATCGATCGTGCAGAAAGCAAAACGGTAACCTCAACCTTACAGACTGCGCTACATCTGCCTTATAAAATTGAGAGTGAATAATATTACCATTTACAAGCGATTGAAAGAATGAAATAAAGAAAAGATAAATAAAATGGGAGGAATTATTGATCGAAATACCTACCCCTACTTCATATGCTACTCTCCAAGTTAAATCTCCACGAATTGTTGAATTGATATAGTTCAGCGCAGGACTAGTAGCAATGAGTCGTTGAAATAAGCGCTTATCAGGATCTACGATGCTAGAAACTACGAATTTGTTACGAAAATTAAGAAAAACGCGTGAAACAACTGTGCACTTACCTTGACACAGCAAGTATCATTGCAATGCTGCCACCTTGCGAATGTCCCATCACGGTGACTCTTGTCGGATCACCCCCAAAAGCTGCTATTTCACTATGCGTAAAATTTAGACCGGAGATAATATCTGTCGAACGTATGTGTTATTCTCCAAAAAATTGTGCCAGATAACCTATGTTAAAGTGGCTAGTCACCGTAAAGTGCAAGATTTCGTGGCACAATGTCGTCTGTCTCGAACGCTAGCACACCAAAAAATCCTAGTCGAAAAGCGGTTGTAACAAATACGATGTCTAGAAAAAAACATATCTAAAAAAAGTAAAGAAGAGTTCAAAAAGTTTTTTTTTGCATCTACAGGATTTACTGACGGAAGTTAACGGGTGAAATTCTGAGACAAAAACCTATACCTTGAGGATTTTTACTGGTGCGTGAAAATTAAATTTGTGATAATCTTCAAAAAAAAAAGAAAGTTAGTTTATAGGTAGTTCACTTTCGTAAAAAAAGACTGTAGAATAAAAAAAATTCTTCTAGAGAAAAAAATTAATTCTAAAGAAGGTGAAATTATCTGTACTTACAGAGATCTATAGAGATCCTTTTACGTGAAATATTGTAAAGCTAAAAAAATCCTTCTAAGATTCCACTCTCCGATTAAAAATAATCGTTAGAAAATTTGATAAGATCGCTTGAAACGTCGTAAACCTTTTGACGAGTAGCGGTCGGTGATATACTGGTCATCGAACATAATCGCAGACCCCTTGTATAGTGCACCTCCATGAATGTAAAAGATCACAGGACAAGAGACAATCTGTAGTGAGAAATTATATTGAGAAATTCCTAAGAAAATAGTTAAGCTTGTTTTCCTGCAATATCCTAAAAACAGCCTAATGATAAATCCTAATTCTAAAATAAAGCAAATACAAGAATTAGACGCTTACTCCTGAGCGGCATCTTTCGCTAGCGAAAATATTCATGTATAGGCAGTCCTCACTGATGTGTTCTGCTTGATTCATGGCAGTTGAAGAGTTAGTTAAACATGCAGCGCTGAAAATATTGGTAAAACGATGAAGGATAAGGTGCCTGGCGTTAATCTAAGCTGGGAAAGATACAGTTAAAGTTAGTTATCACCCCACGAATTTGAGGTGGTACGGATTTCAGGTGGAGTATTCGTATAGGGGATCGTAGCTTACGGAGAGAAAGGTGATTCCGTCCATTTCTCCCTAATTGCCGCAAAAAAAAACGGACCGGACGATACGGCTTCGAGCGATCCGGCGCGCTATTTCCTACAACGAGTTTGATTGGAGCGCGCCGGCCTCATGCACGCGCCGCATCTTCCGAACCGTGTTTTTTTACGGCAATTAGGAGGAAATGGACGGAATCACCCTCTCTCCACAATCTACTATCCCGTATAGGAATACTCCATCTGAAATCCGTACCACCTCAGATTCGTGGGGTGATGCCTTTAACTTCACAATAATCAAATAAAAACGATAAAGTGGACGTCGTTGATAAATCCGCTTGAGATGCGCCACCGCGTTCGCTTCAATTCAGAATCGTTTGATGTTCGTGAACACGTGTGTAGCCTTACAACGACTTGCGGGGGTGTATCAAAGCAGTTTTCTTATCCTCCCAGACAAATCTCGCACCAATTTATCGACCCCCAGAGAGATAAAAAGTGTTGTGTCTCTGAGGCGATTTGTAGACCGTAGCAGATACACTATTCTTATCAACTCTACTTCATTCGTTCCGGACACATCGATATACATAGGTGAAGAAATTTTCAAGAGGAATGTAAGCGATTTCCAAGGAAAGAGGGGTGTAGTTGTAAAGATAGTGAGACGAGCTGCTTCTAGGCGAGACCTTTATATACAAAGGGAGAAGTCCACGAGATGTGTATAACGAGAAACGTTTCGAGAAAAAATTCATGTGAGAAAAATGTGGGGATTAAAAACTATAAAAGAAGAACTGGTAGCGCGGGCTAACATTAAGGATATAGATAGTTGTATTCAACTATCCTATTAAAGCTCTTAGATTTGTTTGGTTTTCGAAGCAACTGAACTAGCCCTTACTTATAATTCCTAACAAAGTCTTAGCCGATAAAAGCAGAACAAATAAATAGGCAACAATAGAATCCTTGTAATTAATCGATACCTGTACTGCTTTGCTGATCTCACACCTTCCCATGGTTTTGGAGGTATAGGCAGTTTGAATCTGAATTCGCCAACTGGAGGTTGCGCGAACGGCACTCCCTAAAATAACAAACAAAATAGTGAAAAGTAAACAAATCAAAAGCAAAAGCAGATATCCGTAGCATTGATTACATAAATATAAATCTATATAAATCTTGCAAGAATAGAAAACCGAGATGCTCTTTCTGAAAAAAAAAGAAGTGAAACCTCATAGATTTGAGTAGTTTTTAACCTGGATCTCTAAACGCTCTAGATGCTTTCTCACTTCTTCTATACATTAACAGTGAAGTTCTCCGTGTTTCATTAAAAAGACTAAAATCAAGAAAAAAAAAACCTTGAATATCCAGCATGTGGTATTTTTGATTGATTTGATTGGCATGCCTTCCAGAAATCCATAGCTTGTCCTAACCAGACGTGGTTCGAGCGCTGGCAGGAATGCGAATGAAAGGAAGACGCAAAGATTCATCGATGAGAAAGGAACACAGTATGCGGTGGGAAACAATACTGGAAGCCAGCGATAAGAGGAACATTTTAGGGGACAAGCGGCCAAATGACATTCGTTACGTTCAGCACGTAACTAGAATACGTTGTATTCGAACACATTGTACTCAGATTACTCGAAATCAGAATCACTCGTCTCCACACTCTTTCCGAAATCGACTATTTGGAAAACAACCGAAATCCGGCAAAATGCTTTAGGATGCATAACGCTATCCTAGCGATTGACTGTGGCGATGATGGTCGTTGTATTTGTCATATCGCTTACAACGCCTGTGAGAATGATAGTCTTTTTCAGTGTCACATAGTGTCACATAGTATACCAGTATCTGCGGTATCTTCACTCGTTTTCCAAGAAGATGAGCGCTCCACAACGTTGTATCTTATCTTGTATTCTTGTGCCGTAGAATGTTCATGTCGTCATCAGAACGAACGACAAATCCCAGACAAAATTGTCGGAATCGTCGCGAAAGGAGCGACCATCACAAAAGGACAAGGAGCACTTAAACAGCACCCTTACATCCGCACACCTCGAGTAAACCACAGCTAGCAGTGAAGAAGACCGACCTCACCGCAAGGAACACAAGAACAGCCCCCAACAGCAATCCAGCTGTTTCACAACACTTTTTGCTACGTCGTGTTATCTCGTCATTAGTTATGATATTCATAAAAGGCATCACCCCACGAATCTGACGTGGTAAGGATTTCCGATGGACAAACTCTATACAGGGTCGTAGATTTTGGGAACAGGGGTGGTTCCGCTTGTCTTTCCCTAATCGTAGTAAAAAAAAACAAGGTGGGAAAGGTTTCACTTTTCGCGACAATTTCAGATTTGACTGCATACTCAAGCGAAACTAATGATAGATTGCTGAGGGGACCAGAATGTATACATAGAGGAGTGTTCTAATGTTCCTCGTAGGTAATAAAACGGTTCTCACGCCGTTTTTTAGGACGGTTAGGGAGAGATTAGCGGAATCACCCCTGATCCCGGAATTTGCAACTTCATCTCTTGCTTGTGTCGTGGATTCCCTCACCACGACAAATTCGTGGTAAACCGCCTTTAAATGGTGTTTCTGAGGGAAATTAGTACCAAAATTGTAAATCACTGAATCACTGATCAGTAAAAATCCTAGATATATTCTCGTAATTGTTCACTAGCCACTGTGGCTCCGCCATCAATCACGGCACCACGAACGCCATAAATACAAGACACGATTCTTGACTGGGAAGCATCCGAAGAAGCGAAAACCACTTCATTTCTCCTTTGACCGTACTTTCCCATTTCATTGCGTTTATTTAACATATATTAGCTCTATAGCTTTGTTTATTAGATTGCGAACAGCAACGTTCCATCTAGTCTCTTCTGCAACCGAAATAGAGGAGCTTTTTAAGGAGGCTATAGCTCTTTTTTTTGCACGTATGTCAGTGGAATATCCACAAATTTAAGTATTGGTAGTCTACGTAACTGGAAATTTGCGACCAGTGCTAATGACGAAATATTTTGCCGTCGTTTTGTTTGCGCTTTTTTAAAAGTACTTTTTTACAAGTAACAAAATTTCCACATTGGATGAGTAGCCAAAGATGGAAACAGAATTCCACAAATTGGAGAGTTGGATGGAGGTATCGTTGGATCAAAGCCATATGAAGCGTGGTGTAATTGCGTATGCAGTTGCGGTCAAGTTAGGACCCTTGCTAAATGAAGCTGGAATACAGAGAATAGAAGAGTCAAATTGCACCAAATTCAGCGCAGCCAATTACTCAGTTGTAGCAGAACTCAGGTCGTTTTGACTTTACGTCGAACGAGAAGCGCAATAGTGTTATGGTTCCAAATAATTTATTTTTTATCTTCATGCATGATTTTCTAACTGCATCTGCACTTTTCTTTTCCAGTAAGTACTCTTGATTGCCGAAAATAAGTAATAATTAAATATGCTGTTGTAGAAATCCTTTGCACGCGCTATAACCATTTTTGCCGTAATGCAAATGAATGAAGAAATTCCGTTGATTCGGCTTCATGTACTACGATTTTCGCAAGCGACCTCTACAATGGAAGCCATAACGAACTTTAAACGATATTGTTAGCTGTTAAGCATTCAAACAGAGACTTAGTGAACCATAACGACGAATTTTGACCAAAAAGATGGTAATTAGTTAATTCAGCTAATTATGAATATCATCGTAATTACTTACATTAATCAACTAAGCCTGCTTACTAGCTCAGATCTAAAAAACCTGCTTAACTGGCCACTATTTTTTGTTTGGGCTCTCCCTCAACTCGCTCTCCTCCAAAAGTTTTATTTGACTCATTTTTTTTTAGTTCTCGGTTTTTTTTTCAAATACCATAATCAATTATGGAATTTTTTATGCATCATAATTAACGTCCTCTGTCTTATTCGTCGAAATCCCAATAACACATGTTTCATAGTGCCCTCCCCCTCTTCTGCACCCCTTCTGCTCTGAAAAAAATCCAGAAGAAAGAATCCAGAAGAGAAAGTAGTGGAGGCCCTTTTGCACAATTTTAGGTGATTCGGACGAAAAATGTGAGGAAAATGTGATCTCCACCATAAACAAGAAGTTGATGTGGTTGTAACGCTACGCTCTTCTAAAGACATCGCTAAACGAATCTGAGGTGGTACGGATTTCAGGTGGAGTATTCTTATAAAGGATAGTAACTTATGAAGAGAAGGGTGATTCCGTCCATTTCTTCCTAATTGCCGTAAAAAACGGCACGGAAGATACGGCTTCAGGCATTCTGGCGCACTTTTTTCTACAAGGGGTTTGACTGGAGGGCGCCAGCTTTCTGCGGCGCTGCTTCTTTCGGGCCGTTTTTTTTTACGGCAATTAGGAAGAAATGGACGGAATCACCCTTCTCTCCATAATCTACTATCCCGTATAAGAATACTCCACCTGAAGTCCGTACCACCTCAGATTCGTGGAGTGATGCTTTTAACTACACTTACTTTGCGCAAGTAGGGCATCTGATTGCCTGTACAATTGAAGAATTCATACATTTTCAATAACTCACAAATACAAATGTTTTCTTCTATTTTTTGCCATATTCTATCCGTTGCTTACTACTTCTGATTTTTTCAGAGTGTCTGTAGCAACGACGAACAAGAAAATATCACATTTTGATCAATGCTTTGTTCGTTTTTTGAAATCACAGAAATGTGAGTCCATGCATGCATGAGAGTTTATTTTTTACGTTTATCTTCCAGTTTCCTGACAAAATCCGCATTTTTTCGCACAGTATCTCCTCTTGATCCGCTCAGGAAATATGCTGTTGCAGAAATCCTTTACACTCATTAAAATGGAGCACCTGGCAGAAGATTGGTCAACGTTTCTATCAATGCCCTGAACGATTGCATAACTTACTTCTTATCATCTTTGCATTTAGGCCCAGAGTCAGAATCAGTGCCAGGACCAGAGCCAGAGCCAGAATCAGGGCCAGAGCCTGATTCTGATTCTATTGTATACGTTGGCGGTGTTGTGGGCATCGGTCGACCTCCGGGAACTTAAAAAAGAAACAATGATAGCAATTTAAGCGGCTAGTATATACTCGGCATTGAGGGGATCCTATGCTCGTTTCAAAGTTGAAGGATTTTACCTATGCGATACTTGAGAACTATCTCTGTTTCGTAGAGTCGGTTATAAGCCATAACAGGAACTATATGATAGTTTGACCTAAGAGTTACTCCAGCGTCTTCATCGGCGCAGAATCTGAACGTGACCACTGCTTGAGAACGTTCCATCCGAAGAAAATCTTTGTTATTAGCGGATTCTTACCGGTAGCCGGTTAGGCGCAAATCTGCGTGAGTTTTTATCTCAACCCCAGCATAAACGCAACCATCATTAGCAAGCCCATTAGTGATTCTCACAATTTGAACTTCAATGATAGAGCCTTCCGGTGCCTGAGAAGAATGTTCGAGGACAATCTATATCAATGGAAAGTCGGTAATTTGCAAAAACCTTGATCCAGTAATTGCATCTCATAAAATCTTCTCTGTCCTGATCACCATATCTTTTATCTCCGACGTTGATTTCAAGTGTTTGGTAGGAGTCCTTGGCGTCCACAGTCGCACCACAACCTACTTGTGGCTGAAATACTTCCAATATATACACTAGATATAATTTCCAAAAATAAAATCCAAAATTTCCAAAGAATGAAATTGTGAAATTACTCTTTCATTGCAAAGATCGCCTCCAAAACCGCTAGGACAAATACATCTATTGCAGTCTCGCGGATGAGGAAATCCTCCCATTTCACACTTTGCGGAAGTCTTAAGGTCGCAGTCTAAAGCGGAGAACGAGGAATGCTGTTGTTAAAATTGAGCAGTCGAATGAATAAAGACTTTCAACCGCATGAAAACCTACTAAGGCAATTGTAATGTTTGTTAACCATGAGCAAATCGTAAAAGGAAAGAAAAGGTGAGCCCAAAGTTTGAGCATATCTCGTATCTCTTGGGATTAGTGATTGTAATTCGTAGAGTGAAGCACTGAAAAAGCATTTCTAACAATTTTAACATGAAACTGTAACTCTATTGGCAGTTCTCAATTTTGCATACGCTCTTGCATTGTAGTGCATTATACTTCCATAATCATACGGTACACCATAGTTCTCATTCGTAGCTGTAGATTCTTTGTTGAACTGGCTTTTCCAACCGGGCTATAGTAATCTTGTTCAGGGTTTTCAAATCTTCATTCACTGATGAAAAATGGGAAAAATTATCACCTGAATATAGTCAATATTGACGTAGACGTAGTTATCTCGATCATGCCTTGATTGTGTATGGAACAATCCAAGAGCGTGGCCTATTTCATGTACAGCAATTCCAACCTATGTTGAGCATATTATCAAAATGTTTTGAAGTACCACGATCTTCGTACGCTGAAATCCACTAATAACGCGAACGCTTAACGCTGCGCTTAAAAAGGGAAATGAAGCACGGTGCAATTGCATAAGCGGTTGCGCTCGAAGCGGTACGGAGAAGCACAGCGGTTAAGATCGAGTGAGGACTTCTGCTACCGCCGTTCATTGCTGCTGTTCGCTATAGCCCCACTTCGATTCCAATCGCTATCTCCACCGCGCCGCTTCGAGCGCAACCGCCTACGCAACTGCACCGTGCTTCACGTCGTTTTGACCCGACTTATGATCTGGTCAAAACGGATTAGTTCCGTGATTGGTTGTGCTAGAAGTAGTGCGGCGAAATCTTCCGCAGTTCCACCGAGTTAGTTACTTTTCGGTTCCACCGGGAACATCGAACGCCACTGCAATACAACTCCTTTCGTTTTGAGGCATCTATATCCCGTTCTTACCGTGCCACATCCATATCCCAGCGATAGAGGTTGTTCTTTACCAAGTCTACCCACATACGACCAACAACCACTCTGAGCAACAACGCGGATCCTGTCAGTTGCTGTAATGTTACAGAGTATTGTTTTTTAAAATTATCGTGGTAACCTCTTTTTATACTGTACCCAAATAATCTTCGCGGAAATCAATGCACGTGTCCTTCGACCATTCCTGGGTAGCCTTTCTAAAGATGTTTGCATACTCCGTACCTATGAATATACATAGAGCACGCATACAAGGGAGCTAACCCATTAAAATTTTTCAAAAACGAACTTAAAGAAGACCAGTCGAAATAGAAGCTAACTCCATCTTGCCATATCGTTTTAGGATATTTTTCATCACGGAACGCTTGTCTTTTCGTACGATTAGTTTCTTCATGCTCTATGCCGGAGATAATTTCTTCGGCTTGGCGGCTTTAAAAAATACGTTTGAACAGGGAAAAAAAAGAAGAGCTAGCGTGAGTCAAACTTCGTCAACATAATGTCGCCTTGATATAAAAGTTTTCCAAGTTTGCTTCTTCTATTGATCTCGTCGATATTGTCTCCTTCAGAGTGTACTTGCTTCCTTTTGAATGCAATCACTGCCTGTAGTCCAGAGCAGAAATTCAACGCAATATGCCATTTAAAAGAAGCGGGATAACGTCAGCATTACTGCTTTCACCTTAAGCTTCGCTCGAAGATTCCTTTCCCTTGCTGGTGATAATTTTAGTTGTCCTTCTATTTCGCTTTCGACGTCTTCGAATTTTCTGTGGATAGCAAGAACTTTTTCTTTGTCCAGTCCCTAAAATTTAATCCCACTAAAATGTGGCCTTTCTTGATTTCATTCAAATTTTATCAAACAGCTTTTTTTTTACGTTGGATGCAGAGCTTGGGAGTCCATCGCTGACTGAGGGCGCAAGGAGAAGAAAGATAAGGATGATGGTCATTCTGAAATGAAAATTTAAGGTGTGTTTCATGAAAAGGGAATATTTTAACGAAAGCGTAACATGAAATGTAGCTAATTAAATCTTCACCTCATAATTTCGCTGCCGCTGATTTTTATAGGGTCTTGCTTTTATATGGATCGTGGACAGTTGCAACACAGCTTGGAATGTTACGTGTGCCGGCAATAACACATTTGCTGGAAAAAAAAGTTGAACAAACCGATTGTTTGAAGTTGCAGTAGCACTGCAGTAGACTATAGACGTTGACTCACGTCAATCGCATTAATCCTAATAACCAGCAATTCATCTTCGTGGAACCCGTTGAAAACCACAGCACTTCCTCTGTACTACCTAACGGAGTGAAGTTTGAGGCCATAGGCTCTGGCAATACTTCCATTTGAAATGGCTTAAAGCTGAAAGGGTTCGTCATGCCATAGATATCCTCCTGACTCTCCTCAAAATTATATTTCAGATTTGTTCTTTCTCTTGGATTATGATGATGTTTGAGAATAATACCGCTGATTCTATGCCAAACATTTCTTGAGTAAGGCAGTTGTTCTCGCGTCCAAAAAGCAATCAGTAAAGTTAAGGAATAATTTACCGGCTGCTACCATTAGCGGTTGGATGGAATCCGCAACACGTGCAACGTCTTTTTTTTTTGCGTTTTTTTTTCTCTCCACCTACGATGTACAACTGCTACCTGGTCAAATATTATAAAATCGACTCGCTTCAAAAAGAACAAATCATCCTACGCAATATTTTTTTTTACTGTTCGGAAAAATCCACCAAAAATCGGTGAATGTAGTGTACATGGCCATTAGAACCGAGCACCTTCTTCTTCTTCTTTCATTATTATTATTATCATTATTATTACTATTATTATTATTATTATTATTATTATTATTATTATTATTATTACTATTATTATTATTATTATTTATATTATACTAGTAAAAATCAAAAGAAGTAGCCGTTTCTATAATTTTTTGCTGCAGAATTGGATTTCTCTTTTCCAGGCGACGCTTTTTCGCTCATTTTTCAAAAAAGAAAGTCAATTAATGAAAGACTTGACAGTTCTCTCCCTAGTGTGGTCGGCACCTCACTTGGAGAATATTTAAACTCAATTTTACACCTATATTCCTTTGGTTCCGTTACAATTTGGAAACAATATTCAGAATATTGCTGTCAACGTTAAGGTACTACGTCAGATCAAGAGTGTTAGCTACTATTTAAACAGCTGTATGCTTGGCTCGTTCAATTTTCAGAGGAAAGGATGTCTAAGCAGATGCAAACGTGGTAGGAAATGCACACACGAAAGACTGAAAGAAGCACGCGCAGTTGTCGCAACTATGAAACAACCCGCAAAGTTTCATTCACTTTTTGACGAATCCGCTTGGAGTAATTGCCAGGTACTGCTGCACCAATAATTGCGCTGATTCCAATTTTTGTGCCGCCTACTAGGCCGAGTGTACAGTTTCCAGAACTTTCTGGCGTTAGTACTATATCGGACCGTCTCATCCAATTTTATCGCTTTCTGGGGCTGACAAACGAATTCGATGTCATGGGATCCGTCTGTCTCTGGAATTTCCTTTCACACACATACATACACTCTCAATGGACTAAGTCCATTATTCTATTCATGATAGTCCTTCCTTCTATACCGCTATAACATCTTAGCTTCTTTCGTCTTTTTCACCAACAATTAACATAGAATGATCACGTAAACACCTAGCAAGGCGCACCCCTCCAGCACCGTGAAATGCGCATCACTGCCTTCCAACACCAACCTGCTTATTTGACGTTGTAGGGACACGTCCTACCTCGACCTCACTTTTTTGAAGCAAAAATATGTCCAGTGTTTCTTAAACACCACGAAAGAAAGAGTAGAATCGAAAGCTTGCCATGGATTTAAACGACCAACCACAACGACTTGAAAAAACTGGATGCATTTCAATTCCTAACAAAAGATGGAATGTTGACAAAAGGAACAAAGTAGCAGGCACAATCCACATAGAAAAATTTACCAAAGAAACCGAGGAACTCTTTGTACAAAAGCTGTAAAAGGTTAAAAAAAAAGATAAAAAGAAGACAGGGATTTAATTCATCAGGATATGCCTTTTCTGCAACGAAATTTAGAGATGTGATTGTTGTTCTTATAAATGTTACACCAGTAAAACTAGGGGAAAAAGTCGTCATAAAGGATATTAGCTGGAATGAATTGCATCTTGTTTTTCTTTCTGAATTCTACAAGGACAAGAGAAATTTTTCACCTCTGAAAAACTTCAGAAGTAATATTTCCAGAGAGAATGCGAAAAGCTTGTTATTCCTCATTGCACTAAATAAAAATTAAAATCCATCCGCATAATCAAAGGACTAATCACTTTTACTGATTTGTAAAATTGAAATTTAATTTGCTCATAAAGCTCCCTATTATACCACTGAAAGTAACTTATCCTATCATGTGCTTCATCTTTTACTACAGCTCCAGACAGTGGTTCGTTGGTGGCAGTATCGCCTGCCAGGCAGGTGGCACAGGTTTGGTTCCTACAGACGGAAGATTCTTCATCTTTATTTACGTGACACACACACACGCACCACACACCACGCACACACCACGCGTGCACACACATCACGCACACGCCACGCGCGCACACACACACACACCACGCACACACCACACACGCACACACGGACTAAGCGCGGACTAAGCGCGTTATTACATAGCAGGATTATTGGTATTATTATTATTATTATTATTATTATTATTATTATTATTATTACTTCTAACACTACTATTAGTATTATTTTTAGCATAGCACGTAGACCCAATTTTATCAATATCTAACAGTACAGTCAAGAGCTGATGCAGAAAAAATTGACAGCTAAAAATAAATAAAATAAAAATTGACATTAGATGCTATTAACCTTAATAGATAGTATATTCTCAAA
Organism: Necator americanus; assembly: GCF_031761385.1. Classification (NCBI taxonomy): domain Eukaryota; kingdom Metazoa; phylum Nematoda; class Chromadorea; order Rhabditida; family Ancylostomatidae; genus Necator; species Necator americanus. Next base: position 10,459,988 of record NC_087372.1, on the reverse strand, counting down.
TTTTCCTCTGCTTTTTTCCTGCATTTGGCGATGCTTGCTTCAACTATTACATACTATCAATTTCTATAGGCCGGGACAGAAAAAAGGAAATGGGTACAGATAACGGTGCACAAAGATTTCCTACCAACGAGTTGACAGTGCAGGTACAATCACACAAATATTTTTACGTTGTACTTCTGATATTTTATGGGTCACTAGCGGAACACGTTCATGATTCGGTGGATCTCGAGGTGTTAGGTAAGAACAAAGAGCCATTAGTGCAGTCGAAAGCACAACAACACCACACACAAAAAGTATAGAAGTCATAGCGGTGCGCAGAAACGAAGGGTTCGACACAGTGCCTATGATGTCGAGTTGTACCTGAACACCTTGATTTAGCAAAAACCCGTCCGAATGCATGTACTGCTAGTCCGCCCCACTAAAACTCACGTTTTTTGGGACTGTGCTGTCGAATAGTGTGATATTATGTAACCAGTAATCCACAACTGCAGAATGGTAATTCAGCTTGTTGCTAGAATACAGACCATTCCCTCTATTAATTTCCACAGAATAGTAGTTGCGAATGGTCGGATGGAATGGAGACCACTCTGAAATAATCACTATGAAGTGATAAATGTCATGGAGGATCCGGAGTCTTCCAATCCACCTTTGCAGAGCCTCTTTCCATATGCAAAGTTTAGAAGACTTCTTCCGTAGAACTTGTCGATGATTTGTTCATTTTTGTCAAAATTTCGCATGTGTCTTCCTATGAAAAAAGGCATATCAGCTCCGTGAAAAGGAAGTGGTGCCTGGCTGAAAAACTGCATTTTTTGAAGATTTTTCGTTATTCGATATTGATCCTGTATTAGGTTAGTATTATTTTAAAAAAAGACATAGAAGAGAGTGAAGACTTATGGTGATTTACAGCTAAAGATGAAGCAATTTTTTCATCTTTTTTCCATAAAGAAGCAAGAAAGCTTGCTCACGTCAATTTCATTAAATTCTAAAGAAGACTCAAAGTAAATATTTAGGGATATGGCGAAAGTAAAGTCTACGAGGACGAAAGTAGGATCAAACAATTTGTCTGACCATTGACCAGAAATTGAACAGATCTTCCTCACTGGAGATATTGCAGTCGGGGTAGTCGCGAAATTACGTAGCGCGCCGTGACAGAGAGCGACTTTGCTCCCGCACTGAGACGTAGGTAGATTCAGGATAGATACTTCCTGTTTCTGCAGTACCAGAACTGACTCATAATACTTTTGTATCCCCAAGTCGGTTCGGTCGAAAGCCTGCAATCAAATGACCGAAAGGTCTAAAAGAGGCGGATTGAAGTCGCCTCCAACAAATAAGCTCCATTTGTCCATTCTAGAGGACCTCACGTTTCTCCGCAAAACCAGTGGAAGTAGTGGGCTCCGACCTCCACATGGATTTTGAAATCATCTGCAACAGACAGGGTTAAGAAGGAGCTTCGTGACTCAGAGGGAACGCCTGATAGGGTAGCCAAGAAGGGCAGTGCTCCTGGAGTGATCTAGACTGTAGAAACGGAACAGAATTTGGATGACGATTTGTACTTACGACGCATCTGCGCCTGCAACTGAAGCGGCCATTGAACATTTGATGATTCAAGCCAGGAATAATAAGTACGAAGTCCTCGCACTGACCTTGAAGGGACGACCTCACGCACTAATTGACGTGTATGAAACCGCAGAGCTATTTTTAGAAACTTGCGAGAGTAGATAAAATGTTCGAGTCTTCATTAACACAAATATGGGAATGAACATCGACTCCTTCGAATAACTTACTACTCGAATCTGATGATACCAACTAAAGCAAAAATGCATATTAAGGGAATCCTTTACTGAATGAACTATGAATATAAAATATGAGTATGATATAAAATATAATATGAACTAAAAATTAATTAACACGCTAACAGCAGCACTATGAAGACTTACTCGTACTCCAGTAAATAAACATTAGATCCATTCTCTGCAAATATCGATCCAAAAATGACATTGAGGGTAAATACCACTTGTGAGAGATAAGAATCATTGAACTCTGTAAAGTGACATAGCAAAGTTACACGGTCAAAATAAATGATTAAAAAAGGAATAAAGTCACCGGCGTATCAATCCACTTGCGATGCGCCAACGCGTTCTACTGCAATTCGAAATCTTTGGGGTTTTGGAAAGCGTGTTGGCTTATACACAACGACCAGCTGGGGTCATCCGATGATCGTTTTTATCCTCCCAGACTGGTCCGGTACAATATCTGTGGACACGGATCGATGAAAAGCTTAGTCGACACTAGGGTGGTTTCGAACCATCGTGTGGGTTCAGTGGACCTCTCGCCGACTGCGCCACACTCCCTCTCGCCCTTACAGTCAAATTAAAATTAGAAAAAAAAGCAGTCGACTACACATTCCAGAATTTGAGACCGTTTGAAATCTGCAGCCTTCCCCTTACGAAGGATTTTTTTAGACCGTAATTACTGTGCTTCTAAAGTTGGAGCTGATCTTTTTCTGCTCGAACGATTGGGATGCACGTTCGATTGAAGCAGGTGAGGTGGGAAAGTGTACAATGATCAGATTGAGGTATGAGCATTGTGGCAGACGAATTGTTCAAACTCGGTTAAGAAAAACCAGACAAAATCTGCTGATTCCTCAAAAAAAAGATGGCTCGAAATGAAATGGGAAAATACCATAAAACAACCAAAACGTATGACTTGGATGATCGATTACCAACTTCCTGAATTTTTGTCCTCGAAATACTTCCGTCGCACTTCGACAGGATGAGTTACCGTAAGAAAAGCGCCGATATCGTACATTTCATCGTTGAGCTCATAGTTAAACTCATAGCGTGTTGAGCTACATATCATTGGCCTCGGCTGAAAGTGGAGGTCTTCTAGGAGAAAAAATGAATCAATGTGAAGAGGCGCTTTATTTCATTGAAATGTTCTGTCTCTACCATTTTACAAGTTTGTTTGGGAATTCGTACAGGTTTTTAAGAATTCTTGCTACAATTTATCTTGTTTTCATGCACGCCGTAAACATTAGTGTGTCATGAAAATTCAGAATATAAACGCCAGAATCTCGAACTTGACAAATTTGTGTTTCCCTTTTTTATAAGGTTCTTTCACTCGTAAGAATAAACGCTTATTACCACACACTCCGGGGGCGGTCGCTAGCTACCCGCAGCCGATTATCTGCAGCCGAATGAGTGTCTGCAGAAGAGGCTGAGGAAGGCCAGAGTAGGCATATCTTAAGCTAGTTGTGATCACCAAGCCACGCCCATCCATCACCACTTCGTTGGGGTCATCTGGTGTGTTGGTATTGCAATGATGGTTCAAAGAACAAAAAAGCACCAACGTAGCGACAATTGTTATAACAACAATATCCGTCAAGCAGAACCTTTTAATGGCGATGACGACTATTTTGTTTTTGTGTCATTTTGTTATTTCAAAAGCTCTCCCCTCTCCACCGAGTGTATGGAGAAGGGCCTCTGAAATTACGTCTATCCAGGGAATGTTTTCGACGCCATAATAACCTCAGGGAGCCTTTCCCTTCTCTTTCTATCGTATACCATGGATTCCGACACGAAATTCCTCAACCGTTCTTCTGGCGCCAACTTCGCCGTTGAAAGGATAAAGGAGAAAGTTTCTGGCGTTAATCAATCCGCTTGGGATGCGCCCCCACGTCCACTTCAATTTAGAATCGTTTGAGGAAACATGTAACTAGCCCATACAATGACTTGCGGTGGTTAGCCGATGTGTCAAGTTAGAGCTTTTATCCTCCCAGACAAGTCTGGCACCAATTTATCGACCTCGTAGGGATGAAAGGCTTGGTGAGCACTAGGGCGGATTCGAACCTCCGATCGATCGTGCAGGAAGCGGAACCTCTAACCGCTACACCCGCCCCGGGCTTATAAATGGTAATGTTATCCACTCTCAATTTTATGAGGCGAGTGTAGCGCAGTCGGTAATGTTGATGTTAACATTTCGTTCGAGACATGTTTCGCACCTCAATAGACGATGAGGACCGAAGATGAACGACGTGGTGGCATAAGCCAAACGCAGCGCAATGCTCTGCAGACGCTTTTAAAGGCATCACCCCACGAATCTGCAGTGATACGGATTTCCGGTGGAGTATTCGTACACGGGATCGTAGATTATTGAGAGAAGGGTGCTTCCCCCGGAAGATACGGGCGTTCCGGCGCACTACTTTCTACCACGAGTTCGATTGGAGCGCACCAGCCTTGTGCGGCGCCGCATCTTCCGGGCCGTTTTTTTACGGCAATCAGGAAAAAATGGACGGAATCACACCGCTCTTCATAATCTATTATCCCGTATACGAATACTCCACCTGAAATCCGCCCCCACCTCAAATTCGTGGGGTGATGCCTTTAACTGCGCTGCGCAATTAAAGGCATCACCTCACGAATCTGAGGTGGTGCAAATTTTAGGTGGAGTATTCGTATACGGGATGGGAGACTACGGGGAGGAGGGTGATTCCGTCCATTTCTTCTTAATTGCCGTAAAAAACGGCCTGGAAGATGCGGCGCCGCACAAGGCTGGCGCGCTCCAGTCGAACTCCCTGTAGAATATAGTGCGCCAAAACGTCTGAAACCGTATCTTCCGGGCTGCTTTTTAAGGCAATTAGGAAGAAATGAACTGAATCACCCCCTCCGTAGTCTCCCATTCCGTATACGAATACTCCACCTGAAATCTGCACCACCTCAGATTCGTGGGATGATGCCTTTAACGATCGCCATTGCCAGTCGTTCCCCCTAAGGATAGGATGTCGCGGAGGCTGCGGGTACCTAACGATACGCACCCCCACACACTCTGTTGACAAAAGTGAAAGAAGGTATGTAAATGTGGAGCATGCGAAATACAAGCAATGCGTGATTTCATATATGTAGTAAAATCATAATGAAGGAATGAGAATACTAATTGTGCGTACCATACTAATTGTGCATACCATATTTCTCTTTTATTTGAGTAAAACTTCCAAATTTAGAACCATCAAGTGAAAGCGTTCGTTTTACAAATTCTGAACAAGGAATGGATACTTACAGTGCAGTTTGATAAAAAGTCTTGAAAGAGAGCGCCTTCCTTTACGAAAGGTGGAGCAAACAAGAGACCATCGAACAGCAACCCTTCATTATCTTCTAACGACCGTTGCCGGGCTAGCAGATCGAAGGCGTCGACAGATCGCAAACAATCGACAAGTCGTTCTGTCTCCAATAAGGGCATAGGATGAGAGCGTTTTGTTGAGTTGGCGCACTAAAAGTGAGTACTAATCAGGAGCTAATTCAAGTGAAAAGAAATTTTCATTTATTTCTGCTCGTTATGATGTAACAAGACGGCACATTAATGACATATTTTGAATAACTGGAAGCGCAAAAAGGTAGCGAGGTCAAACACAATAGTGAGCTAAAGCGATACTAGTCTTGCTGGAGTAGTAGTCTGCTCATACAACCTTTCCGCTGATCTTCCGTGGAAAGCTCAACTTCGAAAGAAAGCAACGTCCATCCGCTATAGCGCTAGAGGTCAGCAACCTGCACGTGGGTTTTAAATATAACAGGCAAAAACAAAAATAAAAAAATGTTTCATGGCTCCGCAGGATACGGCAACGCTAGGAAGGAATTGCAGGAGTTTTCTAGGCTACCGAGACGGATGACTATCTGTACTTACAATGTACGTACGCTTGCATCGGAAACGTCTATTGAAGATCTGATGAAGAAAGTCAGGAAGATTGAGTACGACGTCATCCGACTCACGGAACGATGCCACCCACTAGATTCCTTATATGAAACTGAGCAACTATTTTTATGAACATGCGAGAAGTCGATGAAATGGTCGAGTGGTTGTCCCCGTTAGGACAAGTGTGGTGATGAGCATCTACTCTCTCAAACAACTTGCCACCTGGACCTGGCATCTACGGAAGAGAAGATTCAATGTCAGCTTTTGCGATTCAATGTCAGCTTTGACCATCTTTGTCGCTTACGCTCCATAATCAAGCTAAGAAGAATTATCTTCTAACGAAAGATCTACATCTACATCTACGGAAGAGAAGATTCAATGTCAGCTTTTGCGATTCAATGTCAGCTTTGACCATCTTTGTCGCTTACGCTCCATAATCAAGCTAAGAAGAATAGCCTCATATAGAGAAGTAGAGATGTTCTACAGTGAAACCTCTACACGCTTATTTTTGGCGATTTCAACGGCAAAGGCAAAAGGGCGGGTGTAGTGTGGCGGTTAGAGGTTCCCCTGCACGATCAGAGGTCCGAATCCGCCCTAGTGCTCACCAAGCCCTTCATCCCTCGATAATTGGGTACCAAACTTGTCTGGGAGGATAAAAACACTGACTTGACACAACGGCTAGGCACCGCAAGTCACTGTTCAGGCCAGTTACACGTTCGTGAAGAAATTCGATTCTAAATGAACATAACATAATGGCGAGGCGCAAGGGTATGGTGGCAAGTAATTGTATATACCAGTTACACCTTCGTAAACTTCAATCGATCTGAATTGAAGTGAATGTGGGGGCGCATCCTAAGCGGATTGATTAACGCCAGAAACTTTATCCTTTATCCTCTCAACGGCGAATGGCGCCAGAAGAGCGGTTGAGGAACTTTGTGTCGGAATCCATGGCATACCATAGAAAGAGAAGGGAAAAGCTTCCCGAGGTTATTATGACGACGAAAACATTTCCTGGATAGACGTAATTTCAGAGACCCTCCTCCCTACACTCGGTGGAGAAGGGAGAGCTTTTGAAATAACAAAATGATACAAAAACAAAATAGTCGTCATCGCCATTAAAAGGTTCTGCCCGACGGATATTGTGGTTATAACAAAGCTCAGGGTACAAGGATAAAGTACTGTGGGTACGGTGGTGCAAGATCGGACCACCGTCTCCTTTGAGAATGATTTCCCTTCACAGAGAAAGGAGAAAAAGTCGCAGAGTTTACAACAAAGTCCCAGAACTATCATTAACTGGGAATTCTTCGCAATGGCGCTGGCTTTTAGACTCGACGAATTCAAGCATGAGCCCACAAGGCTTTGGAGGGAGAGGACAAAGAAGACCCTAGAGAAAAGATCATCACTATTGAGTAAAGCTGCAGACGTGGGAAAGGGTGTTCCATATGTCCGTCGAAGTTGCGCAAATTCCAAGACAGGGATGACTTCTCTCTGAAGCCCAGAATGAAACAAAAATTACATGGAGGATGGAATAGAGAAAATCATCGACGACTTCTTCTCTGGGTCCTACAATCATGCCATACTTGCTTCGTCACTATCTGAAGGAAGATGGATATGTCATTTCAGAGGTTCTTAAATCCGACGACATGTCGGTAAGAAATCGCACGACACCAGGTCCCGACAGGGTAAGACCTGAACATGTGAAAAATTTTCCGCCAGTTCTTATATCACTCTGGCGAGACTCTTTACACGTTAACTGTCGTAGTGCAAAATCCCTAAACAGTGGATTACCAGCGAGACCGTATATTTGTACAACAAGGGAGATCCACAAGACGTCGGCAACCATAGCCCATTCTGCTTACTATCCGTCATCTGTAAGCTCTATATAAGTGATCCTTACTAGAATTGAAAGTGTGACAGGAAAGGACAGCCATGCTAGCAAGCAGAGTTTTAAAAAAGAAAAGAGAAAGAAAGAAATTTAGCACTACTACCAACATTCACGATGTTTCGAACCTCATCGAAAGAATAAGAGATGGCGTTGTCTCAACTTATCAAATTAACGAAAACGTTCGAAGAAGTTGAGACGGAAGCGATTATGGAAACCTTGGACAACCAAGGCGTGTCTACTCTTACATAAAGGTACTTCGAGAGTTGCACAGTAACTTCATGACATGGATTTCGCCAATCTACAATAATATCATAAAGGGATAGGTCCGACGGCGCGATAGAATCTCACCGAAAATATTCACAACCACTCTGAAATGTGGAAGTTGGAATGGGACAACATGGAGGTGAGAGCCGATGGTCGGCGACTACACCAACTGCGCTTTTCTGTTGACATCATTCTGATGACATCTAGCATCAATCCTCACCAATTCTGATGACATCACCATCATCTAGCGGAAGTCTGGCCTAATTTAGCGGAACATATGGATCCATCAGTCTTCAACTGAATCTGCAGAGGACAATGTTCGTGAGAAAAGGATGGCGACTTTACCCTGAGAGCTTGGAGAGAAGGGAGGAATTTGGAGAGCGCTCAAGAGTATCGAAGATGTAATGAAGACCACGAACACCTACTCACTGCTTACCTTGTTAATAGCGCCGTACGTTCTGCTCTAACCTATGCTTCAGAAACTTGGGTACTTCGCAAGCAGGAAAAGAATCCGATGAGCGTCATTGAACCTTTAATCGAAAAATTGATGTTAGTGGTATCCCACATCACAGCGGTATTTCACACAAGTACGAAAGGAAGTTCGAAGTTCTGTCCTGCATTAGCAATCAATGAAAATTAGAGACGCTGCTGCATCTGGAAAGGAAAGCACAGTAGGGTAGGGACACGTTCGCTTCAAATAAACGTTGGCCCAGAGAAGTAACCGAATGGATTCCACACATTTAAACGCACGACAGGAAGACGACCAATACGATGGTCAGACATATTCACAAAGTCCACAGAAAACAAAAAAAAATATTCTTTGTGTCCTTACCGAAAGAAGAAACAACTGAGTGGTCACTGCACGCAGTCCAGTCAAATAGGGGAATTATTGCCGTCTGTTCGAATAATTAAAAAAAAAACAAGTGGCGCCAAGGTAATCAGGTGATACAACCCTTGGCGTTCGATTTACTAAAACATTAAATGATTGCTCTGCTGTTATTTAGTGCGACGTTACTGTAAGACGAAAGCATAAATTAAGCTTGTTCCGCGTGTTACTAGAAATAACTGCAGTTAATTTCTCTCCAACTTTCCATTTTAACAGGGGAAACGCCTTTATTTTGGAGCTCAACGGGCTTTTGAACCAAGAGAGCGCTGTTTCAGTTGAAAATATCATCTGATAGTTTGCCCAGAATCCTTTCATTACTCTTCTTCTCACTCTCACTTTCCTGATAGGATTTTTTCCATTTTGGAATGATCCTTTGTCAATCTTCACTCTTTCATCATCTCCATCTTTGTCTGCATATCCTCTAAGCTTGTACTCTCATGATAATATGTATGCGCAGTATGCAGATTGACAAACTCCCGTAGTTGTGAATAGCTATACTCTTGAATGCCGGACGTTCCTCTTTCTATGAAAGTTTTTTTTTCTCTCGCGCTATATGCGGACTTTATTTTATAAGGCATTGGAAGCTCAATAGAAAGAACAGATCTGAGGGTTTCATTTGAGGGACTCTTATTTGATTGAGTTATATGTTGAGAAATGCGTATCACATGGATCTTGTACTAAACTCATTTGGCAACAGTAGGAAAATGTGATGAAAATACAAAGAAAATAAACGAGAAACATTAAAATCTGGATGGACTCCTTACTTACTCCAACTTCGTGGGCCAATCTCCAAGTTAGATCCGCGCGACCTTTTATGTCGCGATAATTCAGTGCAGGACTAAACGCGACGAGTTGTTGAAACAAACGTTTATCAGGATCTACAAGGCTGGAATGACTTGCACTTCTTAACAAAAGTAGGAAAAATAACCCTCACAAAAATACCTCGATACGGCCAGTACCATGGCTGTACTGCCACCCTGGGAGTGTCCCATTATCGTCACCTGGCTTGGATTACCACCAAAAGCTGCTACTTCATTGTGTATGAATTCAAGTCCAGCGATAACATCTGCATACATTACATTAAATTTTAATTAATGCCAGAAGAGTCATTGACCATTTCTACCATAGAGTGCGAGATTTCTCGGCACTACATAGTCGTTCTCAAAGGCCAACACACCAAAAAATCCAAGTCGGAAAGCGGAAATGACAAATACAACGTCTGAAATACCACGAATACTTGAATAATATTAATGCCGCCGTCCTAAGCTGAGGTTTCTTCCAAAGTGACAGCCTCACAAGAATATTGTTTTTCAGAAGAGCTTTAGTTATAGCAGGAAAACAATACAAAAATATGTCACAAGAAATCATTAGGTGCTTAAAGGTGTAGCAGACCACGAAACTGGCGATGATGGCAGCACTCTAGGAGAAGATAGGATTCGGAGTGTAGATTACGATCACGCTCCAGTCCTTTTAATTACCCTAAAAAACGGCATGGGAAATGGCCTTTCTGGTCATTTTCTCTTACTAGGCACATTGAAACGCCCCGTATTTGCACACGCACCGCATTCGCGAGCGATTGGACAATAACCGACGAAGTTTGTCAGTCTATTCAAGTAAAAGCAACGGGGAGACTGCTGAGCGAATCGGCGGGTATACAAAGAAACGCGTTCTAACATATCCCTAGGAAAAAGCAACCAGTAGGGCCGCTCTTTACGTCGTTTTCGGGCTAACTAGTACGAATTGAGCATGATGGCGTGCATATTCGTAATCTGCACCCTTGACCCCATGTTTTCCTAGAGGAATCGCAATATCGTCAATTTCATCGGTATGCTGCCTTCGAATTAAACGATGGAGGAGAGAAAAGAAACGGTGTAAAATGGTGTCGTTCTGTCAAGCAAAATACCTTTTGATGAGTATCGATCCGTTATGTATTGATCATTAAACATGACAGCAGAGTCGTAACTTAAACTGCCTCCGTGAATGTAATATATGACTGGACAGGATACATTCTAGAAATAATAGGTAATAATAATGGCGATGTGAAGAAAGATGGGATTGAAACTTCAAAAAAGCCTTTTTGTTTAGTAAAGGTCTCTGCCGTGTACTTACCCTCAACAGACATCCTTCGCTCACAAATATATTCGTGTAGAGGCGGTCTTCACTCATATATTCTGGATGATAGCTAGACAGTGAAGAGTTGCTCAAACATGCAGCGCTGAAAGTGGTTTTACCGCAAAATTCATAAATCCGTTAAATGCTATATTTGAGATGAGAAGAAATACTAGACAAAATAGTTTCATTTGTAATTTTTCCAACTATGAGAAGTAATACCGCTCAAAATCAAGTGACCAAGATGTTAAGACGACATATTATATATATATATATATATATATATATATATATATATATATATATATATATATATATATATATATATATATATATATATATATATATGAGTAAAAAAAAAAAAGCAACAGAAGGTTCACATAAAAGCTAATATGCAGCAAAAACGAGGAACAAATACAACGACAATTAGATGATTGCAAACGACTTCAAATTTTGGTTTCTTTCTTATTCTGTTTTCATTCATTTTGACTTCATGTAAATATTCCAAACAGGCCAATTAATTCTTCCCATTACAGAGGAATGTAAATCTCTTGTCTAATACCTGTACTCCGTCGCCTTTCTCGTTCCTTTCCATGGCTTTGGAGGTACAGGGAGTTTGAATCTCAGTTCTCCTACTGGAGGTTGTGCGAAGGGTATTCCCTAAAAATTGGTCTTCATATTTTTTCGGATACCGCAGGGAACAAACAATTTCCCCAATAAATTATCAAATACTGCCCTGGCTTAGCAATCGCTAAACACTTCACAGACAATTTTTTTTGCATAAATTCGACTTAACTCTTCACAATTATGGAATAAGAAAACAACCTTGAACATCCAACATGCAATGTTATCGCTCGATTGAATCGACGTTCCTTCCAGCCATCCATAGCTGGTTTCGACAAGAAAACAATTAATTGCAGGTAATAAAGTAATAATAAAAAAGGTGGTTACAGACATCGACCAGCAAACAACGACATGTGGAGTGGGTAACTGACAGTAGATGACTGACTACATTGTGAGGCAACTGATAAGAAAGGGTCGTCATTCAGGTCAGCGCGTTAGCAAGCCACGGGAAGCCGGCGCTAAACGTGTTCAACTGAGGTGCAGCATCGCGAACGCGCCGCGTTACACCGGTCGAACACGTCCGATGGCTAAGTTCGTGGTTGGACTCGCATACGGACTTCTTATTTTCCTCCTTAAAGTATTCAATATACTTTAAGGAGGAAAATAAGATAGAAAGTATCCAACACCTCCTTAAAGTATTAAATGTTAGAGTTGTTTTGTCACGGAATCTACCAGAAATCATTGAATAAGTTGTGCGAATATAAAAAAAAAAACAAACTAAGATGTCAATTTGAAGGGAGAATTATAGAATTCGCACCCGCGCTAAAGTCGGAATGTAACCTGCGGAAATTTTTGGTATCACATATGTTGGTATGGACTTGCAAACTACATAGTGTTGCATATTTGGAAGCATACTACATTTGGTGGGCGTTATGTGGATTTCTTTATTCTTTCAATTATTATGACTTAATTGCGTTTGCTACGTCGACGCTTAGTTCCTTGTTCCGCTTGTATTTATATGGAGATTATGCAGCACTATGGTAGCGTCAAAACGACATGGAGCACGTGCGCAATTGCGTACCCGGCTTCTCTCGAGGCGCTTCGGTGGAGCGTAGCGGCTCGGAGTGTGGTGAAACCTTTGCTGACACCTCCTGTCGCTACAGTTTGCGACGGTCCTAACTCGGTCCTAACTGCTGCTTCACCGCGTCGTTTCGAGCGCGTACGCAAATACATCGCAACTACACTCGTGATTCATGTCGTTTTGACCCGACTATGCAGCGCTGTTGTTCGACCTCCGCTCGGGTGCGAATTCTGTACGCTTGCAATTTGAAGCAGCAACTTGTAATAAGAACGAACGATAAATAGAGGATTTTAACAAGTAGCTTTCTTCTGGAAATAGCCTACCGTTATGTTATTATATATTGTAGGCTGTTGTTTGCGTGGCAGTTGATCAAAATAGTGGCTTTTATTAGTTACAAATCAAAGACTGGCACGCTCTTTTCACACATTTAGGGACTAAGGCTGGCCCAACTTTTGTGGCCTACTCCTACCCAAAAAAGGAAGGAACATCCAGAAATGACATTACGTACAGCGAATTACGCATACAATCAGGAAGAAGATAAAGAAAGCGGACGAGTGGAAGAAATGAAGAAGAAGATGAGGGGAGAAGATAAGCCGAACAGAAACAAAAAACCAGAGAAAAAGACTATTTTGAGTGCCCCAGGTCAACCGTTACCAATGTTTTTCATGATACCATGATTACTTCCTAGCTGATGTTTAAAAAAGCCAGCAGTGTGGGAAAGTGTATAGTTGGGTAAAAACCACAGGAAGCATGTGCAGTTGCGTAACGCGCTGCGTTGCGCTCGAAGCGATACGGTGGAGCGTAATGGTACTATCGAGAGAGGACTACTGCTACCACCGTTCACTCCTGCCGTCCGCGATGGTCCCAGCTTGATTCCAACCGCTATCTCCACCGCATCGACATGAAGCACAACGCAGTTGCGTAAGCGGTTGCGCTCGAAACGGCGAGGTGGAAGTGACGGTTGGAATGGACGTGGGACCATCGAACTGCAGCGACGGATGGTGGTAGCGAAGGTCCTTCCACGACCCTGACCGTTACGCTCCACCGCGTCGCTTCGGATGCAGCTGTCCGTGCTTCATGTCGTTTTGACCCTACTATAGTACTGACTATTTGCGAATTTACTATTACACAGTAGATGAAGATGGCATACTCGGAAGAAGTTGTTCGTTCCACAATTTTCGCCACTTGTTGAATGATTCGTAGTATCCGGATATCTCAAGCGATAAGTTTGATGTATTTTCCTTCCGAAAACTGTGATGAGATCATCAACTTATATCACCAATTGCCTTTATTTACAACATTCCCTGGAAATATTCTTATTCCTTCTGATACAACCAGGCAAAGCAGCGGATGTTCCCACCAAATTGTCGTCACGGGATTCGCGTGGTTGATTGGCATATCACTTTGTTCGAAATAGTTTTAACGATCATCGCCAGTAGGTTACGTTCCTATAGTCCTTACGTTCATTCCGACTGTAACGAAGAGTGGTGCTAGAAAACGTCCTTGTTCGATTTCAACCGCAGCCGCATACAGTAGAGTCGGAACGACGTGAAGCACTTACGCAATTGCGTAGGCGGCTTCTCTCGCGGCGCTTCGGTGGGGCGTAACGGCTCGGAGTGTGGTGAAACCTTTGCTGGCGCCACTCCCCGCTGGTGTTTGCGGCTTTCAGCCCAACCTCGGCTCCACCTGCTGCCTCTACCGCGCCGTTTCGAGCGTTTGCGCAAATGCACCGCAACAACACTCGTGATCCATGTCGTTTTGACCCGACTATACGCAACTGCAACATCAGGCCGTTTTGGCCCAAAGTTGCAGTTGCGGTGAGCGCAGTATGGGGACTAAAATCTGTTCAATAAATCATTACTGATCTATGATGCAGTGAGGGCTAAGCGGTTGCGTTAGAACCGGTATTTTTCCCAAGGAGCTTCACTTACAAGTGAATGCAGCGTATTGCTGCAGAACAACTAGTATTTGGCTTCCAACCTGAGGAGTTGAATGAGGGCGACTAGGTAACTATAAATCTATTAGCAAGCACGGAGAGTTTTAGTTAGAGCGTACAACATCGCCAACAGCGAGCGTACAACATTCTGTCGGTTGTAATTCGCAGAATTTCAATCGAGATCTAATTTCAAAATTGGACACAACACATCGCGAAATATGAAGAAATTGGAATATGCTAACATCGTTACATTTATGAACGCTACATCCCTTTGTTAAAGGATAAAGTCACTGGCGTATCAATCCACTTGGGATGCGCCAACGCGTTTTACTGGAATTCGTACTCGTTGAGGTTTCGGAACGCGTATTGAGCTATACAATGACTTGCATCCTCCCAGACAAGTCGGGTACCAATCTATCGACCCCGGGGATGAAAGGCTTGGTTTGCACGGGGCGGGAGGATAAAAACGCTGACTTGACACATCGGCTAGGCACCGAAAGCACTGTATAGGCTAGTCACACGTTCGTGAAGAAGTTCGATTCTGAATTAACTAAACGAGCGCATCCCAACGCCTAACGCCAGAAACTATCTTTTTATCCTTTATATCCCTTTGTTAAACTTGTGGATTAGCCAGTATTTTAAGGTGTCTCTCCACGAATGTGGCGCGCTATGGATTTTCGCTGGAGTATATCTATATTGAGTCGTAGATTATGAATACAGGGGTGGCTCCGCTCATCTCTCTGCACCACTGTAGACAGACGTCTTCGAAATGCTTCCTTACGACGCCCTCTATTGCAACGCCCCACCCTTGCGCCCGGTCCCCGTCTGCGATTCGTCGAATGATGTGAATCGCCCATCGGGGCGTCCGAATGGATTTTCGACGAATCGCGGGTGGGAGCGGGGCGCAAGGGTGGTGCGTTGCAACAGAAGACGTCGTAAGGAACCGTACTTCGAAGCCGTCTGTTTACAGGGAGATATGCGCAGAACCACCCTTAAATTCATAATCCATGATCCGATATAGGTATACTCTAACGAAAATTCATACCACACCAGATTCGTGGGGTGGTGCCTTTAAGGTCTAGTTATAATTAACTCTCATCTCATTCGTTTATCGAAGTTTCCCCACACCCACGTTCCCTCCCCCGAGATTACAAATAAGCTTAGCATTTGATCATGTATCACTTTCTAACTCTGAATGAATTTCAGTTTTGGACGTAGCTGCTATTATTTACTACGCCTCGAAATTATTCAAAGAGAAGAAAACTTTTGAGGAGCTGCATAGGAGAAGCGAGCAACAGATGGCTGAGCTGCAAGCCCTACAGGAGAAGGGATTGGTAATTACTGCGGCCACCAGACACATTGTGTCGCTTTGATAGTTATGCCATTTTTGGAGGCGAGCATTGTTACTCTACCTCTGATACTCCACAAATGCCGATCCATGGGAATACAGTCGATAGCGCGAAGGTGCCTACAAGCTACTCAGGGGTTTATTCTTGTGTTTGAAGGTTTCCGTTCTTCTTTCCCGAAATTACCCATGATTACATATATCATAGCAGGAGTATCATTTTTGGTTACCGTCGACTATCGCCCCATGGCCTAACGCGTCCACACTCGGAAGATGCATGGAGAAGTAGGGTAGCAGTGTCCGCTTATGGCGAGGACGTAGTCGAGGACGTCAGAATGACACAATACGTTCGTGAATAGAAATCAATGCTGACCGACTTCAAAATAAACTACCTTTAAAGTTTCACATATTGGCTTGTTCAAATTTTCAGCAAGTGGCTGTTCCTCTGCGTTTGATTCGTAAGTGGAAGAAGGAGCAGCAAGCAATCGACGATTGCGAAGGTCCCAGTACAACAACTGCAACTACACAACCATAACTTGAGAATGGATTAACGATCGCTAGAGTAGCCACATCTTAATGTTTTCGCTACAAGAAAAAGAAGGAGAATGAACTCGTGCTAGGATACAACACTGTTCACCTCTTTAGTAATTGTAAAAGATAGTAACATGATGGTGGACCTACCAAACAATATTGTTCTATGTTAATCCCGAAGTTTTTTTTTTCTAGTAACAAAGATTCAAATTAATCAACTGTGCCATAGTAAGTGAATTAAATATGTAAAGTAAACACTAAGCAAAGTAAATGACGAATATGCTGGGTACTTGTTTCGGACCTGTCGACAGCGATGCATTCATCACAACAGTCACTATAATCTGTTTCTTGCTGTGCAACAACGTCATAACAGTTGAGATAGTCAGAAGAGAAAAGACTTTCGAAAGGCAAGTATTGGCCAGTTGATGAATATCTTCACAGTGCACGTATGTATCTCCTTAAGGAAATTTACATTACTTCCTTTCACATTTTTTTTGTGATCCTTTTGGCATGTTTTTTTTTGATAAGTTGATTGGAAATGGTACTATCTTGGTGTATAACAACGGGCTTGGGCTGTGTGTGTGTTTTTTTTTTTGAAAACTATCAAATGCTTCATATAAAATGGTGTGTGTATCGTCGCCGGAAAACTATAAAATGGTCAAATTGTGCACCGTGATGCAATAGCATCGCACAACTAGTTCATACTTTTTGGCAAAGTGTATATGAGACGTTGTGAACCTTTTTCGTAGTCGTGGCCACGGGCAGTGGTGCTGCGTTTCACCTTTATGGCTCCGCATACCTATTTCTCAGCACATCCAAGTTGGTAACATTCTTCAGAAAATGGAAACATGCCTGGAAAACGCAGCTTTAATAGTAGCCGACGGTTCATCGTAAAATTTGTAATGTAAAACGTTATTTTTATCAGCACGATGAAGATATTTACATCATTTAATGATAACACATCTTTCTATGTCAAGAAAAAGGAGAAACTCATACTTCGGAGAATGTTTCCAAACTGTGGAGTTTTCAGAGAAAGGCAGATGTAAAACAAAGTTTGAACGTTTTCCAAATGTAGAACTGACGCGTTGAGGGAGAAAGTTATGAAATCTTCCATGTATGCCTAGATTTCCGAGAGCAATGAAGAAAGTGTTGCTAGAAGAAACACAAATCTAGTTTTACAGAGAATGATAGGACTATATGTATTAAGTTTTATTGGTCCATGAAGGGGGTGGAAGCGTATACAACAAAAGCCTGAAGACTTGCTTTAGCCGGACGTTCAGAGTGATTATAAGAAGTGACATCGACTAGTGACAGGATAGGTCATGATGCACTGTGCAGTTGCGTAAGCGGCTGCGCTCGAAGCGATGCAACGGAACGTAGCGGTTGGAATCGATTAGAACCATTGATAACTACAGCGAGGAAAGGTGTCAGCAAGGATTCCCCCAGATTCTAACCGCTACGATTCGCCAGCTGCTTTCGCAACTGCACTGTATTTTATGTCGTTATGACCCTACCATACGAATGCGGCTGATGACTCTGCTAAAGAAGCTCTGCTGGAAAATTCTAAAGAAAATATGAGATGTATCGTTTTATACGGATTCTCAACTTTCCATTCGATGGTTTTCCTCAAACCGTGCCTTAACTGCAACATATTAAAACCAACCTGAGCGGGTAACGCCGTACTTCACAGTTCTTGCGGTGCTCTCTTCGCTCGTCTTCAGTCATCAATAATACTTTAAAGCAGTAGTAATTCTCGTAAACTTCTGCCATACAATTAAAAGCTTTTTTTCAAAAGAAACATACTTATTGAAAGAAGATTTCATTGATATCTTCTTGTAGTCAATTTACCATTAATGTCTGAAACTTCAATATCCAAAATATATTTAAACTTGATTTTATATCTCTATTCCTTCCGATGCCCTAGCAATTTGAAAACATATTCCGAAGGCGCTGCTGGTGCACTATAATTCGCTGATTCCAATATCTGGCGTCGTCGCGCCAATCCTAGAAGTCCTCCTCAGTGCTTTTATGTCACTGGCGCACCATTTCGACGGTGTAGGTGTTGTACTACCCTATTATATCGCCATCTCGCGCCAGCAAACCTATTCGACGCTGTTGGATATGCCTCACAGGTTTTTGGAATTTTGTTACACACAAGCTTGCGTGGTAGAATAAACCCGTGATTATTTAGCATGGTAGTCCAGAAACTACCTTGCCCTGTTCAGTGTTTGGCCAAGGGGAAGAAATTGGCCCCACCTTATATACTGAATCGCCTATTCTGGAATTTTGTACTTCTTCTACCCTCGGTACATCGACAACTGTTTTTTTTTTGACATTTGCGCAATTCAAGCGGAAATACAAGAGAATTTTGACTTGATAACGTTAAAAAAGAGAGACACAAATTTGATTGAATTTGGCAATGGTACGCTGACTGCCTTAATGTGTTTTCATGAAGTAAACATATTTGTTGGTGAAGTGAATTACCTAAGTTTTCAACAATTATTATGGAGGAATAAGACCGATTCACTTGTTTATCGATAACCTACGCGGAGCAAGAGCCAAGATTGTTAACGGCCTTCATTATGGGTAACGTTTCGATGTCTTCTTCTTCGTGAGATTCAGGAAAAAGTCAAAAAATTTGGAACAGACCTTTTCAAATGCCACAGTCAGAACGAATTATCCTCTCATAGGGAGCTACATCTGTAACCGATCCCAAACCTTTGTGCTTGGCTCAGTAGCCGAGTAGCCGCAATATTAGAGGACCACCGTGCAATAGAGCTGCTCCGCTATTACTAATTAGGATGTGACCCGCATATGACCCCGTAGTTCAAAACACGCAAATGTATGATGCAGATCTAGCTCGTTTGTCACCGTTGGTCACAGCCATCTGCAACCTTTTAAGAATACTGTACGAGAGTCTCACTAAATTTATGAAGTCAGGATGAATCTAGGACTTCGGAGAACGAGGAGGGGGAATCTTCCTTCAACTCTTTAATCATAGAAGACCGACAGTCTGGAACACGCCATTTCTAAATCCATTGTTCTTTGACCGGGTGCTGTAGTGGCACTTTTATTGCGCTGACAAGCCGTTATCACCTCCGACTTGTGGCAATTAAAGTACCAAGAAAAACGGATGATTCTATTTGCTGTCTTAGGAGCCACGTCCACATACTGACAGAGTCAAATTCCAGAGGATTAAGTGAAAAGAAAATAGCAAATGAAATTAAAAAAAATCAAAATGAACTGATCGTGGAGTGGGATGGTGAGAACGGTAGCGCTCAATGCGCGAAGTACATACTCTTGAATCGCAGCGCAGTTACGCCTGGCTCAGGATAGCCCATGGTCCCAACGCGTAAGCTTTCACCATAAATCCGTCGAAAACAATGGAAAGACGATCGCGATTTTTTTTAAAATACAAACTTTGACTGATAGTAAATGCACGCTCAAAAAAAAAACGTATTGACTATTACTTCTTTTAAAAAATTGCCGATACGTTCATATTCGTAAGAAGAAAGGAATTCAAACCGAGACTCAGGACACCTAATTGAAACCAAAAACCACATGGATTAATCAGAAAAAAATATTTTGTTCCCCAGATGTGGTACTGCGTGATTCATCAGTGTACCGTACATTCGTATTTATTTTGAATGACAGTATACATTCGTACGCTAACCAATTTTCATTTTTGGTGAATGTTTCAGAAATCCGACTAAACTGGAAGTTTATTAGTAAGGTTAGAACGAATACTTTGAAATAATACAAGCGACAAAATCGTTAAATCTTGAAAAATGAAGTTTAGGTGAGGGCTGAAATGGGTAACATAGTACATTCACAGAGTTGCAGGAATTTGTGTATCCGTGAATAACAGTTTTAACTATTAGTTGGAGGCGAATTGGTGCAGTAACTGTTACGAAAAGAAAAAGCGAAAAAAAAATAAAGAAAATAAAGAACAAAAATGAACGAAAGAGTATCTGCTTCTTCTAGAAAGTACTTTAAAGTTTATATAGTTATTTTATCTTGACATCTTTAAAGTTTAATTCCCTTGTTTTTCAGAACAAAACATTGGCATCGAGCATTTTTCAAAAAGTTGTGAACAATACCATTTTGCGGAAAGTGCACGCGTAAGTGGTTAATTGCTCGTAATCTTATAAGAACTTCAAAAGAATAAGTTTGAGTAGCATCGCTTCGGTGTCGACGAGAGATTGCAGCATAAACGACTCTTCACTATAGGAGCATTTCAAGCAAAGTAATTAATTATTTGCTTATTCATGAAAAGTTGAAAATAATAGAAAATGAGTTGAAAGTTAAGTCTCAACATTAATAAGCACACTGGAAGTTCCTAACAAGAACAGCTGCTGGATCACCTTCCTTGCAACTTCTTTCATGCAGTTAGATGTATCGTGTATGGAGAGTAGTCGAACTTGTTCGATTCAATCTTGAAATCCTTGAGAGTTCATGTGTGTACTGCTAAGCGGGTACCGTAATCGTAATTTTACGAAACTGCAGTGCTGAAACCAAAATTATGTCTTTGTTCCAACTACCGCTTTTACTGTACTCGTTTAGTGAGCTTTTTTTACGTGGGCAGTAACAGGACAGGGAATTCCGGCTCGAGTCGGGCTTCATTGTTGTTGGGGGATAAGCCCTATCGCCAAAAATGCTACTGATATACTTGTTGTATCAAAGGATTCATGCTCATTGACTAGTATGGATGATTTCTGGAACTTTTTTTCCTCTAAAAATCTGGATTTTCTTATCCTAATCAACAACATGTTGCTGGATCATTTCTTTGACATGCGTACAAATTTTACCATTTTTACTCAAGCGCTTCACTTCTGCTCTTATCGTTAGAGTGTTTTCAAATTCTTGCATATCGGATCATACATTATTATCCATTCCCGGGTAATACATTCGAGCAAACAAAAAATAATAAAATTAATTGCACACCTTATAAAAATTGCTGTAAACAATTTCCAGGATGCGTTCGACATTTCTAATTTGCACTTTGATCTCTGCGATTTCTGCTCGTCCAGTTGTGCAAGAAATGCAAATTTCTCAGGTGTTGGTAAGGGTTTTGTAAGTTTACCCTTTATTGAACTTAGAAAAACTCCCTTCAAGTCGCTTATTCACAAACCAACAACAGTTTTCCTTGTTTCTTTCTTGTGCTGAACGTCGAACGAAATGTTTTGTAATACATTTTTTTTCTTGCCGAAAACCAGACAACTCCAGTTATCTACCTATTTCATGGAACTCAAAAAATGCTTCGGGATTCTGGCTTTAGGTAAACACAACACTGATCCTTTGGTGCGAAAGCGCCGCGTTAGTCAGATTGAACACAACGTTCGATGGCGGACACACTTTTTGAGGAACGAGTCTAAAGACCAAAGTATAGTCAAAGAAGGTAGAACTAATGCAAATGCTTGGTTTATCTCCCTTGAATGGAACCTTTTTAACAATTTAAATTTAATCCATTTAATTGCACGCCACACAGAAGAACTTCAAGAAAATCAGCATCGTCGGTACTGGGCTTGAAGAAATGATAGAAGAAGTTGGAGTCAAAGTTCAGCAACAGACAGTATGTATCCGTCGGACCAAAACGTCTTGAAGATCGCGAATATGTGGACAACTTTGACAACTCTTCCCTATAAGTGGGCTATCGATGAGTAATGCTGTCTCCACGAGATTCAAAGGCAGCAGTGGAAGCGGAATAGTTTGCCAGGAGAAATAACGATAGTTGAACTTAAAAGAAGTTAAGAAAGGTCCCAAAGAACGCAAAGTTTTTCTAAGGAAACGATCAACGAGAAGAGTTGGTGTGCTTGTGCCGTGAACGATCTAGCTAGCAATTCAAACGGGTACAACTCAAGGGGATTCCGTCACGTGGAAATCACGTGAAAAATTTGTGTAGTAGTGTTTGCCGCTAAGAGGAACAAGTGGATGCGATTTTGGGATTCCCATAAGCGCTTGAGTAAATCCGTAGGAAAGCCCTTTCGAATACCCTTTTTTCCCGCTATCTCATTCGTTTATCCTGGAAAATTACGAACCTGCTAAAAGCTCTAGAGGAGTTTTCTCTGGCCGAAACTTCTTGATGCTTGGAGCGCTTAGGTAAGCAGCTGCGCTCGAAACGACGCAATGTAGAAAGCGGTGGGACCCTCGCTTTCTGAACTCATCTCTGGAGTTGCCATGGAGACAACGATGGTCCCACTTCTAATGCATCCGTTGGCTCTCTACGCCGCTTACATTGTAGTCCCTTGTGCAACTGCACCACAGCTCAAACAGTTTTGACATGACCATGGAGGAAATCGTCGCCAAGAAACTGCTGATTCGTTTATAGCAATCGGTAATGTAGTTCTATGCGACGATTTTTCCTCCAAACTTCCGGTGTTTGACCGTGTACCTGTTATCAGCTATTAGAAATGCTGATAAATCGTTCTCGCGTTATCAATTCCGTATATATTCTAGGGTATTCGTCATGATTTTCAGTGTACACAATTCAGCTCCTTTGTTTCTACAACAGTTCAAAAGTCGTTTCTTTTCCACACCCGGGTAGATCAAAAATTGTTATTTTGGTTCAGAAGACCCACCTCAGAATTGTAAAAGTCCCAAAAAGAGTCGTTCGCAATTGAATTCAAGGTTCAGGTGCTTCTCAGTGTAGTGCGATGTTAAGATCATTACTTCTGCTCTTGTGTTTGCCAGGGTGACCGTGACGCAAGCGGCGAACCTCCCTCTCCCTCTGTGTTATACATTTATACATTTAGGACCTGTCCACATCAGGGTGAGGGAAGCTACAGGTGTAGGGTGACTTCAAGTAGACTATCGCCAATTCATCGCGTTATTCATCCGGGAAATTTTGCGTGTTGAATCGAGGATAACATTCTTCTTTCGAAAAATACAAAAGAGCCAGAATAATTTTGCTGTACTCTTTAGGTTTAACCTAGACGTAGACTGTCCATGGTTTCTTTTTCGTCATCAAATTCTTCTTTGATTCTTCTTATCACAGCAAGGCGATATTTTTGTGTGGCCTCGCAGAGCTACAGTAGACCTGCATCATTTACATTTATTTCATTTACTTCTCACTGAGTTCTTTTATGCTTCGCTTTTTTTCTTTTTTTTTGAGTAATTTCGCAGTAATGTTGAATCATTGCTGTTTCAAGTTTTTTGTCAAGCATCGTCCTCGTTTCTTGGGAAAGAGGAAGGAGAATTAAAGGAAATCTTTATAGGATGCGGACCTTCGCTGTTTTCTGCTCGTTGGCTTTCAGCTGCTTTGCAAGCCCAGTAGTTCAGCAAAAATCGGCCTCAGAACTGGTAAGAACTTTCTTTTTTGAATTTCAACATTGCAACAGTTATTAATATGAAACGATACGTGATCAAGGTCATTCTAGGCTACCGTTGGGTATGCAGTTGACCTTTCTCAGGGAGTGACACTTTCAGGATTCCAATGCATTCGACAGAGTCTGTATGGTGTAGCGTTTATCAGGTTTGCTTTCGTTGACATCCTAGGACGAAGTCTTTGGTGGTATCAGTAGTAATTTCCGATGAGAACAATCATTTTTAACATCAGAAGGACAAGACAAACGCGATTGAATAGGTTAAGCCAATAAGGGATGTCATTCTAGAGGCTACTCTCCTGCTGGACAAGGTCAGCTCGATCCATATGCATGCGCAAACATCCAGAATGCTAATTTAGGTGAGAAAATCTCAAATGATTCGAAGCTGTGGAAAAATATGGGAACCGAAGAAAGGTGAATTTGGATTCTGTTGTTTTAGCTGGTCTTGGAACTGAGGTTTACATGACCCCACTGCCGTTTTCTACAAAGACTGGCATTCAACAATTTGATGAGATGTATGGAGGACTCAAGAATGCGAATATAAATGTTCGATCCATATGGGTCCAGGTGGAGATCAACTTGTTCTCTGGTTTAAATCACAATTCTTATGAACTATTGCGGTTTTAGGTCACCTCACCAGTCAACTGGTACTCCAGTAGCACAACCAATATCAACTTCCTAAACAGTATTCTTTCAAGAGCCAGCGTGGGTATAGAAAGACTTCAAATTTTTTGAAATTAACGAAATTCCGCTTCTAAAATCACGAGTCATAATTTTAGCAATACGGGCTTTCTATTGGTATTTATACGAGCGTATACGACTGGAATAAAATCACCGGTGGAGCTACTGTCACTAACGCCATGCTCTGGTATTCGAACGTCTATGGTTCTGGTGTTACTAACGAATCACCAGCAGACTACAGTGATTTCCGCTCATTTGGCGGTTGGACCACGCCGACCGTCAAACAGTTTGCACAGGTTGAGACCGTGTGCGGTGTCACCGTCAACAGGTGTGCTGTACACAAATCTTTATACTGTAGTTGTACCATAAACATAAACAGACATAAAATGTCTGAGATTAAAGCTGATAAGTTCATTTGAAGAGTTTTGTGCCCCGAAGATAAAAATGAATTTTTTAGGGATATCTACACTGTTTCCTCAACGTCAAAGTCCGCCAGCATGGCTAAATTTGAGAAGTCCGGAGAAATCGTGGTCGGCAACTTTGGGCTCGAAAACATCGGCTCAGGAAAAGTTGAGATCAAGCAGTGATTATTTGTATGTAATAGAAACTAAAATGCTAAATATTCCATGGAACCTGTTCTATGTTCAGCCTAATTGTAAAATGACCCTCCTAGGGTGAAGAGGGTCGTTGCTCTTGTGCGGTGTCCAATCTTCGACTGTGCAGGCTTAGTGATGATTCATTACCAGTACGCTACACACGAATGAAATCAAATTAGGGAATGGTAACCTGTAATCAGCCATAAAGTCGAACCTATTATAACTCAGACTAAAATCATTATTACATCCTAATCACAATTGTTTTATATAAGACATAGCTCTGGGCGATGGACGAGAAACACGCATCCGGAAATATCACAATAAGAACTTTTGATCTTATACAAACAAAGTTATACAGAGTCTCAAAAAAAAAAATATATATATATATATATCCTGAATGTCATACATCGGTGGGTCTGGCCGGTTAGTGGTCCGTTGTAGTCACACGATTCTTTGGTTCGAAACCGACCTAGTACAAACAAAGAATTTGATTTTTACTTTTTTAAAAATATATGTGATAAATATATGGGCGGGTGTAGTGTAGCGGTTAGAGGTTCCGCTGCCTGCACCATTGATCGGAGGTTCGGAGTTGCCCTAGTGCTCACCAATCCTTTCATTCCCCGGTATTGATAAATTGGTACCAAACTTGTGAGGATAAGAGTTCTGAATTGACACATCTGCTAGCCCCGAAAGTCATTGTATAGGCCAGTTACACGTTCGTAAACCCAAAGCGATTGTGAATTGAACGTGAGATCGCATCTCTAGCAAATAGATTAAGGCCAGACACTTTATCCTCTATGCCATAAATGCCAACATACGGTTAAGTTTCGCATTGACAAGTAAACAGCTAAGCAGGTAATTTTTCACTCAGCGATATCTGTCTATTGATGGACATGATTGATTGATTGCTTGATTTTTCTGATCATTGCGGCTCGAGCTCTAGAGAATCTTGTTTAGCCCACTCCCTTTGATTT
Organism: Necator americanus; assembly: GCF_031761385.1. Lineage (NCBI taxonomy): Eukaryota > Metazoa > Nematoda > Chromadorea > Rhabditida > Ancylostomatidae > Necator > Necator americanus. Next base: position 10,434,129 of record NC_087372.1, on the reverse strand, counting down.
TGGCAATGCGTTTCCATCAACCCCAGTAAGCGTTGCGCAGTGGAAGCAGCTCTCAACCCACGCAAAGAGCACGCCTTACCTCTGGTGGCTGATCTAGAAGTCGCCCCCACAGGGAGCATCCTCGAGAAGTAACAGCTTGCATCGTGGTCCTTGGTATCGTTGTCCAGTGCGTCTTTGCTCTGGCGGTGTCCGGTGGCTAGGGTCCTCATTGTGTGTTCCAGGCGTGGGCTCACATGAGCCCAGCCGCGAGGTTGCTTCGCGTCCGCGTTGGAGAGCTCTGAATCCTGAAAGTTGAAGTTCTGAATGAATGAAATCCTCTAGATGGAATATGTAGATGTAGGCGAGCATATTGAAGTTCTGTCTCAAGTTGTCTGCCATTTCTCTGAGATTATATAGTAGAGGTGTGCCTGATGCAGTTGCATAAGAAGCTGTGCTCGAAATTGTGCGGTGAACTGGTGGTCAATGTAAGACCCTCGGTAGCTTTATTTATTTGTCCTGTTCGGGTAAATGACAGCGTGAACAGGCGTGTCCTCCTTTCTCCAGACCTCGGACAACTAACCGACCCGTGAGCAAATGCTTGAATAAACGAAAATCAAGATTTGTGGCTCGGATTGACAATTAAGCAGGTGGTATTTATAGGAAGTGTATGTAACTGAAACAATGAAGCATACAGAATGGAGCATAGCATAGAAGTACAGTACATGAATGCACAAATAAATGAAGGTGTATACACAGATAGCCACCCAGCGGCATTACAACGCAAATGGTCAATTCTTGACAATATTGTTGCTCATGAGATCCTGCCATCTCGTCTGCCCATTCTTCGCCCCCGCCCTCTGTACCAAAAAGCTATTAGCATCATCAACTGCTTCTCACCAACGTCAGTAGCTTAAGAATTCGAATTGGACACGTTCTATGATGAGCTGGAGGGAGTGATTCCAACGAGAAGTCCTTCTATAAATTCGCTGTCGGGAACGTCAACGCAAAACTAGGAAAGGCTACAGAAGAGGAATACAGGATCGGAAGATTTGGGCTAGGGGACCGAAATGAAAATGACAATCGTCTCGCCGGGCTGCTGTCCGACGCTCGCCTGTTTCATGAAAATTCTCTTTTCGTGAAGAAATACCATCGTCGGTGGACATAGGAATCGGCCATTGGGGCGACTCGTGCGGATATCGACCACATACGTATTAACCAGAGGTGGTAAATATGTGATCGTTACACGATGGAAAAGAACCTCTGCTGTTGGCAATGAAGGAGAAAATAAGTCGTCTTGCCCAAGGTGCCTGACACATCGGAGGACCCATACGTGAACTAGCTGCTATTCAGATGACTGTGAGGTAATGCTGAACGTTCCTCAGAGCCGTGCACGACAAACTTGGATTGAAGATCATCGAAGAATCGTTGGAAAGAAGAAGGACTTTAATTCTTGGTCCGAATGCATCGCACATAGAGCGGTTGGTAGCAAAAACTAGCTGCAGAAAAGCGTTCCAGGAGGATCTTTCGAAATAGAGGAAGAAGAAATTTCTGGAAACAGCACAAAAAAGAACGACTCTAAAGAAGTGCCGCAGGGATCTATTACGAAAAGGTTCTAATCGAACCTTTTCCGTTCATCAACTCCTCTGCCAAGCCCGAGCATCCCAACTTGTGAAGATCACCACAGATTCTCCCTTCGGGAGTATGAGTCGCTATCAAGACCATGAAACCTGGCATAGCCCCCGGACCTGATTTTATATCAGCAGACTTTTTTCGGGCTGGTGGCTATCCACTTCATGTAATCTTAGCAGCGTACATGACATCTTACCTTCAGAAAGAGAGAATTCCAGACCAGTGCAAGATTTCGCAAACTTTTCTTATCCACAAGAAAGGTAAACGGTAGGACCTTGGAAACCACTGTCCGCTATGCTTGCTGGGCGTGTTATACAAATTATTCACCATTTTCATTATTGAGATCATCTTCACGAGCATATGTAGGACGTTGGATGAAGCTTATTCTCAAGAACAGGCTGCATCCCTTCATGGGTTTAGCTCGGACCACATTCAGACCTTATCGAGGGTTTTAGAGGTTTGCCGAGAATGCCGCCTGTCCCTTGTTCTGACCATTGTCGGCTATGAAACTTTCGAGAGCGTAGGAACAAAAGCAATACTGTCAACGCTGTTGGACCAAGGCGTGAAAGCGTCTTATGTGAAGACATTAGCCAACTACTATGATCGATGCACCACTGGAATACGGCTTTTCCACCGTCTCTCACCATACTTATTGGGGATGAGTATGACAGGGAAATACTATATCGCTAAAGCTGTTCACTGCTGCATTGCAATGAATAATGAAATAAATCACTTTCTTGGAGAGAAAGAAGCATGTGTTGATGGAAGATTCCTCTTGAACCTTCGTTTTACTGACGACATCGTTCTCTTTTCGCCAAGTACCAATGAAGCAGAAAAGATGCTCAAGCGACTGTACGAAGAGGAGAGGATAGTAGGACTGCAAATAAACAAAAAGAAGACACAGTTCATCAAAAACGCCTACTGCGAGGACGGAGGAGTACAACTTGAAGGCTCCCAAATCTTGGGAACTTCGTCATACGTATACCTCGGCCGTGCTATGAATAAGGAAAAAACTTGAAGGAAGAACTGAATGGAAAGATGAAAGCAGCATGGGCAGCATTCGCAACCGTCAGGGAAGCTGCGGACCAACTGACGAACCAAGATGGCAAGCAGACGTGGGCAGACACCGCTGCCACGTCTAGAAGGCTACTCGATACCCAGTGAGGCCTTGAGAAATGTCTTATGAAGGTTAACCGGGGCAGACAACACTTAACCGGCTTTCACAATTCCGACATACGAGCAATGTCCCGTCTTCGCGGCCCAGCGGAATATATATCGAAACCAAAGCATAGATAGGCTGACCACATTATGAGAAGAATCGACGATAGATGAACTAAAAGAACGCTAGAGTGGATCCCAAGAGATGCTTAACGCCCTCGAGAGAGACGGGCGACGAGATGGGATGATATGTCCGCTACACGGATACACCAAATGAAAGCTCAGCTAGATACGGCTCACGGATCTCGTCAACGTCTCACGAAAGTTGCGAACATCTTGGATGACAATGGCGAGGGAATTAAACGAGTACTCAAGAAGCAGACATACTTGTCGGTAAGGTGAATTACTTAAGCACCAGTTTTCTACAAATATTAGGGAGGAACAAGACCTATCCACTTGTTTATCGATAATCTACACGGAGCAAGAGCCAAGATTGTTAACGGCCTTCATTATGGGTAACATTTCGACGTCTTCTTCTTCGTGAGATTCAAGAAAAAGTCAAAACATTTGGAACATATCCTCTCAAATGTCACAGTCAGAACGAGTTATGCTCTCATAGGGAGTTACATCTGTAACCGATCCCAAACCCTTGTGCTTGGCTCAGTAGTCGAGTAGCCACAATGTTAGAGGACCACCGTGTAATAGAGCTGCTCCGCTATTACTAATTAGGATGTGACCCGCATTCGACACCGTAGTTCAAAACCCGCCAGGGTAATGATGCAGAGCCAACTCGTTTGTCACCGTTGGTCATAACCATATGCAACGCTTAAAAAATACTCTACGAGAGTCTCACCAAATTTATTTCTCGCCAGAAATATCTGAGGCGTCGATGAACGAAGAGTAGGAATCTTCCTTTAACTCATTAATCAGACAAGACCGATAGTCTGGGACATTTTTAGGTGCATTGTTCTTTGACCTGCTGCTGTAATGGCAGTTTTATTGCGCTGACAAGCCGTTATCGCCGCCCGAATTATGGCAACTAAGGTACCAAGAAAAACGGATGATTCTATTTGCTGTCTTAGGAGCCACGTCCACATCCTGACAGAGTCAGATTCCAGAGGATTAAGGGAAAAGAAAATAGCAAATGAAATCAGATCAAAACGAACTGATCTTGGAGTGGGATGGTGAGAACGGCTCAATGCGCGACGTACATACTTTTAAATCGCAGCGCAGTTACGCCTGGCTCGAAATAGCCCATGGTCCC